>NC_135805.1:68332695-69032831 GCF_964213995.1 Mustelus asterias
CACTAATCACAGAGCTTGAGTCAGGGGTTTGAAAGAATTATGATTGCTCACCTGAATCTGTGCAGCCAAAATAACATTCAAGAAGCTGAAAACCATCTCACAAACATCTTGATCTGTGACAGTGCCACTGCATTCAGTACCTCGCTCTTTCAATGCTGGCACACTGTGGCTGAAATATAAGTTATCTACAGGATGCAGCAATTTCTAACCTTGATCATAGAGAAGAGAAGGACAAGAGCAATAATGAGTTGGAAGCACTAGGTTCGCCTCAAAGTTAATCATCATTCTGATTGGGTGTCAGGTGGAAAAACATCTTTCAACACAAAGAAATGCTGAAAGTATTTGTCACTTTTTCACTTGTTGTGTGGCGAGGGTAAATAAAACAAGGGAACACAATCCCGAGCATGAAAATGGGAGAGTTTCAGATCCCTTTTTTGGGCGGGTTTAATCATGCAATCTTACGCCATTTTGTGCAAAAAATAATGCAGAATCAGTTTCCTGCCAGGAGGGGGAGTGGTGGCACCTAAGCTTACTGGAAACCAGGTTGCTTAGCCTACAGGTCTCAATTGCGCATGTGCAGATTTCTCTCAATTCTGTGCAATGGAACAGAGAGAAATCTGTCAGGCAGCCCCCTTCCCCACCCCCGATATCACCCTTCCCCAATTGCTGGCCTCCCTGGCCCAGCCAATCGCTGCCCAAACCCCACCACCACAGGCCCGGCCGATCGCTGCCTGAACACCTCCCCCCCGATGACCGCCATTGCAGAGTGCCCCCTGCACCTCCCTGCCCCATCTTGGCCCTGCCCCCTCTCTCAGGCCTCACCTCCTCAGTCACACCCTATGGCACTGCCTGGTGACTGATGGGTTCTCCCAGGGTGCCAGACTGGCAGTATCAGGGCGCCCAGTTGGCAGTGCCTGGGTGCCAGGCTGGCAGTGCCAAGCTGGCACTGCCCAAGGACCATTCCCTCCTTGCCTCCAACCCCCCGGGGGCCTCAATGACCTTTGGTTCCACTGGCAAAGCCATCATGTCAAGTCCCTGTTGATGGGAACAATACACGATCCTCACCAGTGAGGACTTTCACCGGTGAGGCCACTAAGGCAAGTAAGCCCAGTGATTCCTTCCCAGCTTCACTAATAATATTTAAATCCGATTTAAAATAGATTTAAATATTGAAATATCTCACCGGGTATCCGGGGCCGGTAAGATTGTGAGAGGTGCCAGGTGCCATCGCTCATCTCCGAGAACTGCTTATCATCTCTAATTGTCCATTGAGCTTACCTCCCTACTAATTAGGCCATTTACATTTAAAAATCGCATTGCAAGCAGGACACAGCTCCGGCACAGGTCAGGATCTAGAATTCATCTGGATGTCTGGTTCCCAACCCAACCTTTAAAATCTGGCCCTTTATATCTGATTCTAGATTCTCCAGCCAGGGGAAACAACCCCTCAGCGTTTACCCTGTCAAGACATCTAAAAGTTTTTTTATAGGTATCAATGAGAGTAAATGTTCCTCTTCAAACTCTAAAGAGTATAGATCCAGCCTACTCAATCTCTCCTCATAGGGCAACCCTCTCATTTCAGGAGTCAATCTAATGAACTTTCATCGCAAACCCTCAAAGGCAAGTAAATCTTTCCTGAAGTACAGAGATCAAAACTGTACAAAGTACTCCAGGGATGGTCCCACCAAAGTCGTATATCGCTGCAGGAAGAATTCCTTATTTGTATACTTCAGCCCTCTTGCAATAAAGGTTAAAATACCATTTGCCTTCCTGATTGTTTGCTCTACCTGCATGTTAACTTACTTTGTTTTGTGTACAAAGGTCCCCAGTTCCCTTTGCATGGCAACATTTATTAATCCTTCACTTAAAATAAAATCTGCTTTTCCAAATTCCCGCCAAAGTGGATAATTTCAGACTTCCCGACATTATACTCCAGACCTTAACTTTTCACCTAGCTTTGCATTGTTAGCAAACTTGGATACGTTATTCTCGGTCGCCTCATTAATTTATACAAATTACAAGAGGCAACACGGTTATGGGAGAAAACACGATTATTGCCACAGCTAAGCCGAAAAGTATCTGCAGGAAGTTGACATCACAATAACTTAATCATCTGCTTTAAGGTAACCAAAAGAAATGGAAAGGGATTTAAAGGGCTTTTAGCTTTATCTAGAAGACAAAGTAAAGCTGGAAGAAAGAATGGAATGGGGCATGAAATTGACCCCTGCTTGTTTCCACTTTAACTATAGATATTGTTGTCCTACTTTAGGAGATTTAGGAAGAGTGCTAAGATGCATAATTCTGCTCCTTTTATTTGGCAGGTGGTTTTTAAATAGGGAAAAAAATAACATGTATATTCATTCAGTCCCTCATAATTCTGTGATTGTTTTTAAGAGTTTGGCTTCAGCCACGTCTCCCGCACTCAGCAACTCTGAGAACATGAAGAATCCTCAGAAAGCAATGCCTTAGCGTTGTGGGCATCCCTCCTTTCTGATTCCTGCAATTTCCTTCTTGCTTGTGCTATATAAGACAAATAGTTCTTCTTCATAATTCAGAACTCCAGGGTATATAATGTGTGAGGTCCAGAGTCGGAGCCTGAGGTGGATTTGTGAAAACAGGATCAACAGAGGTAAAATTCAGAATCCTCCAGTTTACAGGCAGTCTCACAGCAGACAAGCATCATTGCCAAAGGCTCTCACATGAGGTAATAAATGAAACATTTGATGTGGGTTGGTGTTGCATTTGTTTTATAATGCTCCTGTGGAGTCTTTTGGGATTTTATTTTTGCATGAAAATGCAATATAAACGTGAGTTATTGCTGTTGAGTAAGCCCAACAACATTGCTGGACGATTCAGAACATCTAGAGACTGGCCCATTGCGAGCTAACTTATGTTGTTCTTGATAACTTACCAAAGGAGATAATCCACTATGTAGCTGATAAAGAAACAGAGATTTGCGATGGTAGCAACTACGAGATTTAACTTGGCGACAAGTATTAGGAAATGCACCCACGTGTCCAGAGTGGCAGACTAGCAAGTAAGTGATTTTGTAACTCTGCACCTCTAACTGAGGAAGCCACCCTTTGTTAAGATGTGAGGTAGGAGGGGAATGGCAAAGTGCATTTTATAATGAGCTGTGCTGCTTACAATGCTGTGAATGAGAAACCCTGATACCTGTTATCTCCCTGGTGAGAGTTCTGACTTGCATTTACCCTGAATGACAGAACTGGTAATGAAAATTTCAAAACAAAGACAAACTCAGCCATAAAATACCTGTGTGTTTCCACCACCTTTGATTTAATTAGGTGGACAAATAAACTCATACAAATAATTATGTAAAAAGAGCTTTTCATTTATGTACATTTGGATATCTTATTAAAATACAATGGTGATGTAAAGGATTAATAATAACAGTACTGACGATAGCAAATTCAATCTTTCTGACAGATTTTGTCAATTGTTTTGCTTTGGTTTGTTTTTTTTTGTAAACTGTTCAGTCATATAATAGCAGTGTTGATCTCTGTACTGTTGCTCAGCTGTTCCATTCTATGTAGATTCTTGTTCAGAATTCAATATCGTAAAACAGTCAACTTTCAGGACAAGTCACTGTCTGCTGCTGATTGATCTTATTTTGGTGGTTGAAAGAAAGCAATAGCTTACACCAGAACACCTAATTGGAACTCTTTGAAAAGTTGCAATTCTACATCACTTTGTTTACTTTTCTTAAAATTCATATTGCTTTACTACAGCCAACTGATGCCTAAGTAGATAATTGAGGGAACAAACAGCCAGTTGTGTCAATATGAAGTTGAAGTCCATAGAAATCAGCATAAACTATTGATTTTATGGCAATATTTTATTTTAAAAGACAAGAGTAGGCCACCCAATGGGTGGAATTTTATACATCGCCCACCCCCTCCCCCTGCCGCAATGGAAGCGTTGATGCAAAGTCGAGTGGCATGGTGGGAGCGTGTTGTCTATCTGCCTCCCTTAGTATTTTGCCAGCAGCAGAGAAGATGTTATGGTGCTATACAGCCTGCCCGCCCTTGGGCCAATTCAAGCCTTTAAGTGGTCCCACCACCTCTGGTAAAACTTGACCTTGTCAGAGGATGGAGTGTCCCTCCCGGTCAGGGATTCTGTGCCCAGCAAAGACCTCCTCTACCAAGGTACTCCCCCATTGCATTTTCCTCATTGCCCTCCCAAATTGATGACCATACCCCTCACCCCACCCTCGCTGGGGCTTACCAAACTGTCCTGGCAAAATCCACACACTTACCTGGATGTCCAGCTCCAGTGATGATCGTTGCCTGCAGTCCCAGCTGTCACCATAGCGCCCAGTGCTCCTGCTGGGTTGAGGGAGCTGCCAGCTATTTGATTGGATGGCTGCACATCCAGATGGAACAGAAGTCCTGCCCTGAGTCTAGTAATGGCCTGGGGCCTCATTGCCAAACTCCGCATAAAATTCCACCCATTGATCTCCTTGACCATTGTCTCAGTAAAAAGTCACTGCCTTTCCTTCATGTCTTTTGATTTCCTTATGTCCTAAGAAAGCATTGCTCTGTTTTTTGATACCACTGGAGTGAAATTTCCAGTGCCCTCTGGAATTTCTGCAGAAGAGCAACAACATCCTCAAAAAAGCAGCATGAATGTTTTAATGGCATTTTCCTGGATTTCCACCAATCTGTTACTTGGGCAAGTAGAATAACTTTTGGAAGTCTGCCACTTTCCTACGTACCCTGAATTCCATTCTCACAATCCATTTTGATGGAAATAGATGAGGTTAATCAGTTGAGATATAAATCAGGCTACCATCTTGCTATCACTCATTTTATACCACCACACAAAGTCAAGATTCTCTAATCCATGCTTCTCCCATTCAAAAATCCAAGAAGTCTGCCAAAAGAAAAGCCAAGTTAGATTAGCAATAAGCCAATTTCTCTCCATAGATTGAGAATTACATTTAGTAAAATACTGGTTATCGATTTATCTACTTAAAACAAGCAAGATCTTTGCCCAACTGTTGATTTTCCATGCATCAAACCAAGAAACATTCATTACCATTAAATGCAATTCCAATCTCAACAATTCAGAGAACATCTTCCTTATTATAGTGTCTCCAAACATGCAGGTTTTAATCTCCATAAAGAACTAACTATAACTGTCCTCTACTACCACAACGTTCCTATTGAACTTAGGGAATGAGTCATGCTTTTTGCTTCAAATTTCATATTCAGGAAAAAACAACAAAGCAAGAGTATCAAAACATTTTCAAGCATGCACGATACTCTTCATTATCTCAAAAAAAATCACATTAAAAAATAAACGTCCATTGACACAGCATTGTCTCATGTCCTCAGAATGTCCCTCATTGTTCCACTGGAGCAAGCTGAGAGGGAGTGATTTGAGGCAGCAGTGCTGGTGAGAGATTAATTGAATTGTTTATTTATTTAATTAGTCAGCTAGTGTGTGTTTTTTTTTGGCCTTTACTTTTGCAGTAGAATTTTAAGTTTAAAGTGAAAACTGGAAGTGGGCTGCTAAGGAGTCTGGGAAGGGTTTTTATTTTAACTTTAAAAGTCAGTTACCTGGGAGGTTCCCCCTCATTGTTCCACTGGAGCAAGCTGAGAGGGAGTGATTGGAGACAGCAGTGCTGGTGAGTGATTAATTGAATTGTTTATTTATTTAATTAGTCAGCTAGTGTGTGTGTTTTTTTGGCCTTTACTTTTGCAGTAGAATTTTAAGTTTAAAGTGAAAACTGGAAGTGGGCTGCTAAGGAGTCTGGGAAGGGTTTTTTAAGTGCGTGAAGTATAAAAGGTAGGCTGCAGTATACAGCGGGCAGCGTCGGGAGCGGGCAGTGGATTGAGTGGGAAGCAGAGTGTGAGCTATAAGGCTTTGGCTCACAGGGCTTGTGGGAAGCAGAGTGTGAGCTATAAGGCTTTGGCTCACAGGGCTTAGGCAGTAAGGGCGAGTAGAGGTGAGTTTAAATGCATTTCTGCACTTTCTACCTGGTACTGGCAAGATATCTAGAGGGGATGGGTGTGCAGGCAGTGCTATGTTCCTCTTGCGCTATGTTTGAGGTGAGGGACGACGACAGTGTCCCTGCTGATTACACCTGTGGGAAGTGCACCCATCTGCAGCTCCTCCAAAACTGTGTTAGGGAACTGGAGCTGGAGTTGGATGAACTTAGGATCATTAGGGACGCAGAAGTGGCCATAGACAGAAGCTTTAGGAATACAGTTACTCCGAGGAATGAAAACAGATGGGTGACGGTGAGAGGGGCTGGGAGGGAGCAGTCCGTGCAGGGATCCCCGGTGGTTGTTCCCCTTAGCAACAAGTATTCCGCTTTGGATACGGTTGAGGGGGATGACATACCAGTGGTGAGCCGCAGTGAGAGGATCTCCAGCACTGTGTCCGTCTCTGTGGCTCGGGAGGGTAAGGGGCAGAGCGGGAGGGCAATAGTTATTGGGGACTCGTTAGTTAGAGGGATAGATAGGAGGTTCTGTGGCAGCAAAAGAGACTCACGGATGGTATGTTGCCTACCGGATGCCAAGGTCCGTGACGTCTCAAACCGTGTTTTCCGGATTCTGAAGGGGGAGGGAAAACAGTCACAAGTCGTGTTACACATTGGTACCAATGACATAGGTAAGTGAAGGGACGGGGATTTAAAGCAGGAATTTCTGGAGCTGGGCTGGAAGCTGAGAGCCAAGACAAAACATGTGGTCATCTCTGGTATGTTGCCGGTGCCACGTGATAGCGAGTTGAGGAACATGGAGAGAGTGCAGTTAAACATGTGGTTGCAGGGATGGTGTAGGAGGGAGGGTTTCAGATATGTGGATAATTGGAACACATTCTGGGGAAGGTGGGACCTGTACAAACAGGACGGGGTGCACCTGAACCAGAGGGGCACCAATATCCTAGGAGGGAAATTTGTTACGGCTCTTCAGGGGGGTTTAAACTAATTTGTCAGGGGAGTGGGAAAAGGAGTTGTAGTCCAGAAGTCAGTGAGGGTGGTGAGGTATTGGGGAAGGTATCAGGGTCAAGGGTGGGTACCGGTAGACAGGAAGGTGGGTTGAAGTGTGTCTACTTCAATGCAAGGAGCATCCGGAACAAGGTAGATGAACTTGGGGCGTGGATTGGTACTTGGGACTACGATGTTGTGGCCATTACGGAGACGTGGGTAGAACGGTTGTTGGACGTTCCGGGGTATAGATGTTTCAGTAAGTGTAGGGAAGCTGGTAAAAGAGGTGGAGGAGTGGCATTGTTAATCAAGGATAGTTTAACGGCTGCGGAAAGGCACTTCGAGGGGGATCTGCACACTGAGGAAATATGGGCTGAGGTTAGAAATAGGAAAGGAGCGGTCACGTTGTTAGGAGTTTACTATAGGCCCCCAAATAGTAATAGAGATGTGGAGGAAGAAATTGCTAAGCAGATTATGGATATGTGTGGGGGTCACAGGGTAGTTGTCATGGGGGACTTTAACTTTCCAAATATTGATTGGAGCCTTTGTAGGTCAAATAGTTTGGATGGGGCAGTTTTTGTGCAGTGTGTGCAGGAGGGTTTCCTGACACAATATGTGGATAGGCCGACAAGAGGTGAGGCCACATTGGATTTGGTACTGGGAAATGAACCGGGCCAAGTGTTAGATTTGGTTGTGGGAGAGCACTTTGGAGATAGTGACCACAATTCCGTGTCTTTTGTTATTGCAATGGAGAGGGACAGGGCCGTACGGCAGGGCAAGGTTTACAATTGGGGGAGAGGTAATTATGATGCGATTAGGCAAGAATTAGGGGGCATAAGTTGGGAACAGAAACTGTCAGAGAAAGGAACTAATGAAAAGTGGAACTTTTTCAAGGAACAAATACTGGATGTCCTTGATAGGTATGTCCCTGTCAGGCAGGGAGGAAATGGCCGAGTGAGGGAACCATGGTTCACGAAAGAGGTGGAATGTCTTGTGAAAAGGAAGAGGGAAGCTTATGTAGGGATGAGGAAACAAGGTTCAGATGGCTCGATTGAGGGTTACAAGTTAGCAAGGAATGAGCTGAAAAAGGGGCTTAGGAGAGCTAGGAGGGGACACGAGAAGTCCTTGGCGGGTCGGATCAAGGAAAACCCCAAGGCTTTTTACTCTAATGTGAGGAATAAAAGAATGACCAGGGTGACGTTAGGGCCGGTCAAGGACAGTAGTGGGAACTTGTGTATGGAGTCAGTAAAGATAGGCGAGGTGATGAATGAATACTTTTCTTCAGTGTTCACCAAGGAGAGGGGCCATGTTTTTGAGGAAGAGAAGGTGTTACAGGCTAATAGGCTGGAGGAAATAGATGTTCGGAGGGAGGATGTCCTGGCAGTTTTGAATAAACTGAAGGTCGATAAGTCCCCTGGGCCTGATGAAATGTATCCTAGGATTCTTTGGGAGGCAAGGGATGAGATTGCAGAGCCTTTGGCTTTGATCTTTGGGTCCTCGCTGTCCACGGGGATGGTGCCAGAAGACTGGAGAATGGCGAATGTTGTTCCTCTGTTTAAGAAAGGGAATAGAAATGACCCTGGTAATTATAGACCGCTTAGTCTGACTTCGGTGGTTGGTAAATTGATGGAAAAGGTCCTTAGAGATGGGATTTACGATCATTTAGAAAGATGCAGATTAATCCGGGATAGTCAGCACGGATTCGTGAAGGGCAAGTCGTGCCTCACAAATTTGATAGAATTTTTTGAGGAGGTAACTAGGTGTGTTGATGAAGGTAGGGCGGTTGATGTCATATACATGGATTTTAGTAAGGCGTTTGATAAGGTCCCCCATGGTCGGCTTATGATGAAAGTGAGGAGGTGTGGGATAGAGGGAAAGTTGGCCGATTGGATAGGTAACTGGCTGTCTGATCGAAGACAGAGGGTGGTGGTGGATGGAAAATTTTCGGATTGGAGGCAGGTTGCTAGCGGAGTGCCACAGGGATCAGTGCTTGGTCCTCTGCTCTTTGTGATTTTTATTAATGACTTAGAGGAGGGGGCTGAAGGATGGATCAGTAAATTTGCTGATGACACCAAGATTGGTGGAGTAGTGGATGAGGTGGAGGGCTGTTGTGGGCTGCAAAGAGACATAGATAGGGTGCAAAGCTGGGCTGAAAAATGGCAAATGGAGTTTAACCCTGATAAATGTGAGGTGATTCATTTTGGTAGGACTAATTTAAATGTGGATTACAGGGTCAAAGGTAGGGTTCTGAAGACTGTGGAGGAACAGAGAGATCTTGGGGTTCATATCCACAGATCTCTAAAGGTTGCCAGTCAAGTGGATAGAGCTGTGAAGAAGGCCTATAGTGTGTTAGCTTTTATTAACAGGGGGTTGGAGTTTAAGAGCCGTGGGGTTATGCTGCAACTGTACAGGACCTTGGTGAGACCACATTTGGAATATTGTGTGCAGTTCTGGTCACCTCACTATAAGAAGGATGTGGAAGCGCTGGAAAGAGTGCAGAGGAGATTTACCAGGATGCTGCCTGGTTTGGAGGGTAGGTCTTATGAGGAAAGGTTGCGGGAGCTAGGGCTGTTCTCTCTGGAGCGGAGGAGGCTGAGGGGAGACTTAATAGAGGTTTATAAAATGATGAAGGGGATAGATAGAGTGAACGTTCAAAGACTATTTCCTCGGGTGGATGGAGCTATTACAAGGGGGCATAACTATATGGTTTGTGGTGGGAGATACAGGAAGGATATCAGAGGTAGGTTCTTTACGCAGAGAGTGGTTGGGGTGTGGAATGGACTGCCTGCAGTGATAGTGGAGTCAGACACTTTAGGAACATTAAAGCGGTTATTGGATAGGCACATGGAGCACACCAGGATGATAGGGAGTGGGATAGCTTGATCTTGGTTTCAGATAAAGCTCGGCACAACATCGTGGGCCGAAGGGCCTGTTCTGTGCTGTACTGTTCTATGTTCTATGTATCAGGGTCAGTGAATTACTTTTTGAGGTGTAGTGACTGCGTTTATGTAGATTGGCACTATAGCCATTTGTGCACAGCACAAGGAATACAGGAAGCCATTCAAGTGTGGGAGTCAATAGGAACGTTGTGGTAGTAAGGGACAGTTAGAGTCAGTTCTTTGCAGCCAAGAGTATGAATCCAGAAGGCTGTGTTGCATGTCCATGGTAAGAAGTTTAACAACACCAGGTTAAAGTCCAACAGGTTTATTTGGTAGCAAAAGCCACACAAGCTTTCGAAGCTCTAAGCCCCTTCTTCAGATGAGTGGGAATTCTGTTCACAAACAGAGCTTATAAAGACACAGACTCAATTTACATGAATAATGGTTGGAATGCGAATACTTACAACTAATCCAGTCTTTAAGAAACAAAACAATGGGAGTGGAGAGAGCATCAAGACTGGCTAAAAAGATGTGGATTGTCTCATTCGAATATTGCCCCATCATTTCCTTTTAATTTACCATATGTCCCCTCAAATGACCTCTTTCCCCCCATTAACTAATTTAAAGCTCTGTCTACCATCCTAGTTATACAACCCAGCAAAACACTGGCCCCAGCACAATTCAGGCTTAACAGAACAGCTCCCACTTACCCCAGTACTTCTTTTTAGCCTGTCTTGATGCTCTCTCCACTCCCATTGTTTTGTTTCTTAAAGACTGGATTAGTTGTAAGTATTCGCATTCCAACCATTATTCATGTAAATTGAGTCTGTGTCTTTATAAGCTCTGTTTGTGAACAGAATTCCCACTCACCTGAAGAAGGGGCTTAGAGCTTCGAAAGCTTGTGTGGCTTTTGCTACCAAATAAACCTGTTGGACTTTAACCTGGTGTTGTTAAACTTCTTACTGTGTTTACCCCAGTCCAACGCCGGCATCTCCACATCTTGCCTGTCCATTGCCAGGTTTCAGGATATCTGCTCAGGGCTGCAGAGAAACCTGGAATGGGAGACAGAGCATTTCATTGTCATGGTCCAGATGGGTAGCAACAACATATTAGGACTCGGAAACAGGTCCTGCTTAGGGGTCATGAGCGGCTAGGGGAAATGTTAAAAAGTAGCATCATAAAGATAATAATATCTGATTGCTACCTTAACCATGAGCAAGTTGGTGTAGGGTAAATAGGAATTGAGAGATGAATTCACAGCTGAAAGACTGGTGTGGGATAAATTTGTTTTTGATTCATTGTGCACTGGTACAAGTACTGGGGTAAGTGGGAGCTGTTCTGTTAAGCCTAAATCGTGCTGGGGCCAGTGTTTTGCTGGGTTGTATAACTAGGATGGTAGACAGAGCTTTAAATTAGTTAATGGGGGGGAAAGAGGTCATTTGAGGGGACATATGGTAAATTAAAAGGAAATGATGGGGCAATATTCGAATGAGACACCGATTTGAGTTATGATAACCAGAGTGTGGCAGGGAGTGACAGAGCTTAAAGAGTCTACAAAGGGATATAGACAAGTTAAATGAGTGGGCAAAATTTGACAGATGGCGTATAATATATATAGGGCATTGGTGAGACCACATCTACAGTACTACGTATAGTTTTGCTCCCCTTATTGGAAAAATAGTATAAGTAGTTTAGTAAAGATTAATCCGACTCATTCCTGGGATGCAGGGCTTGTCTTCTGAAGAACGTTTCAACAGGGTGGGCTATACCCAATAGAGTTTAGAAGAATGAGAGGAGATCTTATTGAAACATGTAAGATCCAGAGTGAGCTTGATGGGGTAGGTACCAGATGGATGTTCCCTCTTATGAGGGAGGTTAGAACTAGTTTTAAAATAAGAAGTCTCCCATATAAGATGGTGACGAGAATTGTTTTCTCTCAGCGGATTGATTATCTTTGGAATCCTCTTGCCCAGAAGGCAGTGGGTCATTGAATTTATTCAAGGCTGAATTAGGTAGATTTTTGACAAATGAGGAACTCAAGGGTTGTGGGGCAGAAAATGGAGTTAAGGCCACAGTCAAATCAGGTCTTATCTTATTGAATGGCAGATCAAGCCTAAAGAGTAAAATGGCCTACTTCTGCTCCAAAGTTCTACATTCCTATCTCAAACAGTAATGAAACAGTAACAGAATCATACAGCAAAACAAACAAGTCAGAGTCATTAAGTTTCAAGGGAGTAAGGCCAGCCTGAATGGCCCCTACATTAACACCAGGAGTATTGCAGGAAAAATGGTTAAGTTGAGGCAATGACTGACACGTGGAAGTGTGATATAGTAGCCATCACAGAGCCATGGTTGAAGGAAGGTCACGATTGGCAACTCAACATTCTGGGATATAGAATCTTCAGGCGAGACAGAGGAGGAGGTAAAAGAGGAGGAGGCATTGCATTATTAGTTAAGGAGTCAGTTACTATAGTAAGGAGAGATGATATCGTGGAGGGGACGTCAAATGAAGCTTTGTGGATCTAGCGTAGTAATAAAAAAGGGGCAGCCACATTGTTAGGTGTTTATTATAGATGCCCAGATAGAGGGATATTGAGTAGAAAATATGTGCTCAGTTTATGGAGATGTGTAAAAACAATAACAATAGGGTTATTCTATTAGCTGATTTCAACTTTCCCAACATTAACTGGGATATACATAGTGTTAAGGGCTTAGATGGAATAGATTTCTTGAACTGTGTACAGGAGAACTTTTCAAATCAGTCTGTGGATGGTCCAACGTGGGAGGGAGCTGTGTTGCACCTGATTTCGGGGGATGAGGCCGGACTTGAGGTCTTGGTAAGGGAGCATTTTAGTGATAGCAATCACAACATTGGACAATTTAAGCTTGTTATGGACAAGGAAATAGACAAGCTGCAAAAAAGGAATTTTGGATTGGGGGAGAGCGGATTTTGGAAAAATAAGACAAGATCTGGCCAAGGTAGACTTGGAACAGCTACTAATGGGAAAATCTACAGAAGAGCAGTGGGGGACAATCAAAATGGAAATGGGGAGGGTGCAAGCCCAGTATGTTCCCTCTAGGGTAATAGGTAGAAATAACAAGCTCAGAGAACTATGGATGACCAGAGATATTCAGGGTACAATGAAAGAAAAAGAAAGGCTTTTAAAAGTACAAGGGGAGCAAATCAGTGGAGGCATTAGTGAGGTATAGAAAGTGCAGGGTGGAGCTTAAGAAAGTGCAGGGTGGAGTTTAAGAAAGTGCAGGGTGGAGTTTAAGAAAGTAATTAGGAATGCAAAGAGGGGATATGAGAAAGCTCTGCCTGGTAAACGTAGGGAAAATCCCAAGAAATTCTATAAGCATATCAATGGGAAGAGGATCACCAGGGAAAGAGTAAGGCCCATTAGGGACCAAAGGAGCAATCTGTGAGTGGGGCCAGAGGACATTGATGGAGTGTTGAATGAATACTTCACATCTGCCTTCACCCAAGAGAATGAGGACGATGGTATGGAATTCAGGGAGAGAGACTGTGAGGTTCTTGAGCAAATTGACATAGGGCAGGACAAGGTATTGGAGGTGTTGACAGCCTTTAAAGTGGATAAATCTCCAGGTGCAGATGAATTGCGCCCTACACTGCTGAGGGAGATATGGGAGGAGATTGCAGGGGCTCTGACCCAAATTTTCAATACCTCTTGACCATAGGGGAGGTCACAGTAAGAAGTCTCACAACACCAGGTTAAAGTCCAACAGGTTTATTTGGTAGCAAAATCCACTAGCTTTCGGAGCTCTGCTCCTTCGTCAGGTAAGTGGGAGTTCTGTTCACAAACAGGGCATATAAAGGCACAAACTCAATTTACAAAATAATGGTGCCAGATGGCTGGAGAACAGCTAATGTGGTTCTGCTATTTAGGAAGGGTTGTAGAGATTAACCAGGGAACTACAGACCAGTGAGTCTCACATCAGTGGTAGAGAAACTATTAAAGAAACTTCTGAAGGAGAGCATCAACTCCACTTGGAGAGGCAAAGCTTGCTCAGGGATGGTCAGCATGGCTTTGTCAGAGGGAGCTCATGCCTAACAAATTTAACCTTTATAAAGTATCTGGATGAGCACTTGGCACTTCATGACATTCAGGGCTATGGGCCAGGTGCTGGCAGCTGGGAAAGGGTGGGAGTTCATATTATTTGGTGCAGACTCGATGGGCCACAGGGCTCCTTCTGCGCTATATAATTCTATGATTCTGAGATTCTATGAATTAGTTTTGATGTTTTTAACTCCCCTGTTTTCCTTCAAGATTGATTGATTGATTGATTTCTTTCTTTCTCTCTCTTATTCTCTATTTCCATCTCTCCTTATCTGCCACTTCCTCTCTCACTTTCTCTTGCTCTTTCGCTCTCTTTCTTTTCTTCTTTCTCTTTCTTTCCTTTTTTCCTTCTGTCTGCCTGTCTTTCACACACATCATAGCAGTTATGGCAAGCATTTTGGCAGAGGATCAAACCAATGCCTTCCAACTGCAGTGCACAGAAGGATCTGTAGAAGAAAGTATCTATTACGGTCTCGGGTCTTTCTTAACATTCTTGCTTCAGATTATTTTATTTTAGCTCTCGTATCGCAGATCATTCTCATGGGTGAATGCCAACTCCCCGAACCTTTGAGGATTTCTATGCTTGCTATTGATGTAGGATTTTGATCTCTGAACAGCAAACCCTGTTTGGCAATTGCTATTAGCTTATGTCTCAACACTATACTGCTTCCAGGTTTTGAAGGTGGCAATACATAATATAAAACACCATTTAATCTTTAAAATACAAAACAAATGGATTAAACAAGTAATGAAAAAGTAAATAATTTAACAGTAATACAATTGTCATATACTTACAGTCAAGCAACATCCATTGTCTACCTTCCTGAGTCAATGAAATAATAAAATGTCATTGTTGCAAGAATTAACCTGTGCTTTTCTGACCAACACAAAAATACATTTCGCTGTTTTTCAGGAATATCAACACTTTTTTTTAATATCATTCCCAGAATACTTTCAGACATTTTCAGATTGTCTTTTCTCCTGTGATTCTCAACTCTCAATGCGATTCTCCAAATCATATGAGAAAAGCAGATCGATATATTCACCAAGGCAAAGCTCTGCCGCCACCCAGGATATTGACAGAAGTGAGACCGCAGGATGTCCTTGACCTCAGAAAGAGATCCGAAAAAGATCAGGGAGATTGGTCAAGGCACCTCAGAGACTAACCCTGTGAAGCCTGAGATGTTGAAGTGGGGGGGGGGGGGGGGGGGGGGGCGCGGAGAGACGGATGTTATTGGAAAGGGGAGATGTGGACTGGGATTCTCCCAAAAAAATTCTAAGTGTCGAATTCGAGGAAAAACTGGAGTCAGCCACGCTGGTATTTTTTAGCGGGATTTTCAAAATGAATCTCCCACACTCTGTGCACTGCAGAGTGCCCGAGTGCAAATCACTCTGAAAAGTCGTGGGCAGGGCCTATTCCTGCTGAAGAGGCTGAAATTAGTGCACTAAGCGGGCCATTATGCATGTGCACATTTCTGGGAGATCGCTAAACAAATCCTCCCAGCATTGAAACCGCCAGCCTCTCACTCTCCAGGAACGTTGCTGGCCTGATTGCTGGCCTCTCACTCTTCCCCCACAAGAATATCGCTGGCCTCTTACCCACCACCACCACCCCCCCCACCCCCCGTCCCCCCCAGCCCTCCCCAGCCCCCCACGGACATCACTGGCATCCTGGCCTCTCCATCCCCCAGTGACCCGGACATTGCTAGCCTCCCCATTCCCCACTTCACCCATAGAGTTCTGCCTCCTCCCCCATTCACCCAGAGAGTGATGGCCCCCATGTTCGCACACAGAATGCTGGCCTCAACTGCTGCCTTTCACACAGAGAACATGAGCTGCCATGCACAACTCCTACCTATGAGCTTTCCCCCTTGTTCAGTGAGACCCTTGAGTTTTGACCCCGCCCCCCCCCCCCCAACCCCCCACACCCCCCGCTAGGTCACGGTACCTTGTTGAGTGAGACTGTTAAACATTCTCCCTCCCGGACACAGTACCCATATTCTCAGAGGGTGACCAGGCCTGGCTGCTGGATACAGTGTAGGAGAGGCGCGAGCTGCTCTATCCCACTGAAGGACATCACCAAAGAGGTCGCGCAGCAAATGCCATTTGGGAGGTTGTGGCTGCAGCTGTAAGTGCCCGGGAACTGGCACGTCATTCCAGAAACCTGTGCCGGAAAAAGATGAACTTTGGGCAGCAAGGCTGAGTGTGCATCTCATTCTGAAACCAGTACATGTGCCGTGCTTACAATGTGAAACCAGCCCCAGACACCTCAAGGGCAGCCACCAACACCGTCCCACCAGCAACACCTCCAACTCACATTGAGGGGAGGTATTGCCCCAGAATGGCCCACCCAAATGCCCTACTCCCAACACACATTGCACCCCATGCCCTTCCATCCATCATGGTTTCAATCTCCCTAAAGTCCCCACAGGAGAAAACCTAAATGTGTAGTGTTCCATTTTTGCAGGTCAAATGGGATGAAGGAGTACAATTGTGGTGAACCATAGATGGTTACCACTATGGGTACTTGTACATATGTTACTCTTGTTACTGTTGGGGGTTAGGGTTTGGGTGTTCCACCTGTTATCATTGTTTATGTGGTACACTCTGTTCGGCTCCGCCTTCTTACAGGAGTATAAAGGTCACTGCTACTTCCTAGTAGCCCTTAGTCTGGGATAGTATTGTTAAGTAGTGTGCTCCAATCTTGTTGTGAATAAAAGCCTTTATTCCCGGGTACGTCCTAGCCTCCCGTGTGAATCAATCGCGCATCAACAATATAAAGGGAAAGACTCTTAGTACTGTAGAGGATCAGAAGGACCTTGGGGTCCAGGTCCATAGGACTCTAAAATTGGCCCCGCAGGTGGAGGAGGTGGTTAAGAAGGCGTATGGTGTGCTGGCCTTTATCAATCGAGGGATTGAGTTTAGGAGTCCGGGGATAATGATGCAGCTATATAAGACCCTCGTCAGACCCCACTTGGAGTACTGTGCTCAGTTCATGTTGCCTCATTACAGGAAGGATGTGGAAAAGATTGAAAGGGTGCAGAGGAGATTTACAAGGATGTTGCCTGGATTGAGCAGCATGCCTTATGAGGATAGGCTGAGGGAGCTCGGTCTTTTCTCCTTGGAGAGACGTAGGATGAGAGGAGACCTAATAGAGGTATATAAGATGTTGAGAGGCTTAGATCGGGTGGACTCTCAGAGGCTTTTTCCCAGGGTGGAAATGGCTGCTACGAGAGGACACAGGTTTAAGGTGCTGGGGGGTAGATACAGGGGAAATGTTAGGGGGAAGTTTTTCACACAGAGGGTGGTGGGCGAATGGAATTGGCTGCCGTCAGTGGTGGCGGAGGCAAACTCAATAGGGTCTCTTAAGAGACTCCTGGATGAGTAAAGAACAAAGAACAAAGAACAGTACAGCACAGGAAACAGGCCCTTCGGCCCTCCAAGCCTGTGCCGCTCCTTGGTCCAACTAGACCAATCGTTTGTATCCCTCCATTCCCAGGCTGCTCATGTGACTATCCAGGTAAGTCTTAAACGATGTCAGCGTGCCTGCCTCCACCACCCTACTTGGCAGCGCATTCCAGGCCCCCACCACCCTCTGTGTAAAAAACGTCCCTCTGATGTCTGAGTTATACTTCGCCCCTCTCAGCTTGAGCCCGTGACCCCTCGTGATCGTCACCTCCGACCTGGGAAAAAGCTTCCCACTGTTCACCCTATCTATACCCTTCATAATCTTGTATACCTCTATTAGATCTCCCCTCATTCTCCGTCTTTCCAAGGAGAACAACCCCAGTCTACCCAATCTCTCCTCATAGCTAAGACCCTCCATACCAGGCAACATCCTGGTAAACCTTCTCTGCACTCTCTCCAATGCCTCCACGTCCTTCTGGTAGTGCGGCGACCAGAACTGGACGCAGTACTCCAAATGCGGCCTAACCAGCGTTCTATACAGCTGCATCATCAGACTCCAGCTTTTATACTCTATACCCCATCCTATAAAGGCAAGCATACCATATGCCTTCTTCACCACCTTCTCCACCTGTGTTGCCACCTTCAAGGATTTGTGGACTTGCACACCTAGGTCCCTCTGTGTTTCTATACTCCTGATGACTCTGCCATTTATTGCATAACTCCTCCCTACATTATTTCTTCCAAAATGCATCACTTCGCATTTATCCGGAGTAAATTCCATCTGCCACCTCTCCGCCCAATTTTCCAGCCTATCTATATCCTGCTGTATTGCCCGACAATGCTCTTCGCTATCCGCAATTCCAGCCATCTTTGTGTCATCCGCAAACTTGCTGATTACACCAGTTACACCTTCTTCCAAATCATTTATATATATCACAAATAGCAGAGGTCCCAGTACAGAGCCCTGCGGAACACCACTGGTCACAGACCTCCAGCCGGAAAAAGACCCTTCGACCACTACCCTCTGTCTCCTATGGCCAAGCCAGTTCTCCACCCATCGAGCCACTTCTCCTTGTATCCCATGAGCCTTAACCTTCCTAACCAACCTGCCATGTGGAACTTTGTCAAATGCCTTACTGAAATCCATATAGACGACATCCACGGCCCTTCCTTCATCAACCGTTTTTGTCACTTCCTCAAAAAACTCCATCAAATTTGTAAGGCACGACCTCCCTCTTACAAAACCATGTTGTCTGTCACTAATGAGATTGTTCCGTTCTAAATGCACATACATCCTGTCTCTAAGAATCCTCTCCAACAACTTCCCTACCACGGACGTCAAGCTCACCGGCCTATAATTTCCTGGGTTATCCCTGCTACCCTTCTTAAACAACGGGACCACATTCGCTATCCTCCAATCCTCAGGGACCTCACCCGTGTCCAAAGAAGCGACAAAGATTTCCGTCAGAGGCCCAGCAATTTCCTCTCTCGTCTCCCTGTACATGGGACTTCATAGGATGGAGGGTTATAGGTAGGCCTAGAAAGTAGGGATATGTTCGGCACAACTTGTGGGGCCGAAGGGCCTGTTTTTGTGCTGTAGTTTTTCTATGTTTCTATGTTCTACATAACTGCCGAGAGAGGTAGAAAACTGATGGTGGAGGACCCAAGCTGCGACTGCTCACAGGGTTTGAGCAGTGCTCCCTGGAGCTGGTAGGGGACACAGAGGGGAGAATGGTTACCGACAGCCAGGTCGGCATCCGGCATGCAAGTGAGCATCAGCTAGCTGAGGCCTATTCCTAAGATCTTTTTTGAAGTAGGAGCCATGCTGCTCGGGCTGTTTTCCCTCCTTTCCACTAACGTGTGTTCTTTCTTACAGGGGTGGATCCTGATGCTCCAGGCCCTTCTGGTGTCGCTGCCCCCCTGCTGTTCATGCTGAGACTCCCCAGGACACCTTGGATGAAACCTTGGAGGGAAACTCTGAAGAATAACCAGCCTCTCCATCACGCAAACCAGCCTCCCATGGATTGACGCTGTCTACACTTTCCGCTGCTTTGGCAAAGCAGCATAATTAAGGACCCCACGCACCCCGGACATTCTCTCTTCCACCTTCTCCCGTCGGGAAAAAAATACAAAAGTCTGAGGTCACGTACCAACCGAATCAAGAACAGCTTCTTCCCTGCTGCTGTCAGACCTTTGAATGGACCTACCTTGCATTAAGTTTCTCTACACTCTAGCTATGACTGTAACACCACATTCTGCACTCTCTCGTTTCCTTCTCTATGTACAGTGTGTTCTGTCTGTATAGCGCGCAAGAACAATACTTTTCACTGTACGCTAATACATGTGACAATAATAAATCAAATCAAAAATCAAATCCCCCAAGGAGAGCACCAGTGATTCAGCACTGGCATCTACCACACAACCCAGCAACACAGAGACTATCACGGCAGTGGGTCAAGTTAGTGTTGAGGCTTCTGGGTCACTTACTGGTGAGCACGTCACAGCTGCTGATGCACATTGGGTGGAGGCAGGCACATCCGAGAGCTCGGGCATTTGGAGTCTGCCAGAGGCGAGGTTTCAGCTGGCCCCAAGCCAGATGCCAGGCCTCAGGGTTCGTTCATGCCGAAGCTGGTGGAGATGCACCAGGAAACCCGGGGAGTTGTGGAAGGGTTGTCAGCAACCGTGCTGCGACTGCAAGGCTGTTTAGGGGAGCCCAACAGAGTGCTGTCGGCACAGCGTGAGAACCAGGCCAACATTACAAAGGTGGCGACCACAGTGGAAAGCCTGGCCCAGGGGTCTGTCCTCATGGGTGACAGGGTCCAGGCCATCCTGGAGACACAGGGATCATGGCAGAGACACAGCGGGCTACGGCCGAGGGTGTCGCTAGCATTCTGGAGGCACATCGGGCCATGATCACAGGTGTCGGGGGCATGTTGGAGACACTGCTGGCCATGCCTGAGACATTCGTTGGCATTCTGGAGACACAGTAGGCCGTGGCTGTGAGCCTCGACAACTTAGCCCAGTCTCCAAGGTCTAATGTTGAGGGACTGCAGAGCTTGGGCTTCTCACAGAATGCTGTAGTGGTGAGGCCTCCAGAGCTTGGCACAGTCTCAGAGGGCCAAGGCTGAGGGAACACAGACCATGGAGCAGATGCATCTGGGCCTCCAGGACTGACAGAGTCAGGTGACATCGGAACTTCTGGAGCTACCCTGGAAGGTCTAGAGCCCATGTCTTCACCCAGAACACACCGGACGTCCCAAGACCTTGCAATCCCCCCTTCCTCACACCAGGGCATCACAGGGCCAGCTGGATGAACAAAGTGGCACAGAAACATCAGTGTCATCCACAAGTCAGCCGGGACCACTGTGAACACCACTGTTTTATTGCATTTTAGCACCTAGTTTTTAACTTGATGCAAAATAATAGATTCTTGGTTGGAAGGGTTTATAAATCACTTCCTTCATCAAATTTTCTTTGTTGAACTTGTTCACTCCTTAACTAAATTATTTGATGGCACCTTTTGATATGGAAGGAAACCCTAAGATTGTCTATCTGATCTGGTCTTAATGTCAATTCCTGGTGGCCAGTTACTTTGTTTTCTGTTGTCTGTGTTTACCTATCAAAAGTTATCCTTTATATAGGCGACCTGAGGCTATTTTTCTTACCTACTTTGATGTGTTGCATACTGATTCTTAAAGGTGCTTGACTTGCAGCCAAAGGCCAATCCAAATTAGTTCAAAGCAGCAAAACATGTTTGATTTATTAAGGACCACACATTTCGTTGCTTGATGGGATTTAGTTGTGGTCTGGTTAGATCACGGGAAAAGAAGATTTGATGTTCAGAGTTATGAGCGTTCCAGTAGTTGTAGTGTTTATGATTATGCAGCCAGCAAAAAGATTAACTGAAGTGTTTACTCGGTTTAGATGTTTAACAAAATGCTACAAGTGTTTCGAAGCATGGGCAGGAATTATCCGTCCTTTCATGCCGATGGGATTCTCCGGTCCCTCTGCAGTGAATGGAGATTTGGCTGAGTGCCAGATTCCCCGTCCTTGCTGGCAGTGGCAGTGGAGTGTGAACGTCCAGAAAATTCCAACTATTGTGGTAAGTTTGGTATTAGAGATTTTTGTGATTGTAACATTTATGTTTGCTACAGGAAATGAGCAAACCAAACATGCAACAACACGTTACAAAAGTGTTCAGGCTAACTAAATTAAGCTCAATTATTCACATAATGGCATCAAAATTGATATGATTTGGGCCATCATACTCGAAAAACTGATGCAAAGCACCTTAGCAGGTGGACTGCCTGCTCCCAATCTACACAGATTCCATAGAAACATAGAATCCTTACAGTGCAGAAGGAGGCCATCACAGTCGGGACCCGATTTTACCATTTCGATTCTAGGTGCAATTCAGATCCGACTTGTAAACCTGTTCTCAGGCGCCCCCATATGCACGTAGCCTGAAAAAAAACCACGAGTCTGAATCGCGCTGTGGGCAGGGCTTATCACGCCCGAAACGTTGCTGTTCCGATCGGAGCCTTCAACTGCGCATACGCAGTGAAAAAAATTTGAAAAAGGCTCCCGGGCCACAAAAAGCGGATAATGCAACCGGGAGCAATGGCACCCACAGATATCGTCCCACCCCCCTGCCACCCAGACC
Source organism: Mustelus asterias (assembly GCF_964213995.1). NCBI lineage: Eukaryota > Metazoa > Chordata > Chondrichthyes > Carcharhiniformes > Triakidae > Mustelus > Mustelus asterias. The sequence continues at coordinate 68,354,680 of NC_135805.1, forward strand.
GATCACGACCCCCTGCCCCACTTGCCCCCCACGATAGCCCGCAGAGTGGCAGCGGACCCCAGCTGCTCCTACACCCCCCCCCCCACCCCCCCCACCATGCCACCTCCCCTCCCACCATCAGAGATCCATCTGGCCCACCTCCCCCCTCCTCCCCCCCCCCCCCCCCCCCCCCCCGCCCCACCAGAGAATGATCGGGCCTCCCTCCTCCCCCCACAACCAGAAAATCATCGGGCCTCTCTCCTCCCCACCACCAAAGAATGATCTGGCCCTTCTGGGGGAAATGCAGATAAGATTGGGCGTCCAGCTCATTAAGTCAATTTAAATCCATGCATATGGATTTAAATTGACGTTGCGCCCGTTTTGGGTGCAGTTCCGATCGTGGCCATTTTCGGGCCTTGGTAAAGTGGGAGTCTGCGCAGACGCGGGCATGGATCGCACTATTCGCCTCACGCCCGACTTTACCAAGTTTTTGTGCATGAAAATGGGCGCAACGCAATGGTAAAATCAGGCCCATAGAATCCCTACAATGCAGAAGGAGTCCATTCAGCCCATCAAGTCTGCACCAACTCTCCAAAGAACATGTTACTCAGGGAGCCCCCCGACTCCCCCGTCAATCCCCATAACCCCATGCATTTAGCATAGCTAATCCACCTAACCTAACATCTTTGTACTGACAACAATCCCACCCAAGCCCTGTCTTCATAATCCCATGTATTTACCCTGCCAGTCCCCCTGACATTAAGGGGCAATTTAGCATGGCCAATCCGCCTAACCTACACATCTTTCGACTGTGGGAGGAAACTGGAGTACCCGGAGGAAACCCACGTATACATGGGGAGAATGTGTAAACTCCACACAGACAGTCACCCAAGGCTGGAATTGAACCAGATTCCCTGGCGCTGTGAGGAAGCAGTGCTGACCACTGTGCCACTGTGTCGCCCATCCATGACTACATTTTTGGGGTCATTTGTTTAGACATCTTGGGCAGGCATCAAAATTAGGTGTGAGGTAACTTAACATGCAAATTTGAGGTAATGTTTAGTAAAGGTCACAAATTGCCAATGGGCGGGCACAGGGTTTAGCCTGCCCTAAATAGGACTCTTTAGCAGTCCTGTGAGTGCCAACAAAAGGTATGTTCAAAACAAAATTTGGTATATAGAAAATATGAGAAGCTGGTGCTTACTGAAACTCTGTTATCATTAGTGATAATGTTGCCCAATGTGGTGGTGGTACCATTAATGATCATCACCTCAATTTCTTTAAGGTCGACCAGCTTTGCATATCAAGGCTCAATCGAAATTGATCTCAATGGCAGGAATGGATGGGAAACTCCTGGTCTATGAGTCTGATGCGGAGCAGTCGGTAGCAAACCAGGTAAAGCCAGGGACATGGAGTTCCTGCAATTTAGAACATTTCAACATGTCTCTGCTGAATTCTGCCTGACACCTAGCCAGGTGTGAGTGAGTATCTGGCAGCAAAACGCCACCGTCTTTTCCTTGGAATTTAATGACTATGAATGGTTCTGGGGTGATACAGAGACAGGGAAGAGCCTGCAGCAGCGATTGAGAGGGGAGCAGCCTTAACAAAGGGAAGCCCGAAGCTTCCTTCTGAGGCCTGGAGGAGCACTTGTGCCCCTTCTGGACGTTGAGGAAATCTAATGGCACAGAATCTGATGCCTCAAAGATTTGCCTGATGGCATTGAACAACACTCCCATTGCACAAGTCTGCAACTAAAATGGCAGATGTGTCTCCAGAAGTCATCATCATATTTAAAACTAGACCTTGCATCTTTCCTGTGGGTGTGCTGCTTGCCCATAGCACAATCAGAGGGAGTAAGCGACTAGCTTTATTTTAACTGTCCCCCTCGCACCTAGTTTACATTAGGTGCCGGCAATTAAAATCGAATTAAGCCCTCAATGGGTAACCATATTGATATTTCCTGGTCTATTATCAATTTAGTTGGAAGTTGCGCAATATTCAGGAATTCAGCCATGTTTAACCAACTCCTGCTCTCCACAGGGGTAAGATATGAAGATCTTGGCTCAAGAATTCTGGAAACCTTGGTGCATTGCCGGAAATGCATTGAGTGGATTTCCATCTGCTCATGTATTCTTACTCTGATCCTTTGGGATGAAATCGGTGACCAGGAAACAATTTTTTTTGTGTTGGGCAGTGAAGACACTGAAGGAAAATAGGCTCTGTAGCATCAGGTTTTGGGTTCTATGAGTTCTGTTAGGGTTCAAGAAAGACATCCTTGCCTCACATGCACATTTCTATTGCAGCAGGCAGCGGCCACCACCTGGTGATTGTGCACTCAAATCTCCACTGGAAACATGCAGGACAGGTAGAACATGACATTAAGCAACATGCACCAGCGCTGCCATTTTAGAACTTGTACGCTTGCACTGATGTCATCTTTTAACCTTGCTCAGCTGAAAACATGTTACCATGAAGGACCCCACACCCCACCCAAAACAGTGCTTTTTAAAGGGATCTGCAATCACTTACAAGTTACTTTCATCAAGCTTTTTGCTACAAAAGTATTTTTATATTGTTCTTAACACAATTTTATAGAGTCTCCTAAACTATTCTGTTTATTGATAGTAAGCAATACATACTTTCCCAATGATGCTCGAAACATTCTCTTTTTCTCTGAAACTGAACAGGTGTTTGTAAATATAATTTTCTATATTGTTTCTGCTAACTGTGTAGTTTGTCATTTCTTGTAATGTGTTTAATTACCTTCTCCTGGTTCTTGAAACTTGCCATTTGTCTGCAAATTACATTCCAGTTGCAGTGGCACACTGTGGTAACAGGAGTTCTCTTCTGCTGCAGAGGGTAAATATAACTGTCAGCTCTAAGTTTCAGTGTCTTGTCAGATAGTTTACATTTCCTTCATGGTAGCTCGTTGCTCTAAGCTTAATGTCCTTGTACATCGCACAGAAAACATATACCGAGTATGAAGGTTAACCACTTGATGGTAGAAATTACTTGCCAAAGGCTACATTTATCACTTGGGTTCTCAGGGAGCTATTCAGTCCTTTTGCTTAGATAGAAAGGAGCTGTGGCTAGGGTTTCACAGTTATCTTTGACACTAATCAGACAGGAAGTGCTGCTTTACTTATTCTAGCATTAAGTGAGCCTCTCTAGTTCCAATCAACACAAAGAAGTCCACACCTTTGGACTTCTATAATGCTGTGTTCAAATTATAACTTCACCTGAAGCAATTAGTAATGCTTTTCTCAAGCGGTGTCTTTGGTTAGGATTCCAAAGACTTTTCTATGAAACAGTTGGATTGAACCATGCCTAAAAAATTGACATTAACATCTATAAAGTTAATCAATATTAATCATCATATGTCATGCATGTAGATGCTAAGATTAAGGAATAGAAACAAAAACCTTTTACCTGGAGACATTTCATGCGTTTGAGCATGTCTGACACTGTGGATGACTGTGATCTTCTGTTGATTATTTTACTGGCTACAGGACAAACCCCTCCCGAGACAATACTGGATAGTGGCAGGTAAACACTCATCACTGAACACACAAATAAATCTTATTGCTGTGGAGGGAAATTTAATAATCCAGTTTTATTTTTGCTTTTTTATTTTTAATCTGGTTCTTGAAGTGCTGTTGAAGATTGATGTATTTTCAGATGATACTACTAAAATATGCAATGTTAAGGAAATTAACGGCCAATGGCCAGCAGTTCAAGAAGGGCAGCTTGCCATCACCTTCCCATGGACAATTGGGGAGGTGCAGTAAATGCTGGCCCAGACAGCGATGCCCACAATCCATGAATGAATAAAAAAAATTAAAATGCATCAGTTAGTGAACAATGTACTTCTGAGATTTGTTTCATGTCACAAAAGTTCAATTACCAACAGTCACAAAAACATAATACTTCAATACTGTCAACCTACTGTTTCTATGAATTGTGAAGGATGGAATGTACCACTGTACATTACTACTAGAAATTGGTATGAAGAGATCAGGGGATCTATATTATATATGTGCATATATAAATAAATCAATCAGAAATAAGCAGCATTGAAGAAGAGCCTCAATGAGCCAAACATTTTCATTCCTATTCCACTGTCAATTTCTACATGAACATTAAAACACGATAATTGCACAAACTGTCACTGTGCATGTGTCAGTAATGTGTGATACTGCTAATAAACAGTGTTTACCATTCTTAACAGTGTTCAGAAATGTGCGCTTAGTTGTGTTAACATCAAATGCGTATATTACAACCTTCAATTCTGCAATAGCGATATATTACACAATCTCTGGAAATTCCCACAGCAGATGAATGGTGGGACAACTTCAAAGTCTCTTGTTGAAACAATGCCAACTACTTAGGCAAAGCAGCATGACTTTCCACAAAGACTTGCAGGTATTTTCTGAAAGAGACAGAGGGACAAATTTGAAGTTTGTATTGGTTCATCTGCCCATTGTATAACCTCTCCCATTTTCATTTCATGGAAAGTCATGGAATTAAAACTGGATGAGTTCTCCAAAAGGCCATTGACAAATGATCATAATTTAAATATGTCATTCATGATTTATCCACTTGATCATCAGAAGACTTAACAACGGCAGCAAATTGCATTTATATGGTGTTTTTAATGTAGTACCACACCCCAAGGTGCTTTACAGGAATGTTATCAAACAGAATTCGATACCAAGCCACATAAGTAGATATTAGGACAGCTGACTGATAGCATTGGCAAAAAGATAGGTTTTAAGGACAACCATAAAGGAGGGTTAAAAAAAAGGTTGTGAGGCAGAGACTTTTAGGGAAAAAAAAATTCAGAATTCGGGACCTCAGTAGATGAAGGCACATCTGCCAATAGTGGAGTGATTAAAGTTGGGAATACACAAGAGGTCAGAATTGGAGCAGCACAGAGATTTTGAAGGGTAGAGCTGGAGGAGATTACAGATCTAGGGAGGGGTGAAGCCACGGACTGCTTTCAAAATGAGGGGAAATATTTTAAAATTGAGGTATTACCTAACTGGCAGCCAGGGTAGGGTAATGAGCAGAGGGATAATGGGTGAACAGGACGTGATAGAGGTTAACACATGAGGAAGCAGAGTTCTGGATGAGCTCAAGTTGAATTCGGTTTTTACAATGAATAATTATACACATGGAGTAGAAACTGGAAGTGGTGTTTGTAAATCTCTAGGATATCACTTTAAATTGCAGATATTTGACTTTTCTGATGTGATTAAAGGCCATTGCAAATTGGGAAAATGTTTTGGTCAATTATAAAGTAAACTGCAAGTCAGAATTAGGGTTACAAAATTATAATGCTTATTCTCAAACTGCACTCCCTTCATCACCCTACAATACAGATTGGTGAAGTTACCATTACATCTAAAAGATATTGGAAACATAATGGAAATGTTATAATTTCCAGTAAAACTGTAAAATTATTCTCAAGGAACAAGGTCACGATTTAGTAAAAAAAAGTGTATGTTTAACATTGCATGGTGGCACAGTGGTTAACACTGCTGCCTCACAGTATCAGTGACCCGGATTTGATTCTCGGCTTGGGCCACTGTATTTGCGAGCCTGCATGTTCTCCCCGTGTCTGCATGCGTGCTCCGGTTTCCTCTCACAGTGCAAAACACGTGCTGGTTAGGTGCATTGGCCATGCTAAATTCTCCCTCAGTGTACCTGAACAGGCGCCAGAATGTGGCGACTAGGGGATTTTCACAGTACCTTCATTGCAGTGTTAATGTAAGCCTACTTGTGAATAAATAAATTTTAAACTTTAAACAAAAACACACTGAAGCATCCTAGATCAAAGCACTGGCACCTCCTAGATTACGCCGCTTGAGGCAAAGGTCTATGTGATGTCTGTAACACTTGATCCATGTGGGGGACTAACGCCTACTGGGCAGATCATTGATGTTTTCTATTAGTGAGGAACATCCACCTAACACCAAGCCATCGCAAGGTCCAAAGGTCCAAAGGTCCAAGAGGAAGAAGATCAATGTCTCAGCCCCGCAATGCCCAAACATCCCAGTATCAACTTCTCACTTTTACTTACTGCAAACAGCCCAGGCGATACACAGGTTGGAAAATTGTGAAAGTATTTTGTCGGGACTCTTGTCATGGTCTAATCTTCCACCCATCACTTATGATGCTATTAACATTAAGCATGTTTGCCTGGGAGTCTCAGCATCAAGGATTCCCCAGTTCCCATCCCTCAAAATGAGTCTATGTGTGACAGATAACATTATCAGACAAAGTATGGAAGTGGGCGTGACCTGAAAACCCAGGCTGAGCTTGTGATGTGAGCTCCCAAATATTTAAATTCAAGTCATTTTTTAATTGCATCCACCTTTGCAAACAGGGTTGCCAAGCATATTAGATACCTGGAATACTATGAACAGTTTTGGTCCCCCTTATGTAGGGAACGATATATTGGCATTGGAGGCAGTCCAGAGAAGGTTCACTGGGTTGATCCCAGGTATGGAATGTTTTTCTTATGAGGAGTGGTTGAGCAGGTTGGGCCTGTACTCATTGGAGTTTAGAAGAATGAGGAGTGATCTTATTTGAAACCTGTAAGATTCTCGGGGGAGGAGGTGGGGGTGGAAGGGTGGGGGGTTGTTGACAGGGTAGATGCTGAGAATTTGTTACCCCTTATGAGAGAGTCTAGGACCAGATGGTACAATCTCAGAGGAAGGGGTCACCCCTTTAAGACAGAGATGAGGAGGAATTCCTTCCCACAGAGGGTAGTGAATCTGTGGAATTCTTAACCGCAGAGGGCTGCAAAGCCTGGGTCGTTAAGTATGTTCAAGGCTGAGACAGATAAATTTTTAATCAGTAAGGGAATCAAGGCTTATGGAGAATAGGTGGGACTGTGAAGACTGGGATTATCATATCAGATCAGTCATGATCTCATTGGGTCAAATGGCCTACTTGTGCTCCTATGTCCTATGGTCTTAAAGATTTTGCCAGAAGTGAGAAACCCAGCAGCTCCTGGAGCATGAAAGTTACATTTCATCCAATGGAGCAATGCGAAGAACTCAGGATGCATCCCTCATGGTATTGGTGCCAGCAAGACCCACCTGAACTTTAACTCCTACATAAAGGAAGCCTCACTGGACTTTGATATTCACATAAATTAATACTCATAGCTTTGGTTTCTTTCTGTTTTAAGTTATTCCTAGTCATAAAGCACTTTTCTTTCCGATTTCCTTCTTGTGTACTTGTGTGTTATTATAGTCAGGATGGCTATCTCCCAGGTTTGAATCTACGGATAAACAACACTTTTGATTTAACCCTAAACAGAGTTTGTTGCGAGTCACTTTAAAACTGACTTCACAAACAGAGAGTTTGGGGAAACAGGCCACAGTCTATTTCAAAAATTAGAACTCTTATAATCAGACAATGAAGAAAATAAAGAAGTTTGGTGTGTCTTTCTCCCCTACCCATAACAAGATTTCTGTGCATCACCCAACCCTACTATCATGGTATGGTGAAATGAAAAGGAATAACTAAAGATAAAATATGGAGGAAAAATAGATCAGCTCCAAATTATTTCTAATAAGAGTAAATTTGGTAAACTTATTGTAATGGCAAGTATTTAAGGCTGAAACATATTGTTATAAATAGCTTCTTATTTTTAACCTCAAATTCAATTGAAGTCACTCCATGTAGAAACATTTTTAGTCTACTCAGGAAATTCCCTCTGCTTATTTTCAAGTCTGAGAAAGACACACAGTTCTATTCAATTGAAAAGCAGATGGAGTAATTTAACCATTTCTTCTCATAAGTCAGTCAATACGTACACTTTATATTCAGGACAATGGGTTAGCAATTGGTGCACGAGTGTCCCTGTGTAAGAGAATTGTGTGATGAGAAGCAGAAAACATTACAATTGTTGTGGCCATTATAGCAGACAGCATAATATCTCCTAGAAAATTATTAATCCTTCCTCAAAATCTTCAAAAGGAGGCAATGGGAAAGAAACTGGACACTTTAAAACTCTAGTGAGTTCACCTTAAGAAGGAGATTCTAATTGTAGCTGATTGACACTGATACTTCAAGCACTGGAAGTTCCACACCTAAGTTTAATGCTCTGCTTGGTCCAGAGCTCAAGATGATCCCAGACAAAGATAAAATGAGTCAAAAGGACATTAGCCAATAAGTTGAGTTCCGCTTTTCCTATCTGGCTGATTCTCTTCTGGGCTGAAATTCCTTCCCCAAGATTTAGTGACTGTTACAAAGCTGGTGTCAATTTTCACAGATCTGGGATTAAAGATCCTGTGCTCATTACCTTTGAAAAACATCATTGCACCTTTAATGTTTTGAAATTCTACCCTTGAAAAGCCAACACAGGATCAGGTGAATAATTACTTAAAATTGACATCACCGTTCTATAAATTCCACATATGATGATTATTTAATCAATAATCTGATTTACAAGTCAACAGAATCTTAATATAAATCCCGGCAAGTTTTGTCAGGAGAATTAGAACACTGATGCACCATCATTGATTATGATGTTTAGCATATTCAAGCAATAATCTGTACTTCCACGTGTTTACAGATATAAAGGGCTTAATGGATTTTTTAAGGTGTCCATCAAGGATGCCTGAAAGGTTGCCTGGCCAAAAATAGGATTAGGTGCCCGATTATTGAGCCCTTTTCATACCTGGAATTTCTCCCCCAACAGCATTAATCATTAAACTGAGACAGTAACTTGATGCACCATTTCTAGATGATGGACAAAATCTCACTCTAAATCTCAATTTGTTCAGTAACAATGGTTTAGTCCTTGGTCAGTACTTTAAATTAATTCTTTACTTAATACGTTAAGTTTCTAATTCTTCATTTTAAAGGTGTCATTAATAGGAGTGCTGCTGAAAGTTTTTATTCTGGAATTAACGTTGCTATGAAAAACTCCATCTTCTACTTTCTTACAATTTTTGCTTGCACTCCCTCAACACGGAGAAAACCAAAATGTTAAAGATCACTCACAGTTTCTGTATCTTGATACCTATTTTAATCTTCTTCTGGAGCCCATGGAGTTCTTCAGTCATGTTCATGCTCCCAGCAGAAATGGCATCAATTAATCCACTCTGAAACACTGCTTTTATCAACTTAAAGGTGATTAATATGCTTTGATTGGTACAGAAGTATCATAACTTCATCCATAAATGCTCACACAACAGTGCTGTGTAGCAATTATCATAGTAAAAGGAAGTAGATTTCTTTGTACTGTAAAAAATTATTTTTATACTTGCAAATACATGAATTAAAATGAACTGTTTGCTCAACTGATTGCAACATTTCACAAATAAATAATTTTAATCTATCAAACAGTAATGGTTTGCCAGTGAAAATTTTAATATGTTGCACATATGAATACAGCATTAAAGTCAAATGGAGAATACAATGGTGTTCTTTTAGTAACCTAACGAGTACGTCTTTTGGACTGTAGGAGGAAACCAGATCACTCGGAGGAAACCCACACAAACACGAGGAGAACCTAGAAACTATTATTATCATGAAAGAGGCAAGTTAATGGGGCTAAAGGTAGACAAGTCTCCTGGTCCTGATGGAATGCATCCCAGGGTACTAAAAGAGATGGCGGGAGAAATAGCAAATGCACTAGTGGTAATTTACCAAAATTCGCTGGACTCTGGGGTGGTTCCCACAGATTGGAAAACAGCAAATGTGAAGCTACTGTTTAAAAAAGGGGTAGCCAAAAGGCGGGTAACTAAAGGCCAGTTAGCTTAACTTCTGTAGTGGGAAAATGCTTGAATCTATCATCAAGGAAGAAATAGCGAGACATCGGGATATAAATTGTTCCATTGGTAAGACACAGCATGGGTTCATGAAGGGAAGGTCATGTTTGACTCATTTGGTGGAATTCTTTGAGAACATTACATGCACAGTGGACAATGGGGAACCTGTGGATGTGGTGTATCTGGATTTCCAGAAGGCATTTGACAAGGTGCCACACCAAAGACTGCTACATAAGATAAAGGTGCACGGTGTTATGGGTTATGTATTAGCATGGATAGAGGATTGGTTAAATAACAGAAAGCAAAGAGTGGGGGTAAATGGGTGTTTTTCTGGTTGGCGATCAGTGACTAGTGGTGTGCCTCAGGGATCAGTGTTGGGACCGCAATTGTTTATGATTTACATCGATGATTTGGAGTTGGGGACCAAGTGTAGTGTGTCAAAATTCACTGATGATACTAAGATGGGTGGCAGAGCAAAGTGTGCAGAGGACGCTGAAAGTCTGCAAAGGGATATAGATAATCTAAGTGAGTGGGCGAGGGTCTGGCAGGTGGTGTACAATGTTGGTAAATGTGAGGTCATCCATTTTGGTAGGAATAATAGCAAAATGGACTATTATTTAAATGGTATAAAATTGCAGCATGCTGCTGTGCAAAGGGACCTGGGTGTCCTTGTGCAGGAATCTCAAGGAGTTGGTTTGCCAGTGCAGCAGATAATTAAGAAGACAAATAGAATTTTGTCCTTTATTGCTAGAGGGTTGGAGTTTAAAAACAGCAAGGTTATGTTGCAGCTGTATAAGGTGCTGGTGAGGCCACACCTGGAGAACTGTGTACAGCTTTGGTCTCCTTAGTTGCAGTGGCAAATAAGGATATACTGGCACTGCAGGGGGTGCAGAGGAGATTCACTAGGTTGATTCCGGAGTTGAGAGAGTTGGCTTATGAGGAGAGACTGAGTAGACTGGGGCTATACTCATTGGAATTCAGAAGAATGAGGGGAGATCTTATAGAAACATATAAGATTATGAAGGGAATAGATAAGATAGAAGCAGGGAAGTTGTTTCCACTGGTGGGTGAAACTAGAACTAGGGGGAATAGCCTCAAAATAAGGGGAAGCAGATTTAGGACTGAGTTGAGGAGGAACTTCTTCACACAAAGGGTTGTGAATCTGTGGAATTCTCTGCCCAGTGAAGCAGTTGCGGCTGCCTCATTGAATGTTTTTAAGGCAAGGGTAGATAAATTTTTGAACAGTAAAGGAATTAAGGGTTATGGTGAGCGGGCAGGTAAGTGGAGCTGAGTCCACGAAAAGATCAGCCATGATCTTATTGAATGGCTGAGCAGGCTCGAAAGGCCAGATGGCCTATTCCTGCTCCTAGTTCTTATGTTCTTAACATGCAGAGACCACATAGACAGTGACCCAAGCTAGGAATCGGACCCAGATCCCTGGCACTGTGAGGCAGCAGTGCTAACCACTGTGCCACCGTGCCGTATTTATTATTCTGGTCATGATGTGGAGATGCCGGCATTGGGCTGGGGTAGACACAGCAAGAAGTCTCACAACACCAGGTTAAAGTCCAAAAGCTTTATTTGGTAGCACGAGCTTTCGGAGCGCTGCCCCTGATGAAGGGGCAGCACTCCGAAAGCTCGTGTTACCAAATAAACCTGTTGGACTTTAACCTGGTGTTGTGAGAGTTCTTACTGTTATTCTGGTGGAAGAGGGTGTCTGTTATAATGAGGCCATGCTGAGCACACTGTTAGCTAAAGGACACCATTTGCAGTTTTTTTTCCTGCTCCATTTCCTGAATGGTTCCTCTCCAGACCTCAGAGTCATGGCTAACTCTGGTACTAAAGTCCACCAAAAGGACAATCTTCTCTATTTTTGGGATGGCAGTGATGACTTAGTCAAGGTGGGAATGGAGCTTTTCTTTAACATCTTCATCAGAGTCAATGGTTGGAGCAAAAACACTGATGACTGTGGTATATTGGTTATTGATGAGCTGTAGGTGAAGCATCATGAGCCTTTCATTTATACAACTGAGCAGTGCATACAAGGTCCTATCTGGCCGAAAAACCAACTCCATCAATATGAATGTTAGCATTTCCTTTCCTGCTGCATAGTCCTTGCTATGTACATGCCAAACAGCAAAAGCTACATCCATTAGACAGAGCTCAGCAATCCCACAGCCAACAGATCAGACCTAAACTCTGCTGTTCTGCCACATCTGGTCATCATTGGTTGTGGGCAATTAAGCAAGAAACCAGAAGAGGAGGGCCCATCAACAACATCATCCTCAATAATGGGGGTGCACATTAATGCAAAAGACAAGGGTGAAGCATTTACAACTATCTTCAGCCAGAAGTGTTGAGCAGATGATCCACCTCAGCCTCCTCCTGAAGTCTCTGACATCACACCTGATAGTCTTCAGCCAATTCAATTCACTCATGTGTTATCAAGAAATGCCTGAAGGCACTGGATACTGCAAAGGTTAAAGGCCCGACAACATCGCAACAATAGTACTGAAGACTCCAGAACTAGCCATGCCCCAAGCCAAGCATTTCCAGTACAGCTGCAGCACTGCCATCTACACAAGAATGTGGAAAATTGCCCAGGAATATCCTGTCCACAAAAGGCAGGATAAATGTTTGTCATCTATATCAATGATCTGGATGATAATGTGGTAAATTGGATCAGCAAACTTGCTGATGATACAAAGATTGGAGGTGTAGTGGACAGTGAGGAAGGTTTTCAAAGCTTGGAGAGGGATTTGGACCAACTAGAAAAATGGGCTGAAAAATGGCAAATAGAATTTAACGCAGACAAGTGTAAGATATTGCACTTTGGAAGGACAAACCAAAGTAGAACGTACAGGGTAAATGGTAGGACTCTGAAGAGTGCAGTTTAACAGAGGGATCTGGGAATACAGGTACAGAATTCCCTAAAAGTGACGTCACAGGTGGATAGGGTCGTAAAGAGTGCCTTTGGTACGTTGGCCTTTATAAATCGGAGTATCGAGTATAAAAGTTGGAGTGTTATGGTAAGGTTATATAATGATGTGGAGATGCCGGCGTTGGACTGGGGTAAACACAGTAAGAAGTTTAACAACACCAGGTTACAGTCCAACAGGTTTATTTGGTAGCAAAAGCCACACAAGCTTTCGGAGCTCTTAGCCCCTTCTTCAGGTGAGTGGGAATTCTGTTCACAAACAGAGCTTATAAAGACACAGACTCAATTTACATGAATAATGGTTGGAATGCGAATACTTACAACTAATCAAGTCTTTAAGAAACGAAACAATGTGAGTGGAGAGAGCATCAAGACAGGCTAAAAAGATGTGTATTGTCTCCAGACAAGACAGCCAGTGAAACTCTGCAGGTCCACGCAACTGTGGGAGTTACAAATAGTGTGACATGAACCCAATATCCCGGTTGAGGCCGTCCTCGTGTGTGCGGAACTTGGCTATCAGTTTCTGCACAGTTTCCCCAGATAATGACTCTGCCCGGACACTGTCTCTCCCCAGACACTGAATCTCCCTGGACACTGACTCTCCCCGGACACTGTGTCTCCCCAGACACTGACTCTTCCCGGACACTGTGTCTCCCCAGACAATGACTCTGCCCGGATACTGTCTCTCCCCAGACACTGACTCTCCCCGGACACTGACTCACCCTGGAAACTAACTCTACCCGGACACTGATTCTCCCTGGACACTGATTCTCCGCGAATACTGCTCTCCCCAGACACTGGCTCTCCCCAGACACAGACTCTCCATGGACACTGACTCTCCCCGGACACAGACTCTCCCCGGACACTGACTCTCCCTGGACACTGACTCTCCCCGGACACTGACTCTCCCCAGACACAGACTCTCCATGGACACTGACTCTCCCCAGACACAGACTCTCCCCGGACACAGACTCTCCCCAGACACTGACTCTCCCCGGTCACTGACACTCCCTGTACACTGACTCTCCCCGGACACTGACTCTCCCTGGACACTGACTCTCCCCGGACACTGGCTCTCCCTGGATACTGACTCTCCCCAGATGCTGAATCTCCCCGGACACTTACTCTCCCCGGACACTGACTCTCCCCAGTCACTGACTCGCCCCGGACACTGACTCTCCCCGGACACTGTCTCTCCCTCACTCTCCCCGGACACTGTCTCTCCCTGAACACTGACTCTAACCAGACACTGACTCTCCCCAGACACTGTCTCTACCTGGACACTGACTCTCCCCAGACACTGACTCTCCCCGGACACTGACTCTCTCCAGACACTGAAACTCGCTGGACACTGCCTCTCCCTGGACACTGACTCTCCCCGGACACTGACTCTCTTCGGACACTGACTATCCCCAGACACTGAGTCTCCCCGGACACTGTCACTCCCTGGATACTGACTCTCCCTGGACACTGACTCTCCCTGGACACTGATTCTCCCCGGTCACTGACTCTCCCTAGACACAGACTCTCCATGGATACTGTCTCTCCCCAGACACTGACTCTCCCCGGACATTGTCTCTCCCCAGACACTGTCTCTCCCTGGACACTGACTCTCCCCGGACACTGACTCTCCCCGGACACTGACTCTCCCCAGACACTGACACTCCCTGGACACTGTCTCTCCCTGGACACAGACTCTCCCCGGACACTGACTCTCTTCGGACAATGACTATCCCCAGACACTGAGTCTCCCCGGACACTGTCACTCCCTGGATACTGACTCTCCCCGGTCACTGGCTCTCCCTAGACACAGACTCTCCATGGACATTGTCTCTCCCCAGACACTGACCTTCCCTGGACACTGACCCTCCCCGACACTGACTCTCCATGAACATTGACTCTCCCCGGAGACGATCTCTCCCCGGACACTGACTCTCCCTGGACACTGACTCTCCCCGGACAATGACTCTCCCCAGACATCGACTCTCCGCGGAGACTAATTCTCCCCGGACGCTGACTCACCTTGGGCATTGACTCTCCCCGGACACTGACTCTTCCTGGACTCTGACTCTCCCTGGACACTGACTCTCCCTGGGCACTGACTCTCCCCGGACACTGACTGTCCCCAGACACTGAGTCACCCCGGACACAGTCGCACCCTGGATACTGACTCTCCCTGGACACTGACTCACCCTGGAAACTAACTCTACCCGGAAACTGATTCTCCCTGGACATTGTCTCTCCCCAGACACTGTCTCTCCCCGGACACTGACTCTCCCCGGACACTGACTCTCCCCGGACACTGACTCTCCCCAGACACTGACACTCCATGGACACTGTCTCTCCCCAGATACTGACTCTCCCCGGACATTGTCTCTCCCCAGACACTGACTCTCCCCAGACACTGACTCTCCCTGGACACTGACTCTCCCTGGACACTGACTTTCCCTGGACACTGACCCTCCCCAACACTGACTCTCCTCGAACACTGACTCTCCCCAGACGCTGAGTCTCCCTGGACACTGACTTTCTCCGGACACCGACTCTCCCCGGCCACTGACTCGCCCCGGGCACTGACTCTCCCTGTACACTGACTTTCCCCAGACACTGACTCTCCCTGGACACTGACTCTCCCTGGACACTGACTCTCCCCGGACACTGTGTCTCCCCAGACACTGACTATCCCCGGACACTGTCTCTCCCCAGATACTGACTTTCCCCAGAGTCTCCCCGGACACTGAATCTCCCTGGAAACTAACTCTCCCCGGACACTGATTCTCCCTGGACCCTGACTCGCCCTGGACACTGAGTCTCCCCGGACACAGTCGCTCCCTGGATACTAACTCTCCCCAGACACTGACTCACCCCGGAAACTAACTCTACCCGGACACTGATTCTCCGCGGATACTGACTCTTCGTGGACACTGACTCTGCCCAGACACTGACTCTCCCCAGACACTGACTCCCCCCAGACACTGACTCTCCCTGGACACTGACTTTCCCCGGACACTAACTCTCCGCGGACACTGACGCTCCCCGGACACTGATTCTCCCCAGACATCGACTCTCCGCGGACATTAATTCTCCCCGGGCACTGACACACCCTGGACACTGACTTTACCTGGACACAGACTCCCCCCAGACACTGACTTTCCCCAGACACTGAATCTCCCCGGACATTAACTCTCCCCAGACACTGACTTTCCCCATTGACTCTCCCCGGACACTGACTCTCCCTGGACACTGACTCTCCCCAGACACTGAGTCTCCCCGGACACAGTTGCTCCCTGGATACTGACTCTTCCAGGACACTGACTCACCCTGGAAACTAACACTACCCAGAAAATGATTCTCCCTGGACACTGACTCTCTGCGGATACTGACTCTTCCTGGACACTGAGTCTCCCCGAACACTGACATTCCCCAGACACAGACTCTCCCTGGACACTGACTCTCCCCAGACACCGACTCTCCGCGGACACTAATTCTACCCTGACACTGACTCTCCCTGGACATTGACTCTCCCTGGACACTAACTCTTCCTGGACTCTGACTCTCCCCAGACACTGACTCTCCCAGACACTGACTCTCCCTGGACACTGACTCTCCCTGGACACTGACTCTCCCTGGACACTGACTCTCCGTGGACACTGACTCTCCCCGGACACTGACTCTCCCTGGACACTGACTCTCCCGGGACACTGACTCTCCTCAGACACAGAGTCTCCGTGGACACTAATTTTCCCCAGACACTGACTCGCCCCGGACACTGACTCTCCCTGGACACTGACTCTCCCTGGACACTGACTCTCCCTGGACACTGACTCTCCCCGGACACTGTCTCTCCCCGGACACTGACTCGCCCCGGACTCTGACTCTCCCGAGACACTGAGTCTCCCCGGACATTGTCTCTCCCTGAACACAGACTCGCCTTGGACACTGACTCTCCCCGGACACTGACTCTCCCCAGACACAGACTCTCCATGGACACTGACTCTCCCCAGACACAGACTCTCCCCGGACACAGACTCTCCCCAGACACTGACTCTCCCCGGTCACTGACACTCCCTGTACACTGACTCTCCCCGGACACTGACTCTCCCTGGACACTGACTCTCCCCGGACACTGGCTCTCCCTGGACACTGATTCCCCCTGGACACTGACTCTCCCTGGACACTGACTCTCCCCAGACACTGACTCTCCCCAGACACTGACTCTCCCTGGACAGTGACTCTCCCAAGACACTGACTCTTTCTGGACACTGACTCCTTCGGGACACTGACTCTCCCTGCACACTGGCTCTCCCCAGACACTGACTCTCCCCAGACACTGACTCTCCCTGGACACTGACTCTCCCTGGACACTGACTTTCCCTGGACACTGACCCTCCCCAACACTGACTCTCCACGAACACTGACTCTCCCCAGACGCTGAGTCTCCCTGGACACTGACTTTCTCCGGACACCGACTCTCCCCGGCCACTGACTCGCCCCGGGCACTGACTCTCCCTGTACACTGACTTTCCCCAGACACTGACTCTCCCTGGACACTGACTCTCCCTGGACACTGACTCTCCCCGGACACTGTGTCTCCCCAGATACTGACTTTCCCCAGAGTCTCCCCGGACACTGAATCTCCCTGGAAACTAACTCTCCCCGGACACTGATTCTCCCTGGACCCTGACTCGCCCTGGACACTGAGTCTCCCCGGACACTGTCGCTCCCTGGATACTAACTCTCCCCAGACACTGACTCACCCCGGAAACTAACTCTACCCGGACACTGATTCTCCGCGGATACTGACTCTTCGTGGACACTGACTCTGCCCAGACACTGACTCTCCCCAGACACTGACTCCCCCCAGACACTGACTCTCCCTGGACACTGACTTTCCCCGGACACTAACTCTCCGCGGACACTGACGCTCCCCGGACACTGATTCTCCCCAGACATCGACTCTCCACGGACATTAATTCTCCCCGGGCACTGACACGCCCTGGACACTGACTTTACCTGGACACAGACTCTCCCCAGACACTGACTTTCCCCAGACACTGAATCTCCCCGGACATTGACTCTCCCCAGACATTGACTTTCCCCATTGACTCTCCCCAGACACTGACTTTACCTGGACACAGACTCTCCCCAGACACTGACTTTCCCCAGACACTGAATCTCCCCGGACATTGACTCTCCCCAGACATTGACTTTCCCCATTGACTCTCCCCGGACACTGACTCTCCCTGGACACTGACTCTCCCCAGACACTGAGTCTCCCCGGACACAGTTGCTCCCTGGATACTGACTCTTCCAGGACACTGACTCACCCTGGAAACTAACACTACCCAGAAAATGATTCTCCCTGGACACTGACTCTCTGCGGATACTGACTCTTCCTGGACACTGAGTCTCCCCGAACACTGGCATTCCCCAGACACAGACTCTCCCTGGACACTGACTCTCCCCAGACACCGACTCTCCGCGGACACTAATTCTACCCTGACACTGACTCTCCCTGGACATTGACTCTCCCTGGACACTAACTCTTCCTGGACTCTGACTCTCCCCAGACACTGACTCTCCCAGACACTGACTCTCCCCGGACACTGACTCTCCCTGGACACTGACTCTCCCTGGACACTGACTCTCCGTGGACACTGACTCTCCCCGGACACTGACTCTCCCTGGACACTGACTCTCCCGGGACACTGACTCTCCCTGGACACTGACTCTCCCTGGACACTGACTCTCCCTGGACACTGACTCTCCCCGGACACTGTCTCTCCCTGGACACTGACTCGCCCCGGACTCTGACTCTCCCGAGACGCTGAGTCTCCCCGGACATTGTCTCTCCCTGAACACAGACTCGCCCTGGACACTGACTCTCCCCAGGCACTGACTCTCCGCGGACACTGTCTCTCTCTGGACACTGACTCTCCCTGGGGACTGACTCTCCCTGGACACTGACTCTCCCTGGTCACTGACTCTCCCTGGACACTGACTCTCCCCGGACACTGTCTCTCCCCGGACACTGACTCGCCCCGGACTCTGACTCTCCCGAGACGCTGAGTCTCCCCGGACATTGTCTCTCCCTGAACACAGACTCGCCCTGGACACTGACTCTCCCCAGGCACTGACTCTCCGCGGACACTGTCTCTCTCTGGACACTGACTCTCCCTGGGGACTGACTCTCCCTGGACACTGACTCTCCCTGGACACTGACTCTCCCCGGACACTGTCTCTCCCTGGACACTGACTCGCCCCGGACTCTGACTCTCCCGAGACGCTGAGTCTCCCCGGACATTGTCTCTCCCTGAACACAGACTCGCCCTGGACACTGACTCTCCCCAGGCACTGACTCTCCGCGGACACTGTCTCTCTCTGGACACTGACTCTCCCTGGGGACTGACTCTCCCTGGACACTGATTCTCCCTGGACACTGACTCTCCCTGGACACTGACTCTCCCCAGACACTGACTCTCCCCAGACACTGACTCTCCCTGGACAGTGACTCTCCCAAGACACTGACTCTCCCTGGGGACTGACTCCTTCGGGACACTGACTCTCCCTGCACACTGGCTCTCCCTGGACACTGACTCTCCCCAGACACTGACACTCCCTGGGCACTTACTCTCCCCGGACACAGACTCTCCCTGGACACTGCCTCTCCCCGGACACTGACTCTCCCCAGGTACTGACTCTTCCCAGACATTGATTCTCCCTGGACACTGACTCTCTTCAGACACTGACTCTCCCTGGACACTGACTCTCCCTGGACACTGACTCTGCCCGGACATTGACTCTCCCCGGTCACTGACTCTCCCCGGACACTGACTCTCCCCGGACACTGAATTTCCCCAGACATTAGCTCTCCCCGGACACTAACTCTCCCCAGACACTGGCTTTCCCAGACACTGACTGTCCCCAGACACTAACTTTCCCCCAACACTGACTCTCCCTGGACACTGACTCTCCCCGGACATCAACTCTCCCTGGACACTGACTCTTCCCGGACACTGACCCTCCCGAGACGCTGAGTCTCCGTGGACACTGTCTGTCCCTGGACACCGACTCTCCCTGGACACTGACTCTCCCTGGGGACTGACTCTCCCAGGACACTGATTCTCCCTGGACACAGACTCTCCCCGGACACTGACTCTCCCCAGACACTAACTCTCCCTGGTACAGACACTACCCGGACATTGATTCTCCCTGGACACTGACTCTCCCGGGAGACTAACTCTCCCTGGACACTGACTCTGCCCGGACACTGACTCTCCACAGACACTGACTCTCCCAGACACTGACTCTCCCTGGTCACAGACTCTCCCCGGACACTGACTTTCCCCAGGCACTGACTGTCCGCTGACACTGACTCTCCCCATACACTGACTCTCCCCGGACACTGACTCTCCCTGGACACTGACTCTCCCCAGACATTGACTTTCCCAGACACTGACTCTCCCTGGACACTGATTCTCCCCGGATACTGACTCTCCCCAGACACTGACTCTCCCTGGACACTGACTCTCCCCGGACACTGGCTCTTCCCGGACACTGACTCTCCCTGGACACTGACTCTCCCAGGTCACTGACTCAGCCCAGACACTGACTCCCCCTGGATACTGACTCTCCCCGGACACTGACTCTCCCCGGACACTGACTCTCCCCAAACACTGACTCTCCCCGGACACTGACTCTCCCTGGACACTGACGCTCCCAGGTCACTGACTCTGCCCAGACACTGACTCTCCCTGGATACTGACTCTCCCCGGACACCCTCTCTTCCCGGACACTGAGTGTCCCCAGACACCCTCTCTCCCCGGACACAGCCTCTCCCCAGACACTGACTCTCCCCAGACACTGGCGTTCCCCCAACACTGACTCTCCCCAGTCACTGATTCTTCCCGGATGCTGACTCTCCCCAGACACTGGCTCTCCCTGGACACTGACCCTCCCCGAACACTGACTCTCCCTGGATACTGACTCTCCCCAGATGCTGAATCTCCCTGGACACTTACTCTCCTCGGACACTGACTCTCCCCAGTCATTGACTCCCTCCGGACATTGAGTCTCCCTGGACACAGACTCTCCCCGGACACTGACTTTCCCCAGGCACTGACTGTCCCTTGACACTGACTCTCCCTGGACACTGACTCTCCCCGGACACTGACTCTCCCTGGACACTGATTCTTCCCGGATACTGACTCTCCCCAGACACTGACTCCCTCCGGACACTGATTCTCCCCGGATACTGACTCTCCCGAGACACTGACTCCCTCCGGACATTGCGTCTCCCTGGACTCAGACTCTCCCCGGACACTGACTCTCCCTGGACACTGTCTCTCCCTGGACACTGACTCTCCCCAGGCGCTGAATCTCCCCGGACGCTTACTCTCCACGGACACTGACTCTCCCCAATCAATGACTCGCCTCGGACACTGACTCTCCCCGGACACTGTCTCTCCCTCACTCTCCCCGGACACTGTCTCTCTCTGGACACTGACTCTACCCAGACACTGACTCTCCCCGGACGCTGTCTCTCACCTGGACACTGACTCTCCCCGGACACTGACTCTCCCCGGACACTGACTCTCCCCAGACACTGACACTCCCTGGACACTGCCTCTCCCTGGACACTGACTCTCCCTGGACACTGACTCTCTTCAGACACTGACTCTCCCTGGACACTGACTCTCCCGAGGTACTGACTCTGCCCGGACATTGACTCTCCCCGGTCACTGACTCTCCCCGGACACTGAATTTCCCCAGACATTAGCTCTCCCCGGACACTAACTCTCCCCAGACACTGACTTTCCCAGACACTGACTGTCCCCAGACACTAACTTTCCCCCAACACTGACTCTCCCTGGACACAGACTCTCCCCGGACATCGACTCTCCCTGGACACTGACTCTTCCCGGACACTGACCCTCCCGAGACGCTGAGTCTCCGTGGACACTGTCTGTCCCTGGACACAGACTCTCCCTGGACACTGACTCTCCCTGGGGACTGACTCTCCCTGGACACTGATTCTCCTGGACACAGACTCTCCCCGGACACTGACTCTCCCCAGACACTGACTCTCCCTGGTACAGACATTCCCCGGACACTGATTCTCCCTGGACACTGACTCTCCCGGGAGACTGACTCTCCCTGGACACTGACTTTGCCCGGACACTGACTCTCCACAGACACTGACTCTCCCCGGACACTGTCTCTCCCCGGACACTGACTCGCCCCGGACTCTGACTCTCCCGAGACGCTGAGTCTCCCCGGACATTGTCTCTCCCTGAACACAGACTCGCCCTGGACACTGACTCTCCCCAGGCACTGACTCTCCGCGGACACTGTCTCTCTCTGGACACTGACTCTCCCTGGGGACTGACTCTCCCTGGACACTGATTCCCCCTGGACACTGACTCTCCCTGGACACTGACTCTCCCCAGACACTGACTCTCCCCAGACACTGACTCTCCCTGGACAGTGACTCTCCCAAGACACTGACTCTTTCTGGACACTGACTCCTTCGGGACACTGACTCTCCCTGCACACTGGCTCTCCCCAGACACTGACTCTCCCCAGACACTGACTCTCCCTGGACACTGACTCTCCCTGGACACTGACTTTCCCTGGACACTGACCCTCCCCAACACTGACTCTCCACGAACACTGACTCTCCCCAGACGCTGAGTCTCCCTGGACACTGACTTTCTCCGGACACCGACTCTCCCCGGCCACTGACTCGCCCCGGGCACTGACTCTCCCTGTACACTGACTTTCCCCAGACACTGACTCTCCCTGGACACTGACTCTCCCTGGACACTGACTCTCCCCGGACACTGTGTCTCCCCAGACACTGACTATCCCTGGACACTGTCTCTCCCCAGATACTGACTTTCCCCAGAGTCTCCCCGGACACTGAATCTCCCTGGAAACTAACTCTCCCCGGACACTGATTCTCCCTGGACCCTGACTCGCCCTGGACACTGAGTCTCCCCGGACACTGTCGCTCCCTGGATACTAACTCTCCCCAGACACTGACTCACCCCGGAAACTAACTCTACCCGGACACTGATTCTCCGCGGATACTGACTCTTCGTGGACACTGACTCTGCCCAGACACTGACTCTCCCCAGATACTGACTCCCCCCAGACACTGACTCTCCCTGGACACTGACTTTCCCCGGACACTAACTCTCCGCGGACACTGACGCTCCCCGGACACTGATTCTCCCCAGACATCGACTCTCCGCGGACATTAATTCTCCCCGGGCACTGACACACCCTAGACACAGACTCTCCCCAGACACTGACTTTCCCCAGACACTGAATCTCCCCGGACATTGACTCTCCCCAGACACTGACTTTCCCCATTGACTCTCCCCGGACACTGACTCTCCCTGGACACTGACTCTCCCCAGACACTGAGTCTCCCCGGACACAGTTGCTCCCTGGATACTGACTCTTCCAGGACACTGACTCACCCTGGAAACTAACACTACCCAGAAAATGATTCTCCCTGGACACTGACTCTCTGCGGATACTGACTCTTCCTGGACACTGAGTCTCCCCGAACACTGACATTCCCCAGACACAGACTCTCCCTGGACACTGACTCTCCCCAGACACCGACTCTCCGCGGACACTAATTCTACCCTGACACTGACTCTCCCTGGACATTGACTCTCCCTGGACACTAACTCTTCCTGGACTCTGACTCTCCCCAGACACTGACTCTCCCAGACACTGACTCTCCCCGGACACTGACTCTCCCTGGACACTGACTCTCCCTGGACACTGACTCTCCGTGGACACTGACTCTCCCCGGACACTGACTCTCCCTGGACACTGACTCTCCCGGGACACTGACTCTCCTCAGACACAGAGTCTCCGTGGACACTAATTTTCCCCAGACACTGACTCTCCCCGGACACTGACTCTCCCTGGACACTGACTCTCCCTGGTCACTGACTCTCCCTGGACACTGACTCTCCCCGGACACTGTCTCTCCCCGGACACTGACTCGCCCCGGACTCTGACTCTCCCGAGACGCTGAGTCTCCCCGGACATTGTCTCTCCCTGAACACAGACTCGCCCTGGACACTGACTCTCCCCAGGCACTGACTTTCCGCGGACACTGTCTCTCTCTGGACACTGACTCTCCCTGGGGACTGATTCCCCCTGGACACTGACTCTCCCTGGACACTGACTCTCCCCAGACACTGACTCTCCCCGGACACTGACTCTCCCTGGACAGTGACTCTCCCAAGACACTGACTCTTTCTGGACACTGACTCCTTCGGGACACTGACTCTCCCTGCACACTGGCTCTCCCTGGACACTGACTCTCCCCAGACACTGACACTCCCTGGGCACTTACTCTCCCCGGACACAGACTCTCCCTGGACACTGCCTCTCCCCGGACACTGACTCTCCCCAGGTACTGACTCTTCCCAGACATTGATTCTCCCTCGACACTAACTCTCCGCAGACACTGACTTTCCCAGACACTGACTCTCCCCGGACACTGATTCTCCCCGGATACTGAGTCTCCCCAGACCCTGACTCCCTCCGGACATTGAGTCTCCCTGGACACAGTCTCTCCCCGAACACTGTCTCTCCCTGGATACTGACTCTCCCCGGACACTGACTCTCCCTGGACACTGACTCTCCCCGAACACTGTCTCTCCCTGGATACTGACTCTCCCCGGACACTGACTCTCCCTGGACACTGACTCTCCCCGGACACTGACTCTCCCCGGACACTGACTCTCCCCAAACACTGACTCTCCCCAGACACTGACTCTCCCTGGACACTGACTCTCCCAGGTCACTGACTCTGCCCAGACACTGACTCTCCCTGGTACAGACATTCCCCGGACACTGATTCTCCCTGGACACTGACTCTCCCGGGAGACTGACTCTCCCTGGACACTGACTCTGCCCGGACACTGACTCTCCACAGACACTGACTCTCCCCAGACACTGACTCTCCCCGGACACTGACTCGCCCCGGACTCTGACTCTCCCGAGACGCTGAGTCTCCCCGGACATTGTCTCTCCCTGAACACAGACTCGCCCTGGACACTGACTCTCCCCAGGCACTGACTCTCCGCGGACACTGTCTCTCTCTGGACACTGACTCTCCCTGGGGACTGACTCTCCCTGGACACTGATTCCCCCTGGACACTGACTCTCCCTGGACACTGACTCTCCCCAGACACTGACTCTCCCCAGACACTGACTCTCCCTGGACAGTGACTCTCCCAAGACACTGACTCTTTCTGGACACTGACTCCTTCGGGACACTGACTCTCCCTGCACACTGGCTCTCCCCAGACACTGACTCTCCCCAGACACTGACTCTCCCTGGACACTGACTCTCCCTGGACACTGACTTTCCCTGGACACTGACCCTCCCCAACACTGACTCTCCACGAACACTGACTCTCCCCAGACGCTGAGTCTCCCTGGACACTGACTTTCTCCGGACACCGACTCTCCCCGGCCACTGACTCGCCCCGGGCACTGACTCTCCCTGTACACTGACTTTCCCCAGACACTGACTCTCCCTGGACACTGACTCTCCCTGGACACTGACTCTCCCCGGACACTGTGTCTCCCCAGACACTGACTATCCCCGGACACTGTCTCTCCCCAGATACTGACTTTCCCCAGAGTCTCCCCGGACACTGAATCTCCCTGGAAACTAACTCTCCCCGGACACTGATTCTCCCTGGACCCTGACTCGCCCTGGACACTGAGTCTCCCCGGACACTGTCGCTCCCTGGATACTAACTCTCCCCAGACACTGACTTTCCCCAGACACTGAATCTCCCCGGACATTGACTCTCCCCAGACACTGACTTTCCCCATTGACTCTCCCCGGACACTGACTCTCCCTGGACACTGACTCTCCCCAGACACTGAGTCTCCCCGGACACAGTTGCTCCCTGGATACTGACTCTTCCAGGACACTGACTCACCCTGGAAACTAACACTACCCAGAAAATGATTCTCCCTGGACACTGACTCTCTGCGGATACTGACTCTTCCTGGACACTGAGTCTCCCCGAACACTGACATTCCCCAGACACAGACTCTCCCTGGACACTGACTCTCCCCAGACACCGACTCTCCGCGGACACTAATTCTACCCTGACACTGACTCTCCCTGGACATTGACTCTCCCTGGACACTAACTCTTCCTGGACTCTGACTCTCCCCAGACACTGACTCTCCCAGACACTGACTCTCCCCGGACACTGACTCTCCCTGGACACTGACTCTCCCTGGACACCGACTCTCCGTGGACACTGACTCTCCCCGGACACTGACTCTCCCTGGACACTGACTCTCCCGGGACACTGACTCTCCTCAGACACAGAGTCTCCGTGGACACTAATTTTCCCCAGACACTGACTCTCCCCGGACACTGACTCTCCCTGGACACTGACTCTCCCTGGTCACTGACTCTCCCTGGACACTGACTCTCCCCGGACACTGTCTCTCCCCGGACACTGACTCGCCCCGGACTCTGACTCTCCCGAGACGCTGAGTCTCCCCGGACATTGTCTCTCCCTGAACACAGACTCGCCCTGGACACTGACTCTCCCCAGGCACTGACTCTCCGCGGACACTGTCTCTCTCTGGACACTGACTCTCCCTGGGGACTGATTCCCCCTGGACACTGACTCTCCCTGGACACTGACTCTCCCCAGACACTGACTCTCCCCAGACACTGACTCTCCCTGGACAGTGACTCTCCCAAGACACTGACTCTTTCTGGACACTGACTCCTTCGGGACACTGACTCTCCCTGCACACTGGCTCTCCCTGGACACTGACTCTCCCCAGACACTGACACTCCCTGGGCACTTACTCTCCCCGGACACAGACTCTCCCTGGACACTGCCTCTCCCCGGACACTGACTCTCCCCAGGTACTGACTCTTCCCAGACATTGATTCTCCCTCGACACTAACTCTCCGCAGACACTGACTTTCCCAGACACTGACTCTCCCCGGACACTGATTCTCCCCGGATACTGAGTCTCCCCAGACACTGACTCCCTCCGGACATTGAGTCTCCCTGGACACAGTCTCTCCCCGAACACTGTCTCTCCCTGGATACTGACTCTCCCCGGACACTGACTCTCCCTGGACACTGACTCTCCCCGAACACTGTCTCTCCCTGGATACTGACTCTCCCCGGACACTGACTCTCCCTGGACACTGACTCTCCCCGGACACTGACTCTCCCCGGACACTGACTCTCCCCAAACACTGACTCTCCCCAGACACTGACTCTCCCTGGACACTGACTCTCCCAGGTCACTGACTCTGCCCAGACACTGACTCTCCCTGGTACAGACATTCCCCGGACACTGATTCTCCCTGGACACTGACTCTCCCGGGAGACTGACTCTCCCTGGACACTGACTCTGCCCGGACACTGACTCTCCACAGATACTGACTCTCCCCAGACACTGACTCTCCCTGGACAGTGACTCTCCCCGGACACAGACCCTCCCTGGACACTGCCTCTTTCTGGACACTGACTCTCCCCAGATACTGACTCTCCCCGGACATTGACTCTCCCTGGACACTGACTCTCCCCAGACATTAGCTCTCCCCGGACACTAACTCTCCCCAGACACTGACTTTCCCAGACACTGACTCTCCCCGGACACTGATTCTCCCCGGATACTGTCTCTCCCCAGACACTGACTCCCTTCGGACATTGAGTCTCCCTGGACACAGACTCTCCACGGACACTGACTTTCCCCAGGCACTGACTGTCCCCTGACTCTCCCCAGACATTGACTTTCCCAGACACTGACTCTCCCCAGACACTGACTCTCCCCGGACACTGACTCTCCCCATACACTGACTCTCCCCGGACACTAACTCTCCCTGGACACTGACTCTCCCAGGTCACTAACTCTGCCCAGACACTGACTCTCCCTGGATAATGACTCTCCCCGGACACTGAGTCTCCCCGAACACTGAGTGTCCCCAGACACCCTCTCTCCCCGGACACAGCCTCTCCACAGACACTGACTCTCCCCAGACACTGGCGTTCCCCCAACACTGACTCTCCCCAGTCACTGATTCTTCCCGGATGCTGACTCTCCCCGGACACTGATTCTCCCTGGACACTGACCCTCCCCGATCACTGACTCTCCCTGGATACTGACTCTCCCCAGATGCTGAATCTCCCCGGACACTTACTCTCCTCGGACACTCTCCTCGGACACTGACTCTCCCCAGTCATTGACTCCCTCCGGACATTGAGTCTCCCTGGACACAGACTCTCCCCGGACACTGACTTTCCCCGGGCACTGACTGTCCCTTGACACTGACTCTCCCTGGACACTGACTCTCCCCGGACACTGACTCTCCCTGGACACAGATTCTTCCCGGATACTGACTCTCCCCAGACACTGACTCCCTCCGGACACTGATTCTCCCCGGATACTGACTCTCCCGAGACACTGACTCCCTCCGGACATTGCGTCTCCCTGGACACAGACTCTCCCCGGACACTGACTCTCCCCGGACACTGTCTCTCACCTTGACAGTGACTCTCCCCGGACACTGACTCTCCCCGAACACTGTCTCTCCCTGGATACTGACTCTCCCCAGACACTGACTCTCCCTGGACACTGACTCTCCCCGGACACTGACTCTCCCCGGACACTGAATCTCCCCAAACACTGACTCTCCCCAGACACTGACTCTCCCTGGACACTGACTCTCCCAGGTCACTGATTCTGCCCAGACACTGACTCTCCCTGGACACTGACCCTCCCCAGACACTGACTCTCCCTGGACACTGAGTGTCCCCAGACACCCTCTCTCCCCGGACACTGCCTCTCCCCAGACACTGACTCTCCCCAGACAATGACGTTCCCCCAACACTCCCCCAGTCACTGATTCTTCCTGGATGCTGACTCTCCCCGGACACTGACTCTCCCGAGACACTGACCCTCCCCGAACACTGACTCTCCCTGGATACTGACTCTCCCCAGGCGCTGAATCTCCCCGGACGCTTACTCTCCACGGACACTGACTCTCCCTCACTCTCCCCGGACACTGTCTCTCCCCAGTCAATGACTCGCCTCGGACACTGACTCTCCCCGGACACTGTCTCTCCCTCACTCTCCCCGGACACTGTCTCTCTCTGGACACTGACTCTACCCAGACACTGACTCTCCCCGGACACTGTCTCTCACCTGGACACTGACTCTCCCCGGACACTGACTCTCCCCGGACACTGACTCTCCCCAGACACTGACACTCCCTGGACACTGCCTCTCCCTGGACACTGACTCTCCCTGGACACTGACTCTCTTCAGACACTGACTCTCCCTGGACACTGACTCTCCCTGGACACTGACTCTCCCCAGGTACTGACTCTGCCCGGACATTGACTCTCCCCGGTCACTGACTCTCCCCGGACACTGAATTTCCCCAGACATTCGCTCTCCCCGGACACTAACTCTCCCCTGACACTGACTTTCCCAGACACTGACTGTCCCCAGACACTAACTTTCCCCCAACACTGACTCTCCCCAGACACTGACTCTCCCCGGACACTGACTCTCCCCATACACTGACTCTCCCCAGACACTGACTCTCCCCGGACACTGACTCTGCCTGGGCACTGACTCTCCCAGGCCACTGACTCTGCCCAGACACTGACTCTCCCCGGACACTGACTCTCCCTGGGCACTGACTCTCCCAGGACACTCACTCTCCCCGGACACTGAGTGTCACCAGACACCCTCTCTCCCCGGACACTGCCTCTCCCCAAACACTGACTCTCCCCAGACACTGACGTTCCCCCAACACTGACTCTCCCCAGTCACTGATTCATCCTGGATGCTGACTCTCCCCGGACACTGACTCTCCCTGGACACTGACCCTCCCTGAACACTGACTCTCCCTGGACACTGACTCTCCCAGGTCACTGACTCTGCCCAGACACTGACTCTCCCTGGACATTGACTCTCCCCGGACACTGACTCTCCCCGGACACTGTGTGTCCCCAGACACCCTCTCTCCCCGGACACTGCCTCTCCCCAGACACTGACTCTCCCTGGACACTGAAGTTCCCCCAACACTGGCTCTCCCCAGTCACTGATTCTTCCTGGATGCTGACTCTCCCCGGACACTGACTCTCCCTGGACACTGACTCTCCCTGGACACTGACCCTCCCCGAACACTGACTCTCCTTGGACACTGACTTTCCCCGGACACTGACTGTCCCTTGACACTGACTCTCCCTGGACACTGACTTTCCCCGGACCCTGAGTCTCCCCAGACACTGCATCTCCCCAGACACTGACTCTCCCCAAACACTGACTCTCCCCGGACACCGACTCTCCCTGGACACTGACTCTCCCCAGACACTGTCTCTCCCTGGGGACTGACTCTCCCTGGACACTGATTCTCCCTGGACACAGACTCTCCCCGGACACTGACTCTCCCCAGACACTGACTCTCCCTGGTACAGACACTCCCCGGACACTGATTCTCCCCGGATACTGACTCTGCCCGGACACTGACTCTCCACAGACACTGACTCTCCCCGGACACTGGCTCTCCCTCGACAGTGACTCTCCCCGGACACAGACTCTCCCTGGACACTGCCTCTTTCTGCACACTGACTCTCCCCAGATACTGGCTGTCCCCGGACACTGACTTGCCCTGGGCACTGACTGTCCCTTGACACTAACTCTCTCTGGACACTGACTCTTCCCAGACATTGACTTTCCAGACACTGACTCTCCCCGGACACTGATTCTCCCCGGATACTGACTCTCCCCAGACACTGACTCCCTCCGGACACTGATTCTCCCCGGATACTGACTCTCCCCAGACACTGACTCCCCCCGGACATTGTGTCTCCCCGGACACAGACTCTCCCCAGACACTGACTTTCCCCGGACACTGACTGTCCCTTGACACTGACTCTCCCTGGACACTGATTCTCCCCGGACACTGTCTCTCCCTGGATACTGACTCTCCCCAGACACTGACTCTCCCTGGACACTGACTCTCCCCGGACACTGACTCTCCCCGAACACTGTCTCTCCCTGGATACTGACTCTCCCTGGACAGTGACTCTCCCCGGACACAGACCCTCCCTGGACACTGCCTCTTTCTGGACACTGACTCTCCCCAGACACTGACTCTCCCTGGACACTGAAGTTCCCCCATAACTGACTCTCCCCAGTCACTGATTCTTCCTGGATGCTGACTCTCCCCGGACACTGACTCTCCCTGGACACTGACCCTCCCCGAACACTGACTCTCCCTGGATACTGACTCTCCCCAGACGCTGAATCTCCCCGGACACTTACTCTCCCCGGACACTGACTCTCCCCAGTCACTGACTCCCTCCGGACATTGAGTCTCCCTGGACACAGACTCTCCCCGGACACTGACTTTCCCCGGACACTGACTGTCCCTTGACACTGACTCTCCCTGGACACTGACTTTCCCCAGACCCTGAGTCTCCCCAGACACTGAGTCTCCCCAGACACTGAGTCTCCCCGGACACTGACTCTCCCCGAACACTGACTTTCCCCGGACCCTGAGTCTCCCCAGACACTGAGTCTCCCCAGACACTGACTCTCCCCAAACACTGACTCTCCCGGACACCAACTCTCCCTGGACACTGACTCTCCCCGCACACTGACTGCCCCGAGACGCTGAGTCTCCCCGGACACTGTCTGTTCCTGGACACAGACTCTCCCTGGACACTGACTCTCCCTGGGGACTGACTCTCCCTGGACACTGATTCTCCCTGGACACAGACTCTCCCCGGACACTGACTCTCCCCAGACACTGACTCTCCCTGGTACAGACACTCCCCGGACACTGATTCTCCCCGGATACTGACTCTGCCCGGACACTGACTCTCCACAGACACTGACTCTCCCCGGACACTGGCTCTCCCTCGACAGTGACTCTCCCCGGACACAGACTCTCCCTGGACACTGACTGTCCCTTGACACTAACTCTCTCTGGACACTGACTCTTCCCAGACATTGACTTTCCAGACACTGACTCTCCCCGGACACTGATTCTCCCCGGATACTGACTCTCCCCAGACACTGACTCCCTCCGGACACTGATTCTCCCCGGATACTGACTCTCCCCAGACACTGACTCCCCCCGGACATTGTGTCTCCCCGGACACAGACTCTCCCCAGACACTGACTTTCCCCGGACACTGACTGTCCCTTGACACTGACTCTCCCTGGACACTGATTCTCCCCGGACACTGTCTCTCCCTGGATACTGACTCTCCCCAGACACTGACTCTCCCTGGACACTGACTCTCCCCGGACACTGACTCTCCCCGAACACTGTCTCTCCCTGGATACTGACTCTCCCTGGACAGTGACTCTCCCCGGACACAGACCCTCCCTGAACACTGCCTCTTTCTGGACACTGACTCTCCCCAGACACTGACTCTCCCTGGACACTGAAGTTCCCCCATAACTGACTCTCCCCAGTCACTGATTCTTCCTGGATGCTGACTCTCCCCGGACACTGACTCTCCCTGGACACTGACCCTCCCCGAACACTGACTCTCCCTGGATACTGACTCTCCCCAGACGCTGAATCTCCCCGGACACTGACTCTCCCCAGTCACTGACTCCCTCCGGACATTGAGTCTCCCTGGACACAGACTCTCCCCGGACACTGACTTTCCCCGGACACTGACTGTCCCTTGACACTGACTCTCCCTGGACACTGACTTTCCCCAGACCCTGAGTCTCCCCAGACACTGAGTCTCCCCAGACACTGAGTCTCCCCGGACACTGACTCTCCCCGAACACTGACTTTCCCCAAACACTGACTCTCCCCAGACACCAACTCTCCCTGGACACTGACTCTCCCCGCACACTGACTGCCCCGAGACGCTGAGTCTCCCCGGACACTGTCTGTTCCTGGACACAGACTCTCCCTGGACACTGACTCTCCCTGGGGACTGACTCTCCCTGGACACTGATTCTCCCTGGACACAGACTCTCCCTGGTACAGACACTCCCCGGACACTGATTCTCCCCGGATACTGGCTCTCCCTCGACAGTGACTCTCCCCGGACACAGACTCTCCCTGGACACTGCCTCTTTCTGCACACTGACTCTCCCCAGATACTGGCTGTCCCCGGACACTGACTTGCCCTGGGCACTGACTGTCCCTTGACACTAACTCTCTCTGGACACTGACTCTTCCCAGACATTGACTTTCCAGACACTGACTCTCCCCGGACACTGATTCTCCCCGGATACTGACTCTCCCCAGACACTGACTCCCTCCGGACACTGATTCTCCCCGGATACTGACTCTCCCCAGACACTGACTCCCCCCGGACATTGTGTCTCCCCGGACACAGACTCTCCCCAGACACTGACTTTCCCCGGACACTGACTGTCCCTTGACACTGACTCTCCCTGGACACTGATTCTCCCCGGACACTGTCTCTCCCTGGATACTGACTCTCCCCAGACACTGACTCTCCCTGGACACTGACTCTCCCCGGACACTGACTCTCCCCGGTCACTGACTCTCCCCGGACACTGACTCTCCCCGGACGCTTCCTCTCCCTGGACACTGACTCTCCCAGACACTGACTCTCCCCGGACACTGACTCTCCTCAGACAGCTCTGTCTGACTCTCCCTGAATGTTTAATTGGGCATCCTTTCAGTCAAAATGTTTGGGTGATTGGGTTGAATCAATTGAATCTTCCCCCCTCAAAACCCACAAAACTTATTTTCCTGTTTGTGAGCTGAAAAATAACC
Organism: Mustelus asterias; assembly: GCF_964213995.1. Lineage (NCBI taxonomy): Eukaryota > Metazoa > Chordata > Chondrichthyes > Carcharhiniformes > Triakidae > Mustelus > Mustelus asterias. The sequence goes on from NC_135805.1 coordinate 68,388,215, forward strand.
CACATATTTGTTGTGACCTAGCTTGATTTATTTATGAAATATTGCATTCTTATAAAACCGATTCAAATAAACATTTAGTCAGTCCCTGGAAAGCTAGGATCTAAAATACAATATTTATCAGTCAATTAAAATTGCTTTCTTTATAAAAGCGTTTACTGACACACAACTATGTTGTTGTTTGAAGGATCCCACTCACAATGACGTTACCATTTGTACTTGAGCCGCTTTCTGCATATTTTGTTGACACAAATAAAATTTACAACAGTAATATTTTGACATGCCACTTGGTTATAAACATTTCAATATAAATCTTAGCAAACTTGCAAAAAAAATATTCCAGATTGTAACATTGTTGGCTGGCTTGCTTCATGAGCAATGGGTAGAGAACAGCATGATGAGCCTCTGCTGCATCGAGCAGTCTCTCCAGGAAGTCTCTGGAAACCCGGGGTGGTTATCTTGACAGCCATCACATCCCAGCGACCTACGAAGTGTGGTGGTGAGCACTGGAATGGTCCTTAAATTTGACTCGCCAATGATTGCAGTGCTGAGGTGATAGTGGGTGAATTAGAGTGTAGAAAAGATTCAGCAGCAGAGAGAGTGCAGGAAAGATTAACAGAGTTTAACTTTAATTATTAATGTCACGAGTAGGCTTACATTACTGCAATGAAGATCACATGAAAGTCCCCTAGTTGCCACACTCTGGTGTCTGTTCAGGTACACTGAGGGAGAATTTAACATGGCCAGAGTGGTTCCAGAGATGAGGAATGTCAGTTACGTAAATAGACTGGAGGAGTCGGGACTGTTTTTCTTGAAAAAGAAAATGTTGAAAGGACATTTGATAGTGATATTCAAAATTATAGGGGATCTGGCCAGGGCCGATAGGGAGAAAATGTTCCTATTGATGGAAGGACGGAGAAAGAGAGGTCACAGGCTTAAATTAATTGGCTAAAGAAGCAATGGAGACATGAGAAAAAAATCTTTCACTGATTAAGTAGTTAAGGTCTGGAACCTGAGAATGTGAATGAGGTCAGTTCAATCGAGGCATTCACGAGGGAATTGGATTATTCTCAAATTGTGCAGGGATATGGGGAGATGGTGGGGGAATGGCATCCGTTAGATAGCTCAATCACAGAGCTGGTGCAGACACGAAGGGCTAAATGGCCTCCTTCTGTTTTGAAACAATGTTGTGATTCTGTGAAAAGTGTAACATGTAACATGTAAAAGTTATAACATGTTGAACGTTACAAGGGAATAGAAAGTTAGTCTTGCACTCTCAGAAAAGGCATAGCATTATTGTCTTGATCTTTGTCATTATCTCAGTATAAAAAGTATCAGGGAAGTGTTTGATAAGTGGAATGGAGAGGAGAAGACATGTAAGAAAGGGCTACACGCTACACACTAATAGTTGGCATTCAGAGAAATAGCAATTTGGAAGTCCAGCATTCAATGAATGATCAAAAAGATACCTCAGATGTCATCAGTCTCTGATTTCCAATAAATCTTTAGTGACCAGGCTGAGTCTGATTGCAATCATTTTAGTCAGGTTCTCAGTTTGTAACTCCTGCAGCTGCTAGGATTTTTTCCCTGCATTGAACGGCTGTAATTAGAGCTGTTTGAGGATAACTACAAGTTGAGTGTCCTCATTAAAAAACCTACATTAGTACTGCAGCAATTTTATCACACAGCTATTTTGCTCTTAGCAACAAAGGCACGTACACATGGACAATGAAATTCTGAATCCAAAGGATTACACTACAAAACTCTGAAGCTTTACTTCAGTTTTTGTCACTGCCAAACTGAAAAGATAAGCAGAAGGGCAGCGTCTGAAAGCAGCTGTACCTCTTCAAGTTATGAATCTGTCAACTTAATAAAATTAGCAAACAACTTACAATGCATCCTAATCAACTTAGAATTAAAACATTTAATTACTAAATTCTCATAGCTCTGTTATATAATTTCATTTGCATCATTCATTTGCATTAATTAAAAGATTTTTTTTCTTTAGAGTGTCTCAAAAGTGTACTCAGTTAAGAAATATGAGGCTGCATTTAAAACGTCATAGAGTCTGAGGGCGTGATCTTACTAGCTGTTCATGCCACACTCCCACTGCAGCGAGAAGTGGTGCCCAGCCAAATCTCCGTTCACTGCAGTGGGATGGGAAAATCCTGCCGGTATGAACAGCCGTAACATTCTGGCCATAGAGTTTTACAGCACCAAAAGAGACCCTTAAGCTTATCGTGTCTGTGCCAACCATCAAGCACCTATCAATTCTAATCCAATTTTCTAGGAATTAGTCTGTACCCTTGCATGCGTGGTGTTTCAAGTGTTCATCTAAATTATTCTTAAATGTACTTAAATTTTGTGACAGTTCCCACCCCTACTACCCTTTCAGCCAGTAAGTTCCAGATTCCCATCACCCTCTGAGTGTAAAAGATTTTCTTCAAATCCCATCTAAATCTCCTGCCCCTTATCCTAAATCAATGCCCCCTCATTATTGACCCCTCTACTCAGGGGAAAAGTTCCCTCCTATCCACCAAATCTATGTCCCTCATAATTTTATGTACCTCAACCAGGTCCCTCCTCAGCCTTCTCTGCTCGAAGGAGAACAGCCCCAGCTTAACCAGCCTCGCATCATAGCTGAAATGCTCCAACCCAGGCGACATGCTGGTGTATCTCCTCTGCACACCTTCTAGTGCAATTACACCCTTCCTATCGTGTGGCAACCAGAACTGCGCACAGTACTCTAGCTATGACCTAACAAGTGTTTTACACAGCCCTATCGTGATCTCCCTGTCCTTATATTTTATGCCTCAGCTGATAAAGGCAAGTATCCCATATGCCTTCTTAACCACCTTATTTATCTGTCCTGCTGCCTTCAGGGATCTTTGGACATGCACCACAAGGTCCCTCCAATTCTTTGTACTTCCTAGCATCCTACTGTACATTCTGACTTCCCTTACCTCACTAATCCTCTGAAAATGCATCAAATTACACTTTTCAGTGTTAAATTCCCATTTGCCACTGTTCTGCCCATCTGACCAGCCTATCTCCATAATCCTGCTATTTACCACACCACGAATTTCCACGTGATCCTGCATTTGTTTCAACTTTATCTCTTCCGCATTAAAACATAGTCTTAAACATTCCCAGGTAGTCCACTGAGAATTCATGAATTTCCTTTCAACCCTTGCTTAGCATTTAGCATACATTCAGATGCTGTGAGCAAACATGCGTCAGGCTGTCCTGTCCCTGACCAAGTCAGTATCTACTGATTTTGTATCAATCTCAACAGACACTAGTGCAACAATAAACTGGAGTTTGTATGTGTAGGGCATCTCATAGTGTGCTGAGTCAGTTAATCAATTCCTGCACCCTTCACCTCAAAAATGTTATGCCCTGTAATTTGCTGAAAGAGTAAGCTGATAACTGCATGCAGAGGATTGCGGGATACGTGGGACCTTGGCGAATAACAGGACAATCATCGCATCTCCTCAACCAATGACAATTATTGATTGAGAAATAAAAAGAAAGGACTGAGGAGAAGGATAAATTAGAGTGAGTGAACTCAATGTCAAAAAGAAAAAAATAAAGCAAGGAATTAAATGAGACAAAAAAGGACAAAAGAAAAGTAAGGAAAAACAAATAATAATGAGTTGACATTGAAAAAATCTCAGGCAATTCACAAGCTGAAAGAATGAGGTGCCATGTTTTATTTATTTACATTCTGAGTAAGAGGATTATTGGCAGTCATCCATAATTAGTACACCATTAAAAGGATATGCTATTTAATTAATAGACTTAACCTCAGTGGTGTGCTGAATGGGCAATTAATGTATAAATACAATAGCTTCATGAAACTCACAGGGAGGTTAAGTGTAAGATTTCATTTTCATAAAGCTAATAATGGAGCAGCATAAGTTATCCAGCAACTTGTGACAATTTGCAAACCATGGGTGATTGCTTCCTTGTGACAGGTTGCCGGGCTATTACACATTAATAATGTAAATAATTAATAATAATACATCATTCACACGCCCTTATTATTTCAGCAAATTCCACCCCAATACGTTTGCAGCAAAGTTTAGCAAACTATTTTCTTTTTGTTGCAGAAATTCAAATTGAGCAATGGATTTGATTATTTTTCCATTGGTGTCATTTTCTGTTCCTATTGCTGGTATTTCATACCAACAGAAATAAGAAGCATAATAACATGCTTCCATGGAAATGCACTGCATTACAACCAGCAACATAGGGCCGATTTTACCATTGCGTCGCGCCTGTTTTCGGGCGCGAAAACGTGTTAAAGCCAGGCGTGAGGCCATTAACGCGATCCGCGCCTGCGTCCGCGCAGATTGCCACTTTACCAAAACCCGGGAATGGCGGCGAATCGATTCGCGCCTAAAACGGGCGCAACGACGATTTAAATGCATTTGCATGCATTTAGATTGAATTAATGAACTGCCCGCCCAACTTTATCAGCATTTCCCCCTTTACCACCGTGTTTGCCAATCCGGAACCGCGCCGTGATGGACCTGCTAAATAAAAGTCTGAAACGGATGCTCCAGCCTCTGAAGAGCGCATTCAGTGTTTCCAACGGCTCTTTGACTCAGATCAGTGGTGGTGGTGGGGGGGGTGGGGGGTGGGGGGGGGGGGGTGAGGCAGGTCACATCATTCTCTGGTTGGAGAGAGGAGGAAGGGATTGAGGTCAGATCGTTGTTTGGTTGGGGGGAGAGGAGGAGAAGGCGGGTCAGATGTATCTCGGGGGGGACGCCCGATCGCTCACTGGTGGGGGGGGGGCAGATCGATCTCTGGCGGGGGGAGGGCAGATGGATCTCTTGTGGGGGGCAGATGGATCTCTGGTGGTGGGGGGGGCAGGTGGATCTCTGGTAGGGGGGCAGGGGTGTCCACTGCCACTCTGCGGGCAATCGGTGGGGGGGGCAGGGGTGGCGATCGGTCTGGGTAGTGGGGGGTGGATAAGGGGGACAGTGATGTTTGTGGGTAGTGGAGTGGGTGGATAAGGTGGACAGTGATGTGTGTGGGTAGTGGGGGGGTGGATAAGGGGGACAGTGATGTGTGTGGGTAGTGGGGTGGGTGGATAAGAGGGACAGTGATGTGTGTGTGTGCACCATTGCTCCCGCTTTTCACTCACGGGCCGCTTTCTCCGCTTTCTGCGGCCCAGGAACGACCTGACAAGGGCACGTTTTTTCAATTCTTTTTCTAACTGTGCATGCGCAGTTCAGAGCTCTGATCATTTCGGCCGCGCTAATCCCCGCCCACAGTGCGAATGGGACTGGAGATGGCTGAGTGCGCATGGGGGCGCCTGAAAGCAGATCTCCAAGTCGGACCTGCATTGCGCCCAGATTCAGCACTTAGAATGAAAATGGTAAAATCGGGCCCATAGTGCATCCAACACTCTGAGCTGGAAGTTCATTTGTTAAAGTCATAGAACAAAGAACAACGAACAGTAGAATGTATCTGGAAATGTCTTCACACTGAGAAGCACAGATGTTGATGTCATGTAATTTTTCATAAAACATTTGAAATGTGATTTTAAAACTTCAGACTTGCAAAAATAGCTTTTGACCATTTGATTTCATGTGATTGAATATGCCCATGTGCATTGTTCAATTTGAATAAGTAATTAAAATAAGTCTTTCCTTTATTTATCTAATAAATAAGGATATTTTCTGGATATTTTCTTCCCATATCCATTGCAAGATTCAACTGCCATGACAAGTTAGTGCTTCCTAAGAACTGAAGTGGGATCTTATGCAAAATGTAAGCTCTGATTACATGCATAAGATGAACCATGAACCTGTATTTACATGCCCGATTTTACTGCATCACTTGTGTCACTTTTGAGGATCATATCTGGCCAAATCATAATCACATTATTGTATAGTCAAGTTATTTGCAACAGTGAGCAATAACAGTCAACTATTGTAATCAGATCAGACAACTTTAAACCAATGATCATTTAGTAGTACAGAATTTGAGTATTGCTTGAAAAAAGAGACATTCTGTCAAAGCTTTGCATCTTGCACTCACCAGGATAATTCACAAAAATTTCCAAGCCCTCTTTGAAATTTAAACCAGACAGCTTCAGTCTGATTGGTTAAGGCATTGCCCTGAAAAATGAACCAGTGAATGGCTGTCACTGAGGTAAACTAAACTTAGCACCAGTTGATGGTGACTAATAGTTAACTGACAAGTATTGTTTGATTATTGTGCCTATTTCAGGTAAACTAAACTTAGTTTACCTGAAATAGGCACAATAATCAAACAATACTTGTCAGTTAACTATTAGTCACCATCAACTGGTGCATTCTCCATGCCAATGCCTCTACAAGTCAGAGCCCTCTTGCCAACCAATCAGTACTCTCTTCTCATACTGTGTAAATGTGCTGTTTTCCCTTACATTGGTACACTTGAGAAGTTTAAGCCACTCTGAGAAATGGTTAACCAAACTAGTTAATTATTTTTTCTATGTAAATTCTTCAAACAAAAGGTAAAGAAATGTTTCTTGAAAGAAAGAAACTGAATTGTTTCCTACCAGTTAATATCACGGTGATATGCCTATAAAGCCATGTTTTATCTCCATGTCAGAACAATAACTATTAGATCAATACTGTATACCTTGCTGCCACCAATTTAAACATTATACAGAACCATTCACACACTTTTGTGATACATTATCCTTCAAAGTGGAAGTAGCTGAATAGTAAAAAAGAATTCTGAGATGTTCAGGACAAGGTACTCCTGTGTTGCTAAGGGATTTATCACTGGAGGCAGCAGCCATGGATGCAAAGGTTAACTATGCTCTCCTACGAACCATCCACCCAGCATTTCTCCTTCTTCTAGTAATGTGTGTATCATGAACTGCCACAGAATGAATCATGATGGCTACTTTCTTGTGCTTTTTTCTTTCTCTTTGCCCTCAGAACTTGAACATAGACTACTCACGTGCTACCCTGCTTTTGTAGCTGCATTGGCTGGCATAATTAAGCTTTGACTATGAATATATGATCACGCAGGATGTTAATGACCTTGGCCACGGTGATGCTGTTGAAGGTCAAAATGGGAGTTGTGCCTATTTTTGTTGGAGATGGTCCTCACCTAGCCCTTAACTCAGGATACAAATATTCCCTGCCTCTTTCCTGTCCAAGCCTCAATGTTATCCAGGTTCTACTGCAGGCTGAGGAACTTCAATCTCCTGCATTTTACCTGGCCTGCTCCAGAAAGTTTGATAACTTGCTTCCTCGGTTTTATCACGAAGCTATGTTTAAATGAATTATGAATGACTTGAGATATATTTTGGAGTTTTTCTTTGTTTAGTTCCATTAGGTCTGGAATAAGATTTTTTTTTAGTCATGTCTCCCTTATTGTTTCATATTTGCATCTTAATTTATTTATCTTTCCACCAGGATTGGAACTGTCACCAATACTGGAAAAATGCAGCTCTAAGAGAAGATTAGATAGGCTGGAGTTGTTTCCATTGGGACAGATGAGGCTGAGGGATGATTTGGTTGCAATGTATAAAATTGTGACGGGACTGAATAGAATGGTTGGGAAGGGCCTATTTATTTTAGCAAAGAGGTCAGTGACTAGGGGGAATAGATTTAAAGTGATTGGTAGAAAGATTAGAGGGGAGATAAGGAAACATTTTTACACCTGGAGGTTGGTAGGACTCTGGAATTCACTGCCTGAAAGGGTAGCAGAGACGGAAGTTCTCAATTCATTTAAAGGTTCGTCGGAGAAGCAGCTCAAGTGCTGTAATCTGCAGGGCTACAGTCCACATACTGGAAAGTGGGATTATGCTGGATGGCTTGTTTTCTGGCTCGCAAGGGCACATTGGGCCAAGTAACCACATTCTGTCCATAGACTTTCGATGATTCTATGATCCCTATCACTGAAGGGAGTTCTACTCTTAAGGCAAACACTCAACAATGCAAGGATGGACATTACTCTGGAAATTCTTCATGCACTCAGGAAGCCTGAGATAAAGATAGCTGCCTGCATCAGAGGTAGGTTGCATAGACGCATTGTTACCCATGCAAGTGGCACCACAGATACGCCAGTATTATTTGGGTATGTCAAAGGAGATATCACCACTTATGCGGCACTAGAGAAGCCACCCTGCATCAGGACCTGAATCTGTCATTTTGTTTCCAACTGGGCTAGAAATTGATCTCAGGCAGTGACACAAAATGGATGGCATTGGATCAGCCACCCATTATACACAGCAATTGATGTTCAGTTCCACTGAAGTTAATGGATTTAAAAATGAAGTGCTGTGGGCCCAATACCAACAGTTATGTGCCATTGTCCGAAACACATCTCTGCACTCACAGGCATGTGCAACCCTGCAGCAATAAATGATTATGCATAATGCAGCAAGATTATTTTATAATTGCTCGTCATCTTAGGCACTTGGAAAAATTTAGCATAACAAAGGTTTCAGCTATATATTGTTTCTTGAAGTTATGCTGTATTGTGGTATGGCTATGCAGTGATGTGACTATATGCTGGTATGAATGGTTGGCATGGGGGTGTTGGTGTGCAGGTTGATAGGCAAGATATTGCAGCATGAAGTTCAGGGCCATCCACTCAATATATTGTACAGACAGATAGACTTATCGTCATGTATGAGATTTTTGTCCAGTTAGCCAAGAAGAGATTTTACAAATTAATTTATATTATGATATTATGAGAAACTAGATTAAAATCCAGGGACAAGTTATTCAGGACCATTGATTGGGAGCTGCAGTTGAGGTATCAGATGATGAAGTTTTACTTACACGTACTCATTAAAGGATTACAAGTTTATAGAGTATAGAAAAACTATATATAATCAGAAAAAATATTAACATTCACATTTCTGATTATATTACAGTGACAGCACGGTGTACTGAGACATGCTGTGTATTTATAACTCCAAGTTTAAATGCCAGGTCTGATGAATGTGCATGTCACCCTGTGAACATGCTGTTATGTGCTGCAAATGGCAAATGGTTAGGCAAAGCTTTCATCAAGGATCTTCAGTGTTGTGGCAGAGGGTCATTTTCAAGCTAATAAGCCCAGCGTGTTTGCCTTAAACAGTTGGGTATAACTTGCAGCCTTATTAATCTTTTCATAAACACCCATAGAACAGATATTTCTGTGGATAGTTTTTGTTTTAAATCTAGTGGTGTAAACTGCTTCAGTCCCGAACAGTGGCTTCTTTATGCTGGAGCCCCGGCTGTTCACTTTCACACTGCTCGCTGAGCTTTAGCCACCATTTGTTGTGGAGTTTTGAAACCGGTCTTTTTGCATTACCGCACCAGCTGCTGAGCCGGGACAGGTGCAGGGATCAAAGAGGCTCACCAAACACAAACATCTGGATGGGAAACGATAATAGGCTCATTTTGCTGCTAAAGTCACATTGGGAATATGGTGTTTCGAAGCACTGGAATATACAATTAGACCAAAGATTCAAGATTTGATAAAAAAAACAATAAAGTCACCATACTTCAATAAACCATGCAGAACCCTACAGTTTAATGTCAAAAAATAGCACTCGGTGACTGAAGAAAAATGGCAATGTTTCCATATTCACTGATTATTTAGTATAAATCACAAATAATATCATTGAAACAGGTGTTAGGGTATCATCTGTTTCAGGATGTGTGAAAAGATGGTATTTCAAATTACTTTGTCCCTTTAACCATACAATACTTCAGTTGGTTTTGCCTTCTGCATTATTAAGGAACAATTTAGGTAACTTGGTAACCTGTGTTCAGGGTATCGCTCCGCAGCCCAGGAATGTACAGATTCAGTATTTTGCTTCCACCATCGCCACATTCCTTGTTGTTTTTCAACCGAAATCTTGGCGGTACGGTAGCACAGTGGTTAGCACTGCTGCCTCACAGCTCCAGGGACCTGGGTTTGATTCCCGGCTTGGGTCACTGTCTGTGTGGAGTTTGCACATTCTCCCCATGTCTGCGTGGGTTTCCTCCAGGTGCTCCAGTTTTCTCCCACAGTCCAAAAATGTGCAGATTAGGTTGATTGGCCATGGTAAATATGTTGGGTTTTGGGGACAGGGCCTGGGTATGATTGCTGTCGGTGCAGACTCGATGGGCTGCATGGCCTCCTTCCCTGTAGGGTTTCTATGATCTCAATTATTCTAAATCAGGTAACTCATAGGTTAATTGCTGCAGAGAAAATGAGGGAGGGACAGATCTAAAAACTGCTTCTTGATGAGGTCTGCAGTCCCATTAAATACCAATGGTTGGGCCATATGTAGATTATGATTTTGCCAGTTGCCTTCAAGGTTGCCCAGCCTTGTAAAAGGGGCACAAAATGTCAGTTCGTGTCCGATTTACACAGACAAAGAGCATATCTCAGGCATGAGCCATGGACATCTGATTTTCTACCTTTGGCAAATGGATGGTGCACTTATGGCACAGATTGTGCATGTGCATGCCACCAATCATATTGGACCCTTTGACATCAGTTTTTCGAGTGCAAGGTCCCCCTCCAACATGGATGATAAAATCCTCAATTTACTCCATCTTTTATCCTCATAAACTTCTGGCCTCATACCTCTCCCCGCCCCGCCAACCCCCCCCCCCCCCCCCCGCTCCCGACGACCCCCCCCCCCCCCCCCCAACCCCCCTCCCAAGAATTGTGACAGGGAAACCTTGGGAAGAATTCTCCAATTTTTTCAAAGTACAGTGGCCGGTGGTTCCGGCTGCACAATTCCCACAGGCCAGAATGGCATGAACTCGTGCCCAATTTTGCTCTTGGAGCCTCATTAATTATGCACGAGCGAGCATTTCTTCAAATCACTTGGAGCTGATCCATCTACCCTGCCAACAGCTTGTGGGTTCAAAGGTCTGGGCACCATAATTAAAAACCACTGCAACACATTCATATCACTCTCTCCAGCCCACTTGCCTTCATGAAACTCTACAGGATGTCATCAGCCCAGAGGCAAAAGACTAGCAGGCTCCAGAGGGAGTCTGCACCCTTGAGACATTGATTCCGGGAACCTGGGTGCATGTCCTTTCCTCCGAGATACCTTGAGGAAGCGCTGCAACCTCACCTCTCCGGCCTGGGAGGCCATTGCCCTGGAGGTCAGCTCAGTTGGCAAGCACGCCAGAAGCGCCATGCGGTGCAGGAAGCTGATGAATGATCTCATTCGCTCCACCAGGATAAGTACTCCCTCAGCTCCATCAACACTTATTCTCTCCTGACCATCACCACCATCCCATCTATCATGTTGCTCACACTCCATCATCTGGCACTTCTGGGAGGACTCAGCACACACAGGGGACATGCATTTCACTAACCCCTGCTCCATCCCTTCTCATCACAAGTCTTTCTTTTGTCTTCACACAGGGCAAACTGGCACATAACAAATGTGAGCGAGCCGAGGCTGGGGTGGGTGAGATTGGGGGGCCGGGGGGGAGGGGGGGGGGGGTACCTGAGGGGGGTACGAGATGGCAGAGTTCATTGCCCTCACTGAATGCAAGGAGGCTGCGGATGCCTTGATGCGAAGGACAGGGATCACTTCTGTGGCGGTGCAGAGATTGGCCTCCCCCAACACCCTAGTATGGATCACAGCTCCATCACTTCATCAAATCTTAACAATCAAAATGTATCAAATGTACTCTGAAATAGCTTCAGCTCATCCACTAAAACTGCCATTTATTTCTCGCAGGCACCAGTAGATCATGCCCAGCCAGGCAGCTGAGCAGCACTCCAACCCCCTAGAGCATATCTGATGATGAGGGGATTCACAAAGAACCATTACAGTGCTCACCAGCACCCTCCACCAACAGTTGGGTACAGCTCTAGATTAGACTTGGAGTCACTTTTTGGAGAACACCTCACTGACATGTCCCCGCAGCAGTCGGAACCAGGGACAGCCCAGGTCTCAGCCGCTCAGAGGTCTGCTGGAAACCAGTCCCAGCCTCTGGAAGGAGCTGCCAGCTCACTGATGGTGATGCAGCAGCAGGCAGTGGAACATTAAGCAAAGAATTGGCAGTCACTCAGCAGACCAGACCGAACGATGGAGGAATCCATCCACATTCTGTCCAATGTCTTGGCTCTGGCATGCGAGGCGGGAAGGTTGGCAACCACCAAGGAGACCCTTGTAAGCAAGTCCTGCTGCATTTGCACTCAGCCATGCACTCCATGGCCACACACCATGTTGGGCACTATCAGGATATAGACATGGGGTTGAGGCACCTTTACTTCCCAAAAGGTGCCTCATTTCCTACAGGAGTCAGACCGGGGCTCTCCAGCACCCACAGAGAGGATGAGCATCAGCTGGATACCCCGGGGGTCTCCATTCAGGGCAGTCCAAGGGTGTGCAGCCCCTCAGATGTCTCTCTGCCTGTCCCTGCACACAGTCCAGCAGCGCAAGCCGCCAAGGGTTCTTTGGCCCCTGAGCAGGAGACTCTTATGTGACTGGGCCCCTCCAGGGTTCAGGCCACCAGAGGATATACACCAAGGCCATCACAGATAACAGGACGTAGCAGTCAGCAGGCTGCCTCTGGCCCTGCCGCAGATATCGGGACTGCACCCAGACATAACAGTAGGGCTAGGAAAGTTAAACATTTTGAGGTCACCTCTAGGTCACTGTATCACTGTAAATAAATTGGTCTTATTGAAACTCATTGGATGGGTACATGAGTGTTATGGTCAACTAAAAGCGTGACTTTTGAGTGCTGGTGCGAACCATCCTTAATGCACCACACTAACAAGACTCCACACTATATTCTGGAGTCTGTGTGTATCCCCTTCCAGTAGACAATGTGATATCTCTTGCACTTCATGCAGCCTTTTTGAGATCCAGCTACCCAACCCTTTGTCTTCCCTCTGCCTTCCTTTGTTCGTCATCCTCATCCACCTCTTGTCCCTCTGCCTGCCATCATTTCCCTTTACCTTTGCCCCCACTGCCCTTGAACAGCCCTTGTTCAACATTGCCTCCTTGTGTTTGACCTTCCTCCTCCTGTGCTTGCACAGCCCACTTTCTATGTTGCCATCCTTCTCTTTGTCAGTATTCTCCCTCACCTCAATCGAACTTCAGTCTGTTGGAGTGGAGGCTGCATGACTTATGCCGCTCAGTGCTGTCCTGGCAGACAACAGTGTGTGGCACCATCAGGACATCGCTGCAGAAATTCCTCAGTGTAGTGGCCTAGGCCTAACCATCTTCAGCTGCTTCAGCAATGAAGTCAGAAGTAGGGATGTTCGCTGGTGACTGCACAATGTTCAGCTCCATTCATGATTCCTTCGATACTGAAGCCATCCATGTCCAAATGCAGCAAGACCTGGACAATATCCAATCTTGGGCTGACAAGTGACAAATAAAGTTCAGGTCACACAAGTGGCAGACAATGACCATCTCCATCAAGAGATGATCTAACCATCGCCCCTTGACATTCAATGACATTGCCATCGCTGAATCCCACACATCCAACATGCTGGCGGGTTACAATTGACCAGAAAGGAAATTAGACTAGCCATATGAATAATATAGCTATACAGGAACAGGTCAGAAACAAGAAAGCCTTCAGTGACTTGTTGTTGTTGTTCGTCCATCGTCGTCGATGAGGACCTCGACACCATTAGTCATTATGAGGCTGGATGCGGTGTGTCCGAAGATGACTGATCAGGCCAATTCGGGCACGGAATGTCCTGGCACATATTGGGCAAACTTGTGTAGGCACTGTAGTTGTTGGGCTGGTGGCTCTGGACTTGCGCTTAAGTTCTGCTTCAGCATTGCACCTTGCTTCATAAGCTTGACAGCCCTTGTGGATGAGGCAGCACCAGGTAGGGCGGTTTGGTGCCAGCGTTTCCCAGGTGGTCGTGTCTATGTCAAGCGACTTCAAGGACGCCTTGAGTGTGTCTTTGTAATGTTTCTTCTGCCCTCCATGCGAGCGTCTTCCGGCAGAGAGTTCCCCAAAAAGGAGCTGCCTGGGTATGCGCTCGTCCGGCATACGGATGACATGACCTGCCCACCGGGTCTGTGCTCTCATCAGCAATGTGTGGACTGATGGTAGACTTGCTCTAGAGAGAACTTCAGTGTCTGGTACTTTGTCTTGCCATCTGATGCGTAATATTCTGCGAAGACATGTCATGTGGAAATGATTGAGCTGTCTTGCATGCCTTCGATACACAGTCCACGTTTCACAGGCATACAGGAGGGTAGTGAGTACCACGGCACTGTAGACCTTTAGTTTTGTTGCTGGGCTGATTCCTCGGCGTTCCCATACAGTGGAACGCAGTCTACCGAAAGCAGAACTTGCCTTTGCTATTCTGCAGTTAACTTCTGTATCAATAGTCACTGCTCGGGAGAGGGTACTGCCAAGATAAGTGAACTGGTCCACTGCCTGGAGTTTCTGCCCTTTGATTGTGACTATGGGTTCTGTGTACGGTGCATGAGGAGCAGGCTGGTGCATGACTTCGGTCTTTTTAATGTTGATGGTGAGTCCAAAGTTGTCACAAGCCGTGGAAAATTTGTCCATACCGACTTGCATCTCTGGCTCTGAGCCAGTATACAGGGCGCAGTCATCGGCAAAGAGGAAGTCTCTCAGAACAGTCTCCTTCACTTTGGTGATAGCTTGAAGTCTCCTCAGGTTGAAGAGCTTCCCATCCACTCTGTACTTAAGGCTGATTCCAGCAACACTGTCCTGGAAGGCATCATTCAGCATGGCAGTAAACATCATGCTGAACAGTGTGGGTGTGAGCACACAGCCCTGTTTGACACCATTGGTGACTGGGAATGCCTCAGAGGATTCTCCGCCGTCCAGTACTCTGGCCATCATGCCGTCATGGAACTGGCGTACCATCTGAATGAATTTGGGGGGGCAGCCGAACTTTGACATGATGCTCCACAGGCCTTGTCGGCTGACAGTGTCGAAGGCTTTCACAAGGTCAACAAAGATTGTGTAGAGCTCGCGATTCTGCTCCTGACGCTTCTCCTGAAGTTGGCGCGCGGCAAAAATCATGTCAATAGTCCCGCGACCTTTGCAGAAGCCACACTGTGATTCTGGAAGCAGGCCCAGCTCCAGATGAGTGACCAGACGATTTGGCAGGACTCTTGCGAGGGCTTTTCCTGCAATGGAGAGCAGCGAGATTCCTCGATGCTTGTCGCATACTTGCCGATTGCCCTTCCTCTTGTAGAGGTGTACGATGGAAGCATCTTTAAATTCCTAAGGAATGGATCCTTGCTTCCAAAAGGACTGGAACAACTCGGTGAGCTTCTCGATAAGCACAGGACCAGCAGCAATGTAGATCTCTGCGGGTATGGCATCTGCCCCAGGGGCTTTGCCACTAGATAACTGGTTAACAGCTTTCGTGACTTTGGCTATTACCAGTGGGTCATCCATGGCACTGTTGATATCGACCTGGGGAATCCTGTCTATCACCTCATCGTTAATAGATGACGGCTTCAAAGTGTTCAGCCATCTCTGCAGGATCTGAGCCCTCTCTGTAATGAGAGTTGTACCATCTGTACTCAGGAGGGGGGAACTCCCGAGAGATTGAGGTCCGTAGAGAGTGTTGAGGGCTTCATAGAACCGTTTCAAGTCGTTTATGTCAGCGTATCCCTGTATTTCATCTACCTTGGCGCTCAGCCAGGCATCCTGAATTTTACGCAGTTTATTCTGGACTATCCTGCGAGCACTGGTAAAGGTGTTTTTCTTGGCAGCTGATGATAGGTCGTTCTGACAGGCACGATGAAGACTGTGCTTTTCAACAAGTAGAGCCTGTATCTCCTCATCGTTCCCATCGAACCAGTCATGCTGCTTGCGGGTAGAGGGCAGATGAATGGACAGCATCCCTGAGGCGTTCCCAGTCGTCCTCAGCGCTGCCTGCGAGGTGTAGGTCAGCAAGCTTGGTTTCTAAGTCTTCAGCCAGTGCTGAAGCTACGCTGGAGTTCTTTAGCTTGGCCACATTGATTCTTTTCATAACCTTGCTTCCTTGTGGTCACCTCTTGGGTCTAATACGGAGCCTCATTTTGGAGACAATGAGCCTGTGACCTGTCCAACAGTCAGCACCACACATGGCCCTGGTCACTCTGACATCCTGCCAGTCTTTTCTCCTGACAATGATATGGTCGATAAGATGCCAGTGCTTAGAGCGGGGGTGCATCCAGGAGGTCTTGTTACGGGTAGGCAGACGGAAGGTTGTGTTGGTGATGAGGAGGTCGTGTGCTGCACAGATCTTTATTAAGAGTAGGACGTTACTGTTACACTTGCCTACTCCATGCCTCCCAATGACTCCCAGCCAGAATGCAGAGTCACACCCTACTTCAGTGACTTACTCACCTCCTGACTCCCCAGAACCTGACAACCATCTACAAGGCACATGTCATGAGTGTGATGGAGTACTTTTTACTTGCCTGGATAAATGCAGCTCCCACAACACTCAAGAAGCTTGAAAAAGCAGTCCACAAATTCAATCCCTCCATCACTGGTGAACAATGGTGGCAGTGAGGACCATCTACAAGATGCACCACAGGAACTCACCAACGCTCCTTAGGCAGCACTTTCCAAACCCGCGATTGCTACCTGGAGGTTCATTGCCAAGTCACTCAGCATCCTGACTTGGAAATATATCACTGTTAATTCACTGTCACTGGATCAAAATCCTGGAACACCCTACTAACAGCACTGTTGGTGCACCTACACCTCAGGGACTGCAACGTTTCAAGAAGGTAGCTCACCACCACCTCCTCAAGGGCAACTAAAGATGGGCAATACATGCTGGCCTAGCCAACGATGCCCAGATGCTGTAAATGAATAAAGAAATTAGCAAGAATAGTTTCACTGAGTAGATCAACAGAGAAGAAGCATTGAATGATAATGGTGTTGGCTGTGTCAAAGGTTACAATGAGATTTTAGAGAATGTTAATGGATCATGCATCATTGTCACAGTAAAAGAGGATGTCATTTATATGTTAGGTTAAGGCACTTTCAGTACAGTGGCAGAGACAAAAACATGAATAGTGACATTTTAAAAAGGAGTTGCAGAAAAGTTCAAAGGTCAGTTCAAGAGGATTTCATTGCCTGTAAACACTTCGAGGCATGAAAGACACAATGTATTGCAAACCTGAAACAACTTCCAAAGGAGATTGTATGTATATTTGAAATGGGAAAAGAAATACAGGGCTATAAGGAAAATGGGGGCAAATTTGACAAATTGGACAGCATATTCAAAGAGCTGCCAATGACATGATGGGCTGAATGGCCTCCTTCAGTTCTTCAGGATTCTTTGATTCTTTATTATCATGTTGCCATTGATATGAGAATGTTCTCTGGGAGTGCAGACTTCTGTGCAGACCTTACCCTGCATATTTTATTAATTGCACATTTTTAAAAAGAAAATCAAGTCCAATATAATGATGGAACCGTAGTAATTTGTACACATGCATTTGTTGCCTGTGCACATTTGGGTAGTCATGATGTGGAGATGCCGGCGTTGGACTGGGGTAAACACAGTAAGAAGTTTAACAACACCAGGTTAAAGTCCAGCAGGTTTATTTGGTAGCAAAAGCCACACAAGCTTAAAAGGTGTGGCTTTTGCTACCAAATAAACCTGTTGGACTTTAACCTGGTGTTGTTAAACTTCTTACCACATTTGGGTAGGCAGGGTCGCAGGCGGGAATCCCACCCTTTCACCTATTAAGACCCTTAAGTAGCCACATAATAGCCACTTGAGGACCTTATCTGCCCAGCCTCAACCTTTTAGGCTGGTGGGAGCGGGTGCAGGTTGGGTGAGAAGTGACAGTAAAACATTTGTGAAGCAAGGGCTGGTGGGGGGGGGGGGGGGGGGGGGGGGAGTGGAGGGGGAGATGGTGGGGGGATCCTCACTCTGAAGGCACCCTCAGAGTTGAGGCATCCTCCCCCAACCCCCACCTCCAGGGAATTGGAGTTCCAGGACCCCTTCCCCACTACTAACCCCCGCCCTACACCTCAACACCAGAATTGCCTCTCTCCTGACAACCCAGGGCATCCCCCACCCTCCTAACCCAGGATCCTCAGGACTTACTACTTCTGGCTGCTATAGCTACAGAAACAGGTCAGAGACAAGAAAGCCTGCTGAGCCTGTCCAGCTTGAAGAGCTGTTGGGCAATCAGATTGGCCAACAGCTCTCATGGGTAGGATCTCCTTCCAAGGTTGGATAGGAGTCCATCAATGCTCAAGTGAATGTTAAATGACAGTGGGGGTTCAGGCATTGATGGGTGCACGTTACGTATCAACTCTCAGGATGGTGAGTGTGGGGATCACTCACTATCCTTAAAATCCTACCCATTGAATCAGGGGTTGAGTGCCTCAACAAGTGAATAATGGATACATGCAATCATCATTGTCAAGTTAAATGAAGTAGGAAAAGAGCTATCCACTTTCAGCCTCCACTCAAGATATAAGGAAGATTGCCTAGTATGGTAGCAGTGTGCGATAAACGATGGACAGAATTTTATGGCCCCGCTGCACTGGGAATGAGCCTGGAAAATGTGGCAAGCTATTTAAAAACATCCATTGACTTTGGTGGGACCGAAAAATCCTGCCGACAAGAGAAGCAGGAAAATTCCAGCCAACGTTTAATTATCTGAATAGAAGTTAGGAATAAGATTTCATTTCATTTTTAAAGCTATTAAACATTGATAATTTTATTCAGATGGCTATTTCAGTTAAATTGTACAAACATAAATAAAGTCAACTCCAAACAGGCAACGTCTTTGATTATAAGCTTTTGTTGATATTTCAAATGAAGAAAAAATGGATTGAGCGCTAAAGCTCTCAATGCTCGTCATCAAAATTAACAGTATTCAGGGTCTCTTTGTTGTATCAAAAGGATACCTCATTTCTTTGTCCCTTCACCTTGCTTGTGACTGACCTTCCATTCAAGTTGCTTGGAAACTGCTTAGGGATCAGATAGTGCTGCTTCTTTGACATATTCCTTTTGTGTGTCCTCTACTGTTTCCATTTCCAGTATTGAGGATTTCATTTCTTTCCTTAATATGTCTTTCTACTCCTTTCATCTTGTTCCACCACTTCAAATCATTAGTAAATTTAAATTCAAATGTTCCATTAAAAGACACCAATGTAATTAATAGATTGAATATTTTGTTGCTACCTGGTGAATTCAATACAGCTTTTATCATATGTCTATTAACTGTAGTTTGACTATGTCTATATTGGAAATGTGTTTCAAGTTACAAAAAAAATTGTTTGTATCTTCCTATGTAATCAGAAGTTCCCTACTGATGTGTAGAATATTATAGGTGATTTTCCGGTTAGAATGAGGTTTGGGTGATGGAGAAAAGCAGCAACCAGGAATCTCCTGAAATCAGCAGGGAATGCTTTGCTGCACTACCTTGCCTTTTTCACTCACAACTTCAAAGTCTGCCATAGCCCGCACACACTTTTACTTCTTGGGTCAACCCTTGCTGCTTTTCTTCTTGTTCTCATTCATGGTAAACTGCCTGATACATGTTGAAAACATTTAAACAGGGCACATATTAATCCATTCTGATTTTTCATGTAGGGGAAGCTGGCATATAATAGGATGACAGCAGGAGCAGGTCTTTCCCCTGATCAGACACTGAAGGGATTGCCAATGTCATTATTGGCAGACAAAGGAGACAGAACTTAAAAGATGACGAGGCAGGAGGTCAGGCACCGAAAGATTATTCAACACCTTCCCTTCCTTTTCTCTTTCAGTGTGACCCACTCGCTAATGCAAGCAAAATGTTTTCAAAATTCATCTAGAGCTCTTCCTGAGTGTAATTGAGGATTTCTCTAAATATCATTCTAAATATGTGTCACCTAATTTATACAGCTTACAGATGGTTGGCAATGGACAAGTGGCAGTAGGCAAAGATAAGACTCATGCTAGGGGTCCTACATCCTCTGGCCTGAACCAAGACCAATGTCTCTCCAAAACTTGGGGAAGATGGGAAGTAGTGCATTACTTAGCCCTCACTCATGCCTCAGTGGGCAATGGGGGTTTGAAAACTGTCCCTATATAAACCAAGAAAATTCATAGGTCTCCTACTGACACCATTATCTAAAGCCTACCTCATCTCCACTCAATACCAATATCCACTCAGTGGCTGTGAAATTGAATGATGCTTGAAAATGGCAACAGGGATCATGATGGATGATTAATCCACATCCATTACTTCCAATGAAGCACGGTGCAAACTTCACTGTACCTACTCAATGGAATGGTTATTCCATGCTACCAGGACTGAGCACACTGTTGAGTAGTTGCAAGCCTGAGTCGGGCACACAAATATATGAGAGGCAAGCAAGACATAAAGCTCGTCAGCACTGCTTAAATCCACCATTTAACAGTTGAAGAGGAGGTGTATTCTGGCTGGAACAGGTTGCAGAAGAGAAGATGGGCTAGAAGAATGCTGAATTATGGCATAATATGGTGGAGAGTATGCTCCATGATTTTCTAATGCTGCACTTGAGGCCTTTGTTGAGGAATTGCAGAGGAGAGATGTCATCCATCTGTAAGGATCAGAAGGACCTCCAGGCAAACTCTTAGAAGATAGTGGTAGTAGATGGCAGAGGCAAGAATCCGAATGCATAGACTGGATGTCGTGCTGTGCAAAATTCAATGTCCTCACATGAGTGGTCAAGGTCAGTGAATATATCTTCAAATGCCATGTTGCACAATCACCGCTCCCAGATTAGCCAATCACAGGCAGCCTGAGCAGAAAGGGGATATGTTCATTTCCTCCTCCTCCTCTTGCTGCTTCTCTTCCTCCACAACTGCTTGCTGTCTAACTCGTGGCAGGATCACCTCCCTCAATACAGCGATGTTGTGTTGGATGCAGCTGACTACGGCGAATCATGACACAAGCCCTGGTACGTATTGCAGTGCTCTTTCAAAGCAATCAGTAAAGATGTTGTTGAAGCATGTCAATGGTCTGCTCAATTACAATTTCTCTGAAATTTTATACACATGTTGCCCACTCGTGTGGGGCTGTGCACTGGAATCATGAGCCTGATAGTCCTTGGTGCCCAGCAGCAACTCTCTGGTGTATTACAGTCACTCAAATGCAGATGGTACATGTACTCTCACAGCATGAAAGTGTCATGAAGGTATCAGTATAGCAGATATTGACCCAGTTGGATATTGAGGGAGACTCTTCCAGTTACACTACATCTGAGAGCGCATATGCAGTATCCACAAAGTGATATGTGTGCAGTCATTGAAAACTTGCCTGTGGAAGCCTGATATCCTGGTGAAGCCATGTTCTGGCTCTGCCGTTTAAAAGGGAGGCCAGCAATTGGTGGATGGGGGGTTCGGAAGACCAGTGATCAGGGGGGCTGTGGGGCTGGCCAGTGATCGGGAAGGCCAGCAATTGGGAGGCCGGCGATACGGGGCCACTACGCATGCACCAATCTCCCTCCCTGACAGATTGACACATGCACAGTGGTCTGCTTAGCGCTTTGCTGCCGGCCCCTCGGGCGGGAAAATGCCCCACCTCCTACTTTCCAGAGTGAATCATGCTGAGGCACTCTGTAGTGCCCAGAGTGTCGGAGTTCGCTCTGATAAGTACCTGACTAAAAATACTGGTGGAATTACTCCCATTTTCCCGCACGTTGGGAACTTAGATTTTTTTTGGGAGAATCCTGGCCAAGGTTTCTCGCTGGGCTTGAGGATTGTTCCTCAAATTCCTGGGCAGAATGACTTCCCGCCTTCCTCCGTCTTCTTGTCCTGCTTTGTCTGGTCTCTGCTCATTCTCTGTCATGCCACAACGAAAGTGGATAAAATTACTGCACCCATGGCAGAGAACAACTGGTCTGAGCAGAGTCCTCTCGTCATAACCAACGCCTTCAGCATGTGTCACAACAGTGTCTGTAGACTTCAGCAACTTTAGGTAACAGTAAAATACACCAAATACTCCGACAAACTCAGCAACAAAGAGTAGAATTTAATCATCAAATAACAAGGATGTAATTGATGTTCCCTTTAAATGATGCTGGTAGTGGAGAGGGTTTGGAGGAATTCTTCCTGCTGCTGAACAAATATTCAGCTGTGCAAATTTATGAGATACAATTAGCTGGGGTGTTCAGGTTAGCACCGTTGGAGAGGAGTCCATTATGATCTGCCGATTCAACAATAACATTTCAATATAAAAACAGCACAAGGTACTTCGTAGAGGCATATTCATAAAGAAAAAATGCTGAATTTAGAAAGAGATATTAGGAAAGGTGACCAAGTGCTTGGTCAAAGAAGTGGATTAAAAGGTGGACCTTAAAGGAGGAGAGGAAGGTGGAGAGATTTGGGAAGAGAATGAATAGATTATCGTGACTATGACCAATGTTATGGGTGAGGCTATTCATCGCTTCTTAACGTTTGCAATTACATTTTTAAAAATCTTAATATGTTTGCTATAAAAATAAGGTATATTTTAATTAAAGCTTCTACAAGATTATGAGGGGCATGGACAGAGTGGATAGTCAGAAGCTTTTTCCCAGGGTGGAAGAGTCAATTACTATGGGGCATAGGTTTAAGATGCAAGGGGCAAGGTTTAAAGGAGATGTACAAGGCAGATCTTTTACGCAGAGATTAGTGGGTGCCTGGAACTCGTTGCCGAGGTAGTGGAAGCGGATACGGTAGTGACTTTTAAGGGGTGTCTTGACAAGTACATGAAGAGGATGGGAATAGAGGGATAGGGTCCCCGGAAGGGTAGGGGGTTTTAGTTCAGTCGGGCAATATGGTCAGTGCAGGCTTGGAGGGCGGAAGGACCTGGTCCTGTGCTGTAATTTTCTTTGTTCTTTGTTCTTCACATGCATTTTTATCAACCTGAAAAATAAGAGGAATCTGCCTAATATGTCATCAGAATTGGAATTCAATCCAATAGTAACATGTTATCTGTCTCAGATCCTTGCACCAGCTTTATTTCTGCATAAGTGATGAACCAGATTAAGATTTTTTTTTTATTTGCCTGAAATTTTGTAGTACTAGGCATTAAACCTATTCCTAGTGATTGCATTCAGAACCAAAATCTAGAATTATGAGTGCACAGAATGCTAATTATAACCTGCTATCCTGAATCTTTGTATTCTGCTTGTATGGTAGCTTCAATACAGGTTAGTCCCAATAGGTCTTGCATTATCCGTCAGATATTTCAGCACATTATCTCTTTGTTGATTGCTATGACATTCTGTGATTCATCTTCTTCATCATTCCATTATGCTAATCTTAATGAAATATTTAACTAGTCAATCCTCATTATTAATTATTTCAAAGCCATTCAGTTGTCAGTGGATCTCTAGTAGCAAACAAAGGAAGGTGACTATCTGCTTATTTTGACACACATATTCTTCAGGTTCCTAAGCAGTAGGTGAAAGCTTGCATAATGTCACTTCGGTTCTATGGTGAGCAGATTAAAGAAAGATGCTGTATATTCACACATAAAAGAAGAAGCCATTGCTTCTTAGGCAGCATTAACTAATTTGTGGGACATGTTTCACATTTTATTGAATAAAATATACATATAACCATTCAAATCATTTCAAATAATCTCATTGTAAACTACTGAGTCTCTTTGAAGCTATCTGGCCATATCCAATTTACCATCTAATTGATGGAATTGCTGTGTCTGAACTCCATCTTGGATGATGGTTCCTCAGAGTCACCATCCAGGACTGCAGACTAAAGGTCAATAACCTGGTAAAGGCTGAAGAAATAAGATGAATAAATTTCCTTCTGTCCGTAAAAGAACAAACTGAATGGTTTGAAGGGTAATCATTGCCTGCTGTTGTCAATCACCTTCCTTTCAGGCAATTTAGGACCTTTATTGGGCTTACGTATACTGACATTAGTTTCATTAACACTTCGATAAATGTATTAGTGGAATTTCTAGGATAATTTGGGAAACACATCATCAAACTTTTTGTGCAGTGTAAAAGGAATGGATGTAAGACATGCAAACAACCTTCACAAAAATCAGGAATTTTAGATTGAATGGAAATTAAGCAGAAACATAGGGCAGAATCTTATCACCTCTGAAATTTTTCTGATGTCGGAACCAAAAGTGGATGACTACACGGCCTCGCAATCTTATGCGCAGTGGCATTCGCTGTGGCTGGAAAATATTCAGGTCTACAAGCAAGACTGAAAAATGCAAGCCCCTGTGCATTATTCATCCCATGTTCCAGTCACTCCTTGAATTGAAGATGCAATGCTGCAGTTGAATCCTGTGAGGAAGCTGTACACTTTTTTGACTTTGTTCAAAATGTTATGCCATTTTTTTCAGTTTCCATGCAGCGGTGGAATATGTTGCATTCACACTTGGAGCAGGCAAATAGAAAACACTTGACAGTCAAACAAAATTGTGACACCAAATGGTCCGTTCATGCAGATGCTGTTTTGCCTTTGAAAATTAACTTTGCTGATATAAAGGAAACCTTATTAGACATAGCCGCATCAAATTCAGAAATAATGCGTGTGAAAGCTGAAGCAAAATCCTTAGCAGGGAAATTTCAAAAATAGGATATTGCCATTTTTACTCTTTTGTGGAACCATTTACTTCAAAGAATTAATGCTGTCAGCAAATCGCTGCAAAATGTTGATACAAGTTTATTGAACGCTCCATAATTGTTAACCTCACTTAAAAGTTTTGTCATGGAAGTTTGAGATGATTGTAGCTTAGTGGAAGCAGAAACACTAACATTAACAAAAATAAAAGTCCCTGATAATGAGAAGCCTACAAGATGCAGGAAGTTATTCTTTGATTAAACTAGAGACAATGAAATCACTTTAAAAGGGAAAGAGAAGATCATCATTGAGCCTGTCAATGTTACTTATAGCACAATAATGGTGCAGTTACAGAGTAGAAATGGATCTCTGAAGAAAACTGTTGATTTATTTTGCATATTTTTTTAAAGAAGTTTGGATGAAAATGCAAAAAGACACTACAGTAACAAATTAAGAGAATTCTACCAGGAGGACATAGACACAAATCTTCCTGAAGATGAAGTGAAACAATCCACACACAAAAACAGAAAATGCTGGAAAATCTCAGCAGGTCTGACAGCACCTATAGAGAGAACAGATCTAATATTTTGAATCTGGATGAACCTTCATCAGAGCTCTGACGAAGAGCCTGGCCTTGTTTTCTCTCCACAGAGGCTGTAAAACTGCTGAGATTCCTCTGACCGGCTCCTCGTGGCTTGACTCAGGGGTTGGGGCATCACGCGCCTGTTGCTGGCCAGGGTCCACTACTGCCGGCGCCCAGCACAAACTTATTCGCCTGCTTGGTTCCTCATGGCTTAATTCTCATGCTTCAGTGGCTTAATCTCTTGTGATGTGGCAATGCCGGCGTTGGACTGGGGTAAACACAGTAAGGAGTCTCACAACACCAGGTTAAAGTCCAACAGGTTATAGCTGTTAAACAGGAAAATAGAGTTGAAAGTTGAGGAGCCGAGGTACAGACAATATGAGTGGAGAGAGGGTTGCCAGGCAAGAGTGTTCTCTTCCTGTTGGGGAACACTTCAGCGGTCACGGGCATTCGGCCTCTGATCTTCGGGTAAGCGTTCTTCAAGGCGGCCTTCACGACACACGACAACGCAGTGTCGCTGAGCAGAGACTGATAGCCAGGTTCCGCATACATGAGGACGGCCTCAACCAGGATCTTGGGTTCATGTCACACTATCTGTAACCCCCACGACTTGCCTGGGCTCTCACTAACTGTCCCGGCTGGAGACAATACATATCTCTTTAACCTGTGCTTAACCCTCTCTCCACTCATATTGTCTGTACCTTTAAGACTTGATTACCTGTAAAGACTCGCATTCCAACCATTATTTTGTAAATTGAGTTTGTGTCTTTATATGCCCTGTTTGTGAACAGAACTCCCACTTACCTGACGAAGGAGCAGTGAGTGCTCCGAAAGCTGGTGGCTTTTGTTACCAAATAAACCTGTTGGACTTTAACCTGGTGTTGTGAGACTTCTGACTGTGTTAATGCCTGGTGGCCAGCTGCCGCTCTTTTCATTGTGGTCTCGTGCCCACATACCTCAGCAAGTTAACCACTCATTATGAACTTTCCTGCTCTTTCAGATTCATCAATCAGAGTCTGATTTTGCTCTGCATTTGCTGCTGTTTGGCTATTGAGAAAATGCAGAGTAATCACCCCCCCCCCCCACCCCCTTCATTGGTCAGGGTCCTGTGCGTAGGCATGGTATGTTTCATTGTAAATGCACCTCTGTATTGAGCAGTTCAAAATACATACTAAAACAGCTGGCTGCGTTATTTTTTCTTGTAATACAAATGTACATATGAACATTCAAATTAGGAACAGGAATAGGTCATTTAGACCTAGGCTCCTCAACTTTCAACTCTATTTTCCTGTTTAACAGCTATAACCTTTGACTCTCAATAATCTAGCTCCACCTTACAAATATCCAACAACCCTGCCTACATTGCTCTTTGGGGAAGAACATTTCCCACACTAATGATTCTCTGAGAAAATAAATTCTCCTCATCTCTATCTTAAATGAGAGATGTCTTATTCTTTAACTATGTCTCCTAACTCTAGTATTTTGCACAATGGGAAACATCCTCTTGGCACCCATTCTCTCAAATACCCTCAGGATCTTACACATTTCAATCAGATCACCTCTCATTCTTTGAAACACCAATGGATACAGGTCCAACCTGTTGAAATAAGAATTTATTTTCTCTCAGAGGATTGTGCAACTTTAGAGCTCTCTGCTTCAGAAGGTAGTGGAACACATCAGCATACACATCAGGAACAGAGGTAGACCTTTCAGTCCCTTGAGCCTGCTCCACCATTTAATAATATCATGGCTGATCTGTTTGTATTTCAAGTTCTACAAACCCATTTACTCTGATGACCTTTGATTTCCTTGGCTCAGAAAAATCTACCTCTGTACCTTAAAAATATAAAATGACCCCACTTCCAATATCTTCTGAGGTAGAATTCCAAAGTCGCAGAACTTCAGAGAAAAAAATTCTGTTCTAAAGGGGCAACACCTAATTTTAAAACAATGTCCCTAGTTCTGGACACCGACAATAGGAAACATCCCCTCCAAAGATGTGTGGGGTAGGTTGATGGGCCACACTCTTTGTTTTTGGCTAACCTGTCTTCTATCCAGGTTAATATGTTACCCCCTACAACATGAGTTTTTAGTTTCACAGTTTTTGATGTGGCACCTTACAAATGCCTTCTGAATATCTAATTACAGCACATCTATAGGCTCCCCTGTATTCACAGCATGTTACTCCTTCAAAAAAACTTCAATAAATTGGTTAAACCTGATTCCCCTTTCACAAAATGATGCCGACTCTTCCTTAATACCTTGAGTTTTTTTCAGTAACTAGCTATAACCTCGTCTTGACCCACTCTTCTCCCTTTCAAACTCGATGTAAATTCAAACATGTGGTTGCTGCTGCCTAAAGGTGCCTTTACATAAGAACATAAGAACTAGGAGCAGGAGCAGGCCATCTGGCCCCTCGAGCCTGCTCTGCCATTCAATAAAATCATGGCTGATCTTTTTGTGGACTCAGCTCCACTTACCCGCCCGCTCACCATAACCTTTAATTTCTTTACTGTTCAAAAATGCATCTATCCTTGCCTTAAAAACATTCAATCAGGTAGCCTCAACTGCTTCACTGGGCAGGGAATTCCATAGATTCACAACCCTTTGTGTGAAGAAGTTCCTCCTCAACTCAGTCCTAAATTTGCTTTCCCTTATTTTGAGGCTATGCCCCCTAGTTCTAGTTTCACCCGCCAGTGGAAACAACTTCCCTGCTTCTATCTTATCTATTCCCTTCATAATCTTATATGTTTTTATAAGATCTCCCCTCATTCTTCTGAATTCCAATGAGTATAGAACATAGAACATAGAACAGTACAGCACAGAACAGGCCCTTCGGCCCACGATGTTGTGCCAAGCTTTATCTGAAACCAAGATCAAGCTATCCCACTCCCTATCATCCTGGTGTGCTCCATGTGCCTATCCAATAACCGCTTAAATGTTCCTAAAGTGTCTGACTCCACTATCACTGCAGGCAGTCCATTCCACACCCCAACCACTCTCTGCATAAAGAACCTACCTCTGATATCCTTCCTATATCTCCCACCACGAACCCTATAGTTATGCCCCCTTGTAATAGCTCCATCCACCCGAGGAAATAGTCTTTGAACGTTCACTCTATCTATCCCCTTCATCATTTTATAAACCTCTATTAAGTCTCCCCTCAGCCTCCTCCGCTCCAGAGAGAACAGCCCTAGCTCCCTCAACCTTTCCTCATAAGACCTACCCTCCAAACCAGGCAGCATCCTGGTAAATCTCCTCTGCACTCTTTCCAGCGCTTCCACATCCTTCTTATAGTCAGGTGACCAGAACTGCACACAATATTCCAAATGTGGTCTCACCAAGGTCCTGTACAGTTGCAGCATAACCCCACGGCTCTTAAACTCCAACCCCCTGTTAATAAAAGCTTACACACTATAGGCCTTCTTCACAGCTCTATCCACTTGAGTGGCAACCTTTAGAGATCTGTGGATATGGACCCCAAGATCTCTCTGTTCCTCCACAGTCTTCAGAACCCTACCTTTGACCCTGTAATCCACAGTTAAATTAGTCCTACCAAAATGAATCACCTCACATTTATCAGGGTTAAACTCCATTTGCCATTTTTCAGCCCAGCTTTGCATCCTATCTATGTCTCTTTGCAGCCTACAGCAGCCCTCCACCTCATCCACTACTCCACCAATCTTGGTGTCATCAGCAAATTTACTGATCCACCCTTCAGCCCCCTCCTCTAAGTCATTAATAAAAATCACAAAGAGCAGAGTATAGCCCCAGTCTACTCACTCTCTCCTCATAAGCCAATCCTCTCAACTCCGGAATCAACCTAGTGAATCTCCTCTGCACCCCCTCCAGTGCCAGTATATCTTTTCTCAAGTAAGGAGACCAAAACTGTACACAGTACTGCAGGTGTGGCCTCACCAGCACCTTATACAGCTGCAACATAATCTCGCTGTTTTTAAACTCCATCCCTCTAGCAATGAAGGACAAAATTCCATTTGCCTTCTTAATTACCTGCTGCACCTGCAAACCAACTCCTTGAGATTCCTGCACAAGGACACCCAGTCTCTCTGCACAGCAGCATGCTGCAATTTTTTACCATTTTAATAATAGTCCATTTTGCTGTTATTTCTACCAAAATGGATGACCTCACATTTACCAACATTGTACTCCATCTGCCAGACCCTCACCCACTCACTTAGACTATCTATATCCCTTTGGAGACTTTCAGCGTCCTCTGCACACTTTGCTCTTCCACCTTTCTTAGTGTCATCTGTGAATTTTGACACACTACACTTGGTCCCCAACTCCAAATCATCTATGTAAATCGTAAACAATTGCGGTTCCAACACTGATCCCTGAGGCACATCACTAGTCACTGATCGCCAACCAGAAAACCACCCATTTACCCCCACTCTTTGCTTTCTGTTAGTTAACCAATCTTCTATCCATGCTAATACATTATCTGTAACACTGTGCACCTTTATCTTATGTAGCAGTCTTTTGTGCGGCACCTTGTCAAATGCCTTCTGGAAATCCAGATACACCACATCCACAGGTTCCCCATTGGCTACTGCACATGTAATGTTCTCAAAGAATTCCACCAAATTAGTCAAACATGACCTGCCCTTCATGAACCCATGCTGCATCTTACCAATGGGACAATTTATATCCAGATGTCTCACTATTTCTTCCTTGATGATAGATTCAAGCATTTTCCCTACTACAGAAGTTAAGCTAACCGGCCTATAGTTACCTGCCTTCTGTCTACCTCCTTTTTTAAACAGTGGCGTCACATTTGCTGTTTTCTAATCTGCGGGAACCACCCCAGAGTCCAGCAAATTTTGGTAAATTACCACTCGTGCATTTGCTATTTCTCCCGCCATCTCTTTTAATACCCTGGGATGCATTCCATCAGGACCAGGAGACTTGTCTACCTTTAGCCCCATTAACTTGCCCAACACTACCTCTTTCATGATAATGATAGGTTCTAGGTTCTCACCTGCCATAGCCTTCCTGTCATCAATTTTTAGCATGTTATTTGTGTCTTCCACTGTGAAGACCGACACAAAATATCTGTTCAATGCCTCTGCCATTTTCTCATTTCCAGTTATTACATCCTCCTTCTCGTCCTCTAAAGGACCAATGTTTTCTTTTGCCACTCTTTTTCGTTTTATATATTTGTAGAAACTTTTGCTATCTGTTTTTATATTCTGAGCTAGTTTACTCTCATAATCCATCTTACCTTTCTTTATAGCTTTTTTTGTGGCTTTCTACTGACCTTTAAAGATTTCCCAATCCTCGAGGTTCCCACTAATCTTTGCCACTTTGTATGCGTTTTCTTTCAATTTGATATCCTCCTCTGAGTTTTGATACCCTTTACTCTGAGGTTATTAGATAATCCTGTCACATTTCAATTGTCAAGAATCATGTATGTTGGATTTTGGTTGTTCCATCAAGTCAGCCAAG
Source organism: Mustelus asterias (assembly GCF_964213995.1). Classification (NCBI taxonomy): domain Eukaryota; kingdom Metazoa; phylum Chordata; class Chondrichthyes; order Carcharhiniformes; family Triakidae; genus Mustelus; species Mustelus asterias. The sequence continues at coordinate 68,418,762 of NC_135805.1, forward strand.
TTACTATCTTTGAGTGAGTGAGGTGTACCCTCTTGCATAATACTTAATTAAAATGTCTTTGGGCCTGCTTCCCGTTTGAAAACTTACCCTTTGCTATTTATGTGATTTGGTGGGCAATTCAACATCAAGATTTCGCCACACTTTTTGGTTTTGGCACTCTCTATAGGTCTTTCTGTGGTGATTTATTTTGATTTGCTTATCTCGTAGCTGAAGAGTTAACTATGGTAGAATACGGAGTTCCATAGTTTCAAAATATGTGAGTAGTCTGAAAGATGTGTTAATGCCTGTCTAATATTCTGTCAGATCAGATGGCCTTAACCTTACTGCAGAGTAAATTCTGTGTTAAAATCTGCCCTTGATTTTATTTGCAGCAAATAACAGCTTTCAATTCAGTGAACGTTTCGGATAAAAGGTTATTCTCCGGAATATTCTCAACAAAGCCATTCAAAATTACACATTGCACAAATTCCAAAATACCTGAGTCTACCTTTTGTGTTTCCACTTCACTTAGGACAAACCTTTCCCCGGGCTATTGTAAAATGACCTTTGCCTGCGTGAACTATCCTCTTTAGCAAATAGGACCTTGGCTTACATGCTTGATTGTTGTTGCAGTTGGGTATGACTTGAACACAATCACTGTGCTTCTGCTATGATTTTAACAATTCAACTAACAAAGTCAGTCATGACCGCAAGATAATGACCATGCTATGGCAAAGCAGTGTCTGTCAGCTAGCCAATGTACAGTACATTGTCAAAAAAGACGATGTCATTCCAGCAAGTATGGTGTGAGGCAGTGCTGTTATGGTAACAGCTCAGAGCAGACTGAACTGCTACCATAGTGACAGGGGCTGTACAACTTGATTCTGTTGGGAATGAATCTCACCTTGTATTCAGATGTACCAGTGACTAAATTGGGCAAAATAGTGCCCATTTCTCCAGCCATTAAGCAACCACATTAGGATCAAAAATGGTGTATGAGATGCATGTGCACATTCTTGACAGGAACTGCTCAGAAAGCCAACTTTTAAAGCCATTTGTGCACGGACATTGAGGAAATTCTTAATCTGTGCCAGTATATTCCCCCCAATTCCATGTGCTCTCATTTCGTTTTACCAAACTTACCAAAAACGTTTTAAAAATCTAAATAAACCACATTTACAAATTGCAACTGGACTAGTAATTCAGGGACCTAGGGTGACCTGGGTTTGAAACCCACCATGACAGATGGTGCAATTTGAATTCAATAAAAGTCTGGAATTGTCAATTGTTGTATTCTGGTTCATTAATGTCCTTTCGGGAAGAAAATCTACTGTCCTTACCTGGTCTAACCTACAAGTGACTCCAGATTCACCACAATGTGAATGACTCTGAGATGGCCAAGCAAGCCACACGGTTCAAGGGCAAATTGGATGGACAATGAATGCTGGCCTAGCTCACATCCCACGAATGATTTTTTTAAAATTGATTTATTAACATCACTCCTCATCTCTTTGTATTTTTCCTTGTCTTTCCCTTTCCCATGCACCCAAGTTTACTCTTGGATTTTTATTCATCCATGCTGTCTCATTAGTGCTTAGTTTGTTCCTGTTTTTTTAGCAGAATTGTTTTCCCCCTAGGTGACATTGAACACCATTTTAAATGTTTCCCATTGCTTTGCGATATCATTACAAATATTAGGGTCCATTTTATTTTCCCAAGTTCTATTCTCAGCCTCTCAAAATTAATTTGGCCTGGTCATTGTCACAATTCTGTTTTTCCAAATTATTATCCTGTAGTTGTCAGAAGAAGGGGTATTCATTTGAATGAAGTCAACCATAGCTCAGTTGCTAGTACTCTTGCCTCTAAGTCACAAGATTGCACATTCAAGTCTCACTCCAGGATCTGGTGCACAGAAATTTTGACGGACACTCCAGTGCAGTAATGAAGGAGTAAAACAGAAAATGCTGGAATTATTCAACAGGTCTGGCAGCATCTGCGGAGAAAGAAGCAAAGTGATGTACGTTTCTATGAATCAATTATTTCCATGATTCTCTGGTTGGCATTAAAATAAGGCTGTGCTGGTGGCACAGAGATTTGCAAAATTTTATCTTCATACACGCAAAACATAAGAGGTGATAATATAGCAATATTTTGTCATTACTTCTGCCAAACTAAAGCTTGACTGCCTTTGTTTAAAAATACAGGAAGAACTATCCACATTTTGTTTGTTATAAATGGCACCATTGCCTGATTGGAAGATGAACCATCTCAGTCAGAGTGCTGATCAACGTTTTCACAAATCTAATCAAAGACTCTTCGGGGAACTCAAAACAACCTTGTGTAGGTGCATTCTGGAGCAACAGAGAAGAGGAATCCTGGGCTCATTCTAAATAGGTGGGCAAATTATTTGACTATGCCAACTATGTTCATCCTCAGTGATATACACTGTCACCATGGCAGTGTGTTCATTCTTGCCACAGGCTTCTCCAAACAGTTACATAACCTGTGATGCAACCTGTGTTGCTGAACGTTGTCATTCTCCACCTTGTTTCTTTTCAACTTGTTTGCTGATCTGTGATATCTGCTTATTAATAAACTTATCTCCTCAACCTCAGTATGACTGATTGGATCCAAATAAATGAGGATTGAAATTCCAGGGGAGGCCTTTCAGGGATGGACCTCAGGCAGTGCAGAACCTGGTTGGGAATTCACACCCGTTATGCTATTAAGAGGATTCCCTGTGATCTGGTGGGACAAGAGAACTAAAGCTATAGAGATTGCCCGCATTAACTGCCAAAACTCTTGTAAATATTTTTACTGCTGCCATTATCACTTGGCAGTTGATCGTAAGTGATTCATTTCAGGAAACGAGACATTCAAAGTTTAATTTTCACTCCCCACCCCTGAGCCCTTAGTAACTCTGAATGCCATGAATGCACAGGCTTGAGTGGTGAGTGAAGACATTTGCTGCTACATAACTGTCAATCTCATGACTCGTGTAGATTTGGCAAAGATAAAATAAATATTGAAAGCGCAAAACACGATAAGATCATCCAGCCCTTTGGAGCTTGTTCCTTCTGACAAACCAGGCAAAAATTTAATGAACCCTACCCAACCTCACTTTTCTACAGAAGGTGAGTAACCATAGATTAACCTTCCAATGTAAGGGTCACATCGCCCACCTTATTCTGACATCAAGACTCAGATCATTTCCAGTTCTGGCCTCATTTACACGCTGCCAAGTGCGCTTTGAGCATCAAGTGGGCACCCACAGCTGCAGTTTGCCAGTAGTTCATGTTGGGGGAGGAGAATGAGAGATGTCACTCTGTGGATTAGTGCTGTTTTAGTGACTCCAAAAGTACTGCTGTTCTTCTTAGTTCCACAAGGAAATAATTCCTCAGTTGACTTTTTGCGCTCCTTTACAGGAAAGAGTCGCTGAGGTTGTTTACCATTGCCTTTCTCGTGGTTTTTATCTTCAGAAAACTTTGAGCCAAGGCTGAAGAGTCCTATCTAGCCTTGATGATGAGATGAGGGCATGGGGCTGCTGGGGGTGGATTGGCACATACTCCAGGGTGGGCTGCAGAGCATCCATCAGCTTATCACAACTAGTGGGCTCCTCCAATTGTCTACTTCAATTGACATGCACATACATTCATGCATTTCATATGCTGTTTAATTCATACATAGGATGTAGGCATCACTGGCTATGCCACCATTTATTGCCCATTCTTAATTGCCCTTGAGAAGCTGTCTTCTTGAGCCGCTGCAATCCATGTCTCCTCTGCAAGTATCCATCCTCTGAAATCAGGACCCTGCATCCAGTAATGACGTTCTGCTAATAAGAACATGAGAAATCAACATCTCCGCGTCTACCCTGTCAAATCGCTTCAAAATCTTGCAATTTCAATGAGCTCCAGGCTGAGGATTTAGGCAGTGGGAGGGTTGTGTGGGGAGTGGGGGGGGGGGGGGGGGGGCGGTTGGCAGGCAGTAAGGGAAACCCTGTCTCCACCAATCAATGAAGCCCCAAATATATTTTGCTTTGATCATACAACCAGTTAAGTACCTCTAGTCATGCCTTTCACCCCAAGAACAAAGATGCCCCAAAGAGATCTGGTCAATTGAATGATCGGTAGCTCTTCCATCCCACCAGGAGTGATGGCCACTGCTGTGACTGCAGCAGACCCCAGAGCAGCTGCTGCCACCAAGGAGGCCCAGAATGCAGGTAAGTGAGGGCAGACTTCAACGGAATCAAACAGGCAGGCCCTGGAGAGGCAGTCAGTGTCTTCCAGCAAGGCAGGCAATTGCATTGGGGTGGGATGCCTGATCAGAAGGACCCCACACTTCTGAGCCTGCAGGGAGGTTGCCAGAGTATACCTTGCATCATCGCTTGTGATGAAGTAGTGACGTGTACTAGTAAAATACCAGCGGTTGCAGGAAGCGGCCTTTAAGTGGCTACCTAACCCCACCATTGGTAAAATCCCAGTGGCAATGGGCACAGCAAATTCCAACATTTCAAACAATTTTATGCCCCATATGCACTCTAGTCCACTCCAAGGAGCCCTGGAGAATCCCAGCCCAGATCTCATTAAAATTGCAAGATTTTGCATACAGGCCCAATTTACTCAACATCTCATCATAGGACATCTAACCTCCCATCCCAGCTGTTCCAGTTCTGTGTGTCATATTTGCTGGAATTAGTGGTAATGAGTAGCCTGATGGCCATTGTACTGATTGCTATCATGACCATGTGTTCCTTTAATTCCCCAACCCTATCTGAGGATTGCTACTTGAGAGGGAAAGAGTGAATTATAACATGTGTCTCAAGTATTAGAACATAGAACATAGAACAGTACAGCACAGAACAGGCCCTTCGGCCCACGATGTTGTGCCGAGCTTTATCTGAAACCAAGATCAAGCTATCCCACTCCCTATCATCCTGGTGTGCTTCATGTGCCTATCTAATAACCGCTTAAATGTTCCTAAAGTGTCTGACTCCACTATCACTGCAGGCAGTCCATTCCACACCCCAACCACTCTCTGCGTAAAGAACCTACCTCTGATATCCTTCCTATATCTCCCACCATGAACCCTATAGTTATGCCCCCTTGTAATAGCTCCATCCACCCGAGGAAATAGTCTTTGAACGTTCATTCTATCTATCCCCTTCATCATTTTATAAACCTCTATTAAGTCTCCCCTCAGCCTCCTCCGCTCCAGAGAGAACAGCCCTAGCTCCCTCAACCTTTCCTCATAAGACCTACCCTCCAAACCAGGCAGCATCCTGGTAAATCTCCTCTGCACTCTTTCCAGCGCTTCCACATCCTTCTTATAGTCAGGTGACCAGAACTGCACACAATATTCCAAATGTGGTCTCACCAAGGTCCTGTACAGTTGCAGCATAACCCCATGGCTCTTAAACTCCAACCCCCTGTTAATAAAAGCTTACACACTATAGGCCTTCTTCACAGCTCTATCCACTTGAGTGGCTACCTTTAGAGATCTGTGGATATGGACCCCAAGATCTCTCTGTTCCTCCACAGTCTTCAGAACCCTACTTTTGACCCTGTAATCCACATTTAAATTAGTCCTACCAAAATGAATCACCTCACATTTATCAGGGTTAAACTCCATTTGCCATTTTTCAGCCCAGCTTTGCATCCTATCTATGTCTCTTTGCAGCCTACAACAGCCCTCCACCTCATCCACTACTCCACCAATCTTGGTGTCATCAGCAAATTTACTGATCCACCCTTCAGCACCCTCCTCTAAGTCATTAATAAAAATCACAAAGAGCAGAGGACCAAGCACTGATCCCTGCGGCACTCCGCTAGCAACCTGCCTCCAATCCGAAAATTTTCCATCCACCACCACCCTCTGTCTTCGATCAAACAGCCAGTTACCTATCCAATCGGCCAACTTTCCCTCTATCCCACACCTCCTCACTTTCATCATAAGCCGACCATGGGGGACCTTATCAAACGCCTTACTAAAATCCATGTATATGACATCAACTGCCCTACCTTCATCAACACACTTAGTTACCTCCTCAAAAAATTCTATCAAATTTGTGAGGCACGACTTGCCCTTCACGAATCCGTGCTGACTATCCCGGATTAATCCGCATCTTTCTAAATGGTCGTAAATCCCATCTCTAAGGACCTTTTCCATCAATTTACCAACCACCGAAGTAAGACTAATCGGTCTATAATTACCAGGGTCATTTCTATTCCCTTTCTTAAACAGAGGAACAACATTCGCCATTCTCCAGTCTTCTGGCACCATCCCCGTGGACAGCGAGGACCCAAAGATCAAAGCCAAAGGCTCTGCAATCTCATCCCTTGCCTCCCAAAGAATCCTAGGATACATTTCACCAGGCCCAGGGGACTTATCGACCTTCAGTTTATTCAAAACTGCCAGGACATCCTCCCTCCGAACATCTATTTCCTCCAGCCTATTAGCCTGTATTGGCCAAGTATTAACAAGGCCTTATTATTTTTCTGCTACTGCAACAAGTCTAGAGGAAGGATAGGGGTTAGAATGGGCCGTTGACTTGTCATTTTACTTTTAATGTTAGAAAAGGAGAGTGTCAGAAAAAAAAAGAGGTACAATAAGATGAGATGGAGGAGAGACACACTTACAGCTGGCACTTGCTCTCTTACTTCCCTGGAGCAGAAGATTGGGAGTTCAGCACCTGTTGTCAATCTCCTTCTGTCTGCCTGTAAAAAGAATAAAACAGTAAGAATGAACTCTGGTTGCCATGAGATGCATTTGATGTCAGCTTGCAGACCATAATGAGGTTGTAACAGTTGCTTTCTGCCATGTGAACCTTGAAGTGAGGCTGAATATTTGGAAGCCTGTGAGTGAGCAAATACTCAGAAATGGAGGCTGGAAATGTACATACATTTCCATAAGTATGCAAGGGTTGGAAAGCACCACAAACACATTAAAATCATTTAAGAAGTGAAAGACCATTATGAACTACCTTCCAACGTTTTCCCAAATCTTATTTTACAAGGCAGCGGGTGAGTATCCCATGATAAAGCATTGTAATCTTTACTTCTCAACCAGTGCCATTCTTGATTTGTGGATGATTTGAAGAGGTAAGGTTGATCAATACAACATGGTATTGGGGATCCTGATAATCACAGTAAGAAGTCTCACAACACCAGGTTAAAGTCCAACAGGTTTATTTGGTAGCAAATACCATAAGCTTTCGGAGCGCTGCCCCTTCGTCAGATGGAGTGAAAATCTGTTCTCCAACAGTGCACAGAGACACAGAAATCAAGTTACAGAATACTAATTAGAATGCAAATCTCTACAGCCAGCCAGGTCTTAAAGGTACAGATAATGTGGGTGGAGGGAACATGAAACACAGGTTAAAGAGATGTGTATTGTCTCCAGACAGAACAGCTAGTAGGATTCTGCAAGATCAGGGGGAAGGCTGTGGGGGTTACTGATAATGTGACATAAATCCAACATCCCGGTTTAGGCCGTCCTCATGTGTGCGGAACTTGGCTATCAATCCTGATAATGTCAGTTGACGTCAATATAGCCATGAGGCTCCAGCAGAAGTACAGGTCAATCCCATGAGATTTTTTTCTAAGTCTCCAGCTAGGGTGGAAATGGGAGAGTTCCTGATCCATTTCTCAGGCGAGTTTTCACGCTGAATCTTACGCACTCCGTCTTTGAAAAAATGGGCTAGATTGTTTTGAGCCACCAGAGGCAGTGGGTGGAGCTTAACTCAGCAGACAGCGAGCAGTTCAGGTTGGAGCCACAAACTGCACGTGCGCAGAAAAAGCTTAAAAAAAAGCAATTCTCCTGACAGAACATCCCCGGGCCAGATACAGCCTTCCCCTCCCCCTCATGGACATCAGACACCCCCCCCTCTCCATCCAACATTACTGACGCCCTTACCACCCCTCCCTAAATCCCCTTGCACATGACCTCTTCATCGCCCCCTGGCCCTGATGGCTGCCTGATACGACCCTCTCTCTCCCTCACCACCCTGCCCCCCACCCCCCCAATCATCACAGAGGCACAAATTCCTCCGTCCCCCCATCACCTCCCATCAACACACCTGCAAGAGCTGATTTGGAGCATGGAAGTGAGCACCTGCCAATCCTCCATCATTGGAGAAATCTCAAGTAAGTTGCATGCAGCCCAGATTCCTCTCCCTCCCTTTCACTTGCTGCATCTGTACAGGGCATTGGTGAGGCCGCAGCTGGAATACTGTGTGCAGTATTGGTCCCCTTATTTGCGGAAGGATATATTGGCCTTGGAGGGAGTGCAGAGAAGGTTCACCAGGTTGATACCAGAGATGAGGGGTGTTGATTATGAGGAGAGACTGAGCAGATTGGGTTTGTACTTGTTGGAATTTAGAAGGCTGAGGGGGGATCTTATAGAGACCTATAAGATAATGAAGGGGCTGGATAGGGTAGAGGTGGAGAGATTCTTTCCACTTAGAAAGGAAGCTAGAACTAGAGGGCACAGCCTCAAAATAAAGGGGGGTCAGTTTAGGACAGAGTTGAGGAGGAACTTCTTCTCTCAGAGGGTGGCGAATCTCTGGAATTCTCTGCCCACTGAAGTGGTGGAGGCTACCTCGTTGAATATGTTTAAATCACGGATAGATGGATTCCTGATCGGTAAGGGAATTAAGGGTTATGGGGTCAGGCGGGTAAGTGGAACTGATCCACTTCAGATCAGCCATGATCTTATTGAATGGCGGGGCAGGCTCAAGGGGCGAGATGGCCTACTCCTGCTCCTATTTCTTATGTTCTTAACCTTGTGTCACGTGTTGCAGGAAGGGACCCCGATGTGCCTGAGCCATCTGGCATCGCGGCCCCCACTGCTGCTCCCACCCACCCCGCCCCTGACAGCTCAGAAGGCTCCTCGTATTAAGCCAATGACAGGAACTCGGAGGTTGGCACCAGTTTTGCATCAACTTCCACCTCACAATTCACCATCCCAGAGACTCTCACATTGGTGGGTCCAGTTAGTGGTGAGGCATCTGGGTCACTCTCTGGTGCACACGACACATCTGCTGATGTAGATTGGGTGGAGGAGGGAATAAGCGAGGCCTCTGGCAAACTGGGGCCAGCCGGAGGTGAGGAAGAAGCACCGCCATCCCATGGAGTGACCCAGGGGTCCACAGGAACCCCAAGGGAGGAGGAAGGGCTCGAGCCCACGCCGAGGCTTTCCAGCCAGGAGGCTGTGGCTATGGCTACACCTTCTGACTCCCCCCTTCCTGACACCGGAGCATCTCTAGGGCAGCGGGATGAAGAGGATGTCATGGAAACATCCCAGACACCTGGAAGCCGGCCAGGGCCCTCAAGGTCCAGGTCGTCCAGAGGGCAATCGCCAAGGGCATCACAGGGCGAGGTAGGCAGCTGGCCACCTTCGATGTACATCCTGGGGAGGCTCCAAGACAGTGGTAGGCCCCTTAAAATTAAGAAGTTGTAGCAGCACTAAAATGGCACAGTGAAGGCAATTAGATAGAATATTTAGGTGCTTTAAAGTCTCACATTCACATGTTTTTATATTATCACTTCTTTTGAAGGCACTTTTATTGGCACCAATAAATGTTATTTCATCCCATGTCTTGACTAATTTGTCACTGATTCGCCTCTAACAGAAATGTAATTACACCAATGGTCGCTGGAGGGACCTTGCACGATGATGTCAGTGGGGGAGGCCCCTCAGCACACTGCCACTGTGAAAATCAAGGCACTCAAATAATTCAATGGCTACAGTGGGTGGCATGCATTGGCAGTGACTTACAGCATCTGCCATGCATCCCCAGAACCCCGAGAGATTCCCTCTCCCCCCCCCCCCCCCCCCAATCACCCCACCCGCCCCATGGCCCTGCATGTGGATTCAATGTTCCCTTACCCACCACCCAGATGTGGGCCCAGGTACTAGCGTGCACGCGGAGCTCAGGTAGGCGTCAGACTAGTTTGTACCAGGGCATCATCACAATGCTGCATAGAGAGTCATCATCACCTTCCTGCCTGCCACAGAAACTTGCTAACACAGCAAGGTCCATTATTCAGATGCTACAATGTTGCAGGACATTATTGGACTGCACAGGGGATGGTGGTGGTGGTGGTTGGGGGGGGGGACCACGAGGTGATCAGGGCTACCCTCGCTGATCTCGCATGCCTGACCCTTGCTGCCACCAGCCCTCCAGTGCCTGGGTGGTGTTGCTCGTCGTTGTCCTCCTCCTCCTCCTCCTCCTGCTGGGCAGCCTCCTCCCCAGCGACGCCAAGCTGGTCGGCCTCCATGCCCTCCTCCTCAAAAAGGTCTTTTCATCTAATTCACCTGAATGCACGAAGCATTCGGAACAAGGTAAATGAGTTGATGGTGCAAATCAGCACAAGTGGGTACGATCTAGTGGCCATTACAGAAACGTGGCTGAAAGGTGACCAGGACTGGGAGTTGAATATCCAGGGGTATCAGGCGTTTAGGAAGAATAGACAGGAAGGAAAAGGTGGTGGGGTCGCGCTATTAATAAGAGATAATATCAGGGTAGTACTGAGGGATGACATAGGCTCTGAGGAACAAAACGTGGAATCATTATGGGTAGAGATGAGGAATAGTAGAGGGAGAAAGACACTAGTAGGTGTGGTATATAGGCCCCCAAATAATAATGTTGAGGTAGGGAGGGCTATAAACAAGCAGATAAGGGATGCGTGTAAAAACGGAACGGCAATAATCATGGGGGACTTCAACATGCACATTGGCTGGCAGACTCAAGTCGGTAAGGGTGGAATGGAGGAAGAGTTCTTAGAATGCTGTCGGGATAGTTTCCTTGAACAGCATGTTACGGAACCGACGAGGGAACGAGCTATTTTGGATCTGGTATTGTGTAACGAGGTAGGTAGAATTAAGGATCTTATTGTGAAGGACCCTCTTGGGTCTAGTGACCACAATATGGTCGAATTTCTGATTCAGATGGAAGAGGAGAAAGTTTGGTCCCAAACCAGTGTCCTCTGTTTGAACAGAGGGAAATATGATAGGATGAGGGATGAATTGGCTAAGGTAGACTGGGAGAGCAGGCTGGCAGGTAGGATAGCTGAGGAACAGTGGAGGATTTTTAAGGAGATCCTTTTCAGTTCTCAGCAAAAATATATTCCAGCAAAAAACAAGGATTGTAAGAAAAGGGAGAACCAGCCGTGGATAACGAAGGAAATAAAGGAGAGTATTAAAATAAAAACAGCTGCGTACAGAGTGGCCAAAAATAGTGGAGAAACAAGTGATTGGGAAAAATTTAAGAAACAACAAAGAGAGACTAAGAAAGCGATAAAGAAAGGAAGGATAGACTATGAAGCTAGGCTAGCAATTAATATAAAAAATGATAGTAAAAGTTTTTATAAATATATAAAAAGGAATAGAGTGGCTAGAGTGAATGTTGGACCCTTGGAGGACGAGAGGGGGGAGTTAATAGTGGGAAATGAGGATATGGCTGAGTCTTTAAATAAGTTTTTTGTGTCGGTCTTCACGGTGGAGGACACAAATAGTTTGCCAAATATTAACGATAGAGGGTTGGCAGCAGGAGAAATACTTAATACAATTAATGTTACCAGAGAGGCAGTGCTGGGTAGACTAATGGGACTGAAGGTGGACAAGTCCCCGGGTCCGGATGGAATGCATCCCAGGGTATTGAAAGAAATGTCAGAGGTAATAGTGGATGCGTTAGTGATTATTTATCAAAACTCGTTGCATTCTGGGGTAGTGCCGGTTGATTGGAAAACGGCTAATGTTACGCCGCTGTTTAAAAAAGGAAGGAGACAAAAGGCGGGTAACTATAGGCCGGTCAGCTTAATGTCTGTAGTAGGGAAAATGCTGGAATCCATTATTAAAGAGGAGATAGCAGGGCATCTGGATAGAAATGGTGCGATCAATCAGACGCAGCATGGATTCATGAGGGGAAAGTCGTGCTTGACGAACATGTTGGATTTTTATGAAGATGTGACTAGGGCGGTTGATGGAGGAGAACCGGTGGATGCGGTGTTTTTGGATTTCCAAAAGGCATTTGATAAGGTGCCCCATAAAAGGCTGCTGAAGAAGATTAGGGCACACGGAGTTGGGGGTAGTGTGTTAAAGTGGATTGGGGACTGGCTATCTGACAGGAAGCAAAGAGTCGGAATAAATGGGTGTTTTTCCGGTTGGAGGAAGGTAACTAGTGGCGTGCCGCAGGGATCGGTACTCGGGCCGCAACTATTTACCATTTATATAGATGATCTGGAGGAGGGGACAGAGTGTAGGGTAACGAAGTTTGCAGACGACACAAAGATAAGTGGAAAAGTGAATCGTGTGGAGGACGGAGAAGATCTGCAGAGAGATTTGGACAGGCTGAGTGAGTGGGCGAGGATATGGCAAATGGAGTATAACATTGATAAATGTGAGGTTATACACTTTGGAGGAAATAATAACAAATGGGATTACTATCTCAATGGAAACAAATTAAAACATGCTACCGTGCAAAGGGACCTGGGGGTCCTTGTGCATGAGACGCAAAAGCCCAGTCTGCAGGTACAACAGGTGATCAAGAAGGCAAATGGGATGTTGGCCTATATCGCGAGGGGGATAGAATATAAAAGCAGGGATGTCTTGATGCACCTGTACAGGGCATTGGTGAGGCCGCAGCTGGAATACTGTGTGCAGTATTGGTCCCCTTATATGAGGAAGGATATATTGGCATTGGAGGGAGTGCAGAGAAGGTTCACCAGGTTGATACCGGAGATGAGGGGTTTGGATTATGAGGAGAGGCTGAGGAGATTGGGTTTGTACTCGTTGGAGTTTAGAAGGATGAGGGGGGATCTTGTGGAGACTTATAAGATAATGCGGGGGCTGGATAGGGTGGAGGCGGAGAGATTCTTTCCACTTAGTAAGGAAGTTAAAACTAGAGGACACAGCCTCACAATAAAGGGGGGTCGGTTTAAGACAGAGTTGAGGAGGAACTTCTTCTCCCAGAGGGTGGTGAATCTCTGGAATTCTCTGCCCACTGAGGTGGTGGAGGCTACCTCGCTGAATATGTTTAAAGCGGGGATGGATGGATTCCTGATCGGTAAGGGAATTAAGGGTTATGGGGATCAGGCGGGTAAGTGGTACTGGTCCACGTCAGATCAGCCATGATCTTATTGAATGGCGGGGCAGGCTCGAGGGGCTAGATGGCCTACTCCTGCTCCTATTTCTTATGTTCTTATGTTCTTATCTGCTGCACCAGGCTGTGTAGAGCACAGCACACAACCACAATGCAAGACAATATCAGGGGGCTAAACTGGAGGGCCCTATGCACCGCTCCACTATTGTATGGGTAGCAATGTGGGCTTCATTAAATCGGGTCTCCGCATCAGTCCCAGGCCTCCGCACAAGCGTCATCAGCCAAGTCCGAAGCGGGTATCCCATGTCTCCCATGAGCCCTGGGCTCCTCCTTAAAAACCTCCAGGACATCGGAGCTCCTCAATATAAGGTTGTCATGCACGTGCCAGGGTGTCTAGTGCAGATGTGCATGATGTTCAGCTGATGGTCACACACCGACTGTAAATTTATTGAATGGAAGCCCCTCCTGTTCACGAATCTTGCTGGATTCTTCACCGAAGCCTTGAGGGCGACGTGGGTGCAGTCTATAGGCCCCCTGCACATTCGCAGACTTCCAGCAACACACTCCCCATACCCCCCACAGACCCCCCAGCAACACACACTCCCCATACCCCCCACAGACCCCCCAGCAACACACACTCCCCATACCCCCCACAGACCCCCCAGCAACACACTCCCCATACCCCCCATAGACCCCCCAGCAACACACACTCCCCATACCCCCCACAGACCCCCCAGCAACACACACTCCCCATACCCCCCATAGACCCCCCAGCAACACACACTCCCCATACCCCCCACAGACCCCCCAGCAACACACACTCCCCATACCCCCCACAGACCCCCCAGCAACACACACTCCTCCACAGACCCCCCAGCAACACACACTCCTCCACAGACCGCCCAGCAACACACACTCCCCATACCCCCCATAGACCCCCCAGCAACACACATTCCCCATGCCCCCCACAACCCCCCAGAAACACACATTCCCCATGCCCCCCACAACCCCCCAGAAACACACACTCCCCATGCTGCCCCACAGCCCCCCAAGGACACACACTTCCCATTCCCCCCCCCCACATTCCCCAGAAACACACACTCCCCATGCTGCCCCACAGCCCCCCAAGGACACACACTTCCCATTCCCCCCCCCACATTCCCCAGAAACACACACTCCCCATAACCCCCCCAACAACCCCCCAGCAACACACACTCTTCATACCCCCCCACAGACCCCAAGCAACACATACTCTCCATAACCCCCCACAGACCCTAAGCAACACACACTCCCCATACCCCCCACAATCCCCCAGCAACACACACTCCCCATACCCCCCACAATCCCCCAGCAACACACACTCCCCATATCCCCCATAGACCTCCAGCAACACACACTCCACATACCCCCCACAACCTCCCCAGCAACACACACTCCCCTTACACCCGCCACAGCACCCAGCAGCACACATTCCCCTTACCCCCCTGCAGCTCCCCAGAATTACAACATAGCACCCCCCCCCCCCCACTCACAAACACACACTCAGAACCCATGCAGCAGTGGCCACAGACAGTGCTGCTTGACAAGTTCTGAGGTTGCAGGGCTGCCACTTCAGAGAGTTTCCAGCCCATCCCCCCACCAGCAACCGTGCTTGCTGCTGCCAGCACTAGGACCCAGAGTCAGCGCTGCGACCCGAGGTCAACGCTCTGACCCAGGTCCGTGCGGAGAAGCTGAAGTCGGACCCCATGAGCAACAGCCACCCTCCAAACTCCCACACACTCACAGGCAGCAGCCCCCCCTTCCCCCCCTGCCCCCCGCACCCCCCCCAGCCCCCTCCCCGACCCAAAACGCAACTTAGCAGCAACGGAACAAACCCCACCCCCTCCCCCCACCCTCTGAGCAGCATGGAACATTTTGAAAGCGGAAACTTATCTCCTCATTCACTCTCACTGCTCAAGCGCCTGAATGCAAGTTTTATACTTGAGGTGTTTTCCTGACCGATCCAGCTACAGCGAATGAGGTGGGTTAGGACAGATGAGGTGGGAAGATTGGGACTGAAGCTCACTGGCTACATTATGAATGCAAAAAGATGCAAATTGATGTTTTGCCCGTTTTGGGCGGGGTCCCGATCACATTGCTTTTTCTTCTTGGTAAAATGGGAATGTGCGCCATTCCTGCTATTCATATCACGCCTAATTTTACGACTTTTTCCTGCTGCAAAACGGTGCAATGAGGCCATAAAATTCCATCCATTCTCTTTACCAGTGTTTGCTAATCATTATCTATCATCTGTCGTGAACTGGGTATCATGAAGAAAATTTAAACACACAACCATCCATTTAGCACCTCAAAAATATGCAGCAAGGATTTGAGACTCGCCGCAAGGGAGAGGGATAAGAGAACATTGGATGTACTCTGTCTGTTACATTGACGCTCAAGGCTGCTTGATGCTATTCTCAGACAAGCCATGAATAAACAACCTGCCTCCCGCAAACAGATGCAAGGCTGCTTTACTTGGAAATCAGGATCCAAAAGTGACTATAGGACCTTGATACAAAGTTCAGGTTCGAGAGGGTGGAATGTTCAACACACAAGCTCTGTCTTTAGCGACCTATCCAGTGACACTGAAAGGTACTGCTGGAGGTCACTCAACAGAGAAACCATGATGCTTTTTCAAAGTTATATCTTTGTGGAGACAGGGAAGAAGCAATTCCCAATCTGGTTTCAAATCAATATTGTGGGCTCCTGCTGGCTCATGCATGTGCACCACCCTTTGTCCCAATGCCCCAGCTTCACAATCCTCCTTCAGACTTACCTGTTAGTCCTCCCAGCATCAGAGCTACAAAAGCAAAATATCTCAAATGTTAGAAATCAAAAATAAAACAGAAAACGATGAACATGCTTAGCAGGTCTAGAAGTATCTGTGGAGAGAGAAGCAGAATTAACAGGCTGAATTTTCTAACAAGTTGAAAACCAAAACGGGTGGCACGGTAGCACAGTGGTTAGCACTGCTGCTTCACAGCTCCAGGGTCCCGGGTTCGATTCCCGGCTCGGGTCACTGTCTGTGTGGAGTTTGCACATTCTCCTCGTGTCTGCGTGGATTTCCTCCGGGTGCTCCGGTTTCCTCCCACAGTCCAAAGATGTGCGGGTTAGGTTGATTGGCCAGGTTAAAAATTGCCCCTTAGAGTCCTGATATGCGTAGATTAGCGGGTAAATATGTGGGGGTAGGGCCTGGGTGGGATTGTGGTCAGTGCAGACTCGATGGGCTGAATGGCCTCCTTCTGCACTGTAGGGTTTCTATGATTTCTATGAAAACAGAACCCAACATCACGCCAGCAGCAGTGGGATCCTGGGACGGCATTTTATCGGCGTCAGCCAATTAACTACAAACAGATCACCGCCAGGAATGGTGCCCAATTAAGAATGGCAATCCCCCTCCCAGAGTATTTGGCCCTTTGAACCTGCTCCACTATTCAATATAATCATGGCTGATCCTCAATCTTAATGCCATATTCCCACTTTCTCCACATTCCCCTTGATGCCTTTAAAATCGAAAAAAAATTCAATCTTTTTCTTGAATACATTTAGTGACTTGGCCTCCACAGTCTTCTGTTGTAGAGGTTCACTACTTTTCCAGTGAATTTTTTTTTCCTATGTCAGTCTTAAATGGTCTACCCTGCATCCTGATACTGCGACCCCTTGTTCTAGATTCCCCAACCAGGAAAACATTGGGCCTGATTTTACCAAAACTTCGCGCCCATTTGGTAAAGTTGGGTGTTGGGCCTATACCGCGATCTGCACCCGATTTGCATGCATTTAAATCGACTTAATGAACCGCGCGCCCAGCTCTACCATCAAATCCCACTTGACCGTCTTCTGGCCCGATCCGCATCCGCGCTGTTACCGACCTGAAAAATAAAAGTCTGAAGTCGCTGCTGCAGCCTCCGAAGAGCGGAGTCAGAGACTGCAACGGCTCCCTGACCCAGGTCATCCTCTGGTCGGGGCGGGAGGAAGTGGGAGGAGGAGAGGGGGTGTGACATCTCATCCCCTGGGGGCGGGGGGGGGGGGAGGGGGTGTGACGTCTCGTCCTCTGGTCGGGGGGGTTCCGCTGCCTGTCTGCGGCCGATCCCTCCTGGCACCATCACTGGGACACTACCAGCCACAGATTACTCTTCCCTGCAGGTGCGAGAGAGCGGGAGAGATGGCTGTAGCTGGTAGTGTACCAGTGATGGTGCCAGGAGGGATTGGCCGCAGACAGGCAGCGGAACCCCCCCCCGACCAGAGGATGAGACGTCACACCCCCTCTCCACCACCCCCCCCCAAGGGGATGATCGGTCACACCCCCTCCCCTCCCACCCACCCCCCCCAGGGGATGATCGGTCACACCCCCTCCCCTCCCCCCCCCACCCCCAACCAGAGGATGACCGTCAGAGAGCCGCTCTCTCCGCTTTCTGCTTTTTTTTTCGCGCCCGGACGCGCTGTCAAATGTTTTTCAAACTGCGCATGCGCAGTTCAGAGCTCCGATCGGTCCGCCAGCGCTAAGCCCCGCCCACAGCGCGGATCGGGCCGGAGCCGGCAAAACGCGTATGGGCGCGCTGCAAACAGGATTCCAGGCGTGGATCTATTTGATGCCCAGGTCCGGCACTTAGACTCAAAATCGTAAAACTCCCCCCAATTCTTTCTGCATCTAATTTGTCCAGCCCTGTTAGAATTTTATACGTTCCAATCAGATCTCCTCTCGTCCTTCTAAACTCTAGTGAATACAGGTTCAGTCACATCTATGTCTCTGCATAGGACAGTCCCGCCGACCCCGGTATCAGCTTAATGAACCTCCACTGCACTCCCTCTGTGGTAACTTTATCCCTTTGTCATGTCAGTGTTTTTTCGGGATTTTCTTTCTTCTAAACTGGCGGTGAGCCCACTTTAATTTAAAGCACGTCACTTAAATGGCGCGCTTTCTCGGAAAACTGGTCAAAAGCCCAACGTGCAACAACCGCCATTTAATTTACCCAGTCTCTGTGCATTTCCCAGTGAAAGATTTGCCTCCTGTTAAGTTGTACTTTCGGCCCACCATTTTGTAATGATTTACAGACCGACAGAGAGCAATACTGCCAGACTGTGATGAGCTGTCAGCCCCCTTGCAGTATGACGGCATGTTTCTTCATTCAGCTGTCCTTGTCGGTGCCACACTTCTAGAGTTACGGGGCAGTTTCTAACTTTGAGCCATCAAGACAGAGATATATAATTTATGAGGGCACCCATTGAGCAGTCACTTTCCAAGCAGGTGTTGAGAAACTGGCAGAGAGCCAGAGCAAGAAAGAGGACTCTGAGCTCATCACTAAATCCTCTAAATTGATGGCTGACACATTCTGGCAAAAAATTATTCCTCGTTTTCATGAGATACATTTTTACAAATATGTCTTAGAAAATAAACAAAGTGGTCTGACAACATAAGTATCTGTGGCCCAGGGATTTTGTCAAAGCATGATTGTTGAGATCAGTGTGTTAGCCATAAATAACTGACTGGGCAAGGCAGCAGAACTGGACCACAGTTCTGAGTTTCTCTTCTTATTTTCATCCATATATAGCCCTAAAAATGGAGCAGTGATGTTCATCTGTGTTGGCTTTATGGAGACAACCAAACCAGTTGCAGATTGTTTACCTTTTTTTAACAAACATTATTCTGAAAAGTCATTTCATCATGTTAACTTCAATGTTTACAATCTAAAGCAAATCATGATGTGATCAGTTATATGCTGTCACTACGTTTTAAGAGGACAAAATTGAATACCACTACCCCCCTACCCACCACCCCAAATCGGGTGTGGGAACAGAGATGCATGAATAATCCAAATTGGCTCAAAGTGGCACAGGCAGCACACAAACCTTGCCCTGCCTGCTGGTTATAATGATTGTGGCATGTAGCCCAGTGCTGACTGCACTACTGGCGGCACGGTAGCACAGTGGTTAGCACTGCTGCTTCACAGCTCCAGGGACCTGGGTTCGATTCCTGGCTTGGGTCACTGTCTGTGTGGAGTTTGCACATTCTCCTCGTGTCTGCGTGGGTTTCCTCCGGGTGCTCCGGTTTCCTCCCACAGTCCAAAGATGTGCGGGTTAGGTTGATTGGCCATGCTAAAATTGCCCTTAGTGTCCTGGGATGCGTAGGTTAGAGGGCTTAGTGGGTAAATATGTAGGGATATGGGGGTAGGGCCTGGGTGGGATTGTGGTCGGTGCAGACTCGATGGGCCGAATGGCCTCTTTCTGTGCTGTAGGGTTTCTAAGTTCTAAGAATGGCTGTATAGGGGGCCCAGGTTCACGCAAGTCTATCTCACCAGCTTAAGCTAGCCTCCTATACCCAAAGCCAGTATGTACCTCTTAAAGGGGAGGTGCATTTTGACTGCAACAAAGGTTGGTAGTGGTGAGATAATACTCAAAGACAAAGAGAAAACTCCAAACATGGCCTGTCAGGCCAGCAAGCATGCCATAAGTTTCTCTGATGCAGCACTGGGGTTTTCTCTTCAGTACATGCACAAGAAGAGGGAGGTCCTCTTCCCTCAGTGGGCCAGGATACCCAAGCAGCTGTTGAAACGGCAATGGGAGCAGGTAGCCATTGCTGTCAGCAGTTTATCCTCCATGAACATCGCTGCAGTGCCACAAGATGTTGAATAGTCTCACACAAGTGAATCCATGCAATATCTTGTCTGTTGCACCACAAGCCACATACACTGTTCCACTCACAACATGCCTGTCCCTCACCTACCAATAATCTCTAACTATTATTCATACCTAATGTTCAGAGCCTGACTTCATCCTCACACACTCAGCACCGCTGCAAGCAGCACACACATATTGCGAACCATTAAACCATGACAGGCACATCATTCAACACACTTACAGACATACTTCCCTCACTTTAAGGACAAATTGGCCCACAGTTGGTGGAAGCAGCATTTAATTGGAGGGGGGGCAGGTACAGCATTGTTATGCCTGCCAGAAATCCAGCTGTCATTGTCAAAGTGTATGGAAGGGTCCAGATTCAATTCGGTACAGGATTTTGCTCTGAGGTGGAGCCATTCTTTTCAACATGGAAGTGGCAGCCTATTCCATGAGATCACTTGCAGAGCTGCCCATGAGATAATGGGAGGCATTCAGGGAGGCATTAAAGAGAGCTCTTAACAAAAAAGCTCCCGCAAATAAAAGGGTGGGACTCCCAGATCTCGATTGCCTGGATCCCTCAAAAAGTATACAATGGCAAAAAAAAGCTTGTGTGATAGGACCACAGTAGATGCTGCTTGGAATTCTCCGGCTATTCACGCCCCACTGGTGCTGCCTGAGAGGATGGAGAATTTGGCACTCAGCCAAATCTCTGTTCACTGCAGTAGGGCGGGAGAATCCTGCTGGTGTGAATAGCTGGAGAATCCCACCTGTTATTTGCTAAGCAAACTAGATCCCAGAGGGAAACATGTCTTACTGATCATAACCTTTTTTTGAATTTTGAAAATAAGGAGGTAAAGTTACTGATCCCAGAAGCATAGAACTCCAGCAACACTTTTAGTATTTTAAGAATTAAAAGATTTATTAACAAGCAGAAAGAACTTAAGCACATAATGTTAAAGCTTATTTATTTATATTTATTTTTATTAGTCACAAGTAGGCTTACATTAACACTGCAATGAAGTTACTGTGAAAATCTACACAGTTAAAACAGTCTTACAAAACATAACCTCCCACAAACCCACTTGGTCAAAGCACAAGCAAACTACCTTCTTAGCAACAACGCCCACAGATTGGTAACAACAAAAATCCAGTAATATTACACAAGGTAAAAATACTGTCATTTTAATAAAGATAGACCACAAAATCTCAACCGCTTCCACTCTGTTGTGGAAATCCAAGAAGGTTCAGAAACAAACTTTGTTTAGAAAACAAAGGTTGGAATTTGATTGACAAGCCACCACCCTAACTTCAGTGTTTCATAAATTATTGGGGAAAAATGGTAATTTAGAAAGACATGGATTAATCAAGGACAGTCAACTTTGAAACCAAAAGAGAAAATATTGGAAAATCTCAGCAGCTCTGGCAGCATCTGTAAAGAGAGAAAAGAGCTGACATTTCGAGTCCAGATGACCCTTTGTCAAAAGGCGGTAGAGACAAAGCGGCTTTGACAAAGGGTCAACTGGACTTAAAACATCAGCTCTTTTCTCTCCTTACAGATGCTGCCAGACCTGTTGAGATTTTCCAACATTTTCTCTTTTGGTGAGAGTCAACTTTGGTTTGTTAAAGGAAGGTCCTATCTGACTAATTTAATGGATTTGTTTGAGCTGGTAACAAGGATGGTAGATGAGGATAATGCAGTCTACGTAGATTTTAGCAGGACTTTTGACAAGGCAGACTGATCAGAAAATTAAATGTTCGTGGATTCAAGAGAAAGTTGCAAATTGAATCCAAAATTGGTTCAATGACAGGAAGCATAGGGCAATGGTTGACAAGTTTCCCAACTGAAAGGAACCCAAGATAAAGAAATTCTGGGCGATAGTCACCTTCAGAGTCACTGTTAGCACCATTCTTACACAGCGTTGAGGCTACAGAGCTAGTTCCAAGAAATGGCAGAGTTTGATAAGCAACTCCTTTATAAATTACATAAGATGGAGGGAAGAGTTTACCTGAAAGACACTAGATGGATAAGGGCCCCTGCTCAAAACCCCTCCCCATTTCCTCCTCCTCTCTTTGCCAGCAGCTTGTCATCTTACTTACTGTCTCTTCACCATCTCCTTCTCATGCTGCAGTCCAAGTGGGATTGCTACCATAGCACCAATGAGCAAGTGTTGTACCCAAAACCCTTGCTGTCACAACCATATATATAATGTATATATTCCAAATTCCAGACAGTAGACAGATATATTCAATAAAAACACACTGACAAATCTAAGGGAAATACTCTGTGTACTAAATGGTCTGTAGTGACAAATGCACATGGAAAACTTTATTTAATTGATGCTTTTATGCCTTGAAGGCTCCCAGATCCAATCCAGCCAATCACCACCCCTTTGGTCTACTCCTAATCACAGTAGCCTACCACAGTAGCCAGGTCCCTTATTGTTTGTTATGTACAAAGAGGATACAGATGAGAATGTTGGGGGAATGATAATCAAGTTTACAGATGACACCAAGATTAGTAGGGTGGTTAATAGTGAAGAAGGTGGTCACCAAAGTCGCTTTGACAGCACCTTCTAAACCTGCGACCTTTACCACCTAAAAGAAGGACAAGGGCAACAGATGCATGCGAATACCATCACCTGCAATTTCCCCTCAAAGCCCACACACTATCCCAACTTGGAAATAAGTCACTGTTCCTTAATCGTTGCTTGATAGGATGGATGTGGAAGCATGTCTTATCTCGTCGGAGAACCTAGTACTAGGGGTCACTGTTTAAAAATGAGGGGCCACTCATTTAAGTATGTCTCTGGAACTCTCTTCCTCAAAAGGCAGTGGAAGCAGAGTCTTTGAAATATTTTAAGGCAGAGCTAGATGGATTCTTGATTAATGAGGGAGGCTATCGGGGGATAGGCAGGAATGTGGGGATGAAGTTACAATCAGATCAGCCATGATCTTACTGAATGGTGGAACAGGCCTAAGGGGCCGAGTGGCCTACTCCTGCTTCTAATTTGTATGTTTGCATGCTTGACCAAAATCCTGGAACTCTGTGCCAAATAGCACTGTGGGTGTACCTGTACCATATGGAATCTAGCGGTTCAAGAAGACAGCTCACCACCACCTTCTCAAGGACAATTAGGGCTGGACAATAAATGCTGGCCTTGCCAGCAACACCCACAACTCATGTATAAATCAAAAAAAATTGTGATAATTTCACAAGGGAAGTGATGAGAATTCCCAAATAGTTGTCAACATTATGGCCAGAATTGTAGACACCACTGGGAGTGGTTTGGGAGGTGAGGTGACGTGAAATCAAAAGTGATGGTAGTGGATGCCATGCCCTTTGCCTTCCAACATTTACTAGTATTTTATTAGTGGCAGGTGGTGCATCTGTCCTTAGACCAATTAATGGCCACTTAAGGCCCTGTTCCCAACTGTTTTGGCATCTAGCCATCTGGGAATGCTGCTAATGAATCCTGGCAACCTCCCTGATAGCTCGGGGGGAGGTTCCTCCTTATTGTACATCCTGCAGCCCATGGACAGCATGGATGTGGGTGGCACAGTGGTTATTACTGCTGCTTCACAGTGCCAGGGACCCAGGTTATATTCTGATCTTAGGTGATTGTCCATGTGCCATGTAAAATGTTCAGCCTTAGCAACTGACAATAACATCTTTTCTCTTGTCAGGTAAAAGAAACTCAGCTAATGATATTGGGAATAATATAGAGGCATTGCAGGGCCCGCATCTACAAATATTTGGTCCTAACCTACTGCTAGTTGTCAAAAATCAGAAATAGTTGTCATTTTTAGAGGAGATCTCTAAAAAGAGATTTCTACAAAAGGTAAAAGTGGGCAGTTGCAAATTCATTTTTTCTTCTGCCCCAGAATCTGGAAGCAGGATAGATGCTGGAGGGAGAAAGGGAGAGAGAGAGAGAGAGAGGAGAGATAATGCGCTAATGCCAAAAACTTCAACATCTGACACTACCAGCAGAGATTGATCCCCTCCATCATGAAGCCTATCACTTGCACTCATCAGCCCAGATAGATTAGCTCAGAGTGACAGCGATACCTAGATGAAGAATTGGCACAGGCTGATTCACACTTTACAAAGACGCCAGAGGACGTGGTGCTGAGTGTGGAGTAAGACATACCTAGCTGAAGGTTCAAGAAATGCCTGACATACACGTGAGTATTCAGATGATGATCTCAGGGGTCATTCCAGGAAAAGATTGTTTGCAGAATCAGATACTGGTACTACAAAGACCTGTTACAGTTAACAGGGCTGGCTGCAAAGTCCAAAGCTGCCCTTTGCAGTACTAGGGGTTAGGCATCTCTACAATGTAGAACATCCTGGTGTGAATGGCAGTTGCAAAAAATATGTCATATGTCCCTCTGAACACAAAGGTTTCCAAAAGCATAATTCCTTGGAATGGGAGAATAGTAACATCGTGGTCAAGCTATTGGAATGGGAGAATAGTAACATCGTGGTCAAGCTATTGGAATGGGAGAATAGTAACATCGTGGTCAAGCTATTGAAATGGGAGAATGGTAGCATCGTGATCAAGCTTTTGGAATTGGAGAATGGTAACAGTGATCAAGTGACTGGATGGTAGTCATAATCCACAGGTGTGCTCTAATGATCAAGCACCATGGGGCAGGAATTTCCCAGCCTCATGGCAGCAGTCTAGGCAGTGGGATTGTGGAGCCAGGAACAAATGAGGGAGGAGCACCAGGAAAGTTTGTAGATGGATCTACAGTCCGCTCAGTGGAGGTGGACAGCCTATTGAAACCATTAAGGCCCAAATTAGGTGCAAGTTTATTGCCCTCACCAGCATTTTGTCAATGGTAGGGTAGCCTCCCTGCCCCTTGCAGAGGGTACCAGCTACATGGAGGTGTTCTTCTAGTGGTAACTAGTAGTCATCGCAACCAAAGGATCCAAGGTGCAAAGAGAGGCCCACCAGGAGGGAAGTCTGCACCCTTGGCCCCCATGGGCCATCCAGAGGGATTTCACCTCTGATCAGATGGATCTGCCTGCTTGGCCCATCTGATTTTTAAATTTGAGCTTACCTCTGTGAGGACACCTCCATGTTGAGTCTTCTGCAGCAGTACTGAACGCTAGCAACTCACCTTCAATTCTGGCCTCATGCTCTGGAACAAATAGTCCTTTCACATTAAATCTGACAATTCATGGGGAATTAATTCACAGTTGTAACAGGTAGGTACCTCGGTATAAAAGCAAATATTGCAGCTGCAGATGCTGGAGGACTAAAATAAAATCCTAAATGCTGGAAACACTCAGCAGGTCTGGCAACTTCAAAAAGAGGTAACATTTCAGGTCAATGAGTTTTCATTAGAACTTTTGATACAAGATCAGCAACCGCAATGTTAACTATTTTTCCATCCACAGATGCTGCAAATGTCTACGTTGCTGAGATTATAAAGAGTTATTGCACAACTGCAGTCTCCTAGATTCACGTAGAGATTGAGAAGGAAACTATTGTGGATATTTTTCACTTCTCCAGGATACAATCTTGCTAAGGATTGGGTTAGTTTAGAGCAGGCTTGCTGGGCCTTGTAGTATTTTCCAACCTTTTTTTTGTATGTATATCAGGCTTTTTTCAAGACATCAAACTATGAAGCCCTTGGATGTGCAGTTTTCCTTTTCTCCTTCAATTTACGTAAGTTTTAAACAAAGTTAATTACGCATTATTAACATACGTCTGTAACAATGATGAATGATCACAGACCTGGAACGTTAACTCTGCTCCTCTTTTCTCAGATGCTGTCAGACCAGCTGAGTGTTGTCGGCATTTCCGGTTTTTGCTTGCGTTTACTCTATCCTGTTTTGAGCCTTGGTGATATTCTACACAATGGGTCTTGATCCTTTGTCTTGGTTACTCAATAAACAAAAAAAGTGCATCCACTGCAGATACATTTTCTGTCAGCTGATAAGAGTACCACTGGAGCAATTGTAAACTACAGCCTGCGGCAACTTACCTTTCCACAATTTAAGGAAGTCAGAAAGAACCAAGGAAAGAAAGAAAAATTAGGCCACTAATTTCTTGTCAGTTAAATTGAAGTGGCTAAAGAGATTGGTAGTGCCAATTGGCAAATGGCAAATCTGCAGCCTGTTTTATACGCCACCAAAATTTCTTTTCAATGTCAGTTGTGACTCAGTGGTAGCTGTCTCAGCTCAGAATCTGAAGATTGAGAATTCAGATCTAATTCTGGAGACCAGAGTACAAAATCTAGGCTGATAATTAATGCAGTAGTGAGGGACTGCATGGAAACAAACACATCAGTGATGCTGTTGAACCAAGGCCCTATCTGCCCTTTCAGGTGGGCTATTTAACAGAAAAGCATGTGATTTCCCCTCAGGGTCCGAGCCAAAGTTATTCCTCCACCAGCACCACTCAGCCAGATTATCTGGTCATTATCTCATTGTTGTCTGTGTGACCTTACTAGGTGCAAATTTGCTACTGCAATTCCTATATTACAATGGTACGCCCCATAGTACTTTGGAAATCTTGAGATCATGAATGAGACTACAGAAATGCAAGATTTTCTACCTTCTTTCTTTTCCATTGCAGCAAGTGGAAAAGAAAATTACCAAAATCCACAAAATGTTTCCCTTAAAAGGCATGAATTCAATGAGTTACAATTTCCTAGTATTTCTGAATAGATATGAGTTTTTAATTAAATAATCTATATTTACTAAAGCAAAATGCTTTGAATCTATCGTTGTTTCATAAATTGTTGAATGTATATTGCTTCAAATAGCACATGCAATTTTTTTTTCAAAGTTTCATTTATGAAAAGAGAATGTCTACTTTCAATTCTAAAGGTACAATATCCTTCCAAGGACAATTTTGTCTTCGTTTGCCATTGTAATTTGAATGTACCCTGTTAAAAAAAACAAATTAACAAGTCATCTGGAGGACTTGTGCACATTCATTAACACTGACAGATGTAAGTGTTATAATGCTATTCAACACAGATGATTTTCATTACTTGCTGCTCCCACCAAAGGCTTGAAGTCATGGCAAGTTAAGCTAAAGATTCTCAAGATTCCCCACAACATAGCAGCAATGCTTTAGAGAGTTTCTGCAGCTTGTTATGAGGGATGCCATGCATGGTTCTTGGAGTGTATATTTTCATTTAGTCTGAATACTTGGCACAGTCTAGTAGTAAACAGAGGTCTAGGTAGGCATAGATGGAATTACTCCATTACGCTGAGCACATTAAGTAAGAGTAATCATTTTTGTTTTATTTTTCCAGTTCTATTGTCAATATGTGCATTCCTTCTACTTAATGCAGGCTTTTTATTTTTAGCTTTAGTTTATTGGCTAGTTCAAATTTTAAATATGGAATAATCTAATATCCCTTTTAAAGTAGCAGCATGCCAGACGAATTTAAGATTGTAAATAGGGAGGCATAACTGGATTAGAATTGAAAATATTTAAAGCGATTGCCTGTTGTTGTTACCTAATAAATCAAATACATTTTTTATTTCAATGCTATTGTAGAATTTCAGATACTTTAGTACTGTAGTTATTCCAAGTATTTTGATAACAGTGCCATAACATTTTTCAACTGGAAATTTATTGGAGCTTTTATCAAGCTTCCATCCATAAATATGAAGTAAATTGGATCAAATTAACGATAAGTGTATTGTTCCAAATTACAAGTATTTTGCTTGCTTGCTGCAAATAGCGCTGATTGTTTGAATTTTATTTTATTGTTTAAATCACAGATGTTAAAGGCTCTGATTTTGCACTGCAATTATTTTACATAAATCCAAGACTGAAAATAAATGCTATGTGATCTATCTGAGGCAATTTCAAACAAAATAATTGTAGCATTTCACTGAAATGGCACAAAAAGGACTTGTGGAAAATAATTGCACCTGAAAATCACTTTAGCTGGAAATTATCTTTGGCAGTAACAGTGGACGATCTTTAACAGGCTCAAATGACATTCTTTTGTCCATTATTTTCACAGAATTGTTAGCATATTTAAAACAAGGAGGGTTACCATCTGTTTTAAAATGTCTGAGCAATGGAAAACAAAGAAATAATTTGAAATAACTTAATTTATATAATGTCTTTCACACCCTTTATGTGTCCCAATTCACTTGAGTGAAATTGAAATGCTTTTGTAGCATTGCTATTGCTCTCATGTAAGCACAAGTGGCAGCTCTCATGAACTACACTCTATCTCAAATAGTCATTTCCTCGGGGCAGTGTCCTAGGCCCAACCATCTTCAGCTGCTTCGTCAATGACCTCCCTTCCATCATAAGGTCAGAAGTGGGGATGTTCGTAGATGACTGCACAATGTTCAACACCATTCACGGCTCCTCAGATACTGAAGCTGTCAATGTTCAAATGCAGCAAGACCTGGACAATATCCAGGCTTGGACTGACAACTGGCAAGCAACATCACATCATACAAGTGCCAAGCAATGATCATTTCCAACAAGCGGGGATCTAACCATTACCCCTTGACGCTCAATGGCATTAACATCATTGAATCCCCTACTATCAACATCTGGTCAGTCAATAAATACTGTGGCTACCAGAGTAGGTTAGAGGCTAAGAATCCTACGCTGAGTAACTCACCTCTTGTCCCTTAGCTACAAGACTGGCAAAAAATGAAATATTCTCCACTTGCCAGGATGAGTGCTGCTCCAATAACATTCAAGAAGCTTGAAACTATCCAGGACAAAGCAGCCCACTTAATTGTTACCCCTTCCACAAATATTCAATCCCTCCACCAATGATAAACAGTAACAGCTGTGCAGACCATCTGCAAAATGCATTTCAGGAACTCACCAAAGTCCCTTTGATAGCACCTTTCAAACCCATGACCACTACCATCTCGAAGGACAAGAGCAGCAGATACCTGGGAACATTACGAGGGGACATAGCTTTAAATTGAGGGGTGAGAGATATAGGACAGATGTTAGAGGTAGATTCTTTACTCAGAGAGTAGTAAAGGCGTGGAATGCCCTGCCTGCAGCAGTAGTGGATTTGTCAACATTAAGAGCATTCAAATGGTTATTGGATAAACATGTGGATGATATTGGAATAGTGTAGATTAGAGGGGCTTTAGATTGGTTCCACTGGTCGGCGCAACATCGAGGGCCGAAGGGCCTGTACTGCGCTGTAATGTTCTATGTTCTATGTTCTATCACCACCTAGAGGTTCACCTCCAAGTCACTACCATCCTGACTTGGAAATAAATGGCCTTCCCGTCACTGTTGCTGGGGCAAAATCCTAGAACTCCCTCCCTAACAGCACATACATTATGTGTACTGCAATGGTTCAAGAAGGTAGCTAACCTCCACCTTCTGAAAGGCAACTAGGCATGGGCAATAAATGCTGCCTTAGACAGTAAAGCCCACATCCCGTAAAAATGAATTAAAATAACTTGCTGTCCTTACGCTTAAAAAGATAGCTTGAGTTCTCCATACCTATTTGAACAGGCAGACCTGTTTGTCCAATAACTCATGGGAAGGACAGGATTGCTCCCACAACAAAATACTCACCCAGCACTGCACCAAATAGTCTGTATTCAGGAGCTAGCTAAACATTCATTCCCTAATATTACAAACTATAATTTCCAGGCTTTTATTCCCCACATTTTGATAACTTTATCTTTCATGATAAACTGGGTGTGTTTTAATAAGTAAAATCAATTTGTGTTACACTTGTTACTTCCCCAGTCTGTAATAGTTCCGGTATACCACTTATTATTAGTATTTTCAGGTTTTGTTTTCAAATTTAAGTTGCACTTTCCAAAAATCCCCCATTCCTTTTTATATAGTTACAAATTTTAAAATCAAACGTGTTTCTGATAAAGGCATTGAATATATAATATATATATATATATATTAAATTTATGTCTTTACTGGGGAAATGTTTTACTCAGAACAAATCTTATGACAGCTTTGGTAACAAAGAAAAAGTATGCACATAATAATAGCAGAGGTATCCTCACTCCATCACTATATTCCTAGTCAGACTGCTGGCTAGTTGGGAAGTACCTAGCCTGGTTGTTCCACATTGAGTGACATAATTAATTTTCATAAAATTATCTATCCAATTTTATAATGATACATCTGGAAGTTGTCAAAACCTTCAGATAATGAATTGTTATTTCTATTTCCATATCAGTAACCTACAATCTGAATTGTTTGTTCATAGCTCCTTGTCTCTCAGCAGGCAACCAGAAGTGACCAGTGGAGGGCAGTGACTTAAATTCTGCATGTTGATAATATCCATCCCCATAGGGAAAAAAGATGTTCGACACAGCTTATTTTATAGGTTAGTTTCTTTGGCTCATTTTTTCTTTATTATTCAGTTGCATCAGTGCATTGAAACTAATACTTGGTGCAAAGCAGCTTCACAGATTTTAAATGGCGAGAACATTGTGGCTTGTGAGAATTATTAGTTCATTATTATTACCCTAGTATAAAGGAAACACAATTTAATGCTGGAAGATTTGCTTGAAAGTTTTCTGCAGCACTTGAGGGAGCATAGCCAATGGCTGAAATGCCTGTTCAGATGGGCACTATAAACCCCACAACATCAGTCAAAGAAAAATGTAAGAAAGCCTCTTAGTCAATATTTTCCCCTCAACTAACATCACAAGCACAAAACTAACTGATCATCTATCTCATTACTGTTAATGAGTCCTGGCTTTATGTACAATTATTGTCTAATACAAAAATGTCTAAAGACTCGGCACAGTGGCAGAGTAGTTAGCAACTGCTGCCTCACAGCGCCAGAGACCCGGGTTCAATTCTGGTCTCAGGTGACTGTCTGTGTGGTGTTTGTACATTTTCCCTGCGTCTCTGTGGGTTTCCTCCAGGTGCTCCAATTTCCTCCCACAGTACAAAGATGTGAGGGTTAGGTTGACTGACCATGCTAAATTGCCCCTTCGTGTCAGGGCACTGGCAGGGTAAATACAATGGATTATGAAGACAGGGCCTGGGTGGGATTGTTGTCAGTATAGACTCGAGCCCAATGGCTGCTTTCTGCATTGTAGGGATTCTATGAAAGAATAATTCATTGCATATGAAGCACATGAGGACACACCAAAATCATGATTGTTATTAGATGATATTATTTCCTGAAACAGCTATGTTAAAATAATTTCTACCAGAACTGATGAAAAGACTCAAGTTAGTCAACACTTCTGTTAGTGGTGTTGTAAAAAATAGAAAGTAGCTGAGAATCATATTGGTGTGAAATTGGTCTTGGACAGTCGTGCAAAATGGGTTGACAGCACAATCTTCTTTTCCATTATTGTGACCTTTGTTAGAGACAAATAACTTTTGCATTACTTCTTTTAGAATTCTGTACACCTGGGTAACTACTAAAAGAATTAAGCCTCAAGACTCATGGTTTAAAACAAAATAATTTTACAATACAGAAATCAAATAATGTGAACACTAATAACTACACTATCTCAAATAGTCAGTTACATGGAATATATTAAAAGTACTATGAATACAGTTACTGATACTCTAAAAAGTGAACTTTCTAACTCCAATTTCCTTCTACTCCCATTTGAATTTCACCCCTCCCAAAATACAAATCAGATATTCAATTTGAAGGCTTGGTTTGAGTAGAATTTCAAAAATTTGTACAAGAGCTGAGATTTCTTAGGCCTTCCGCTAATCTCCAGCAATTTCCCAGCAATTCTCCTCCATTCCTCTGATGGTTGTCGACTCCCTTTTTGAAACAGACATTACTAGTGTTGTTAAAGTTAAAAGTGAAAGTTTATTTATTAGTCACAAGTAAGCCTTACATTAACACTGCAATGGAGTTACTGTGAAATTCCCCGAGTCACCACATTCCGACACCTGTTCGGGGCCAATGCACATACCCAGCATGTCTTTCAGACTGTGGGAGGAAACCGGAGCACCCAGAGGAAACCCACGCAGACACGGGAAGTACGTGCAGACTCCACACAGACAGTGACCCAAGCCGGGAATCAAACCCAAGTCCCTGGCGCTGTGAGGCAGCAGTGCTAACCACTGTGCCACCGTGCCGCCAATGTATGGATAGCCACCTCAGGTCAGGACTCTCCTGGTTTTAATGTTCTTTAACTCTTATATCCAGATTTATATCTGGAACTTGCCCTCTTTCTTCTCACCTTGGCTATCTCAGAAGTCCAAATCAGTGTTAGTTGAGTCCTTCAGTTATCAAGGAACGGAAACTCTTTTAGTCAGCACGCAGAATTTCAACTGAATCTTGCTTGTTCCATGAGCTATCATGTTCTAAACTGAACTGCTTGAAAAAGAACCACACTCCAGAGTATAACCCCCTCCCCCCTTCCCGACAGCCAGCCATAATTAATTTTGTTTACATGATGTTTCCAGAAGCCAGTTGCTTTTTAAAATAAATCATCCTTCAAAGAAATCTAGTTCTTAAAGGGACTATCACTACAACATAAAACATATTTATTCTGCAAAAGCACCCTAGGCCATCATACTGTTGATTACCAAACTGCTCAAATCTTCAAACTATCATGAGATTGTCAATCAAAAAATGAAACAAAGAGAAGGCATTTGCAGGAATGCTGAACTGTTCAAGACTTGATGAAGTTCATGCATCATCATATGTACATTTGGTATTCTGAAATGGAAGACAACTGGTTGAAGATCCTTCAGCCTTGTCTTTGGCACTGATGTGCTCGGCTCCCCATCATCGAGGATAGTGTATTTGAGTGTGGAACTTTCTGCAGTGACAACCAACTACTACACTTCTATAATGCTAAGAACCCATTGATAAATTGGTGTCCTTGACATTTTGTGTTATGTATTTATGAACTTTAAACCTTTTAAAATGTGACAAAAATATAACAAAAATGCTTTTCACTGTAAGCCTCAGAATCTGGAAAATAACTTGAAATATGCAGAAAATGTTGAAACAAATTAATTATTTATTTTGTAAGCACATTATGAATACTCTTGTTTATAGACTGTTTATAATAAGATGTGAATAGTTGACCTCTGGTAGCATGCAGGGTTGTTTAACTTCTCTTGTATCTGTGATGTTACACTGTAAAGAACATACGCAGCAAATGGTGAACATTGTGGTTTATGTTTTATGTTATTTTGTTGCTGATTGGACTCAAGTGTTTGCACCAAAATATAAATGAAGCTGAGAATGATCCTTACATTTTTTTATATGTTATAAACAACTGGGCTGCATTACGCGATACCAGAAGGAGTGATGAAGAATTAGCGTGTGTAATGTTACAGTATTTCTCACATTACATGCAAGGTGAGAGTTTCATTTTAATAAGAGACAAAATATAACGTAAACATTAAGAAAAGAAATGAAGCCCTCCTCGTATATTTCTATGCAATGTTAACATTACAAAGATTTGATTTGCTGACAATTGAAAACAATCCTTATTCTGAGCACAATATATTCCACGTTGCAGGGTAAGCACCTGCTTCTATTATCAATTCCTGGTTAGCCGTATGTTTAACGTACAAGTTTTTTGAAAAAGGGAAGGCTAATTAATCTCAACGAAATCAAATCTGAAATGGGACTGGTTATTGTAAAGTAAATTGTTAATTATAAACATTAAAAATATATTGTAACTGCCCAGTCATTTTTTGTATTTGTTCTACTTTGCAATTTGTTTATATTGTTCTAATATTAACGTTGCACTTTCTGACTGTGTGATTCCACTCTCCCATTGCACCTTGTTTCCAAGTATGGTCACTGCAAAGCCGAGCTTTTGCTCAGAGCCTCTGTGGAAAATTGATGGCCGACAGAGAAGGGCAAAAGAGACGAGACAGCTGGCTCTGTCACCACCAAAAGGCCAGCGCAATGAAAGAGCTTCACTGTACTGATACCACCCTCTCCCTTACACTTGCTTCTCTATTAATCTGATTTCTCTGTCAACAGCTGTCCCTATTTTCACATTCTTTTTCAAAACACGTTCTGGTTTACACTCCATTCTATTTCTTTAAAACCATTTCCAAATGTTACAAAGACCGCATATTATACTGCACCACTCCCGATGCCATTTGATGGTGATAATTGTAGACGATTACCTTAAGAGTTACAGAAGTGACTTAATGTGTCACCATGCCCAATGCCGAAGTCCAAGTGTATAATTGAAAACTCAAGGTTACTTCTCAAATTTATTGAGTAACTGTATGCCAGTTATAACCAAAGGTTTGCAGACTATTAGTTGTTTTAATAGCCTGAGATGGAGGTTATTTTAAAACTGGTAAATAACCACCCACTTCAGCTCAATTCGCAAATATGGTCAAAAGAACATTAGAAAACACACAGCACAAAACATGCTGTTTACTCTATCAAGCCCATTCCTTTCACTGTCATCTACTTTCGACACTATCAAGAACTCAATTTAATCTCCTGAGAAAATATTCCAAAGGTGACCAAATAAATTCCAAG
Source organism: Mustelus asterias (assembly GCF_964213995.1). Lineage (NCBI taxonomy): Eukaryota > Metazoa > Chordata > Chondrichthyes > Carcharhiniformes > Triakidae > Mustelus > Mustelus asterias. The sequence continues at coordinate 68,452,945 of NC_135805.1, forward strand.
ACATGTATCCATCCTCACATCTTCACAATTTAACCCAAGGCAGTTGTTTCCACCAGTGACAGTTTCCATAGCCCCAGTAGCATATGAGGCACTCTTTTCCATGGGACATATGATCATCTCAGTCTATATTTATCCTGTTACAACACGACAAATGAGAATGGCCATTTGGCCCATCTTAGCTCATCCATCTAAATAAAACTAGAGCTCCCTCCACATCACTAGCATCAAACTGGTTCTTAAGTGATCCCTAAAATGCTTCCACTTTCTTCCGAATAATCCATTCCATGGTATAATGCCTCTTGTGTGGAGAAACCAACTTCGTATTAACATTTTAAACCTGCATCTTCTGCTTCTACTTTTGTGACATCAAAGCCATGCTCACCTATTCATTACTGCTTAATATCCGATATAATACTGTTTAATATCTTATGACTAATTCACATTTCCAGTGAATAGCGGAAAGAATAACTCAACAATATTTCACATTTTAAGATTACTGTAACAAAACAATAAAAACCTAAATAATCCACAGATTTTCCCATTGTTCCTGCTGGTGGGATCTTCCGGTCCCACCAAAGGCAAATCCCTACTGCAGGTTCCCTGATGGCCGAGGGTGCAAACAACAGGAAACCCCATTGTCAGCAGTGGGACCAGAAGATCCCACCACTGGCCAATGGCAGGCCACATTTACCGCTGCAAAGCACACCTCAAGGGGGTGGGAAGTAGCAACATAAAAACTGTCATTCATGGTGAGAATCTTATCAGGGATCCTCCCACTCACACATTTTGATATGATGAACCAAACAGACTTCTGCATCTGGCTACCATCTCTCTCCTGAACCCTGGCAGACTAACCCACCCGTCCTATTACACAAACTTTACAATGATTTCCTCTGTAGCCTTCTCATCACAAAGCCCATCATCACGGTAACATGATCTTGTATCCAAATAGTTATTGCTAATAACTAATTAGTTATTCTTAACAGCAACTCTCTTTCATTTTGGAACTAAATGGATAGTTTCAAGTATAACCACTTACAGTCTGAAATCCTGATAACACTTTTCTGCGATATTGGAGACTCAGAGTCTATCCACTGTTATCACATAGGTTGCTGTCATTGTCTCCAAGTGGAGATACATTGCACCATACAAGGAGAGATTAGGTTCAGGTGGCCTGTCAGGGAGAGAGGTGGAGAGATGTAGCAAGGGAATTCCAGAGCTCAAGGCTTAGACAACTGCAGGCATGGGTAGTAATGGTGCAGTGAATCAAATCAGGGCTGTGCATGAAACCAGGGCTGGAGGAGATTATAGAGAGAGAGATGAGGCCATTGAGGGATCTTAAAAGGAAAAGAAAATTTTAAAAGCAAGATCTTGATTGACCAGAAATCAATACAGGTGACAGATTTGCTGGAGTTTAGGCACAGGCAGTTTTGCATGAACTCAAGTTTATGGCTTGTTGAATGTGGAAAACCAGCCAGAAGTGCATTGGAAAAGTTAAATTTAGAGGTAACAAAGGCACAGGTGAGGGTTTCAGCAGCAGATGAGCTGAGGCAGAGACAAAGTTGGGTGGTGTTTTGGAGATGGAAATAGACAGTCTTAGGGATGGCATGAACATGAAGTCAGAAATTCATCTCAGGGTCAGATCCGACACCAACATTGCAAACAGACTGGCTTAATCTCAAACTGTTGCCAGGGGAGGAAGAGTCAGTAACTAGAGAATGGTGCTACAATGGCCCAGGTTTTTCTGAAAAAAATAATGGTATGTGGACAGTGCATGTCATAATTGTTGTGCAAATCAGTTAGCAACTTATGGTGAGGGAGAAATACCCCATTTTTTTAAATTGCTGGGCAATTTGCATTGTTCTGTCGTTAGAATTATGAAAACAGTATCTTGCTCTTAACTTCACTAAGTTTCATTAAGTTGCCACGTTTTCACATTAGCATGTCATGGAAAGTTAAATCTCATAATTAATAGCATAAATGTGATCATCGTCAATTGCTGCCAATTAATTCTTCGCCCAAAAAATGAGCAAACAATCATGTAAAATCTCATTCCTTCTAGTTGTGAATTGCTGTTGGAAAAGTTAATTTATAAATATTTAAATTCTTTTTTACTTTTGCTTTCTGCCTCTTTTGTGTCTCACTCAATCCAATATTTCTTACTTGCTCTTGAATTTTGGGCACCCAATTTGCCATTGAATTCATCCAGTCTATTTCACCCTCCTTTCTCAGTCCTAGGTTGTTTACTTCTCATCAGTTAATATGATTGATTAAGAAAATATACTGTTTGTCCCGTTGTTCACCTGGGTCCCCGATGCCACATTGCGCTTGCCAAGTCATTATTTGCTTGCACGTCTAGCAACTTTTTGGGCAAAAGGTTTAAAAACCTAAATACGCACAATGAAGTCTACTGAACAAGGCATAACACAAGAAGCCATGCTCCAGAAAAATAGGAACAAAGATTTATCCAAATAGCGGACTGGGCCAAATCAAGCAAAAGGGACTTGTAAACTGTAACTACAAACATGAAATACGTGAGCGATTTACGTAGGTCTGTGCCCAGATGTTCTGATCACATAAGCATTCCATTTAAATGAAAGAAAAGAAAACTGAGCAGGTTCCTTTACAGGGGGCATTCTTACACAGCCAATTTTCTGATATTTCCTGTACCTGAGCAATCCGATAAACCTAAATGCAGACACAAGATGATGTATTCAGGTGAAAATATATATTTTTTCTTTTCTGTGTTCTGTCTGTATATTTTTCGCTTGCTGAGAGATCATTCATAAGCAGAGCAGTGTAAGTCCTTACCAATATGAGCATAATTATGATGCAGATCTGGCACAAGCCAATTTTTAGACCTGTAAATTGGAGCACAATACTCCATTCTGTTGCATTTTACGGCAAAAGTCAATTCCCCCAAGTTTAGTTTGCTTTTTTGGCTTTTCCTCAATCCATGTGCCAAGGTACCAGAAAACTCATTTGACTATGCTGTATTTAATCGACTCGCTGAAATCTTGCAGATTACAACAGAGGCAACTTAGAACAAGATAACTAAGGCGCACTCGTTGCAAGGAACAGCTGAAACTAGTGGAAGTGAGTAAACTTTGCACCTGGTAATTTTAGAGATTTTGACAACTGCTTATTGGAGCAGGCAGGAGGTTTTCTCTTTAACTTTACAGATGCTAACTGACCCGTTTGTATTCCCAGCATTATCTGGTTTTAGTTTCAGATTTCCAGCCTTCGTAGTTTTTCCTCTTTGTTCTTCTGCAAGATTGGGAAAAACAAGAAAAAAAGATTGCCGACTAGGTGCTGGGAAGTGAAAGTAGATACAGGTGACGTAGATTAGAGAGCAGACATTTAAAAGATATAAAACATACATGAAAAACCCAGAAAATTGCATATTAGCTGTGGCCTTTCCTTTTCAAATTATTTTCCAGTCTTCATATTTTCCAGCTTAGTGCCTTAATCACAGTTATTTAGCTAACCTGATAACGACGTTCACTCTGTTTATCCTAGATCATTTTTAATTTGATACAATTAACCTTTGCTGGAGTAAATCATGTACTGATAAAACTTAAATGCTTAAACAACTCGACTGATGATTTTACCCATGCTTCAGGATCACAAAGTTCTGGCCAGAAATAGGATACAGAGTGACAGTCATAGATTGGACAAGAGGCTGGGCAGAGGGCCAAAGCACATTTGAGCTGATGGAATTTCTTGCTTCTGTGAAAGTGCAATGCTCCAATCTCAATCTGTCCCTCCCCCCATCCCGAGCTAACTCTGCACAGTAGGAGGATCTATACTATAGTCAACTGTCACACGAAACTAACAAGAAGGATGTGCCTCTCACTTAGCTGATATTTGTGCTTCAGTCAAAAGTTCATGCCTGCCAGCTGTCTGCCACCCTGGCCCAAGATTTCTGGAATGGCTGGAATATGTTTTACTGCAATTCACCTTGCTGTGCTATTTCTTTAATAACTGTCAAAAATCCGAAGGATATAACACTCAGACTCTACAATTTATGCACTCTATGGTTACCTGATTCATGCCCCGGTCTGAATGGTCCTACACTCCCTCAAGGATTCGGTCAGACTCCCATCATCATTACCAGCAGTAGTCCAATGGAACCAATCAGAATCCAATTACTCGAGGCTCCTGCTGATTGAAAGATTTCCTAGCTGGCATGGTAGGAAGGGGAAACTGTCCAATAAGTTCACGGCCGATAATATCAAAGGAGCAAGGCCAGGTCAGGGGCCGGCTCATTTGAGTCCACAGGATCAGGGCGATTGTCTGTGAGGTACTGCAACTGAGCTGCTGTCTAATTTTCACACCACAAAAATCTCACAAATACAATGTGGGATTTTGCAGGACTCAGTCCCTCTGTGCTTGCTAATCATTCCAGAAACCCAGCGACGTTTGGACCAATGCCAATTTTTCAATCGTTATACACCATTGTACCAGTGTTGATGATGCCATTCAGGTTTAGGTCTCGTACTTTTCCGCACTATTTTAAATGTTACCAAATTTTTGGACTTCCTTTTCAAGATGGTTGATGAAGTGATTTTGGCCAGGATGCTCCGATCTCATCCAAATGCGTCCCGCTGCCAAAGAGAATGAAGAATTTGACGTTCAGCCAAAACCCCCATTCACTGCAACGGCAACAGAGAATCCCAGCTCCGGACAAGGTCGGAGGTTTTCAACATTTGTCTTTCTTTCTGGAAGGGGGCCCAGTACACTTATCCCAGATTCCCCAATTGCACCGATATTTCAGGTCCCCTTCCTAGACAGATTACGAATGCATCTTTTATGAGGCAGATGCCTACCTGGGCTATTCGAATTAAGGGACATGAAAACTTTGGCATGGTCAAAGGTGTGGTTTTCCAGCAGGGATATCCAATTACTTACATTGGAGATGCAGCCTCACAACCACATGGTTGCTATAAATGTAGTGCAAGGGCACATTCTATGGTACATATAATGTCAAATGCCTGTATTCTCACTTCCAATAGCTTATTTATTCCACCATTGGTAAAACTTGTGTGCGTCAGTATTTATATCTTTTGTACAGTTGCAGGAATACACAAGAAATACCTTGTGTTCCCTTTTAAATCAAGCACCTTCTTACAGAATACAAACTGTTGTCTTCTGTGGGGTGAAGATAATTGCCCTGAATATATTTGGGCTTGTTTCAATCTTTGACGACAGAATCCCCTAAAAATGTAAATGGTCGAATTAGGCAATTTACACCACAGATCTCTCACTGGCGTGAAGGTAGGAAATTGAGTCAAGCTCCAAGGAAATTAGGAGACAATGCAAACTCTGTCACATGTTATACCTTTACATTGCAACTTTTTTTTATATGTTAGCAAGTTGTTCCTCATCAATAATAAGCTCATGTAACTCCATTGCCAAGCTTAAACAGCATTTAGAGACCTTGGCGGTAAACGGTGAGAGTTTAGAGTTTATGTATTTGTCACAAGTAGGCTTACATTAACACTGCAATGAAGTTACTGTGAAAATCCCCCATTCGCCACACTCTGGCGCCTGTTCAGGTACATTGAGGGAGAATTTAGCATAGCCAATGCAGCTAACCAACACATCTTTTGGACTTTGGGAGAAAACCGGAGCACCCGGAGGAAACCCACGCAGACACGGGGAGAACATGTAGACACCGCGCAGACAGTGACCCAAGCTGGGAATCGAACCCGGGTCCCTGGTGCTGTGAGGCAGATAACCATTGTGCTACCGTGCCACCCTATTTTTGTCACTGTTCTGGTATTGGGGTTGATTCAGACTTTGTATGAGTGTAAAGTAGTTGGTAGCAAGTCAACAGCCTATTTTACATCTAATTTGGGTAGGGGAGATCCTAATTATTTTATGATTAAGATAGATTTGCCTGTAACCTGATAACAACACATTTAGTACTTCAAATATCTGGGGCCAGAAATTCAGATTTCATTTAATGGCAAGATTTGGACCATTAGTCAGTTCCACCCCTTCTAAAATAGAAGCCAAATTCCGATAGTAGTGCCCAATGACAACTGTTAAGAACATCAAGATTTAAAAATTAAATTGGAATAAAAACAAATTAAAGAAATGGGATAAAAGGGGAACTGACAAGTACAGCTTTCTGAAGTGATGTTTTTGAGATGCAAATTAGTGTTTATCTAAGTGACTGAAGGAAAACACTAGTGTATAGAGAAAATGGAATTGGCATTTGTATGCTAAAAGCCTGGTCCACAGGGTGAGTAACATCAACGGGAAAAAATAGTATACCCCTGGCAAGATAAAAGAAGAGGGTAGAGAAGCAGCTACCACCAGCTGCAGGAAGCAGGCTCTCCCGAAATCAAGCTATTGCTTAAAGTTTGTTGTTTAAAATCAAAACAAGCAGAAGAATCTCCATGCTGAATACTGAAGAAGACTTTCTTAAACCTGAAAAAAAAACCTGTAGGGGTGGTAACTATATGCTAGATTTAGCCCATAGAGTTATATCATATTGGATGTTGTTTGGGAAAAATGGGCATAGCTGTGAACAAGGGGTAACTTCATGGGATATTGTGCGTGTATAGCCACTAGTGTAGTTAAGTGTACTATCTTACTTTGACCTTCCATTCACTGTAACATTCCTGCAGCTACTGATTAACTCAACTGTACCCTCACCTCTACCAGATTTTGCTGGTCCACTTAAAACAGTACTGGGTCCTACTCTCATTTGTTAAAACTTCTCAATATCCTAGGAGCATCCAATAATGCAAAAACACTGGTGGCATTTTCTCTCTGCTGCCGACTGCCGTCATGAAGTCCTCTCACCTCCACCCTCATCTTCAACAACAAGCAAGGAGCTCATGGACTTCGTTGTCACTAAGATCTAGATAAGCCAATCAGCTGCTTCTGCTACATTACTTCCTTACACTAGCCCAACTGGCCAAACTGCCTTTAATGCTATTCCCTGTCCGGAATTTTAATTCTCTCATCTCATTCCCTCTCTGAGCTCATCTTGTCCATGAGACCAACATCCTGTTCCTTCAATCCTATTCCCATTAAACTGCTAATCACCCAACTTCCTACCTAGATCCTGTGTTAGCAAAATGTAAACAGTTTAGATGTTGTACCTCTCTCTGGTATATCTGTCATCATCGCCCTCTCCTGAAAAAAACTGCTGGAGCCTCACATCCTTGCAAACTATCATGCCATCTCCAACCTCCCTTTCCTTTCTAAAGTCCTTGAAAGTGTTATCACCTCCCAAATCCATTCCAATCTTTCCCAGAGCTCTAAGTTTGCATCTCTCCAATCAGGTTTTTGGCCCTATACAAAATGACTCCCAAAGTCCTTGACCATTGCTAAAAAGAGAGACATGTTGCCAAAGCATTGACACCTTAGCCAATCAGAATTAACTTGCCAACCAATCAGCACCCTTTTCTCTTGTAGTATAAATTAGACTATAAAACCATAAGACATAGGAGTAGAATTAGGCCACTTGGCCCATCAAATCTGCTCTGCCATTCAATCATGGCTGATATTTTTCTCATCCCCATTCTCCTACCTTTTCCCCATAACCCCTGATCCTCTCATTAATCAAGAACCTATCTATCTCTGTCTTAAAGACACTCAATGACCTGGCCTCCACTACCTTCTGCGGCAAAGAGTTCCACAGATTCACCACTCGCTGGCTGAAGAAATTCCTCCTCATCTCTGTTTTAAAGGATCGTCCCTTTAGTCTGAGGTTGCGCCCTCTCTGGTTCTAGTTTTTCCTACTAGTGGAAATATCCCCTCCATGTCCACTCTATCCAGGCCTTGCCGTATCCTGTAAATTTCAATAAGATCCCCCCTCATCCTTCTAAGCTACAACGAGTACGGATCCAGGATCCTCAACTGTTCCGCATACGACAAGCTCTTCATTCCAGAGATCATTCTTGTGAACCTCCTCTGGACCAAATTGATGTAATTATTTGAAATGTTGCATTTGTCCTGATGAATGCAACGTGAAAAGAATCGGAAAAATGTCTTTCTTTTCAGTAATCAAATAACATCCCATGTGCCTGTGACAAAGGTAAACATTCCCTCCTCAACCTTCTCAACCTCTCTTTAGCCTTTGACACTGTTGACCCTCCTCCAACATCTCTCTACTGTCATCCAACTGGGTGGGTCTGCTCTAACCTGGTTCCATTCTAATCTGTTTAATTATAGCCAGAGCATCATTTGCAATGGTTCATCTCCCTGCTCCAACATCATTTTCTCTGGTTCCCACCAAGGATCTATTTCTCATGGGCATGCTGTCCCTTGGCAACATCATCTGAACACAGTAAGAGTTTTGACAACACCAGGTTAAAGTCCAACAGGTTTATTTGGTAGCAAATACCATTAGCTTTCGGAGCGCTGCTCCTTCATCAGATGGAGTGGAAATGTGCTCTCAAACAGGACACAGAGACACAAAATCAAGTTACAGAATACTGATTAGAATGCGAATCTCTACAACCAACCAGATCTTAAAGATACAGACAATGTGGGTGGAGGGAGCATTAAGCACAGGTTAAACAGATATGTACTGTCTCCAGACAGGATAACCCGCAAGTCCAGGAGGCAAGCTGTGGGGGTTACTGATAATGTGACATAAATCCAACATCCCGGTTTAGGCCGTCCTCATGTGTGCGGAACTTGGCTATCAGTTTCTGCTCAGCAACTCTGCGCTGTCGTGTGTTGTGAAGGCCGCCTTGGAGAACGCTTACCCGAAGATCAGAGGCTGAATGCCCGTGACTGCTCCACATCATGAACATCATCTGAAGCAGAGTGTTAGTTTTCACATGCAAGCTGATGACACCCAGCTTAACCTCACTTTCATCTCCCTCAGCTCCTCCCCTAAACTAGCAGACTGCTGTCTAACATCCGGTAGTGGATGAACAGAGCTTTTGACCAATTAATCGTTAGGAAGACTGAAGTTATTTTTCAGTCCCAGCTCCAAACTCTGTTCCTTAACTACCAACTCCATCCCACATCCTGATAGCAGTTTGAGATATAGGGCACAATTCTCAGGGCCCGTGCAAATTCCGTTATGGCTGCAAACTCTCGCAAGCAGGCCCATAATGGGATTTGCAGTGGCAAGACCTTAGTTTGAGACCTACCCCGCCCCTCCCGTCAACAGAATAATCAGGTTCATGCCCAGAAGGGGTGTGAGCCTGATTTCCAGGAAATTAACTACATTTAAATCTCATTATACAGTTTTTGCTGTGTTTCTGGGAGCACTGAATTCTCCCTCAAAGCCTCCCTTCCCAGTGTGGTGTCACGCTGCCAGGAATCACTACTGGTTTCCAAAAACAAAAACTAGTCGTGATGACTACGCCAGCGAGGTGGAATTGAGTATAGCCCCAAGTGGCGAGGAACATGGCAGGAACCCCGTGGCACTGTCAGTTTGGCACTACCAGGGCCAGGCTCTCCGTGTATTTCCATTGATTGGTTCCCTTGCGTGTATGTGGGGATGCCCCGATTTTTCAGTGATGTGGGAGGTGTTGCCGCTCTAAGTGCGGGATCTTGATGTTCTGGAGAGTGGGAAGGTGTCTTACCATCCATAGAGGAGAAGGAGGACCTTTCTCTTTACCTTGAGATCAAAGCACCCTTTAAAAACAGTGCCCCCATCACAGAATCCCAGCTTTGCCGGTGTGTTCAGGCCCCGCTTCCCCATCTGGCTCCAAGATCCTCACCAGCATTTTGGAATTGCACAGAGGGCTGTTTGATCAGGCTGGAAAAGACAGTTGTGACACCAGCGAGTTTCACAGTTTTCCTTGCCTGTTCCCGCACACTGAAAGTTTGGGATAATTATTCCACGAATCTTTCTGTTCACAACCTTGGTGCCACATTTAATCCTGAGGTGACCTTCTGGCCTCATATTTGTAGTGTCAGCAAGATCTATTTCCACCTCCATGGCATTCCTCAACTTCACCTCCGTCTCAGCTCATCTGCTGCTGAAATCCTCATTCATGACTTAACTTCCTCTCGACTCGACTACTCCAGGCTGCTCTCCCACATTCTGCACTCTGTAAACTTCACATCATCCAAAGATTTGCTGCCTGTGTCTTAACTCTTACCAACTCCCTTTCCCTATCACCCCTGTATTCACTGACCTACATTGGTTTCCAGTCAAACAGCGTCTTATTTTAAAATTCTCATCCTTGTTTTCAAATTCCTCCCTAGCTCTGTAATATCCTCAAGACTGACAAACCTCTGTGATAATTCTGGCCTTTTGTGCATTCTCAATTATAATTGTTCCACCATTGGTGCCTGGGCCTTCATTTGTCTGGGCCCCAAGCACTGAAGTACCCTCCCTATACCTCTCCTCCTCTCTACTTCACTCTCCTCCTTTAGAATACTTGATAAAACCTACTACTTGCGACCAAGCTTTTGGTCATTTGGCCAAATGGGTTGGATTTTCTCAAAATCAGGAAGACTGTAGGATGTGGGAGGTCCTGGAGGCATCTGGCCTCCCGGACATCCACATCTGTGAGGGGTGTGTCGAGCTGCGGTTCCTGAGGGACCGTGTTAGGGAGCTGGAACTGCAGCTCGAGGATCTTAGGCTGATGAGGGAGAATAAGGAGGTGATAGACAAGAGCTATCATCAGGTGGTCACACCAGGGCCACGGGAGGAGGCCAAGTGGGTGACGGCCAGGAAGGGTAAGGCTAGGGTAGTTGAGAGCACCCCGGTGGATTTGCCCCTGCACAACAAGTACTCCTGCTTGAGTACTGCTGGGGGGGACAGCCCGCCTGGGGGAAGCACCAGTGGCCGTGTCTCCGGAGTGGAGTCCAGCCCTGTAACTCAGAGGGCTAAGGAAAAGAGGAGGAAGGCGGTATTAATCGGGGACTCGATGGTGAAGGGGACAGACAGGCGTTTCTGCGAAGGTAGGCGGGAGTCTCGCATGGTGGTCTGCCTCCCTGGGGCCGGGATCCAGGATGTCGCTAGTCGCGTCCCAGAAATCCTGAGGTGGGAGGGAGAGGAGCCTGAGGTAGCGGTACATATTGGTACCGCTGATGTGGGTAGGAAGGGAGAAGGGGTCATGAAAAGGGAGTACAGGGAATTAGGGAGACAGCTGAGAAAGAGGAAAGCAAAGGTAGTAATCTCAGGATTACTGCCTGTGCCATGGGAAGGTGAGGGCAGGAATGGAGTGAGGTGGAAGATGAATGTGTGGCTGAGGGACTGGTGCAGGGGGCAGGGATTCAGGTTCCTGGACCATTGGGACCTCTTTAGGGGCAGGGGTGATCTGTATACAAAAAACGGGTGGAACTTGAATCACAGGGGGACCAATATCCTGGCCGGTAGGTTGGCTAAGGCTACTGGGGAGTATTTAAACTAGATAGGTTGGGGGGAGGGGAGCTAGAAGAGTTGACTAGGATCAAGGAACTAATTGATGGGGGGGAGGATGCAGGGGTAAGGGGAATTACAAAATTAATGGTAGAGGAGAGGGTGCAAGTGAATGAAGGCGGTAATTTAGATAAGGGAGTAGAGGGAGAGGGTGTTCGCGACTCATCAAAGCGGGTCCAGATAAAAGCTGGAATAAGGACACTTTGCCTGAATGCACGAAGCATTCGGAACAAGGTAAATGAGTTGATGGTGCAAATCAGCACAAGTGGGTACGATCTAGTGGCCATTACAGAAACGTGGCTGAAAGGTGACCAGGACTGGGAGTTGAATATCCAGGGGTATCAGGCGTTTAGGAAGAATAGACAGGAAGGAAAAGGTGGTGGGGTCGCGCTATTAATAAGAGATAATATCAGGGTAGTACTGAGGGATGACATAGGCTCTGAGGAACAAATCGTGGAATCATTATGGGTAGAGATGAGGAATAGTAGAGGGAGAAAGACACTAGTAGGTGTGGTATATAGGCCCCCAAATAATAATGTTGAGGTAGGGAGGGCTATAAACAAGCAGATAAGGGATGCGTGTAAAAACAGAACGGCAATAATCATGGGGGACTTCAACATGCACATTGACTGGCAGACTCAAGTCGGTAAGGGTGGAATGGAGGAAGAGTTCTTAGAATGCTGTCGGGATAGTTTCCTTGAACAGCATGTTACGGAACCGACGAGGGAACGAGCTATTTTGGATCTGGTATTGTGTAACGAGGTAGGTAGAATTAAGGATCTTATTGTGAAGGACCCTCTTGGGTCTAGTGACCACAATATGGTCGAATTTCTGATTCAGATGGAAGAGGAGAAAGTTTGGTCCCAAACCAGTGTCCTCTGTTTGAACAGAGGGAAATATGATAGGATGAGGGATGAATTGGCTAAAGTAGACTGGGAGAGCAGGCTGGCAGGTAGGATAGCTGAGGAACAGTGGAGGATTTTTAAGGAGATCCTTTTCAGTTCTCAGCAAAAATATATTCCAGCAAAAAACAAGGATTGTAAGAAAAGGGAGAACCTGCCGTGGATAACGAAGGAAATAAAGGAGAGTATTAAAATAAAAACAGCTGCGTACAGAGTGGCCAAAAATAGTGGAGAAACAAGTGATTGGGAAAAATTTAAGAAACAACAAAGAGAGACTAAGAAAGCGATAAAGAAAGGAAGGATAGACTATGAAGCTAGGCTAGCAATTAATATAAAAAATGATAGTAAAAGTTTTTATAAATATATAAAAAGGAATAGAGTGGCTAGAGTGAATGTTGGACCCTTGGAGGACGAGAGGGGGGAGTTAATAGTGGGAAATGAGGATATGGCTGAGTCTTTAAATAAGTTTTTTGTGTCGGTCTTCACGGTGGAGGACACAAATAGTTTGTTTGGCAGCAGGAGAAATACTTAATACAATTAATGTTACCAGAGAGGCAGTGCTGGGTAGACTAATGGGACTGAAGGGTATTGAAAGAAATGTCAGAGGTAATAGTGGATGCGTTAGTGATTATTTATCAAAACTCGTTGCATTCTGGGGTAGTGCCGGTTGATTGGAAAACGGCTAATGTTACGCCGCTGTTTAAAAAAGGAAGGAGACAAAAGGCGGGTAACTATAGGCCGGTCAGCTTAACGTCTGTAGTAGGGAAAATGCTGGAATCCATTATTAAAGAGGAGATAGCAGGGCATCTGGATAGAAATGGTTCGATCAATCAGACGCAGCATGGATTCATGAGGGGAAAGTCGTGCTTGACGAACATGTTGGATTTTTATGAAGATGTGACTAGGGCGGTTGATGGAGGAGAACCGGTGGATGCGGTGTTTTTGGATTTCCAAAAGGCGTTTGATAAGGTGCCCCATAAAAGGCTGCTGAAGAAGATTAGGGCACACGGAGTTGGGGGGAGTGTGTTAAAGTGGATTGGGGACTGGCTATCCGACAGGAAGCAAAGAGTCGGAATAAATGGGTGTTTTTCCGGTTGGAGGAAGGTAACTAGTGGCGTGCCGCAGGGATCGGTACTCGGGCCGCAACTATTTACCATTTATATAGATGATCTGGAGGAGGGGACGGAGTGTAGGGTAACGAAGTTTGCAGACGACACAAAGATAAGTGGAAAAGTGAATCGTGTGGAGGACGGAGAAGATCTGCAGAGAGATTTGGACAGGCTGAGTGAGTGGGCGAGGATATGGCAAATGGAGTATAACATTGATAAATGCGAGGTTATACACTTTGGAGGAAATAATAACAAATGGGATTACTATCTCAATGGAAACAAATTAAAACATGCTACCGTGCAAAGGGACCTGGGGGTCCTTGTGCATGAGAACCAAAAGCCCAGTCTGCAGGTCCAACAGGTGATCAAGAAGGCAAATGGGATGTTGGCCTATATTGCGAGGGGGATAGAATATAAAAGCAGGGATGTCTTGATGCACCTGTACAGGGCATTGGTGAGGCCGCAGCTGGAATACTGTGTGCAGTATTGGTCCCCTTATATGAGGAAGGATATATTGGCATTGGAGGGAGTGCAGAGAAGGTTCACCAGGTTGATACCGGAGATGAGGGGTTTGGATTATGAGGAGAGGCTGAGGAGATTGGTTTGTACTCGTTGGAGTTCAGAAGGATGAGGGGGGATCTTATGGAGACTTATAAGATAATGCGGGGGCTGGATAGGGTGGAGGCGGAGAGATTCTTTCCACTTAGTAAGGGAGTTAAAACTAGAGGACACAGCCTCAAAATAAAGGGGGGTCGGTTTAAGACAGAGTTGAGGAGGAACTTCTTCTCCCAGAGGGTGGTGAATCTCTGGAATTCTCTGCCCACTGAGGTGGTGGAGGCTACCTCGCTGAATATGTTTAAAGCGGGGATGGATGGATTCCTGATCAGTAAGGGAATTAAGGGTTATGGGGATCAGTCGGGTAAGTGGTACTGATCCACGTCAGATCAGCCATGATCTTATTGAATGGCGGGGCAGGCTCGAGGGGCTAGATGGCCTACTCCTGCTCTTATTTCTTATGTTCTTATGTTCTTATGTTCCACTGACATTTTAAAATGGCAGCCAGGACCTGATTCCAGGATTTCTGGTCCCATTCCTGGCACAGCAATGTGGGATAAAGGTGTGGATTGATGCGGCTTGCAATCTGCATCCTGCACTTCCAGCCTGGTTGGCTCCGGAGTGGGGCAGGCATCTCAAAGTTCCCCACAAAATTCAAAGATTTGTGGTTCATGGTCTCTTACCAAAGTATGGATCATGGCAGCTTTTGAAAGCCAAGTTCAAAAGGTCTTAGCTATGCCACCCACCCCCCCCATGCCAAGCTATACTCTATCAAACCCCCCCCCCCATGGCCACTCATAGCTTCCAAGCCAAACTATGGTTATTCCAAGCCCATTCAACCAATATACAGAACCAATGAATCCTATATAAACAATAGCATGTAGGGAAAAGCTTTTAAAACAGTTAATTATAACTTTCTACTTTCTTTGAAAATTGCTTTTACTATAGCCTTATAAAAATGTCAATCATCCAGATATTTAAAGACTCATTAACAGAAACAAAATGCACTTAACACCCCTATCTTGTGTAAAACAAATTGTGCTTTTGACAGAATAGGTCATAGAGAAAGTAATGTTTTCCATAGATCACAGAGAAAGAGCTGTCAATCAAGTAACGTTTTCCCTTGGACACAACTGTTAAAACAGACTAACGGATGTCTGGGCTCGAAGCCAAACTTCATGATGCATTCCTGGCTGGATTCATTGGTTCTGTATACTGGCATAGAAGGTATGAGGGGCCATAGGGTAGGGTTGGGGTCATAGTTTTGCATGGAAAGTATCAGGGGCCATGGGGTGGCATGAGTTGGCATGGATGGGGCATGGAGCTGAGGGCTAGAAGGCTGCTTTTTGTTTTAGTGATATTATTATAACTGGAATGAAGCCGCACTGCACAGAAGTTGGCATTTTTAACAATCCGCCTCGGCAGCCGACAGCTCCTGTGGCCTCTGAATTATTTCTGACACCATGTGCCCGACTCCAGTTATCACCCACATCCTCACCCCTAACCCACCCCTCCCTGGAATGAAAATCCTGTCATTGCAGGCATTTTCTCCAGAGGCAGACGCAACGAGCCCTGCTACCCATCTCTGGGATGAAAATCCAGTCCAACATCTCCTCATGTGTGTCCCCACATAATACCTTGTTTTATAGTACTCCTAAGAAGCACCTTGGGATGGTTCATTACATTAAATGTTAAAAGCAAGTTATCCGTGTTAGTGTAAGTGGTACCTATTTCCACCTTATCTAACGCTGGAGATTCTCATGCTGCTCCGCAACCTGTCCTGTAGTGGTGCTGTGGCACTACCTCAAGGCCAGAGATGTCAATCTCTGACTGTGCTACAGTGTCATGAACTTATTGGGACCAAAGTGCCTGTTTATTGAGGGCTTGGGTCCCTGGGTGAATCCGTTATTTTTTAAATGGTATTTTATTCCAGAGACATGTTGCAGACCAAAGGCAGAATTATGAATCACATCAAACAATTCTTATGCAGGCTAAATAATCAGGTTAAAAATGTGAAAACATGTGACAATTAGACATTCAAATTCAGCAGGTAACAGGGATGTGGCGAATGGGATGTTAAAGGATGGGGAACGTTGAAGTAAAATTACAAACTAATATACCAGCAGCAAAATAAAGAAATACTGCAGAAGTTGGAAATCTGAAAGAAAAATAGAAGAAGCTGGAAACACTCAAGGGGCACGATTTTCCAGCCACCCCCACCCCAGGACCAGAAAATCCCACCCGAGGTCAACGGACCTTTGCATGGTCTGTGTCCCGTCCGCTACAATTCCCGAGGCCGGCGGGATGGGACATTTCCACCCACAAGGTCAGGCAGCATCTGTGGAGAAATAAACAGAGTTAATGGGCCAGATTTTACAGCTGCAAATCACCCCCCGCCCCCACACAAATGAAAAATGTGGCATGATAACATTGGACCAACAATACATCGCCAAGTTGCCAGTTTCAAATATTGTGCAAGGTAAGGAATGAATAAATTGGAAGCTCACCTGCCATTTCTAACTCATTGTTCAACAAGCTATTGAGCTGGTTAAAAAGCCAATTGCATGGAATGTTCCATTGTCTCTGTATTTTATCTGCATTGAGTGGAAAATAGTTTGGGAGCGCTTTACAACAGGACTAACAAGATGGCTCAAGGCTGTCAGGAGAGGCCTGACATGGGAAATCATGGCTGCATGTAGCAGCAGATTAGTCTGGTGAAGGTGATTTTTGAACTCACCTTTTGACTTTTCAAGCCTTCAATAAAAATTAAAGACATATTCAGAGAGCAGAGGGCCTTTAAATTTATAGCTGTGACCAACTTCCTGCTTGCAGCATTACCCCTTAACCGCAAAACTCCCTGACCTAGACTCCCAGTTGGGTACAGAAATCCCTTCTGCACCGTTCATTAGCTGCCTTCTCTCCGGACAACAATCCGTGATAGCGGGAACATCAGTGAGCAGTGCAGAAACTTTTGTTTCTGCCTCCCACAGCCTGTCGAGAAAATGTAAAGCAAAGCCCAACATTTCTGGTCTGTGACCTTTCGTCATGAAGCATCATTGGTCCGAAATGTTGGACAGGATTTAAAACTTCATTTAAAAAAATTAATTCATACATGTGGGGGTGACTGGCTAGTCCAGCATTTATTTCCCATCTCTAACTGCCCTTGAGGTGCCAGTTATGAACCTTCATGAGCCACTGCAGTTCATCTGTTGGATGTACACCTACAGTGTACAGTGTACACCTACACCTCTTAGGAAGGGAGTTCAAGAACTTTGACCCAGGGACAATGAAGGAGCTATATCACCATTCCAAGTCAGGATGGTGAGTGACTTGCAGGGAAACTTGCAAAGCTGCTGTCTTTACCTTACCAGGTGGTAGAGGTCACAGGTTTGGAAGATGCTGTCGAAGGAGCCTTGCTAAATTGCTGCTAATGGTTACTAATTTAAAAGACCCTTTTGTAGATACCATTGTGTGTTAATTGTGGAGGGAGGGAGTATTTAAGGTGGTCAGTGGTTGCTTTGTCCCGGATGGTGTCTAAATTCTTGGAAGTGCAGGGTCGGATTAGGACAAGTCAGCATGGATTTAGTAAGGGGAGGTCGTGCCTGACAAACCTGTTAGAGTTCTTTGAAGAGATAACAAATAGGTTAGACCAAGGAGAGCCAATGGATGTTATCTATCTTGACTTCCAAAAGGCCTTTGACAAGGTGCCTCACGGGAGACGGCTGAGTAAAATAAGGGCCCATGGTATTCGAGGCAAGGTACTAACATGGATTGACGATTGGCTGTCAGACAGAAGGCAGAGAGTTGGGATAAAAGGTTCTTTCTCAGAATGGCAACCGGTGACAAGTGGTGTCCCGCAGGGTTCAGTGTTGGGGCCACAGCTGTTCTCTTTATATATTAACGATCTAGATGACGGGACTGGGGGCATTCTGGCCAAGTTTGCCGATGATACAAAGATAGGTGGAGGGGCAGGTAGTATTGAGGAGGTGGGGAGGCTGCAGAAAGATTTAGACAGTTTAGGAGAGTGGTCCAAGAAGTGGCTGATGAAATTCAACGTGGGCAAGTGCGAGGTCGTGCACTTTGGAAAAAAGAATAGAGGCATGGACTATTTTCTAAACGGTGACAAAATTCATAATGCTAAAGTGCAAAGGGACTTGGGAGTCCTAGTCCAGGATTCTCTAAAGGTAAACTTGCAGGTTGAGTCCGTAATTAAGAAAGCAAATGTAATGTTGTCATTTATCTCAAGAGGCTTGGAATACAAAAGCAGGGATGTACTTCTGAGGCTTTATAAAGCACTGGTTAGGCCCCATTTGGAGTACTGTGAGCAATTTTGGGCCCCACACCTCAGGAAGGACATACTGGCACTGGAGCGGGTCCAGCGGAGATTCACACGGATGATCCCAGGAATGGTAGGCCTGACATACGATGAACGTCTGAGGATCGTGGGATTATATTCATTGGAGTTTAGGAGGTTGAGGGGAGATCTGATAGAAACTTACAAGATAATGAACCGCTTAGATAGGATGGACGTAGGGAAGTTGTTTCCATTAGCAGGGGAGACTAGGACGCGGGGGCACAGCCTTAGAATAAAAGGGAGTCACTTTAGAACAGAGATGAGGAGAAATTTCTTCAGCCAGAGAGTGGTAGGTCTGTGGAATTCATTGCCACAGAGGGCTGTGGAGGCCGAGACGTTGAGCGTCTTCAAGACAGAAATTGATAAATTCTTGATTTCTCGAGGAATTAAGGGCTATGGGGAGAGAGCGGGTAAATGGAGTTGAAATCAACCATGATTGAATGGTGGAGTGGACTCGATGGGCCGAATGGCCTTACTTCCGCTCCTATGTCTTATGGTCTTATGGTCTTATGGTGTCGAGCTTCATGAGTGCTGTTGGATATACGCACATCCAGGCAAGTGTAGAGTTTTCAACCTGTGCCTCGGTGGAGAGTCTTTAGGAAATTTGGTAGTGAATTACTTGCCACAGATTTCCCAGCCTCTAACTTGCTCTTATAGTCAGAGTATTTACATGGCTAGTTCAGTTCAGTTTCTGGTCAACTTTTAATCCCAGGATGTTGATAGTGGGGGATTCAGTGATGGCAATGGCACTGAGTGTTGTAGGGCAATGGTTAGATCCTCTCTTGTTGGAGATGGTTTTTGGCTGGCACTTGTATGGCAAAAATGTTACTTGCCACTTGTCAGTCCAAGCCTGAATGTTATCAAGGTCGCAGCACATGGACACAAACTGCTTCAATATCTGAGGAGTGATGAACAGTGCTGAATGTTGTGTAATCATCTCAAGTTCTGACCCTATGACGGAAGGAAGGCCATTGATCAGGCAGCTGAAGACGTTTGGACCTAGGACACTACCCTGAGGAACTCGTGTAGTGATGTCCAGTGTTTGAGATGATTAACCTCCAAAAGCCACAAGAATCTTCCTTTGTGCCAGGTATGACTCCAACCAGTGGAGAGCTTTCCCCCTGATTTCCACTATTTCAGTTTTACTCAAGTTTCTTGATGCCAAACTCGGTCAAATGCTGCTTTGATATCAGGGCATTCACTCTCACCTCATCTTTTCAGTTCATCTCTTTTGTCAATGTTTGGACCAAGCTTGTAATGAGGTCAGGAGCTGGACACAGTGGCCACTTCTGGGATTGGAGAATTGCCAGCCAACTGATTGGCAAGCAACTCGAGGACAGGACATCATGGCTCAGTGGGCCAGATGTTACAACCTCAGCACATTAACACATTAACGAGGACTAGGCAGTTAAATCAGGTTATAGCTTCCTGGAAGGGCACCTCTGAGCTTTCAGCTACTTGGCAGAACTACCCACTGCCTCCAGCAATAAATTATGAGAAGGCATATTCAAGGATGAAATGCAAGCAAAATTCATCAATTTCATCTGTTATATTAAAGTTAGTGCTGGTGCTATGGTTAATGAATGGAAAGTCTGACTCCATAGTTTCAATTTCCTGACCAACTTTCCCTCAGAGTACCAGGAACGCCCAACTGTGCATTCAGTCCTGTTATTATTAACAGTCAACAAAGGGACCTATTCTAATCCCACCAATGCTTCGGTATTGGTGGTGCAGGAATGTAACATGCCTTTGCTGCAAAATGGGTGGGATCAGGGAATGTCCAGCGTGTCTAATGTTACCAATGATATTCCCATTTATTAGCTCTGGATATGCTTCAGCCTGTCAGTGTACACAAGATCAGTTTTTAGATTTCCATTTCCATTTTCATTTCTGGCAAGCAAATGGGAATAACATTCAGAACCTCATTTCTCACGCCACAGCAGTTCCAAATCGTCTGTGCGTCGTTGCAATGTTTTTTATTAAACTGCAAGTGAGTGGAAAAGGATTCTCTAATGGTTTGAAACTTGCTAGGCTCTCTGGATGTACCTCAAATGTAAAAGGAGCAACACAAAAGCATTGAAGACCAAGTTAATTACTACTTAAATATTGACTTGGGTGCAATAAATACAGAATTTCTCAGATTAATATAATGTTTCTGCAATGAGGCACACTAGGTTATTATAGTGATCGCATTCATCATTTGTGTTCTACACAATGTAAATTCAAAGCAGGAATAATGTTATATATACTGAATACTGAAAGGCCTGGATAGAGTGGACATGGGGAAGATGTTTCCATTAGAAGAGACTTTGTTACGAGGGCACAGCTTCAGAATGAAGAGACAATCCTTTAGAACCGAGATGAGGAAGAATTTCTTCAGCAAGAGTGTGGTGAATCTATGGAATTCATTGCCACAGAAGGCTGTGGAGGCCAGGTCATTGAGTGTATTTAAGACAGAGATAGATAGGTTCTTGATTGGAAAGGGTATCAAAGATTATGGAGAAAAGGTGGGAGAATGGGGTTGATAAACTTATCAGCCATGATTGAATGGTGGAGCAGGTTTGATGGGCTGAATGGTCTAATTCTGATCCTATACCTTATGGTAAAGTGCTACGGGCTCAAGATTATTTTACCTACAGAAAGAATCCATAAGTACTTTCTTGTGGGTGGAAACTGTGTTAGTGGTATTCAAAACTAATTCAAATTAATTTTAAAAAGCACATCAAGACATAGATCTGCTGAACATGGCCTATTTCAAAGTTTTCTGGCCTATTTCAAAGTTCTTTCCTATAGTTAGCAAACTGTTGGAAAGAATTGAGCAGACGTGTCGCGTCCAGATGACCCTTTGTCAAAGCTTTGTCATCTGGACTCGAAACATCAGCTCTTTTCTCTCCATACAGATGCTGCCAGACCTGCTGAGATTTTCCAGCATTCTCTCTTTTGGCTTCAGATTTCAGCATCTGCAGTAATTTGCTTTTATGTAGAAAAGAATTGCTGTAAATATAATGATTAATTGCAGGTAAAGAGATATTTACCAATGGTTCAAATTGAATACAATAGAAGAGCAGCATAAACTTCTGGATATTACATTTCAACGTGGCATTCAGATATGTCTAAAGACAAATTTGTTACCAATCATTTTCCAGAGACATTGACTATTTGGAAAACTCAGTTGACCTTGCTAACTTATATTTTTAAATTTTCAGATGTTTTCAG
This sequence comes from Mustelus asterias, assembly GCF_964213995.1. Taxonomy (NCBI): domain Eukaryota; kingdom Metazoa; phylum Chordata; class Chondrichthyes; order Carcharhiniformes; family Triakidae; genus Mustelus; species Mustelus asterias. The sequence continues at coordinate 68,474,434 of NC_135805.1, forward strand.
CTTGCTTTGTTTTACATGATATGCTTTGATGAATCCTGTTTGAGACGAAGAAAATGAACCTGAAACCCAGTAATGGTTTTCCTGATGTAATTTAATTGGTGGAACCATAGCAGTTTTCCATTGTATCTCAGTGAGCTTCATGTGCATTTGGATGAGCAGCTCACTGAGAATGGAGGGAAATAGGGTAAAGAAAGTGAATCCCCATGACTTCACTCTGGAATCACGTTGGGGGAATTCAAATGGGGAATTTAAGTGGGGTGGGGGTAGCATTCACAGTAGTGTGCGTGGGGGGTGGGGGGGAAGTTGGTGGAGGCACAGATGAAGAAGCAGGAAGTTCAGGGCCAAGAGAAACATTTGTTACAAGAACTCAACTGCAGTTTTCTCCAGGTGACCTGGTCAGTGGCAGTAAGGACAGTCCAGTAGCAAGCAATAAAAGAACCAACTTCACAGAAGTAAATCAAAGTAAAGATTCAATAAAGAAACCTAATGACACCACCACTTGGGCCACAAATGCTCCCAACAATCTGCATCTGCTTTCGATTTATACCAGGTCAGTTGATCCTCAGAGCATCTTATCACTATAACAACCTACTCCAGTCCCTTTAAGGACTGTCCACTTAACACCAAGTATGAATAGTCGGCACATGGTCCACCTGTTCAGATCTGAAAATTTAATCGGAGTCATTTTGTCATCATAGATAGTTACACTCTATAGATAGTTACATGGGTAAGATGGTTTTAGAGGGATATGGGCCAAATGCGGGCAATTGGGATTAGCTTACGGGTTTTAAAAAAAAGGGCGGCATGGACAAGTTGGGCCGAAGGGCCTGTTTCCATGCTGTGAACCTCTATGATTCTATGACTCTATAAGATTCCACGTGGACTCTGTCTCCCTGCACCCACATCCCCCAAAAATCCAATATGCACAGGCTAAAAGAGTCTCTTGCCTATTGTGGGTGGAGGCCTGGGCCATTCAAATCCAGAATCCTACCTAACAGTGGCTGCCTGGACATTGAGTGCAGTACTAAATGCTACATCCTAATTTTCAGCATGCTATTGTCTCATTCTTAGCTGGTGGATGGAGCATCAGTCAGAGATCTCAGCTATATCACATTTCTTTCAAAACATTAGGATTATAAATGGTGAGGTTTTTGTCAATTAATGCCAACAACAGCTGTGAACAGCAAAGGGACTTGACTCAGGAAGAAAATGAAACTTTGATGCGTGACAGACATGCATGTCACTTTAAGGGACTTTCATGGTTGATTTGAAAGGCCAGTCGTGTATTACTATCATCAGAAACAAATTATTTTGTAAATATTAATAATATGTGAGTGTGTACAATACAAACCATTACCTATAGACTATAAATAGTGTGATCCAAATCAAATTGAAGTTAAATGCAATTGTCTTCCCATACCTTTGTACATCCTTGCTGATGCCCTAGCTTGGTGCTCTATTTCCTCATCTGCTGTAGTCAATATAATGGAGTCAGTTGACTCCCACAAACCCAAACAGATATGCTCTGTTCCAAGCTTTGCTTAAGCAGCTCCATAAATTTTAGCCAGTTGCTGCAGTCACTTCTTGTACAATAACAACACTGATCAAAATCACTGTTAAAGTTCCTTTCTTGCCACTCTTCAGCTAGAAAGCAATGCTGTGCTCGTAACCAAATAAGCAGCAGAATGATTGGAGCTTCCAAACATGTGTTTGGCAAACCTTAAACCTTAAAAGTCCCTTTTGTCTTATGTGTGTTAAACACTATCTTGTGCCATCCTTTGATATATACATTATATCATCCTTAAATTTTATACCATAAAGCAGCTATTAACCTAAGATTCCTTTAAAACAAGACTACTGATTAAAGTATTGCAACTTCAGAAATGTCACTTTTGGCACAGTGGTACCATGCTCACCTCGGCTTAAAAGGTTGTTTATTCAAAGCTCTTTCCAGGAACACATAGGGCTAAAAGTTGCTGATAAAATAACAATGTGTTAACGAGCAAGTAGATTCAAGGGATTAAGGAGATATGTCATGAGATGCAAATCTCCAGAATTTCCTGGTTGATTTATGTCGCTCTGCTGTTTGCTTCACATAACTGTTAGCCTCCTGTTATTTTTAACTACTTCCCGGATTTGCAAATGAAATGCTCATTAACCTTGCCGCAGCAAGTTCGAAGAGTTCTCCTTGGCCTCCTGGGCAATTTTTATCCCTCAAAGCACATCAGATTATCTGGTCATTAACTCATTACTGCTTTTTGGGAGTCTCGCTGTGCGAAAATTATCTGTCAGGTTTCCCCCCTCCCCCCCTCCCCCACCCCCACAAAACAAATGAAAAATCAGTCAGACCCCATTACTGGCTCACAATGCTCCCCACCCAATTCCCCTCCATGCAGTCTCCTTGGGAATCATTTAATGCCCAAGTGCAAATGAGGAATATTTGCTTCCAGGCAATCCAGCATATGTAAGCATAAAAGGAATAATTAATTATCTGTTACTGTGTCCCATCATAGAGCATTGCACAGCAGGGGTACTCTTGGTGTGAAGGATTTTATGTTAATAGTAAAGCCTGTCAATCCATTGATTTAATTGGAAAAATATTCAGCCAAATGACATAATGACCATGCAGTTCTCCATGCCAATATTCTGATAATATTCCACTGCTAGCTCAAATTTTACTTTTCAATGCTTGAATTTCCATCTATACCTTGAAATAGTAGCACTCTGTGCTGGTGCAGGTTCAAATGCAGCACAGATGGAGTGGAAAATCTCCCTTCCATATACTGGTTCTGTCCAAGTGAATTCAGGGAACCTGACTCCCTGAAAAGGCTGGGAAGTCTGACGGATGTTGGGAGCTTACTGAATCATCCACCCTTCAAAATATTCCAGCAGTTAGCAGAGAGGGTTGATGAGGATAATGTTATTGCTATGGTGTATATGGATTTCCAAAAGGTATTCAATATAGTGCCACAGAACAGACTTGTGTTATAGCTCATGGGATGAAAGAGACAATAGCAACATAGATACAAAAGTGACTGAGTGACAGGAAATAGAGTGTACTGGTTAATTGTCAGCTTGGGCTGACAAGTGGCAAGTAATATTCATGCCACACAAATGCCAGGCAATGACCATCACCAATAAGAGACAATCTAACCACTGCCCCTTGACATTCAATGGTGAAACCATCACTGAATCCTCCACTGTCAACATCCTTGGGGTTACCATTGACCAGAGACCCTCAACTGGATTCACCACATAAACACACTGGCTACAAGAGCAGGTCAGAGCCTAGGAATACTGTGCCGAGTAACTCACCTCCTGATTCCCCAAAGCCTATCCACCATCTACAAGGCACAAGTCAGGAATGTGATAGAATACTCCCCACTTGCTTGGATGGGTGCAGCTCCAACAACACTCAAGAAGCTTGACACCATCCAATACAAAGCAGCCCACTTGATTGGCACCATATCTACAAACATTCAATCCCTCCACCACCGACACTCAGTACACACTGCTGCTATTATCTACAAGATGCACCGCAGCAATTCACCCAAGATCCTGAGACAGCACCTTCCAAACCCACGACCATTTCCATCTAGAAGGAAGAGGGCAGCAAATACATGGGAACATGTATACATGGGAACATGCACGTAGCATTCGAAACAAAGTGAATGAGTTGATGGCACAAATCAGTACAAATGGGTATGATCTAGTGGCCATTACAGAAACGTGGTTGCAGGGTGACCAGGACTGGGAACTGAATATCCAGGGATATCAGACATTTCGGAAGGATAGAAAGGACGGAAAAGGAGGTGGGGTAGCTCTGTTAATTAAAGATAATATCAGGGCAGAAGTGAGAGACAATATAGGCTCCAAGGAGCATAATGTGGAATCGTTGTGGGTGGAGATAAGGAATAGTAAGTGGGCGTGGTCTATAGGCCCCCAAATAATAACTTTGAGGTGGGTCGGGCTATAAAAAAGCAAATAATGGATGCTTGCAAAAACGGAACACCAATAATCATGGGGGATTTTAACCTGCATATTGATTGGTTGACTAAAGTCGGACACGGTGGACTTGAGGAAGAGTTCTTAGAATGCTGTCAGGATAGTTTCCTCGAACAGTATGTTACAGAACCTACGAGGGAGCGAGTTATCTTGGATCTGGTCCTGTGTAATGAGACAGGTAAAATTAATGATCTTCTTGTGAGGGATCCTCTTGGAATGAGTGATCACAATATGGTTGAATTTATAATACAAATGGAGGGTGAGAAAGTAGGGTCCCAAACCAGTGTCCTCTGCTTGAACAGAGGGGAGTACAATAGGATGAGGACAGAATTGGCTAATGTAGACTGGGAGCGCAGACTAGTTGGTAGCTCAGCTGAGCAACAGTGGTGGATTTTTAAGGAGATTTTTCTCAGTACTCAGCAAAAATATATTCCTGTGATAAAGAAGGAATGTAAGAAAAGGGATAACCAGCCGTGGATAACTAAGGAAATAAAGGAGAGTATTAAATTAAAAACCGATGCGTACAGAGTGGCCAAAACTAGTCGGGAATTAGAAGATTGGGAAAGCTTTAAAAAACAACAAAGAACTACTAAGAAAGCGATAAAGAAAGGAAAGATAGATTATGAAACTAAACTAGCACAAAATATAAAAACCGATAGTAAAACTTTTTACAAATATATAAAAAGGAAAAGAGTAGCTAAAGTAAATGTTGGACACTTAGAAGACGAGAAGGGGGATTTAATAATGGGAAACGAGGAAATGGCCGAGGCCTTAAACAAGTTTTTTGTGTCGGTCTTCACGGCAGAGGACACAAATAGCTTACCGAAAATTGACGGTCGTGGGACTGTAGGGGGTGAGGTCCTTAAAACGATTACTATTAGTAAAGAGGTAGTGCTTGGTAGGTGAATGGGACTAAAGGTAGACAAGTCCCCGGGTCCAGATGGAATGCATCCCAGGGTACTGAAAGAAATGGCAGAAGTAATAGCAGATGCATTGGTTGTAATTTATCAAAATTTGCTGGACTCTGGGGAAGTGCCGGCTGATTGGAAAACAGCTAATGTGACGCCACTGTTTAAAAAAGGAGGTAGACAAAAGGTGGGTAACTACAGGCCAGTTAGCTTAACATCCGTAGTTGGGAAATTGCTGGAATCCATCATTAAAGAAGAAATAGCAGGACACCTGGAAAAAAAATGGTTCGATCAAGCAGACGCTGCATGGATTCATGAAGGGGAAGTCGTGTTTGACGAATTTATTGGATTTTTATGAAGATGTAACGAGTGCGGTTGACAGAGGGGAACCAGTGGATGTGGTGTTTTTGGATTTCCAGAAGGCGTTCAATAAGGTGCCTCACAAAGGGTTGCTGCAGAAGATTAGGGTACACGGAGTTGGGGGGCAAAGTTTTAGCGTGGATTGAGGATTGGCTATCTAACAGAAAGCAGAGAGTTGGAATAAATGGGTGCTTTTCTGGTTGGCAGTTGGTGACTAATGACGTGCCGCAAGGATCGGTGCTGGGGCCTCAACTGTTTACCATATACATAGACGATCTGGAGGAAGGGACCGAGTGTAGGGTAACAAAGTTTGCCGATGACACAAAGATGAGTGGGAAAGTGAATTGCGTGGAGGATGCGGACAGTCTGCAGGGAGATTTGGATAGGCTAAGTGAGTGGGCGAGAATCTAGCAGATGATCTATAACGTTGACAAGTGTAAGGTTATCCACTTTGGAAGGAATAATAGTAAAATGGACTATTATTTGAATGGTGAAAAATTACAACATGCTACTGTGCAGAGGGACCTGGGGGTCCTTGTGCATGAATCGCAAAAACTCAGTTTGCAGGTGCAGCAGGTGATCAAGAAGGCAAATGGAATGTTGGCCTTTACCGCGAAGGGGATGGAGTATAAAAGCAGGGAGGTCTTGCTGCAATTGTACAAGGTACTGGTGAGGCCGCAACGAGAGTACTGTGTGCAATTTTGGTCCCCGTATTTGCGGAAGGATGTATTGGCCTTGGAGGGGGTACAGAGAAGGTTCACCAGGTTGATACCGGAGATGAGGGGGTTAGCTTATGAGGAGAGATTGAGTAGATTGGGCCTGTACTTGTTGGAGTTTAGAAGGCTGAGGGGAGATCTTATAGAGACATATAAGGTAATGAAGGGGTTGGACAGGGTAGAGGCAGAGAGATTCTTTCCACTTAGAAAGGAAACAAGAACTAGAGGACACAGCCTCAAAATAAGGGGGAGTCAGTTTAAAACAAAGTTGAGGAGGAACTTCTTCTCTCAGAAGGTAGTGAATCTCTGGAATTCTCTGCCCATTGAAGCAGTTGAGGCTACCTCGTTAAATATGTTTAAGTCACAGGTGGATAGATTTCTGATCAATAAGGGAATTAAGGGTTATGGGGAGTGGGCGGGTGAGTGGAACTAAACCACTATCAGATCAGCCATGATCTTATTGAATGGCGGGACAGGCTCAAGGGGCTAGATGGCCTACTCCTGCTCCTATTTCTTATGTTCTTATGTAACACCACCACCTGCAAGTTCCCCTCCAAGTCACTCACCATCCTGGCTTGGACATATATTGCCGTTCCTTCACAGTCACTAGGTCAAAATCCTGGAATTTCCTCCCAAATGGCATTGTGGGTCAACCCACAGCACGTGGGCTGCAGCGATTCAAGAAGGCAGCTCACCACCACCTTCTCAAGGGCAACTAGGGATGGGCAATAAATGCTGGTCAGCCAGCGACGTCCGTGTCCCTCGAATGAATGAAAAAAATTGATGTTTTTTGGACCGGAGGAACGTTTGAAAAGAGTGTCTTACAGTCAGTTCTTGTTAAAAATAACAAAGCGATATCATAGGAAAACCTGTGCTTTGGTAAGAAACTGCTGTTAGAGATTGCCTACAAATTGCTGTAAATTCAAAAAGTATATATACTTTCAACAGGTGGCTATACATGGATCTAACAGAAAGTTAGGGCCAATGTAATAAGATAATAATAGTAGCATAAGGGAAGTAAAGTTAAGGCTTAAAGTAAGGTCTCCAAAAAATTAAGGCAAGGTCTTTGTATTGCAGCAGGAGTGTTTGGAGTGAAACAAGATCCCTAGCATAATTAGTATTCTTTAAGGAGAGTAACCAACAAGCTTAATCTAAAGAGAAGTCATGGCAGCCAAGCTCGCACCCACAATGTGCTCCTCCTGCACTCTCTGAAAAGTCACAGACACTTTCAGTCTCCCTGACCACCACACGTGCAGGCAATTTGTCCAACTGCAACTACTGTCTAACTGCATTTCAGAGCTGGAGGGGAGGTGACTCACTGAGAAACATCCATGATGCTGAGATTGTCATGGACAGCATATTCAGTGAGATGATCACACCGCAGATAAAGACTGAACAGGCAGAAAGGGGATGGGTGACCACCAGACAGAGTAGCAGAAGGAGATAATGCAGGAGACCCCTGTGGCAGACTCCATCTCTAACCAAACGCTGTTTTAGCTACTGGGGGGAAGGGGGGAGGTGGAACAACTTCTCAAGGGGTAGTAGCTGAAGCCAAGTCCATGGCACCATGGGTGGCTCTGCTGCACAAGAGGGGAGGAAGAAGAATGGCAGGGCTATAATGATGGTGGATTCATTATTCAGAGTAACAGACAGGCCATGAAAGAGACTCCAGGAATGTGTGTTTTCTCCCTGGTGCTTGGGTCAAGGATGTATCAGAGTTGCTCCAGGGCATTCTGAGGGGGGAGGGTGAATCGCCAGTGGTTGTGGCACATATCGATACCACAACATAGGTGAAAAAACGGATGAAGTCCTTCAAGCAGAATATAGGGAATTAGAATGCAAATGAACAAAAAAGGACCTCAAAGATAGTGATCGCAGAATTGCCAGCAGTGCCACGTGCGAGCAAGAGTAAAAGTAACAGGATATATCAGATGAATATGTGGCTGGTGAAATGGTGTAGGAAGGAGAGATTCAGATTCCTGGGACATTGGGACTTCTTGGGCAGGTGGGGGTTGGGGTGGGGGGAGATGATATATAATTTGGAGGCATTCTGAACAGTGAGGAGGAAAGTCTTGAACTGCAGACGGACATAGATAAGTTGGGCAAAGAAGTGACAGATGGAGTCCTGTACCTGTGCAGGAGTCCTCCAGTAGGCCAGGGCATTCAATGCCCGGGACCACCTGAGTATGTGCACCAAGGTTATTGCATGCAATGAGGACATCACTCTCAGAAGCTCACATCCTCATGCGGGCAAAGACGAATTGCCTGATTTTGTTGGGACTGCCCAGACTTTTAGCTTGCCTTTTGTCCTTTGCTCTTTGAAGGAAAGAATGCCATTACTCGAGGTTGGCACTTACTGCTCCGATACTGGCAGCTTACACAACCCTGAAAAATATAAGCGCTGAGAGTTGGGGACAACAACGGGAGCTGGGAGTGGAGGGGGTGGGAATGAGCAACGGCTAACAGGAATGTTGTAAAGCTGAGAGGCGCACTCTGAACTGAATTTCAATATAACAAATTTCATATTTACCTTTTCAGTGCAGCCAGTGGCAAGTTTGGAAATCCCTGTGTTTTTTGAGGCAAGAACATTGACTAAGGTCCTGCTTCTTTGTAAAAACAAAAAATAGAGCCATTAACTAAATTCCACCTGCTTGATCATGGAATTTGCAGATGGAATTTTATTCAATCACATAGATGGTTGCATGATGTTCAGCACTATTCGCGGCTCCTCGTATACTGAACCAGTCCATCTCCAAATGCAGCACAATCTGTAGTGTCCAGGCTTAGACTGATAAGTGGCAAGTAACATTTGTGCCACATGTGCCAGGCAATGGCCATCTCCAACAGGGAGAATATAACCATCTTCCATTGACATTCAATGGCATTACCATCACTGAATCCCTCATTATCAACATCCTGGGGGATGTTTTTATATGGCGAGTCCTGAACTGGATTAGCCATATAAATACTGTGGCTACCAGAGCAGGTCACAGACTCGGGCCAAAAACTTCCAACCTCGTTCATGGCGGGGATTTTCCGGTGCTGCTGAGAGTGGGTGAAGTTTTGGCCGGAGCACCAAATTCTTCATTCTCGCTCACAAAATGTCCCGCCACAGACGAGACCGGAGTATCCCACTAAAGAAATCCTGTGACGAACAACGCACTTCCTGACTCCCCAAAACCTGCCCACCATCTACAGGGCACAAGTGTGATGGAAAACTATCCCCTTGCCTGGATGGGTGTAGCTCTAATAACACTAAAGAAGCTCATTACCATCCAGGACAAAGCAGCCCGCTTGATTGTTACTCATTCACAAACATTCGCTCCCTCCATCACTGATGAATGGTGGCAGAAGTTTGTACCATATAGAAGATGCGCTGCAGGAACCTATGAAGTCTCCCTAGGCAGCACCGTCTAAACCCAAAAACACTACCATCTAGAAAGACAAGGGCAACAGACACATGGGAATACCACCAGCCGGAAGTTCCCTTCCAAGCCACACACTATCCTAATTTGGAAAATTATCGTCATTCCTTCACAGTCGCTGGATCAAAATCCTGCAACTCCCTCCCTAGCAGCACTGTGGGGTATACCTACACCACATGGACTGTAGCAATTCAAGGCAGTGGCTCACCACCACCTTCCCAAGGGCAATTACAGATGGGAAATAAATGTTGGCCAAGCCAGCGGAGTTCACATCCCATTAAATAATAATGAAAATTCTGTTTCAGCTGGAGGGAATTTTGCCAAGAAATGGTTAATGGAATTGGTAAATATGTAACATTGCAGTGGCAGTAATGGGGAGGCCATTCAACTAATCCAACTGACCTCTCCCAAAAAATCTACTATTCACTCTTCTCTGTTTAATTTTCTCTTGAACAGAAAATTATTGTAGGCAATAATTATTCTATCTTTAAAAAAAAAACTTCAACCTCTCTTTACAACAATCTGAGGTCCCTAGCTGCTTCAAGGAGACGACCATCATCCTGGTACCAAAGGAAAACCAAGCAGCGTGCCTTAATGACTATCGTAGGTGGCTCTGACATCCATTGTTATGAAGTGTTCAAAAGGTTAGTCATGACATGAATCAATTCTGGCCTCCCAGATTGCCTGAATCCACTACAGTTTGTCTACCGCCGCAACAGATCCACAGCAGATGCCATCTCCCTGGCCCTGCACTTAACCCTGGAGCATCTAGATAACAAGGACACCTATGTCAGACTCCTATTTATTGACTACAGCTCAGCCTTCAACACCATTATTCTGACGAAACTCATCTCCAAACTCCGTGGCCTGAGGCTTGGCTCCTCCCTCTGTGACTGGATCTTGAACTTCTGAACCCACAGATCAGTAAGGATAGGCAACAACACTTCCTCCACGATCATCCTCAACACTGGTGCTCCACAAGGCTGTGTTCTCAGCCCCTACTATACTCCTTATACACCTATGACTGTGTGGCCAAATTCCCCCCCTCCCAAACTCGATGTTCAAGCTGATGACACTGCCGTAGTGGGTCTGATCTCAAGCAATGATGAGACAGAGTATAGGAAAGCGATGGAGAATCTGGTGAACTGGTGTGACGACAATAATTTCTCCCTAAAGGTCAACAAGATGAAGGAGATAGTCAACGGCTTCAGGAAGCGTAGTGGAGGACATGACCCTGTCTACATCAATGGGGATGAAGTAGAAATGGTCGAGAGCTTCAAGATTTTAGGTGTCCAGATCACCAATAACCTGCCCTCTCCCTCCATGCCGACACTATAGTTAAGAAAGCCCACTAATGCCTCTACTTTCTCAGAAAACTAAGAAAATTTGGCATGTCCACTACGACTCTCACCAACTTTCACAGATGCACCATAGAAAGCATTCTTTCTGGTTGTATCACAGCTTGGTATGGCTCCTGCTCTATCCAAGACCACAATAAACTACAACGGGTCATGAACGAAGCCCAGTCCATCACTCCAACTAACCTCCTCCCCATTGACATTGTCTGCACTTTCCACTGCCTTGGAAAAGCAGCCAGCATAATTAAGGACCCTGCGTATCCTGAAAATACTCTCTTCCATCGGGAAAAGGATATAAAAGTCTGAGGACACATACCAACCAACCCAAGAACAGCTTCTGCCCTGTTGCCATCAGACCTTTAAATGGACATCCTCATATTAAGTTGATCTTTCCCTAGCTATGACTGTAACACTACATTCTGCACTCTCTCCTTTCCTTCTCTATGAACAGTATGCCTTGTCTGTTTAGTGCGCAAGAAACAATACATAGAACATAGAACATTACAGTGCAGTACAGGCCCTTCGGCCCTCGATGTTGCGCCGACCAGTGATACCAATCTAAAGCCCATCTAACCTACACTATTCCAATATCATCCATATGTTTATCCAATGACTATTTAAATGCCCTTAATGTTGGCGAGTCCACTACTGCTCCACGCCCTTACTACTCTCTGAGTGAAGAACCTACCTCTGACATCTGTCCTATATCTATCACCCCTCAATTTAAAGCTATGTCCTCTTGTGCTAGCTATCACCATCCGAGGAAAAAGGCTTTCACTATCCACCCTATCTAATCCTCTGATCATCTTGTATGCCTCTATTAAGTCACCTCTTAACCTTCTTCTCTCTAACGAAAACAACCTCAAGTCCCTCTGCCTTTCCTCATAAGACCTTCCCACCATACCAGGCAACATCCTAGTAGATCTCGTCTGCACCCTTTCCAGTGCTTCCACATCCTTCCTATAATAATGCGGTGACCAGAATTGTACACAATACTCCAAGTGCGGCCGCACCAGAGTTTTGTACAGCTGCAACATGACCTCCTGGCTCCGAAACTCAATCCCTCTACCAATAAAAGCTAACACTTCGGACACCTTCTTAACAACCCTATCAATCTGGGTGCCAACTTTCAGGGATCTATGCACATGGACACCGAGATCTCTCTGTTCATCCACACTACCAAGTCTCTTACCATTAGCCCAGTACTCTGAATTCCTGTTACTCTTTCCAAAGTGAATCACCTCACACTCTTCCGCATTGAACTCCATTTGCCACCTCTCAGCCCAGCACTGCAGCTTATCTATGTCCCTCTGTAACCTGCAACAACCTTCCGCACTGTCCACAACTTCACCAATTTTAGTGTCATCCGCAAATTTAATAACCCATCCTTCTACGCCCTCATCCAGGTCATTTATAAAAATGACAAACAGCAGTGGCCCCAAAACAGATTCTTGCGGTACACCATTAGTAACTGAACTCCAGGATGAACATCTTACAGCTAGCCAATTCCTGATCCAAACCGCTAAATCACCCTCAATCCCATGCCTCCGTATCTTCTGCAATAGCTTACCATGGGGAACTTTATCAAACGCTTTACTGAAATCCATATACAGCACATCAACTGCTTTACCCTCATCCACCTCTTTGGTCACCTTCTCAAAGAACTCAATAAGGTTTGTGAGGCACGACCTACCCTTCACAAAACCATGTTGACTATCCCTAATCAAATTATTCCTTTCTAGATTATTATAAATCCTATCTCTTATAATCCTTTTCAAAACTTTGCCCACAACAGAAGTAAGGCTCACTGGTCTATAATTACCAGGGTTGTCTCTACTCCCATTCTTGAACAAGGGGACAACATTTGCGATCCTCCAGTCTTCTGGCACTATTCCTGTAGACAATGACAACATAAAGATCAAAGCCAAAGGCTCTGCAATCTCCTCCCTAGTCTCCCAGAGAATCCTGGGATAAATCCCATCCGGCCAAGGGGACTTATCTATTTTCACACTTTCCAGACTTTTCACTGTATACTAATACATGTGACAATAATAAATCAAACCAAGTGCATTTTGGCATCAGTCCTGACCTTGCATTTTACTAGTTGCTAACATATCTTCTTCCAAAATGCACTTGATTTGATTTATTATTGTCACATGTATTAGTATACAGTAAAAAGTATTGTTTCTTGCGCACTAAACAGACAAGGCATACTGTTTATAGAGAAGGAAAGGAGAGAGTGCAGAGTGAGAGACAGTCATAGCTAGGGAAAGAGCAACTTAATATGAGGATGTCCATTTAAAGGTCTCATACATGTGACAATAATAAATCAAATCAAGTGCATTTTGGCATCAGTCCTGACCTTGCATTTTACTAGTTGCTAACATATCTTCTTGTTCTCCAGACATGGATTAACTTGAAACATGACTTGATGTTTTCCTTCTGCCTCAATAATTAAAACTGCATAAAGCATTGGAGTTGCTCCAGATCACTCTACAATTTCAGATATAATGGCCTCAGAATAATTTGACAATATTGTGCCCTTTTGCTTTGTTCGCTGCTGCTTTTTGCTCGGTGGTGAATATTCTTACCTGTGAGTCAGAAGGTGTGGGGTCCTAGGTACTGTAAGAAGTTTAACAACACCAGGTTAAAGTCCAACAGGTTTATTTGGTAGCTAAAGCCACACAAGCTTACGGAGCCTTAAGCCCCTTCCCTAGATACTCCCAGTGAGTGCAGACCAGAGCTCCAGTTCCAAATTCTGGGTTGGCATCCAGTGGGCTAATCATGTTTTTTTAATTCATCTACGGGATGTGGGCCAGCATTTTATTGTCCATCCCTAACTGCCCTCCATTTCAGAGGACATTTGTGGATCAACCACATTTATTTGGATTTGGAGTCACATGTAGGCCAGACCAGGTAAGGACAACAGATTTCCTTGCCTAAAGGACATTCGTGAACCAGATTGGTTTTTAATGGCAATCAACAATTTCACCATCTGCCATGGTGGGATTTGAACCCAGGTCCCCAGAGCATATCCCTGGGTCTCTGGATTACTAGTCCAGTGACAATACCACTATGCCACCACCTCCCCACAAGAGGTGGTGTTGGGAGTAGGTGGCACCCTCATCAAATACATTGTGTGAACTCAACAGAATAACAATGTTGACAGCAATGGAAGGAGCATTCATAGTTTGGTCAAACTGTTAAATAACCTGCCAATTCTTCCACCACTTCATAAAACTGAAAGTGTGAAAACATATTTAGAAAATAATTTTGAAATCAAGGGCTTTTGTAAGTGTATTAAAAACAAGGGAATAATTAAATAGATGATAGAACTGCAAAGGGATAAATTAATTGATGAAGCTGAGGAGGATGAAAGGATGCAGAGACATTACATATATACTTCATGTCAGGTTTTATAAATGGCAGGAAGGAAAAATGTATACCAATTGATAGAGGTTACTGTAGAAAGGCAATTGGCTCTGACAAAAATAGCAAAATCTAGGTGAATAAGATGTTCCTGATGAGATCCTTTTGAGATGTCATCTTGTCTGTTGAAGGAAGCTGGAGAAGAAGGTAATAGAATTTCTCACGACAATTTTTCAATCTTAGATTTATAATGTTTTCAAAAGGGGAAAGAAAAATGAACTGAATAACTATAATGCATTTGTGAATAAACCAGTCATTCATAATTCAGGGTTAAACGAGCGAACATTTAGAAATGCATGGAATAACTAGATAGCTAACAAAACAGGTTTTGTAATAACTAAACTGAGTCCTGTGCACAAATCTAAATACAAGTTGACTGATTAATATATTTTCCATTCTTCTCTTTTAAAGTTTGCCTATTCTAAAAATATTTGTTGTGCAATTTTTCCAAAGCAAAACCTCCAAACATAGTTGACCTAAAGACAAGATCCAAAGGATATTATTATTAATCAGTGCAACAGCTTATCAAACTTATTGCTCCAATAGAGCAATAAGCTATAAATGGATTCATGCAATTAATCACTTGTTATATATATGAAAAAAGTCTAAAATTATATAATGATACATAAGACTAACTGAACTACACATTTGACCAGCATGACCATTGTGAATGTGTGTTAGAAAGGGAAAATACATGAATGCAGTGTCCGTCTTCCATTGACAATGTGTTAGCTGCAATCAGCAAAAGGACCACACAAATGAAGTGACCAAAGAATTCCAGAAGTTTGTAGCAATGTGATCATTTTATCGATGGCATTTGAGCAAAAAGAAACATAAAATGATTAGTTTGACCCTCCAGGCGTACATCAATCCGACCTTTAGTCTTGAAATTCTAAGGTGACAGAGGGAGAAAAAGCACCGTTTATATATAGGGAACGTGGCTCAAACTATTGAAATGCCACAGAATACTTTCAAAATTCAGAGAACCTAAGCAATGTAACATGCTGGCAAGGATCCGGAATAGAAAAGAATAGGCTGCTGATCGTTTTCTCAAGTGGAACAGTGAAATTTACTTTAAAATATGAAATGGCAGGACTGGTCTCCCATTCAAACTCAATGAGGAAAATAACAAGGCAAATCCTGCAGGTTACGCAGCCTGATTATATTTTAACCTGAAATTTGTCATCGTGGTTATAGTGCCCTTTTGGACATAAAGTGAAACAGACGAACACCGTTCTTGTATCTGCTCTGTGTTCTTATAATCTATACAAAATAAAAATGTTGTGAATGCTGGAAATCTGACATAAAACGGAAAATACAAGACATTCTCTGCTTATTTGGCAGCACCTGGAGAGAGAGAAACAGAGTTATTAGGTGAAACTTTGTCAGTACAGTGTAGATAGATTGGAAAGCGGAGGCATGGTAAAATAACAGTGGATGGTATCAGGGGAGAAGCTACATGTGTTTATGCTGGTGGTGAATCTCCCTGGAGATTTGTTTGACAATAGTTTGACAAAGTCCCTCATGGGTTTGACAAAGTCCCTCATGGTAGGCTAGTGAAAAAGGTTGGATCTCATGGGATAAAGGGGGAGGTGGCTAGATGGGTGGAGAACTGGCTTGGTCATAGAAGACAGAGGGTGGTAGTGGAAGGGTCTTTTTCCGGCTGGAGGCCTGTGACTAGTGGTGTACCACAGGGCTCTGTATTGGGACCTCTGCTGTTTGTGATTTATATAAATGATCTGGAAGAAGGAGTAACTGGGGTGATCAGTAAGTTTGCGGACGACACAAAACTGGCAGGACTTGCAGATAGTGAGGAACATTGTCAGAGGCTACAGAAGGATATAGATAGGCTGGAAATTTGGGCAAGGAAATGGCAGATGGAGTTCAATCCTGATAAATGCGAAGTGATGCATTTTGGTGGGAATAATGTAGGGAGGAGCTACACGATAAATGGAAGAACCATAAAGGGTGTAGAGACGCAGAGGGACCTGGGTGTGCAAGGCCACAGATCTTTGAAGGTGATGTCACAGGTGGAGAAGGTGGTGAAGAAGGCATATGGCATGCTTGCCTTTATAGGACGGGGCATAGAGTATAAAAGTTGGGGTCTGATGTTGCAGATATATAGAACGATGGTCCGGCCGCATTTGGAATACTGCGTCCAGTTCTGGTCGCCACACTACCAGAAGGACGTGGAGGCTTTGGAGAGAGTACAGAGGAGGTTTACCAGGATGTTGCCTGGTATGGAGGGGCTTGGTTATGAGGAGAGATTGGGGAAACTGGGGTTGTTCTCCTTGGAAAGACGGAGGATGAGGGGAGACTTAATAGAGGTGTATAAAATTATGAAAGGCATAGATAGGGTGAACGGTGGGAAGCTTTTCCCCGGGTCGGTGGTGACGTTCACGAGGGGTCATAGGTTCAAGGTGAAGGGGGGGAGGTTTAACACAGATATCAGAAGGACATATTTTACACAGAGGGTCGTGGGGACCTGGAATGTGTTGCCGGGCAAGGTGGTGGAGGCGGACACACTGGGAACGTTTAAGACTTATCTAGACAGCTATATGAATGGAGTGGGAATGGAGGGATACAAAAGAGTGGTCTAGTTTGGACCAGGGAGCGGCGCGGGCTAATTGTTCTTTGTTTCTCGTTTCAAGGCTTCATTCTATGATCATCTTGCTGGTGCCAGTACAGAGCGAGACTGCGGATAGTTGGGAACCTGTCTCGGGGGCAGGGAATTCAGATGGTGTTCGTAAAGCAGAAGTGGAAATGAATAGGGTTGGGAAGCATTTTCTGATCAGGGCCAGTGTGATCTCCTGGACTCGTTTCAATCGCCTCAGGGGGTCGGAGAGGAATTTCCCAGATTTTTTTTCCCCATATTGGCCCTGGGGTTTTCACTCTGGGTTTTCGCCTCTCCCTGGAGATCACATGGTCTGTAATGGGGGGGTGGGGGTGAGTTAATAGGTTGTGATGAACAAAGCATCGTAGCTGTGAGGGACAGCTCGGTGGATAGGATATTAGGATGTAGATAGGCTGGAAAATTGGGCGGGGATCCTGGATTCAGGATTCAATCCTGGACCGGGGAGCGGCGCGGGCTTGGAGGGCCGAAGGGCCTGTTCCTGTGCTGTATTGTTCTTTGTTGTTCTTTGTTGTTGTTCTTGTTGTTGTTGGAGACAACTGGAGTGGGCAAATGAGGCCACATTTGAAGGAGGCAGGAAGTCAATGGTGATTTTATCTGATCTTGCCATCTATAAGGAGGTGGAAGCTCATTGAAAGGCCCGCTTTGGCTGCAGATGGCAACAATTGTGAGATATAGCATAGCTTGGTACCATCACCATAACCTGATGATAGTAAACGATGGCAGTAAGAATGTGGAGGTTTGCCAAATTTGGCAAGCACAGCAGAGGCATTCTGGCTGAGTGTCCCCTTGTGTGTCCAGAGTATGGAGGGGACAGGGGGTAGGTGGCAGATGGGAGCTCTTATGAAGTGAATGCAGTACTTTGAAGTGGGCTCATTCAGTCAGGTTTTGGAACTTCTAAAGAGGAGATGGATCAGAGACAGAGAGAGCTGTTAGCCATAAGCAGTGGGGCTGCAGCACACAGAGGCATAAGGGTCAGAAGGCTGAGAGAGGGTATGTATGAGGAGGGCACAGCAGATTATGCAATGTCTGAGCAGCAGTATTGCTGAAGATTGGCACTACTCCAGAGAGGCAGTCGCCAAGCTATGTGCATATGTGCATGACGAAGGACAACCGGAGCCTCTGGAGTGGAGCAAAGTCTGGGAAGAGTGTCCTGCAGTCAGCATTGCGATGAAGCAGTCTCGGAACCTGCTGATTGGTGAATATCTATTCTATCATTTGATAGTATAGTAAGAATACAGGTCTGTTGTTACAGAGTCAGCATCTGGAGTAGAAGGTGGCCCTTCTACTAGTGCTATTGGTATTATTGATCTTGGGAATAGTAAGGGGAGTGACCCAAGGGCAAGTCATGGCAGGACAGCTTGACAATGTGGAATGCACCTCCTGTACTATATGGGAAACTAGGAACACTTCCAGAGTCTAGGATGAACGTGTGTGCAGAAAGTGTCTCCAACTACAGATACTGGAAACCTGTGTATCAGAGCTGGAGTGGTGGATGGAGTCACTCCGGAGCATCCATGAGGCTGAGATTTTTGTAGATGGATCATTTAATGAGGCGGTCACACCCCAGGCTAAGTCTGCACAGGCAGAAAGGGAATGGGTGACTGCCAGGCAGAGTAGAGCTAGACAGGCAATGTAGGAATCCCCTGTGCCTTTACCCCTCTCAAACAGATATGCTGCTTCAGATACTGTTGATGATAATGATTTCTCAGGGGAATGCAATAAAAGCCAAATCCATGACACCACAGGTGACTCAACTGTGCAGATGGGGAAAAAGAGGGGTAAGGCTATAGTGATAGCGGATTCAATTGCAAGGGGAACAGATAGGCATTTCTGTGGAACAAAGATGATTCCAGGATGGTATGTTACCTCCCTGGTGCTAGGGTCCAGGATGTCACAGAGAGGCTGCAGAACATTTTGGAGGGAGAGGGCAAAGAGCCAGTGGTCATAGTACGCATGGTATCAATGGCATAGGTAACAAAATGGGTGAAGTCCTGAAGGCTTGATACAGGGAGTTAGGTAATAAATTAAGCACGACCTCCAAGGTAGTAATCGTAGGATTATTTCCAATGCCACACACTAGCAAGGGTAGAAATAGAAGAATAAGTAGAAACATAGAAGATAGGAGTAGGAGGAGGCCATTTGGTCCTTCGAGCCTGCTCCATTATTCATTGCGATCATGGCTGATCATCCAACTCAATAGCCCGCTTTTCCCCCACATAACCTTTGATCCCATTCGCCCCAAGTGCTATATCCAGCCGCCTCTTGAAAACATTCAATGTTTTGGCATCAACTACTTCCTCTAGCAATGAATTCCACAGGCTCACCACTCTTTGGGTGAAGAAATGTCTCCTCACCTCCATCCTAAATGATCTACCCTGAATCCTCTGACTGTGACCCCTGGTTCTGGACTCCCCCATCATCGGGAATATCCTCCCTGCATCTACCCTGTCTAGACCTGTTAGAATTTTATAAGTCTCTATGAGATCACCCCTCATTCATCTGAATTCCAGTGAAAACAATATTAACCTAGTCAATCTCTCCTCATACATCAGTCCCGTCATCCCCAGAATCAGCCTGATAAACCTTCGCTGCACTCCCTCGAGAGCAAGAACATTCTTCCTCAGAAAAGGAGGCCAAAACTGCACAGAATACTCTAGGTGTGGCCTCACCAAGGCCCTGTATAATTGCAACAACACATCCCTGCTCCTGTACTCAAAACCTCTCGCAATGAAAGCCAACATGCCGTTTGCCTTCTTTACCGCCTGCTGCACCTGCATGCTTACCTTCAGTGACTGGTACATAAGGTCCACAGGTCCCGCTGCACACTTCCCTCTCCCAATTTACAGCCATTCAGGTAGTAATCTGCCTTCTTGTTTTTGCTTCCAAAGTGAATAACTTCACATTTATCCAAATAATACTGCATCTGCCATTGATTTGCCCACTCACCCAACCTGTCCAGATCATTCTGAAGGATCTCTGCATCCACATCACAGTTCACCCTCCCACCCAACTTGGTATCATCTGCAAACTTTGAGATGTTACATTTTGTTCCCTCATCCAAATCATTAATATATATTGGGAATAGCTAGGCTCCCAGCACCGCTCCCTGTGGCACCCCACTAGCTACTGCCTGCCAATTTGAAAAGCACCCATTAATTCCTACTCTGTTTCCTCTCTGCCAACCAGTTTTCTATCCATCTCAATACACTTTCCCCAATCCCATGCGCTTTAATCTTGCACATAACCTCTTATTCGGGACTTTGTCAAACGCTTTCCAAATATACCACATCAACTGGCTCCCCCTTGTCAACTCTACTAATTACGTCTTCAAAGAATTCTAACAGATTTGTCAAGTACGATTTCCTCTTCATAAATCCATGCTGACTCTGTCTGATCCTGCCACTGCTTTCTAAATGCTCTGCTATAAAGTCCTTGATAATGGACCCACTACCGATGTTAAGCTTACTGGTCTATACTTTCCTCTTTTCTCTCTACCTCCCTTTTTGAATATTGGAGTGACATTAGCTACCCTCCAATCTGCAGGGACTGTTCCAGAGTCTATAGAATCCTGGATGATGACAAAGACCAGGTAGGATGGCGTGGCGAGAGGGGTGGTGTAGGAGAATGGGTTTCAGATTCCCAAGGCAGTGGGACATGTTCTGGGGAAGGTTAGATCTGTACGAACTGGATGGGTTACACTCCACAGGACCAAGACCAAAGGGGTGTTTGCTGGTGTTGTTGGGGAGGCTTTAAACTACTACGGCATGGGCTGGGCACCTGAATAGGGAGCTAGAGGAGATGGAAACTGTATTAGAAACAAAGGATTGTAATGTTGAAAGCAAAAGAGGAAGACATGGGAGTAAAAGAGAAAAAGCAAACAGTAGCTCTATTGTTCCTACAGATGGGCTTCTTGTAAGGAAAAGTAGTAGAAAACAAAATTAAGAGTCTGTATCTTAATGCACAGAGCATAAAAGCAAGGTAAATGAACTGATGGCACAATAGAGTTAAATGGGTATATGATAGCCATTACTGAGACATAGTTGCAGGGAGATCAAAGTTGGGAACTCCATATTCAGGGTTATTTAACTTTTAGGAAGGGCAGATGGGAAGGAAAAGGTGATGGGGTAACTCTGCTAATTGGAGGAAATAAGTACAGTTTTGAGGGACAATCTAGGCTCAGAATATGTAGAGTTGATTTGGGTGAAGGTGACAAATACCAAAGGAAGGAAGAGAGTGGTAGGAATGAAGTGAAGGAGTGAAGAAAGAGAGTGGCCCCTGAAAAGTAGCCACACTGTAGGAAAGAGTTTAAATTAAGTAGTAACCAAGGCACATAAAAAGAGTGCTTGCATTAATAGTGGACGACTTTAATTTCCATATAAATTGAGCGAATCAAATTGGAAATGGCAGCTAAGAGAATGAATTTATAGAATGCATTCAGGATGTTCTTTTTTGGAGCAATATGTGTTATGGAGCCAACCAGGGATCAGACTATTTTGGATCTGTTAATGTGTAATGCACATATCAAAACACACAGTCTCTGGAAGCTCTGGCAGATGTTCATACTGCATGTCATCAGCCTGAAGCTGAAAATTGCTGGGCCCTCTTACGTATGAGTGGCCACTGCCTCTGTCAGCATATCAGGTACTTCTGTGCTGTGTTCAACTTATGATCCTTTTGCTACTTACACATGACCACCCAGCAAGAGAGTATCCACTCTGGTGAAGGTTGTAGGGTAATATGTGGTACATCTTTCTCCTCAGAGATGATAGACTGTCCTGTTGGTTCTGACTATACTATACTAGCTGTTCCTGACCATAGCCCGAGCGAAGGGTATTGAGAAGGCAATGCGTGTTCCAACATGTCCATCTGAGTCCCCTTTGACCTGCATTGGGAATATGCTTTGTGCTCAAAGGATCTCTTGTTCCCTTCCATTAAACCAGTCAGGGCAGTAGTTTCCCTTTCCTCCTGGCCTCCCACTTCCAATGCCTCTAGTTCTTGTTCTTACTCAAGCATTGTTAGCCCTCTTCTCCTGCAAGCTTATAAATGCACATTGTTACTCATCCATCATGGACATGGACTATGCTTATGAATATGGCAGCTTAACTGACCAGTGTACCATAGGGATGTCAACTGCATTTAGCATTCAGTGCTGACAGTGCAAGGGCAAACTCTGACTGACTGGTGTCCTTGATAGAGAAAGTCCCTTGCATATGGTAACCAATGCTGCTGCCTGGTTATTGCTGCAGACTGGATGGGTACCCTTTGAACCACACTCATGCTCATCTTTTGTCACATTTAAGGCTGCAAGCTTCATGTTATGCACTGTACTCAACTTGCCAGTATACATCCAGCCATTAATCCTCTTTCATCACTACAGCAACATACATGGGCCCACTCCACCATGGATCACCTGCTCCATTATATTCAAGCCTTTATCTGGCGAGCCAGTCTCCTCCTCCCACCCGGAAGGTAATGGATCTCCCCTGAGTCTAGAGAAGCAACTTCAAGGGGGCACCAGAGAAACTGAGTACCACCCTGGTTCTACTATATCCCAATCTCTAATTCCTCTCAGGCTGCTGGCTTTTAGAACACTGGTAACTGACTTTTAACAATACTGCCAGCTTTGTTTGAGGCAGTGTTTCCCAGTGCCTGTGCCGCCTAGATGGCTGGCTCCTACACCTGCTGGCCGTTAATTGAGTAGCCCCACTCATGCCATCACAACTGGACCAGTTGGTACCAGTAAAATACCAGCCAACATTTCAGTTCTGTGATGCATTCGTTCTAATGAAAGGTCACAGAAAACGTTTACTTTGTTTTTTTCCTGACAGGTGCTGCCAGACCTGCTGAATATTTCTAACATTTTCTGTTTTTATTTATTTTCATCTAATTCAATCAACAGTGCAGAAGGAGGCCATTCAGCCCATTGAGCCTGCACCGACAACAATCCCACCCAGGCCCTATTTGCGTGACCTTCCCCTATTTACCCTGCTAATCCCCCTGACACTAAGGTACAATTTAGCATGGCCAATCAATCTAACCTGCGCATCTTTGAACTGTGGGAGGAAACCAGAGCACCTGGAGGAAACCCACGCAGACACAGGGAGAATGTGCAAACTTCACACAGACAGTGATCCAAGACCAGAATTGAACCCGGGTCCCTGGTGCTGAGGCAGCAGTGCTAACCACTGTGCGTACATTCATTTTCCTGATTGTGCTGTTTGTCTTTTATTGAATATTTTGGTGGATATGTCAGACAGAATCATTAGCTCTTGAAAATATGATTCCTGATTGAAACAATGAAACCCCAGGCAAAATATAGAGATCAAGTAGATTATGTTTACAGTGCAAAAGCCTGTCCTCATTGTATGATAAAACTTTTCAGTTTGAAAATATTCAGACCAGTATTATTTTTGAATGATCTGAATTTAGTTACATAACTAAAGACTGCATATTGTTACGCAGACAGTGATTGTGAAATGTTCGCTTTTGACCCCACACTCAATCCTCTGCAAAGTCTTATTCTTGTGAAGCTCTCCAAATTTTAACTGCCTCTCAACAAATTATATAGCATCTTTAATGTAGTAAGATTTCCCAAGGCACTTTACAGTAGTATTATCAGTAATTAAAAACTGCAATACTCTTCTCAGTGGGATCGCAGAGATTTTTTTAAAAATCCTCTGAAAGTATTAAGGAAGCAGTTAGATGCAGTGATAGTGGGACCCTTGTTGTTTATTGTAAGAAGTGTCACAACACCAGGTTAAAGTCCAACAGGTTAATTTGGAATCACGAGCTTTCCAAGCACTGTTCCTTCATCAGGTGAGTGGCACCTGGCAAAGGAGCAGCACTCCGAAAGCTTGTGATTCCAAATAAACTTGTTGGATTTTAACCTGGTGTTCTGAGACTTCTTACTGTGCCCACCCTAGTCCAACGCCGGCACCTCCACACCTTGTTGTTTATAGTAAGATTAACATTGTGGCTCCTGCATATGTAACCTTGCTTTCTGACCTTCTGAGGTATTCATTCAAACTTACAATAAAATCGCACATCCTGTGTCCTACTGTCCACTGAAAATAATCATGCATATTGATTTGTCGCACATTATTGGCAGAGATAGTTTGCCTCTGGTTCTGAGGGTTGTAAATTTAAACTAAAGTCCACAGTTCCAGCAAGTTCCGTGCAGCACTGAGAAAGTGCAGCACTGTTGGCACATGTCAAACACAGGCTTGGTTTGCTTATTCCAATGGCTGCTAAATATGCCATAACTCTAGATTACTGGCAGGGAGTGCTTCTAGCGACTAGTCCAACATTCATCACTCAATGAAAATGAATTAATTGGATATTCATTCATTTGCTGTTTGTGAATTTGCATAACTAGGGCTAATGCACTTCAAAAGTATTGCTTTGAGAGGATGCGAGATGGAATGCACGATGACTTCTACTCTGCAGCCAGGCTTGTAAGTGGCCTAAATTGCAGCTTAAAAAGTAAAGAAAAATCAGTTTCAAAATTAGGTGATCGGTGGGGCTGGATGACACACACATGCAGAATGTGGAATCTTTTCTTCAGGTGATGTCGCCAAGAGATAGATGAGAAAAAGAAAGTGAGCAACAAATTAAGAGGAGGTGGTGACGCAGTGGTTTAGTTGCTAGACTAGTAATCCAGAGACCCAGAGTAATGCTCTGGGGGCCCGGGTTCGAATCCCACCATGACAGATGGTGAAATTTAAAACTCAATAAAACATTTGGAATTAAAAGTCAAATAATGACCAGAAAACCATTGTCAATTGTCATAAAAACCCAACTGGTTCACTAATGTCCTTTCAGGAAGGAAACCCACTGTCCTTACCTGGTCCAGCCTACATGTGACTCCAGACCCAAGCCTGGCAAGCCACTCAGTTGTATTCAACTGCCACAAAGAAAACACAGAGGAATGAAACTGGACAGTCCCCCCGACATCAACCTAGGCACCGGAAACAACAACAGCAAACCCAGCCCTGCCAACCCTGTAAAGTCCATCTGTAAAGTCCATTTGGCACATTGACTTGTGCCAAAATTGGGAGAATTTCCTCACAGGTGAATCAAGCACCAGCCTGACATAGTCATACTCATGGAATCATATCCTACAGATAATGTCCCAGACACTACCGTCGCTATTCCTCGGTATGTCCTGTTTCACCAGCAGGACAGACACAGCAGTGGTATGCAGTTGGGAGGGAGTTGCCCTGGGAGTCCTCAACATTGACTCTGGACCCCATGAAGCCCCATGGCACCAGTCAAACATGGGCAAGGAAACCTCCTGTTGATTACCACGTACCGTCACACCTCAACTGATCAATCAGTATTCTTCTATGTTGAACACCAATAGGAGAAAGCACTGAGGGTGACAAAGGCACAGAATGTACTCTGGGTGCAGTACTTCAATGTCCATCACCAAGATGGCTTAGTAATGTCACCACAGACCAAATTGGCCAGGTCCTAAATGTTATAACTGCTAGACTGGGACTGTGGCAGGTTGTGAGGGAACCCACAGGAGCGTAAAAACATACTTGATCTCATCTTCACCAGCCTATCTGCCACAGATGCATCTGTCCATGACAGTATCGGTCGAAGTGACCACTGAAGGTGGCGAGGGAACCAACAGGAAGAAAAATACATACTTGACCTCACCCTCACCAACCTGTCTGCCACAGATGCATCTGTCCCACCTTCACATTGAGGATACTCTCCATGTGTTGTGTGGCACTACCACTGTGCTAAATAGACAGACTTTGAACAGCTCTAGCAATTCAAGAGTGGACATTCATGAGCACTGTGGGCCATCAGTAGGTGCAGAATTGTAGTCAACCACAATCTGTACTCTCATGGCCCTTCATGTCTTCTATTTTACCATTACCACCAAGTCAGAGGATCAATCCTAGTTCAATGAAGCATGAAGCATGCAGGAGGACATGCCAAGAGCTCGCCACCACCTTCTCAAGGGCATACCGAAAAATAATGTGTCAAACTGGTGTTGCTACAACACAAGACTACTTATATGCCAAACAGCATAAGCAGCACAATGTTCAGCACCAGTCACGGCTCCTCTGACACTGATGCAGTTCGTGTCCAAATGCAGCACAATCCGGACAATATCCAAGCTAAGGCTGACAAGTAGGAAGTAACATTTGTGCCACACATTGCCAGGCAATGACAATCTCCAACAAGGGAGGATCTAACTATTGTTCCTTGACAATCAATAGCATTACCATCGCTGAATCAACATCCTGAGGGTTGACCACTGACCAGGAACTGAACTGGACTTGCCATATAAATATTGTGGCCACCAGAGAAGGTCAAAGGCTAGGAATCCTTCAGTGAGTAGCTCACCTCTTGATTCCCTAAGGCCTGTCCACAACCTACAAGGCACATGTTAGGAGTGTGATGGAATATTTCCCACTTGCCTGGAGGAGTGCAGCTCAAAACTAGAGAAGCTTCACACCATCCAGGACAAAGCAACCCACTTGATTGCTACCCCTTCCAAAAATATTCAATCCCTCCACCACTGGACAGTAGCAACAGTGTGTAGCACCTACAAGATGCACTGCAGGAACTCAGTAACGTCCTTTAGACAGCACCTGCCAAACCCACCATCTAAAAAAACAAAAACAGTAGATACCTGGGAACTCCACCACCTGAAGCTTCCCTCCAAGCCACTCACCATCCTGACTTGGAAATATATCGCCGTTCCTTCACTGTTGTTGTCAAAATCCTGGAGTTCTCTCCCTATCAGAACTCTGAGGTATTTACGACACATGGACTGTAGCGGTTCAAGAGCACAGCTCGCCACCACCTTCTCAAGGACAACTAGGAATGCGGATGGTCAATGAATGCTGGCCTAGCCAGCGATGCCCACATCCATAAATGATTTTTTAAAAATATATAATTTGGGGTCTCCAAATGTAATGTTGTGGTGGCAGGAAAGGAAGCCATTGCAGAGGATTGACTATTGATCTAGGGTAATCCCACTTGACAGGACAATGAAGCAAAGGATTTGCAGGGAAGCTGGGTGCATAGCAAAACTTTTTCAAAAGACTTTCGAGAGGGAAGAAAAGTTGTAGAGGGCATAAAAGCGGCTACTTTTTTGATCAAAATTAATAAATATTAAACATATTTATATATTTATATTGGACACAAGCCATGCAATACAAAACGTGCAATATAATTTCAGTGTCAGTTGAATTTAGACAAGTAGTTGGAAATCATCTGGATATAGTCCCACTCCATTTTGGTTAAAAGCTGGCTGCAGTGTAACTAAATTCATGTCAACTAATTTTTTTAAAGTTCCCAAGTGGATTACAGGAGCTTTTTCATGAATTTTAACTATTTTCTGATGTTAACATGGAGTGAAAAGGCTTTTTGTTAACATTAAATTTAATTTGGATTCAGCTGCTGGCCTGCAGGCAGCAAGGAACTGGGCTTGCTGGTTTGCATCATTTTAAACTCCATCAATCTGAAACTGATACCTGCAATATAACCATTCTCAGTGAGAGACACTTAGCAGTCAGCATCTTGGTCCATTAAATTGCTCCTCCTATTTTAATTGATTGTGGCAAACAAAATCCTACTATAGATTCAGTGATAACTTTTGAAAAGCAATTAGATATGTAATTGTTATAATTCAGGTCAGAAACTCTAAAGTGTTTTATGAATTCCGCCTGGATCATAAGTTTTGCAATTTGAATTTGGCTAGGGTAAGCATGAGATATTTCACTTCATGTATGATTCAAATGACCCACTAGGGAGCTTTTATCAAACAAAGTTTATTTGAGGATACAGTTAACATATAGCAATAACTTTTACCAATTACAAACAAGAAGGAAAACAACTATGATATTGTATAAACCATAACAACTCTATGAAATGTTCCAACCAAATAGCCTTCCCTATAAACATACACCTGCCACAGGTTTAACACAGTAAGCAAGAATGCGCACATGATGCTGGAACTTAGTCCTTTGGTTGGAGAATTGAACTCTGACTTCCCAGCCTTGTAATTTCCAGCAGCCCTCTTGATACACATGGAGACAAGCTTGAAGTCAGATGAGCTCCCCAAAACACCAGGGAGAGAGACAGATTCTAGTTAGTAACTAGCAAACGGCCAACAGCAGATTTTTCACTTCAGGAAGACAAGAAGACCTGTTTCCAGCTGATATGCAGAATTTACAATACCAGGGAGAGCGAGAGAGAGAAACACAGCTTTTCAGTCTAATGTCCAAACACCTTCTAAACTTAAACAGCAACCAACAGCCCAAAACTGAAAATTAAAGAACTCCTGTCATCTCACCGCTCAATCATTCTTCCCGTTAACAATGCAAAAGGTCGTAATATCCCAGACACTGCATGAAGCCCAGAGTAAAAATAAACAAAACCCCATTTAAGCCATTGAAGCGGCAATAAAAGGACTTCTAAGCAGACAGCTCAGCAACAATGAAAAAAAAAACCAAAGCTGCTTATAACGGCAGAGAACATGATTGAAAAAAATAAATTTCTTAAAGGTGCACTGGTATCACACCTCCCTCCTTAAGAAAAAAATGAAACATCAACATTCAAAGATGGTTTCATTTTTCAAACTCTTTCAGTTTCACACTATTAGTACTCTACACTAAATATACATACATTTTACAAAATTAAAACATGCAAACTGAACAGTAATATAGTCCATTTCAGTCCTTGTCATCCACCATCGAACGGTCCTTTTATAACATTCGTGACAAACTGCTTCATCTCCAAAATTCTCCTTCAGCCCTTAATCCTGTTTTGATTCCAAATCCGCACTCAGTTTTGTCATTATGATGATAAATTAGCTCTGGTAATGTCCTCAGAAAACTAAGAAGGATCAGGAGGATAACACAATACATGTTGTGTGTAGTCTGGGCCATTCAGAAAGGTCATTTTATCTCTGTCCCCTTTCTTGTTCATTGGCCTTAGCTCATCTTCTGTCAAGCAATTTGACTCCTTTGTTTGCTCTGGATCTGCACCATTACTTTCAGGAAAAAATTCAGGATATGCATCCTTCAACAACTCAGTTGTTTGATTTTTCACTGTTTTTTCAACTACAGTAGACATCACTTCCACCTGTGATCCAGCTATATTGTTACCCAAGATAAACTGTATTCCTGGGCATGATCGTTTCTCTATTAATCCTACTACCACTTCATCACACTTCACTGGTCTCTCCAACCTCACCTTATATAATGGAACACTGCTCTTCTCATCCTGAATTCAACATAATACCACCTTTTCTGGCAATACTCCTTCCAAACTACATAACTCCTCATTTCTTACCATCAAAGATTGACTTGCTCCTGCATCTCTAAAAATTTTAACTTATTCATCTTCTCCTCCTGGTACACACGAGTAAACTTTACCCACACAAGTAAATTATTTAAAGAAATCTGGCACATTCTTATCAATCAACCCCTGGCCAGGCAGTACATTCTTTTGCACCTCTTTCACTTCAACTGGGCTTTCCTTTACCACTTTAACAAACCCCCCTGGCTTATCCTGCTTTACTGTGTCAGTCTTCCCAGCGCTTTTCTTAAACCACCAACACTGCGACTTTGCATGGCCTAATTTATTACAGTGAAAACATCTGAGGCTTCTCATTTCTCTTCCACCCTCCTGTGTTTCCTTTTTAATCTGAGGTACACTGTCTTTATTATCTCCCACAAGATTTCCTTTACCTTTACCACCTGAGTATTTCTCTTTTCCCCAATTTCTATCCCTCACAGGCTGAAACTGATGTCGGAAACCAAATTTTGATCTATGAACTAATTCATAATCATCTGCCATTTCTGCTGCCAACCTTGCAGTTTTAACCCTCTGCTCTTCTTCATGAGTTCTCACTACATCAAGAAATGAATTTTTAAACTCCTCCAAAATAACCATTTCTCTGAGAGCTTCATACATCTGGTCTATTTTCAAAACTCTTATCTACCTATCAAAATTACTCTGTTTGATCCTTCAAATTCTATGTACATTTGACCAGGTTCTTTCCTTAGTTTTCTAAACCATTGTCTATATGCATCTGGCCTGAGTCCGGATGCACTTAAGATGGATTTTGTCACTTCATCATTATTCCCAGATACCTCCTCTGATAGTGATGCAAACACCTCAATAGGTCTACCTCCCAACTTTGTTTGAATCAGTAATACCCATATGATCTGTGGCCATTTCATTTGTTTAGCCACTTTCTCAAATGAAATAAAAAAGGCTTCCACATCCTTCTCATCAAACCTTGGCAATGCTTGGCCATATTTAAATAGATCCCCACTCAGCCTTTCTCACCATCCTCTTTACTGCTCTCACCCTGTACTTTTCCCTTTACCTCCACCAATTTTAACTGATGTTCACTTTTTATTGCCAGTTTCCGAAGTTCAAATTCTCTCTCTTTTTCTTTTTCTCTTGCCTGCAATTCAAGCACACTCATTTCTTGTGCTTTTTGTTCCTCCCTTTCTTTGACTTTTATTTCAAATTCAAGCTGTTTTAATTCTTTTCCATGTTCAAGCAGTTTCATTTGTAATTAAATTCTAGCCATTTCCAATTATTCTGACTTTGTTTCTGGCAATTTTAAATGCTGAGCTATTGCGACAATTATCTCCCCCTTCATTACACTGTCAGGTAATGTCAACTGCAACATTTTTGCCAATTCCAAAAGCTTTGTTTTAGTCACCTTTTGTAAACCATCCTGCGTGACTTCTTCCACTCCCAGGAACTTCTTAGCCTCTGAAAGAGCCATTATTCCACAAAACGCTCTCTATTTAAACCTGAATACAACAGCTGAAACCAAAACACAAATATGCTCACCACTCACTGATTTGAGTCCAATAATCCCAACCCAATCAAGAAGTATAGATTTTAATCCCATGAAGAGCCCCCAATTGTTATAATTCAGGAATGAAACTCCAAAGTGTTTCATGAAGTCCAGCTGGATCATATGTTTTGTTATTTTGCTTCTCATTGCCATGAGCCTGAAGCCCATTAAACCCAACAGCTTTGATTGCTTGGTGTAACCAAATATAGAGGTTGATGGGGCAAAGTCCAGAGTCTGGAATGGGACCCATTATAGGGGCAATGGGTAATACGCTGAACGAGTCGGGGCATACTGCATCCCCACAAGAGAATGTGAACTGCACAAACTGTAGCAGGGTTACCTTTGGAGAGAAACATTGGGTATGATCCTTGCAGCCACACAGGGTCTGGAACCCTGTGGAACCCAGTGTGGTGGCACAATGGTTAGCACTGCTGCCTCACAGCGCCAGGGACCCGTGTTCAATTTCCGGCTTGGGTTACCGTCTGTGAGGAGTCTGCATGTTCTCTGCGTGTCTACTTGGGCTTCCTCTGGGTGCTCCAGTTTCCTCCCACAATCTGAAAAACATGCTGGTTTGGTGCATTGCCCATACTAAATTCTCCCTCAGTATACCCGAACAGGCGCTGGAGTGTGGTGGCTAGGGGATTTTCACAGTAACTTCATTGCAGTGTTAATGTAAGCCTAATTGTGACACTAATAAATAAACTGTTTTAAAAAAACTTTAAACACTGGGCTCCTTCTAGGCTGGATTGGGTGATATTTGCAATATCTTTCAGTTTGTTATCCACTGTTACAAAAGAGAGATCACTGAAACTCTGTGCTCAAAGAGAACTGAATACATTTCATTTTGTCTTGTCAGAGAGAAGCAAGCAGATTGAGCACCAAGCTTCACCAGAAATACAGGTTATCTGATGGTGCAGGGTACCATTAATTGCTTTCACATCACTTCCTGGCACTGAGTCATAGGGTCAAAGAGGTATACGGCACAGAATAAAGCCATTCAACCAATCGCATCTGTGCCAGTCAAAGACAAACCACTTAACTATTCATAACCATTTTTAAGCACTTGGCCTTGTATACCTTGGCATCACAAGCGTACATCTAAAAACTTCTTAAATGTTATGAGGGTCTCTGCCTCCATGACCCATTCAGACAATGAGTTCCAGACTCCCGCCACCCTTTGGTTGAGAAAGCTTTTCCTCACATCCCCTCTAAATCTCCTGCCCTCACCTTAAATCTACATCCCCTGGTCATTGATCCCTCTACCTAGGGGAAAGGTTTCTTCCTGCCTATTCTATTTATGCCTATCATAATTTTATATGTCTCAATCATGTCCTCCCTCAGGCTCCTCTGCTCCAAGAATAACAATCCCAGTTTATCCAATTTCTCTTCATAATTAAAACTATCCAGCCCAGGCAACATCCTGGTAAATCTCCTCTGCAGCCTTTCCATGGCTATCACATCCATCCCATAATGTGGATTCCAGAACTACACATAATATTCTAGCTGTGGCCTAACCGACATTTTATACAGTTCCAGTATAACCTTCTTGCTCTTAAACTCTATGCCTCAGCTAATAAAAGCAAGTATATCATATGCCTTCTTAACCACCTTATCCACCTGTCCTGCTATCTTTAGGAACTGGTATACGTGCACACCAAGGTCCCTCTGATCTTCAGTGCTTCCCAGGGTCCTGCTGTTAATCATGTATTCCTTTGCCTTATTTGTCCTGTCCAAGTGCATCACCTCACACTTAGAACATAGAACATAGAACATTACAGCACAGAACAGGCCCTTCGGCCCACGATGTTGTGCCGACCTTCATCTGAAACCAAGATCAAGCTATCCCACTCCCTACCATCCTGGTGTGCTCCATGTGCCTATCCAATAACCGCTTAAATGTTCCTAAAGTGTCTGACTCCACTATCACTGCAGGCAGTCCATTCCACACCCCAACCACTCTCTGCGTGAAGAACCTACCTCTGATATCCTTCCTATATCTCCCACCATGAACCCTATAGTTATGCCCCCTTGTAATAGCTCCATCCACCCGAGGAAATAGTCTTTGAACGTTCACTCGATCTATCCCCTTCATCATTTTATAAACCTCTATTAAGTCTCCCCTCAATCTCCTCCGCTCCAGAGAGA
This sequence comes from Mustelus asterias, assembly GCF_964213995.1. Classification (NCBI taxonomy): domain Eukaryota; kingdom Metazoa; phylum Chordata; class Chondrichthyes; order Carcharhiniformes; family Triakidae; genus Mustelus; species Mustelus asterias. The sequence continues at coordinate 68,507,264 of NC_135805.1, forward strand.
ACAGCCCCAGCTCCCTCAACCTTTCCTCATAAGACCGACACTCCAAACCCGGCAGCATCCTGGTAAATCTCCTCTGCACTCTTTCCAGCGCTTCCACATCCTTCTTATAGTGAGGTGACCAGAACTGCACGCAATATTCCAAATGCGGTCTCACCAAGGTCCTGTACAGTTGCAGCATAACCCCACGGCTCTTAAACTCCAACCCCCTGTTAATAAAAGCTAACACACTATATGCCTTCTTCACAGCTCTATCCACTTGAGTGGCAACCTTTAGAGATCTGTGGATATGGACCCCAAGATCTCTCTGTTCCTCCACAGTCTTCAGAACCCTACCTTTGACCCTGTAATCCACATTTAAATTAGTCCTACCAAAATGAATCACCTCACATTTATCAGGGTTAAACTCCATTTGCCATTTTTCAGCCCAGCTTTGCATCCTATCTATGTCTCTTTGCAGCCTACAACAGCCCTCCACCTCATCCACTACTCCACCAATCTTGGTGTCATCAGCAAATTTACTGATCCACCCTTCAGCCCCCTCCTCTAAGTCATTAATAAAAATCACAAAGAGCAGAGGACCAAGCACCGATCCCTGCGGCACTCCGCTAGCAACCTGCCTCCAGTCCGAAAATTTTCCATCCACCACCACCCTCTGTCTTCGATCAGATAGCCAGTTACCTATCCAATCGGCCAACTTTCCCTCTATCCCACACCTCCTTACTTTCATCATAAGCCGACCATGGGGGACCTTATCAAACGCCTTACTAAAATCCATGTATATGACATCAACCGCCCTACCTTCATCAACACACCTAGTTACCTCCTCAAAAAATTCTATCAAATTTGTGAGGCACGATTTGCCCTTCACAAATCCGTGCTGACTATCCCGGATTAATCCGCATCTTTCTAAATGGTCGTAAATCCCATCCCTAAGGACCTTTTCCATCAATAAAATTATCCCGATTGAATTCTATTTGTCACTAATCAGCCTATCTGACCAGCCCACTATATCTTCATGTAATCATGTAATCTCCTCACTACTTACCAGCCTATCAATTTTGTATCTTTCATAAATTTACTGATCAAACCTCCTCCATTCAAGTCTGAGTCATTTATATAAACCACAAACATGCCAATTCTGATATGTACTGCAACCAGAAGAGGTTTCACTCCAACCATACTCAGCATATGGCAGCAGCCTGATACCGTCATTCTGCAATACTTTGTCGTACCATCTGCATTTCAGACGCTATAACAAACCAGAGGGGTGGGGTTGGGGGAGGTTACTGAGGTACCTCCTAACCACATGGCTTGTGACTGCAGCCCACGCTCACCTGGACAGCGTGTATATGATGAATGCTGTTGTTACATGAAATGTGATAGTACAGGCCATTGGAGTACTTAAGCAATACTTGCACTGCCTGGGTTGCCTAGGAGGAGCCCTGCAGTACTCCAGGGAGGGCATGTGAAGATTCATAGTGTTCTGCTGCACTTACTCATTGTCATGAGGGCAGGGCTCTTGCCAATTGTATGTGTACATTCATTCTATACATGCATCCATGGATAATGCTTTTGAGGGAACACTGGATAGCAAAAGAGAATATTATTGTAAATAGGACAACACTATAGGAAGGAAGTGATTGCACTCGAGAAGGTGCAGAGGAGATTCACCAGAATGTTGCTTGGGCTGGAGCATTTCAGCTATGAAGAGAGACTGGATAGGCTGAAGGGTGACTTGATTGGGTTGTCCAAAAGTATGAGGTAAATTGATAGGGTAGATAGGAAGAAACTTTTCCCCTTGGTAGAAGGGTCAATAACCAAGGGACATAGATTTAAGGTCAGGAGCAGGAGATTTAGAGGGGATGTGAGGAAAAACTTTTTCACCAAGAGGATGGTGAGAATCTGGAAGTCACTACCTGAAAGGGTGGTACAGGTGAAGACCCTCATAACATTTAAGAAGCATTTAGATGAACACATGAAATGGGCATAGCATACAAGGCTACGGACCTACTGCTGGAAAATGGGATTAGAAAAGATAGGGCTTGATGGCTGGTGCAAACAGGATAGGCCGAAGGGCCTCATTCCATGACCCAATAGTAACCATGGGAGGCAACAAAACAGATGATTTGCAATGGGATGTTGCACGGGTGGACCTGGGGAAGATGCTCTCCTTCGGTGCAGACCCGATGGGCTGAATGGCCGGCCTCTTTCTGCGTTGTAGGGATTCTATGAAATGGAAATTTAATGTAAAAAAAACTTTTTCTGATGCATCAGGTTTTTACAAAGAGTAACTGCTGTAAGAAAGAATAACGACTTCCTAGGAGATGTGAAGGGGACATGAGGCTACTTTGGTTGTTTATCCACACTTGCTGTCCTTAGACAGTGAGCAGCAGCCACCGACTCTGTAGTCTGAACATTGCTCAGTGCACTGGAGCCGCCTTGGAGAGACGCGCGCTGACGTCGCCACTCCACGCGTCCGCTTTAAATGTTTGGTGTTGCTTTTTGCATTGGAGTCCGATCCGAGAGAGTGAGAGAGAGAAACAAGAAGAAGACTTTGTGGCAGCACGGCGGAATTCCGCTTTTAACCCAAAGCTGCGATGTTTGCCTGCATTGGACACGATCACCCATGAAGTATCCTGCGTTTTATACCTCGCCTGAAACCTGTTGGTAAATCCAGCCTTCGCCATGAGCTGTCTGGATGTTATGTACCAAGTGTATGGTCCCCAACCTTATTTTACAGCAACTTACAACCCTTACCACCATCAGGTACGTTTAGAAAGTCGGCAGTGCAATAATCAATCATTTGATAGGGATAGTATTTACATATTCAATAATTCATCCATTTGAGTCAAATTAGCAGTTGACTTATACGAAGCACTAAAATACATTTCTTAAGAAGTGTTTCGGACACTTCCTCTGGTTAGTCTATTTTTTTTCTGGAAATGTAGTATCAAATTCTAACTGCTGTGGACCCGTTTTCCCAGGACCTGGTGAGGTTGCACTAACAATTGCAAGTGTTTGCTTTGAGCAGGGAGTCAGACTTTCCCCATTCTAATGTCTGACAGTCAATATCCAATCCTGGAAACTGCGTGGATTTTAAGTCCCGTGTATTTGCGGTGTGAAATAGTGGAATAGTCTCGCAGCACTCATTCTGACAGATTACCAACTCTTCAGAGAATTCCATAACCGTGGACACTTTTAAATTAAAATTAAAAATTCAGCCATTAACAAATTACAGTGACCCAATCAGACATGTCCTGTTGCTTGTGCTTCTAAGAGTGGTTGTCTGTATAGAGTTGAAGGAAATTTCAAGACTGTAATTCATTGAGGAAATATTGTAATTTATTATAAGTTGCAGACTGTAGGGTCGAGATTCAGTTACTGCTGGTTCATTTGGGTTAGTTGCTCCATACAGTGCTGTGAATGCGGATTCCCCTCTTTTGCAGAAACTAGCTTTTTACTCGAAAATGCAAGAAGCGGCGGACAGTCCAAGCATCAGCGGATCATTCTCAGTGCACGGCTCTGCGATCAAAGAAGAGGAATCGCGCAGCGAAAAGGAACATCCACCTGAAGCGGAATATCTCAACTCCCGATGCGTGCTCTTCACTTACTTCCAGGGTGACATTAGCAGTGTTGTGGACGAACATTTCACAAGGGCACTGAGTCAGCCCAGCAGTTACACTGGCGCCAGCAGCAGCTCCAAACCACCGAGAGGCAGCGCGAGTTCTTGGAGAGGTGGGTTGAGTCAAAGTAGCAATTTAAGCGCCCCACATCCCACCGTTAGAACACAGCCACAACTACAAGAGAGAAAAACCTTCGAAAGAATAACTTTCAATGGCTAGATTAACCAGCAGTAAAATTACTGAAATCGGGTGTCAAATTGCGGGGACATTCGGGAAGCAATGCCCTATTCTAGTTGGAAATTAAACTTGATTTTCACACCAATAAACACTGATAACAATGCGCAATTAGATTGACTAGAAATGTTAACATGCAACCTAAACACAGCAAGATCGGCGTCGTCTTTTCACTAATCGTGTCTTAGACCCGACGTCTCCAAATTCTAGATTGGACAATCACAAGGGGGCTCCTGACAGTAACAGGAGTTAGGGCGGCTTGGCCAGTAGCTTCGCTTGGTTGTAAATCACATGCGGCAGATCCACGATTGATTTCCTTCCATGAGTTTGGTCTAATTAGATCGTCTTTTGTTAGATGGGGTGGAAATTGCATTGTTATTTTTTCTTTGCAAATTACCAACATTCAGTTTTTCGTTCAGGCATGCCACGTAACTTGTCTGATGTTGCTGTAGAGGTCTGACTGCTTCGGGCTCATCTTAAATTACAGTTTCACTAAATTATGTGCAAATTCAGCGACCTCTTGCAGATTGCAAAACAGCCTCACTTGCACTGAAAGGGTGTCGGTGCACTTAGTGTACTGTGCAGTTGTGCTCTTTTTAATTCGAATCAACGCAGTTCGGGTTTTGAGTTAACATTTGTCCATATTGCTCTCATACTAAGTTGATACTACTGTTTGCAACTAAAACGTGAGATCTAAATAATAGTAGCCTGAAGTTATTCTCAACGCTTTCAAGTAACCACTGACCAATTCCAAATTTTGAAATCGAAAATAACGAAACAGCGCAATTTTTTAAAAAAAGTTTTCATTTCTCAAATGCGTTCCATTATTAAGTAAATCTTCAGTACACTGTATTTCTAAAATGAATTTGATCTCGTTATAGGAAAGTCGCAGAACGCTTCAATTTCACTCGAACATTGTAACGTGATTTGCTTTAACTGTTTTCGACAACATTGGATCGGTTCAAACGCAAAACGTTTAAATTAATGCAATTTTGCATAGTTAAATTGAAAATTTGACATTCAGTTGCCAAAAGGGACAAACCGTGTTATCAATGAGGCCTTTAAACCACGTTAATGGGGAAAAAAAGAATTGTGATTATTTTTCAATAACTAATCTTCATAAAGTAGTGTGGAGTATCTTATTCTAATTGTTTTATTGTGGAAATGTACATAATTTGCTTTTTAATGAGAAGTAATTGATTTTAATTGAAGATTCTACCCTAGTTGAATGTAATCACTGTTGCTGATCATTATTGATAATTCCATTATCTCTTCTTTCTTTCCAGAGGGAGCCTTCCCAATGAACCAACGGAGTTTTCCTCCATCTTTCTGGAACAGCGCTTATCAACCCTCCATGTCAGCAAGCCTAAGTAGCAGTCTAGGCAGTGCCCTGGCTGGAGCTCCCACTGAGCTACCCTTTGGAGCTGACCCATATTCAAGTGCCACTTTGCACACTCATCTACACCAAGGAGCTCCTGAGCCCTGGCATCACCATCATTACTCATTGGGCAGTGCCATCAATACACAGAGCTCTGTCTACACACGGCCGAGCATGCATGATGTATACGGGATGGGTACACCTTTTGACCCACGCTACAGTTCACTGTTAGTGCCTTCAGTGAGGCCACATCGGCTTCCTCCTGTCCCCACGCCCCAGTGCGATCTGACCAAGAGTGACACTGCCTCCGCATGGACCACAGGGGCTTTCACAGGGTCCACCAGTGACATGAGCCAAACCCTCAACCTCAATGTGGATGCAGGTAAATACTTCCAAAGAAAGTGCATGCAGAAACCAAGAAACAGAAAAGGTTTCAAAAGCTGAAATTGTTTGTCTTCTGTGAAAATTAAATAAATTTGTGTCAGGTAAGAGGAATACTTATGAAGTATATACACCATTACAGAGGAAAATGGGTACTCCCTGGTGAGATCAATAAAGATCAAATAATCTGCTATGGTTCTATTGGCAGATATCCAGTGCAGAATCAAGCTATACAGGTGAGAAAAGTTTCAGGTTTGATGCCTTGTGTATATTTGTATAGATTCATGGAAACAGCATTGTGGACAAGGCTGCCATTTGTTGCACATTCCTAATTTATCTTGAGGGGGTAGCTCTGAATTCCCTTCTTTTATTGCTGCAGTCCAACTGGTGGTACGTGCACCACAGTGCTGTTAGAGAGGGAAGTTCCAGGATTCTGATCCAGCAAAGTTCGATGATTTTGATCCAGCGACAGTGAAGGAATGGTGATGTAGTTCCAAGTCAGAATGGTGTGTGAGTTGGAAGGGAAAGTTGCAGGTGGTGCTGTTCCCATGCATTGGCTGCCCTTGTCCTTCCAGGTGGCAGGGGCTGTGAGTTGAGAAAATACTGTTGAATGGGCCTTGGTGAGTTGCTGCAGTCTATCTTGTAGATGGTTTTTTGGTGGTGAAGGGATTGAATGTTTAAGGTGATGGATGAAGTGCCAGTCAAGCAGACTGCTTTGTCCTGGTTGCTGTTGAGCTTCTTAGGTATTATTGGAACTGCACTCATTCAGGCAAGTAGAGAGTTTTCCATCACACTCCTAACTTGTGCCTTGTATATGGTGGGCAGGCTTTGTGGAGTCAAGAGTGAGCTACTCACCTCAGATTTCAAAGTTGAATTCAGCCAAGTTGTTTGTGGGGGTGCCAACACTAGCCTCAGCTCTGAGATAGGGGGTGATCAAGAGATCCCTGCTGAAAGTCACTGAACTCTATTTGTGAGATAAAACTAAAATTCAACTCAAATGTATTGTGCATCACTTGGCACCCAAGAAACTATTCTCCAGCCTGAGTTAGCGGCCTTAAAGAGCAAAGAGGAGAAACTCAGAATAAAACAATTGCCAGGGCTGTATTACCACAACACCAGGAACCGAGGTTCAATTCTGGCCTCAGGTGACTGTCTATGTGGTGTTTGCATGTTCTCTCAATGTCTGCGTGGGTTTCCTCCGGGTGCTCCAGTTTCCTCCCACAGTCCAAAATGTGCAGGTTAGGTGGGTTGGCCGTGCTAAATTGCCCCTTAATATGTATCCCAAGATGAGTAGGTTGGGGGATAAGCTGGCTAAGTATGTGGGCTTACGGGGATAGGGCCTGGGTAAGATGCGCTTTCAGAGAGTTGATGCAGACTCAATGGGCTGAATGGCCTCCTTCTGCACTGTAGGGATTCTATGATTGCTCTATGATGGCAGAGTCCTTCTATAGGCCACAAGTATTCTTGACCAGCCCCTTTGTCTTGGCTATAAAAAATATGGGGAGCTTGTTTTGTAATTTATTTTCGAAATATTACTCAGCCACAGTGTTCATAAAGAGGGAAACTCAAAGGGGCTTACATTGCTCTGAACTCAGATATTTCACGACCATCTAGAGGAGGCCCAAAACATTGAACAGCTTACTAACTACAGTTTTAGTTTCACTACAAAACTAAAGAAATGAATGAGAAATAGTGACAGATTTGATGACTCTAAACTGGTGTCTTTAATGCCTGAAACCTGGAAGCAGAAAATTGCAAAAGGTAAAGACTTGTACAGTTTTGAAGTCTTATCGTTAATGAAAGAATAAGTTAATAAATTAATGAGATTATACTGAGGATGAAAATCATGCAGGACAGTTAATTTGCCATTTAGGAGAAACAAAATCACTGAGGTCTCACTTAATCAGTTAATTTTCTGAGCTCCCTACTGGAGACTGGCTGTCAGAGCTTTCATTATTATAATCATCAACACTTGCCATGCAGCTCTGTGTTGCAATAAGGGGATAGTCCATAGCACTAGGTTGTGAGTTGTGACATAAGTTGACAGAAAAAGGATTTTAATGAAATACAGTACATTGTTTGACAAATTAATATTTGTGCATAATACATTGAGCAATCCCATCAAAGCATATAGACAATTAAATTTGTTTAAAAGTTTATACACCATTACATTTAAAGAATCATTTTATGATCTCAGGATAGAATTACTATTTTATGTTCACATACCAGACATGTGGTGTCATTTAATATATATTTTGACATTTTTAAATGTTGTTTTCATTGATATGGATGTCAGTTAAAGGTGATGATACGCTGTATGATATTGAATGCATATTAAATCCCTTCATTTGAACCCCAGTATTGGTAATTTGTGAAATAACACTGTTGAAACATTCCCAGTCCCTATTATAGTCTAAGAATGTGTATGTGGCGGAACAATTAAACTTGGTTATTTTGCAGTCTTAGTAAATCATCCCATCAGGATCTAGATTGGAAAAAACTACATTTAAGAGTAGTAAAATAAAACAGAAAATGCTAGAAAAAACAGCGGTCTGGCAGCACCTGTGGAGAGACAGAATTAACATTTTGAGGTTGTATGACTTCTTCAGAGAAGTAGGAGAAGTAAGCCCAGTATGCTGTTATTAAAATTGACTTCATCAGAAGTAAATCAAATCTAGACTTCGAAAATAAGTCATGCAACTATATTCATGTATGGGTCTGTGGTACTAACTGATTGAGTGAGGCTACAAAATCATAATCATAGAAATATTCTTTATTAGACAGGCTGAAATAATCTGAAATTGAAACCTTGGCCTTGATTTAAATAAATTTCACAAATAGTTGCAAGGTTTGTACTAGTGGAGACACAAGTGTTAACTTTTATGAAAATGTGGGCAACCTTTACTTTTCCTATTAGATTTACAAATGAAGATTAGCTTGGAGTGTCAGGAACAATAATGTTCAGTAATTCGTTAGTGCTACATAAAGCCTCTTTGCAGCAGCAATAAATGTCACAATGTAAAGAGATGAGTGTTGTCCTTGGTAATATATGGTTGCTGAAAGTGTGTTATTGAAAAGCTGTGGATGAAAGTGTTGATTTGTAGAAGAATTTTTATCAGGAAAAGGAAAGTATGATGAAACCTTGAGAGCTGAACTGTCCATCCTTCAAAATTGTGCTGATCAATATCATACTGTTTAGACTGAAAAATAAAAATGCATTGTGCTGTGAGCAAGGAAAGCAAGGTTGTGTGTTAATCAAGCTTTGATTTCACAAAATTACACAATTAATTAGTGTATAAAATGATCCAGATAATTAAAGTGATATGCTTTCATTGATTTTCCAATAAACTTGGATTATCTTTGTCCTGACCAAATTTCTACTTTCTTAAATAACAGACCATTTGTAGAATTTTATTGAATTTACTTGGTTGAAGAAAAATATTATCTTCTCCAATGGACCATCATTGATACCTTGATGCAAATATTTTACATTACTGCCAGACATTTGCAATAATTGTGTATTTTATTATGCCATTGTACTGTAGTCATTAAGGCCGGCATCTCCACATCGTCATTAAGGCCACCATACATTTTATATCACTAAACATTTAATGTAAAATCAAGTTTAGCTTTGTGAACTTGAAGTACATATCAGGAATTTGGACCCATGAATGGGGTGCACTTTTAAAATTCTTACTTGCAGATCTCGTATACAAAACCTGTGCTAAGAACATTAAAGATGAACATTTACCCTCGAGTTTGATCTTGTACTCACAGCTGCATCTCACATTAAATCTAATGGAAAGAAGCTCTGTGCATGTATGTGATAGAAGCATACAGATTCTGCTCAACCAGAGCCTAATTTTTACATTTTGAGAAGGAACAGGAATATCAGAATAATCAAGGATATCCACTTTTTGCTAACATTAATATATACATTTAAAGTGAGTTTTTAACAATGTCAAAGGAAGCAAATGACATTTTTAATATGGCTAACATAGGACCCGATCCATATTCAACCAAGCAATTATATCTCATACATGCGACTTTAATGTTCTTGCGTGTTCAAACCAACTCCTACTTAATATTAACACTTTCATAATGTTAGAAACTCAAAATAATTTCACATCTGGGTACTACCAGTGCTTTTTCAGTCTGTTACTGTTGAACTGTAACTTTACATTTGATGGTTTATGTCACCTTACCATATTTCACTGGATTAAATTCAAGCCTAGATTTAATTATTTTAATTGCAATTATTTTCAAAGCTAACATTCAAATATTTTGAATGTATGTTTTTACTGCCAGTAGCCAAAGTCAGCCTTGACTATTTCAAGGTCCGCTAAAGCACAGGTTGGTGCTCCAATTTCTCTGGCCCAATCTTCCCTTTAATCTCAATCTTAGAGAAGAGTGCCTCTTGCTGCACAATGACCATTCTAAGGCCTCAGCATGAAATTTTGTGCCCAAGTGTGAACAGTGTGTGCCACAGAGTTATTTGGGAATTATGTCATGGCCACTTAATAAAGTTATTTTATGTAGAATTTTGCAGCTGACATAGGAAGGAGATATGTGCTTAGACTGGATTCAAACCCAGGCCTCATGAAAATCTAGTCTAATAACACACAGTGGGGAGGTCTTGTGGGCAGTGGTAGCCTCTCTACCTTTGGAGAAGCTTTGGATTCAAGTCCCTTTTCAGGAGCTGATGGCAATGGAAGGTGGCTGTATAATGTGGCCAAACAGGTTGATTAGCAACCTGTAAACCTTCCATTATGCCTGATGACAGGCGGGATGAACGGGGAGAGTTTCCTGGTCAGCTATATTGCAGAATGGCAAACCACTGCAGTACTTTGCCAAGCATAATCATGGGCTAATCCAATCGAAATCCAACACCTTCTTAGAGCATAGTACCTGAAGGAGGTGGCGTGTTAACAAATTCGCTCCCAATGTTACCTGTATCTGATGTATGGAACTTATTCACATCTCCCAGCATTTGCAATTTAGATAACAGGTCCCAATCTTGCTTCTTATCTATGGTGGATTAAATAGTTCTGTTACAGGTATATATTTGCCCGATATGATTCCCCTCTGTCAAATTAAAGCACTGATGTACAGTTACAAATGCTGTGGAATAAACGATATTGTCTACGTATAATTTGCATGCACATACGACTTTACGACTTTATAAATGCATAAACCATCCTGATGCATTAATAGGTATTATTGACCGTTGTCTCAGCTTTCTGCAATTGGCAGACTATAACTGACAGAGGGCTTATGTGTAAATTAGCGGAGGAAATGTTTCGATAAATAGATGCCCGGAAATCATGTTACTTATTTCGAGCAATCGACACAGTTAAGAGCAGAATGAAGTAAGAAAGTAAAACAGAAATAAACTGGGGCCAGTGGAGCGGCTGCATATTTAATCTCTTGCTTGCCGTACAAGCTGCACACACCCACATCACCTACTTCAGCTACAGAAACAACCATCTGTAGAAGCCGCCCAAGGAATTTTACATTTGCTATCGGAATTACTTAAATAACAGGAATTGCATAACTCCCTATTTCCCGACTGCGGAGAGTTCTCTATTCGAGAAAAAAAGATAAAAAATCAGTCCATCAGATGTATCAATATCATATTCCACTAATGACTTAGAAAATGATACATTTTGAAATTTACCAAAATTAGAGAAAGGTAGCAATTTTGCTACCTTTTTGCAGTTGTTAGTGTTTCACAAAGCACAATATAGTCTATCCTCCCATTAATGTGTGATGGCAATGTAGGTCACTGTGTGAACAATATGTTCTTCAGCAGATTTCTAAAAAGAGCCAAGTTTACAACAAGCACTTAAGTACAGTGCATATAGAAAGCTGTCTGAGAAAAAATGTATGAAATGCTTGAGGCACGTTTATAACATTTTCAGCATACTAGATATCGAAGCTATCTTAATACCTGTGTCAATTCCAGGAGGAATGTGCTTTGATAGCACTGGGATTTGTGTCTGTCGTGTCCAGCCGAGATTCTTTTAACATGCACCTTCAACTATCAATCTAAATTCGGGACAATGTGGGCCATTTAACGAGGTTGAAATGTTTAAATCACAACAGAGTCGGAAACAGCTATCAACAACTCGCCTTGGCACGTTTCGTTATGTTAAACTGGTTAAATAAATCTGTTATTGTGCATGCATTTTTTCCCCACGAATGCGTCCCTATTAGACTTGTAAGGCGGGAAATCTACCCAATTGAGAAATGACTTCTTTCCATGATCTATAATAAGATGTTCTATTCCTCTGTGTGTGTTTGGGGGGGCGGGGGGGAGAATCTTTTCTGATTTTACTGATGTGTGCGCAGTTGAGTGAAATTTCTCTCCATCTTACTATTTCAATGCTTTATTTGTTCTGACTTTCAGAGCGTAGCTCTAGTTCTATAACTCTGTCTCTGTTCTGCTTACATATCCTTTCCACTTCTTTTGCCTTTGTTTTTTTACATTCTCAGGTCTGGCGCACCAGGAAAAAAACAAGGATCTTTACTGGTTTTAGAGCACTCAGCACCTACCTCGTTCGACTTCCCTGTATTTTCTACCTGAAACATTTCTCTTCCTCTATGTACAGTGTGTAACAGATTTTGATCTCGGTTTCAGCTCGCCGTTACTCCCTTTGTGGTGGACCCCTGTTAAGCTGAGTGTTTTTTACACAGCAAAAAGCTTCAATCAAAAATTATATTAAAAAAACAATTAGTTTTACAACTACCAACTTCCCAAACAGTTGGTCGACAAGACTGTCGAAGCTTAAAAACGTGACTATTCTTCGAAAGGCCACACCTTGAACTCCTGAGGAACATTGTGAGAAGAATCGGTTTTGAAGCGTTGAATTTGAACACATTTTCAGAAATGTAATAATTATTTTGCAACACACATACACACACACAAACCAAACGCTGAACCAAATTCTGCTTCGATCGAATGGGTGTATTTTGGAACAGGACGTGCTGCCCGAGGCGCCAGTGTGATCATCATTAAAATGCTCAAAGTATGTGTTTGAATGCTGGTAATGAGAGGGCTACACAAGGGAAGAGATGGTAAGTTTACTACGAATCCGAAAAACATTTAAAACTGGTGGATTAGTCCTGAGAGGCAGCGGAATTGTTTCTCTCTTAAAACTTTGCTTGGCGATTAAGTATGTTAATATGAACGTATGAATTAGATCCTTGGGGTGGCACAGTGGTTAGCACTGCTGCCCCACAGTGCCAGGTACCCGGGTTCGATTCCCGGCTTGGGTCACTGTGCCGAGTCTGCACGTTCTCCCCGTGTCTGCGTGGGTTTCCTCCGCGTGCTCCGGTTTCCTCCCACAGTCTGAAAGACGTGCTGGTTAGGTGCATTGACCCAAACAGGCGCCCGAGTGTGGCGACTGGGGGAATTTCACAGTAACTTCATTGCAGTGTTAACGTAAGCCTTACTTGTGACTAATAAATAAACTTTAACTTGGCCTTTCCCCGAAGGGGAGTAGCTGTTACAGGACAACTGTGCAAACTGCTGGCCTCCCAGTGAGGGTACCGCACTGACGGCGAGGCAGCTCTGCCCCAAGTGGAAGAGGCAGAGCTGTGGAGAGGGCTGCCCTTCAGAAGAGGGAACACAAGGGGAAAGGCATGACCGTGGGGGGAGGGGGGAGGGGGTACCAAATTCAGGTTACAGCAACATATTTTTGACAGATGAACTCCAGTTAATGAATTCTGTGTGTGTGTTTTTCCCCTTTGTTGCCATTTTTAGCTGTTTTGGGGGGGTGGGGGGGGCATTGTTTTGTAATTATTCAAAAAGAAACGCTGAATTGAAGTCTGGTCATTTCGCGAAATAAAAGTAGTTTTAAAAAAATACCTCTGTAAAAATAGATTGTATAAAATTTTACTCTTTTGACAAGGCGACGCTCGGTTTTTTAAGTGTGAATATTTGTTAAGCTTATTTCTATGTTTGTTCATTCATTAAACGTTGGTGTTTGAGAAAGTGAATTGGAGCTGGGAGCTGGATTCTGGACATTTACTCTCATTTGGGTAGTCAATTGGTTGGAGTTCACGATCAGATTTCGTGCGTTGCAGGATACGTAGCCGGAGACTTACTGATGCTGGGTGTTTCCGCTGTAATCACAGCGGCTGAAGAGACACTGTATTTAGAAGGAGAAGATGTGAGTGTGGCTGGGCAGCAACGACCGAGGACCGGCCGCCGCACACTGGGGAGGCAAGGTGTTCAGTGCCGCCCCTTCTAGCTCGGAGCTTAACATGTCCCATCTACTTCCAATAAATCCCCTTCATTATGGGGAAAATAAACATTCTTACTTTCTCCACATCATGACAGTATTATTTCTCTCCAAGCATGTTTCTTTAGGTAGGAGGTTTAGAATATTCCTGCTAACTCACAATCTCGCCGTTTTAACCACCCCCTCCCCAGCCGCCGTCCAAATGCATATAGCAGCCCTCAGGCATGCAAAACTGGCGATTTTTAAAAACATGTTTGAATAAATCCCTCGCTCTGTCACACCGACTTCTCAAACTGTTCACCCAGCTCCGTGACTTGGCCCCATTAACTGTGGCCAGGAAACAGGCGGGGAGGAGGTGTTTGGAATGTAAAACTCTCGAGCCTACAATTCCTCCCTTTCCTCCTCTCGTCTTGGAATATTAGCTAAAATTTTCAACACTTTGTAATCGGTAGGGCAAGGGAGAAGCAATGGAGAGCCTACACATATAGATATATAAACATATGTGTGTGTGGAAGGCCTGTCTACAAATCGACTAGTTCAATGTGAGATTTCCGTATTTAAATTTCCTCTCTACGGCGGTCAGCCAGCTATTTTCCGCCAATTCACTTCCATATTCCCAGCCCTGATCAGAATTTTACTTCGTTTTGTCTTAAATTTCGTTGAAAAAAATCGACTGCCAAGTATTTCAGTATGTGTGTGAAGGTGCTTTTCTTTCTCCAAGAACCAGCCAAAGAAATCGAAAGGAAATCGCACCAGAAGTAAACAATGTTTCTTTTAAAATGCGAAATTGCCCAGCAGTTGATTTCCGGAATTAAATATTAATTTCGCGCGACCCAACAACTTGGAATACAGCCGAGGCGACAACTCGGGATGGATACATCAATCTGCCTATACTTACTTTTGAATGCTAATGAACAAATGATTTGTGGTACTTGCTGAGGGAACGTATCAGATTGAAGTGTGAAAAGACGGAATGAGAAGTATGTCCTGTAATAGCTCACTTGACAATAATGACAGGACCGCTTTGGTATTGGGAATGGTTAGTTGTGCCGATCAGAATGCTGTACCTAGCGCACAGAGAGCATGTTAACAAATCCCGTGTAAGTGCGGCATTTTTGAATTGATCTCCGGATGTGATGTTGAGACAACACAGCTCTCCCTCTCAGGGCAGGCTTGCAAATAGCCTGTGAAATGAAGCGGCTCCGAGGTGCCTGATATTTGAGAGGGAGCACTCGCTGGCTAATGTTTCCATGGTTGGAATATTTGTAAAGTTAACGCATAATCTGAAAATGGAAGCTAATAAATTATTGGGTGCTAATTGGGGCCGTCAGTCAGAGCCAATTCCACAACACAGTCCTCATATCCTAAAAAGGAAAGAGAGCGGGACCCAAAACAACACAGTTGCCTCAAGAAATGACCTCTTGTAAAGCCGCGGGGCCATGAGATCCCGCTTTACATTTCAAACGGAGCAAACAACCTTGGGTCGGATCGCGTGATGTACTCCTGTAAAGCTGAAGAAACATTGTGAGCTCCCCCTAACAGGAGCGGTTCACTTGATTAGTTGACACGAGAGCATCACCGTGTGTCGTTCCAGTTTAAATCGATCCGATCCATAAAGGGTCAGCCTCGGATCCCGGTGGTCAGTCAGCCATTGGCTAGTTAATTCGCACAGCGTGAGTTCAAATATCCTGGGAAGCAAGAGATGGGTGATTTCATTCACGTAGGAATATATCTTACAAGTCAGTTGAAAAAAAAACAGCTTCTGGTGAAGCCAAGCCACCGCAGAACACTTTTGGTTAACAAACTTTAGATGAATAAACCAGTTACTGATAATCTCAGAAAATCTCGCTACTGTCCAAGAATTGGCTTCATTGTTACCGTAAATTTAAAATATGTTTCTCTTTTAATTACAGAACAGGTAGTGTGTGTGTGTGTGGAGGGGTGGGGGAGATTCGGGTGACTGGGAGGATTTAGCGCACAGGTTTGCTATCGAATATTGTTTACATAGCGCTTGGTTAATTTGTGACATTTGTTAGTGTACAGTTGATACAAGGACGATTGTAAATGTGGCACACACGAATTCATTGCTCTTCAGTCGGCCCTGTGAACTGTCCCCCATCTCTCCCACAAACGGCTGATGGTATAGAACCATAGAAAAGTTACAGCACAGAAGGAGGCCATTTGGCCCATCTTGTCCATGCCAACCCGATGACACCCAGGTGCCCTTTTTAATCCCACCTCCCTGCACCTGGCCCATAGCCCTTTAGCTTACAGCACTTAAGGTGCAGATCCAGGTATTTTTTTAAAGAGTTCAGTGTCTCTGCCTCCTCCACTAGCGCAGGCAGTGAATTCCAGACACCCACCACCCTTTGTGTAAAAAAGTTCTTCCTCATGTTCCCTCTTATCTTGAATTTATGTCCTCTGGTTCTAGAATTCTCCCAGTAAGAAGTTTAACAACACCAGGTTAAAGTCCAACAGGTTATTATTGTCCAACAGACATCAAGTTTCTACAAAGACCTGTTGGACTTTAACCTGGTGTTGTTAAACTTCTTACTGTGTTTACCCCAGTCCAACGCCAGCATCTCCACATCTAGAATTCTCCACCAAGGGAAACATTTTATTCTGTCCACTCTATCTCTTCCCCTTGTAATTTTGTACACCTCTGTCAAATCACTCTTCAGCCTTCTTTGTTCCAAGGAAAATAACCCCAACCTATCTTTTACAAGAACGTTGTCGGGGCTAGAAAAGTGTCGCTGTGATTGGATAGATTGGGGTTATCTTTCAAATGGTTTAAAGTGAATGAATTCACAACACCTCATTGTCTGAACCTTTGGAGCATGCGGTCCAAACTAAACTAACTCATCAAACATGCTACGGACTATCCAGACAGCCAAAGACTCGATGCTGAAGGGATATTGCCACCAAAAGTTAAAAAAGAGATGTAATGGGTAAGTTTTTCACACAGAGAGTGGTGAATGCCTGCCAGAGAAGGTGGTGGAAGCAGATTCTATAACAACATTCAAGAGGCATCTGGATAGATACATGAATTGTCAGGGAATAGAGGGATGCGGACCATGGAGAGGCAAGGAAATATTAGATTAGAGAGGCATCTATGATGGCACAGTCTTGGTCTACCAAAGGGTCTGTTCCTGTGCTGGGCTAGTCATTGTTCTTTGTTCAAAACATTATTAAAAACAATAATGGTTACAGTTGCAGAAGCGAGTCCCAATCGGACTCGAGAGATCAGGGGTGTGAAAACCCCTTGGGTCACATGTCTTGGGGTTGCCACTGCCTGGGATAAAGTTTTAAGTTTAATTTTAAAGAGTGGGTAGCATGGTGGCGCAGTGGTTAGCACTGCTGCCTCACAATGCCAGGGACCTGGGTTTGATTCCCAGCTCGGGTCACTGTCTGTGTGGAGTTTGCACATTCTCCCTGTGTCCACATGGGTTTCCTCCAGGTGCTCCGGTTTCCTCCCACAGTCCAAAGATGTACGGGTTAGGTTGATTGGCCATGCTAAATTGTCCCTTAGTGTCAGGGGGACTAGCTAGGGTAAATGCATGGGGCTATGGGGGATAGGGCCTGAGTGGGATTGTGGTTGGTACAGACTCGATGGGCCAATTGGCCTCCTTCTGCACTCTAGGGATTCTATGATTCTATGAATGTTCACTAGAATCTATTAGCTTGGATTATCTATCAGCTGAAGGGTGGTTTTAGTGAATGTTTTATCCCTTTCTTGCCGGTCAGCACATCTTAAATCTACTACAGGAGCAGAGCCCAGGCTTGGTCTGGTAAACAATCCAGTAGAGGACTCCATTCTGGACCTGGGAGTGGGGGGATACCTGGACAAGCAGGTAAAGAATATGCTGCTGACTGCAAGTTGATGCTGTAGCCACAAACCGAGGACAGGCCCTGGCGGCAGATTGGGGTCTGGAGCCATTCTTGTTGTGGCTAGAATTACTGCAGGATGCCCGAAGCTTTGCTCAATGGAAAGTGGTCTTCGGGCCCCAGCAGCAATGAGCTGCCGGCACTGGAAATGCCTCCACAGGCTGGTCTGTGCAGAGAGATCAATGTCTGGCTGCAGACATTCACAACACCTCATAGTCTGAACCTTTGGAGCATGCGGTCCAAAGTAAACTAACTCATCAAACATGCTGCGGACTATCCAAACAGCCAAAGTCTCTATGCTGAAGGGATATTGCCACCAAAAGTTAAAAAAGAGATGTAATGGGCATGTTTTTCACACAGAGAGTGGTGAATGCCTGCCTGAGGAGGTGGTGGAAGCAGATTCTATAACAACGTTCAAGAGGCATCTGGATAGATATATGAATATCCTCCACAGGCTGGTCTGTGCAGAGAGATCAATGTCTGGCTGCAGACCTCTTCAGCAACACCCCTCAGATTATTACTGGGAAGGGGGCTTGTGCGGGCTGGAGGAGTTGGGAGGGGATTGGGGAGGGGAATGTTAGATGAACTGTGACTCCAGGGATGCTTACCCCTCATGAATTCACAGGAACTCATTTTAGCTATTTGGCGGCCACAGTGGGGAAGTATTGAAAACTTCAAGACTGGGGCAATGGAAAAAGACTTTAACCTGGTGTTGTAAGACTTCTTGCAATGGAAAGATGACATGAGAGATGTATAACGAGCAGCCGATTCGATATTGCCCATTTTACACTATTTCCAAAAGATAAAACAACTCACGCTCCACAAAATAGAACCATGTAATTGTCTATTAAGTTGAAGCTGGTTGTAATTCAATACCAAAGCCAAATCCAAATTTAAGAAGCATAGATTTTCTTTTCCCATTCCGCCACACAATTAAATTCTAATCTTAGTTCATTGACCCAACATGTTTTGAGCCAAGATATTAATCCTTTCTTCCTTTCAATGAAATTAGCAGTTCAATTGGGGGGATCCTATCATCTGAACATTAAATATCAGCTGGAATGAGTTGTAAGAGATAGTTCTGGACGGAAAAATCACTGCCAGTTCCACCACTTTCCTTCCATTAATTTAAATGGAAGGAAAATCAGGCAAGTCTCTGTTACAAACCTGCTAACCTCCAGGCCGATTAATCTCTCGGTGTTGCCTGCCTAGGAGTATTGTGTGACTTTCTGATAGATTAAAGAGCATTTAAAAGGTGAGTAACTCATTGCCTGACTCCCAAAGCTTGTCCACCATTTACAATGGCACAAATCAGAAGTGTGATGGAATACTCTACACTTGCCTGGATGGGTACAGCTCCAACAGCACTTAAGAAGCTCGACACCATCCAGGCAAAGCAGCCTGCTTGATCAGCACCCCATCCACCACTTTAAATATTCACTCTCTCCACTACCAGTGCACAGTGGCTGCAGTGTGTAACATCCACAAAATGCACTGCCGGAACTCACCTAAATTCCTTCAACAGCATCTTCCAAACTCGTGACCTCGACCACCCTTAGGAGGACAAAGATAGCAGGTGCATGGGAACGCCACCTGCTTCAAGTCCCACCGCAAGCCACATCCCATCCTGACTTGGAACAATTTCACTGTCGCTGGGTCAACATCCTGAAACTCCCCCCCTCTAACAGCACTGTGGAGGTACCTACACGACATAGGCTACGGGAGTTCAAGAAGACAGCTCAGTTATGAATGGGGATAAAATGCTGGCATAGCCAGTAATTCTCACATCGCAAGAATTTATACACAAAATTGTATTCAATGTCAGATATGTCTAAAGCAAGAAGTTAGTACACATTTTCACCTGTGAGAGAAAATCAAAACCAGCTGAGATTGATTTGATGAAGACTCCTTGCTGACTAATATGGTACACTGTGAAATGAATTTCCGCAGAATGTATGGAATATGATTCCATTATGCAGACAGTGAGTATTTGGTTGAATTGGAAAATTGCCAATGTTGCTCCACTATTTTAGGAGGGTGTGGGAGATAAACTAGAAAACGATAGGCCTATTAATATAATGTCAGTTATGGGGAAGTTACTAGAAACCATTATTTGGGATGGAGTGACTGAGCATTTGGACAAATGTGAGCTGATGAGAGATAAAGCATGGGTTGTAAAGGATAGATCATGGCTAACACACCAAGTTGATTTATTTGTTGAGGTAACTAACCACGGAATCCCCACAGTGCAGAATATGAAAGGTAAGGGAGTATCCAGAATACATTATTCATATGGACTTGCAGAAGGCATTGGATAATGTTCCACACAAGAGTCTGGTAGCAAAAATGATAGTGCATGGAATCAAAGCAAGTTATTGGCTTGGACAAAGAATTGATTTGGAAATAGGAAACAGAGAGTCTGTCACGAGAACTCAATTTGATAGGATGTGATTAGTAGATCTGGATTGGGGCTGTAGCTTTCCACTTTATTTTTAAACCTTGGATAAAGAAATAGAGAAAACTGTACATCTAATTCTGCTGAAAAAATTGTGATCTAATATATAAAAAATATAGGTGGGAACAGAAAATTGCAAAGCAACATTGCTAGATCAAGTGAATGGATAAAACTGTGATAAGTGAAGTTCAATGTGTGAGATCATCCAGTTTGGACCAAAGAATAATCAATCTGAGTATTTTCCAAATGGCGAGAAACCAGTGACTATGGGTGAGCAGAGAGGTTTCAGGTCCAAGTACAGAAATCACTAAAGCTATTGGACAGGTACAAAAATATCTAAAATAGTGAATGAATTGTTGGCTTTTACCTTAAAGGGTTGGAATGCAAAGGGCTGAAGTTGGGTTAAAGCTGTACAGAACTATTGAGATGCTATCTGGAGTATTGAATTCAGTTCTACCCACTGCATCTTGATGCCAGAGCGAATAGGATTATACTATGAGGAATGTTTGTAAAAGTTTGGCTTTTATTTCCTAGAATATTGAAGATTAAGTTGTGATCGAATTGGGGTGTTCTAGGTAATTAAAGAATTTAATTGAGATGTGTAGTTTAGGTGGATTGGTCATGGCAAATGCATGGGTTTACAGGAATAGGGCAGAGTGGAGAGCCTAGGTGGGATGCTCTTTCGGAGAACCGGTGCAGACCCGATGGGTTGAATGGCCTCTTTCTGCCTTTTATACTGTTTCTCCAAGTTCTTACTACCAAAATGAATCACCTCACACCTTTGTATTAAACTTCATCTGCCATCTATCTGCCCACTCCACCAATATTCTTTTGAACTTCTGCACTGCCCCCTTACAGTTTACAATGCTTCCAAGTTCTGAATCACCGCAAACTTTGAAACTGTCCTAATTTATATCAGGAAAAGCAGGGGTCCCAATACCATCCCCTAGAAAACTCTGCAACAAACTTTCCTCCAGCCTGAAAAATATCCATTGGCCATCACTTGCTGTTTCCTATTACTCAGCTAACTTTGTATCCACGTTGCTACTGTCCCTTTTCTTCCATAAATTATAGCATTTCTTACAATTTTGTTGTGTGGTACCCAGAACTGTACACAATGCTTCAGCAGAGGTCTAACTAGTGTCCTATACAAATTCAGTATAACTTCCTTGCCCTTGTACTATATGCATTTCGGAAGTCAATGTACACTAATGTAAAAAATATTAAAAGCATTACTCACATCAATAATTTCTGTTACCTCTTCAAAAAACTCCAGCAAGTGAGTTAAACATGATTTTCCCTTGAGAAATCCATACTGCCTCTTCCCAGTTAAACCACATTTTTCCATGTGATCATTAATTCTATCCCAAATAATTGTTTCTAGAAGCTTCCCCAACACTGAAGTTAAACTGACTGGTCTGCAATTTCTGGGTTTATCCTTACAGCTATTTTTAAACAAGGACATAATATTTGCAATTCTCAAGACATCTGGTAGCTCCTCTGAGTCTAGAGTAGACTGGAATTTTATGACCAGCACTCCTGCAATTTCCATTCTCACTTCCTTCTATATTTTTGGATGCACCTCATGCAAACAAAGACTGTTTTTAGGTTAGTGTTAGTTCTTTTTTTTCAAAAAAACACGAGCTAAATTCTGAATCCAACTAATTGCCTTACTTATGTTTAATAGATAGAAAAGACCAATGCTAACTACTATATGTGCTACCTAGATCCTAATTTCTACAGTTTAGCATAGCGAAAGAGAGTGAGAAATAAATGAAGGGTGATAGTGGGAGTGGGGGAAGTCCAGAGAATGAAATGACTGAGAACAGAGTAAGGGAAGAGGAAAATACAAGTTGGTCGTTCAAAGGGTAAGAAGTAGGGGTATTGATAAAGAACAAGGGGCTGGTAGGAAAGAGATTGGATCGTAGGAAGGTAAACAAAAGTAGAATACATGATGGGAGTCAACATATGGGAAATGAAAAAATATTGGGATGACAGAAGATGAAGAGAAGCAGCCACTCATAGAATCATAGAATCATAGAATCCCTACAGTGCAGAAGAGGACCATTTGGCCCATTGACCCTAATCCACCCAGGCCCTATCCCCGTAACCCCACATATTTACCCTGCTAGTCCCCCTGACACTAGGGTCAATTTGCCATGATCAGCCAACCTAACCTGCATATCTTTGGAGAGTGGGAAGAAACCGGAACACCCGGAGGAAACCCACACAGACACGGGAAGAGCATGCAAACTTCACACAGACAGAGACCCGAGGCTGGAATTGAACCCAGCTTCCTAGCGTTGTAAGGCAGCAATGCTGTGACATTGCATGCAGGCGCAGGCTTTCTGTATTTTTAACTGTTTTCTTCTGCATAACCATCAGCCTCTTTCTGCAACCTGTTCCATCAAGTGCTCATCTGAATTCTGTACAGCAGAACTCATACAAACAAATAAGATAGGAGCTGAAGTAGACCATTCAGCCCCTCGGGCTTGCTCCACCATTGAATAAGATTATGGTTGATCTGTGTTTCCAATCCCACATTACCATCTACCTCCGATAACCGTTGATTCCCTTTGCTAACAACTTATGTGAGACCTTGCCTTCTGTCAAACCTTCACTTGTTCAATCCTTTTGCCCTGCCCCAGCTTTAGACCACTTATGTCTAGTGTGGCACCATGTGCAGATCCTGCCTCTATTCTATTCTCTGGACCTCCTTGAGATAGAAGTGTGAGGTGATTCATTTTGGTAGTAAGAACTTGGAGACACAGTGTAAAATAAAGGGTGCAACTCTAACGGATGTGTAGGAGCAGAGGGACCTAGGTGCATATGATACTAAAAGTGGCAGGACAGGTGGAGAGAACAGGGTTCTCTAACCTCGCCCGCTGCTTGGATTCTCCAGTCCTACAGCAGTGAATGGAGATTTGGCTGCGTCCCACTATCACCCTTCATTTATTTCTCACTCTCTTTCTCTAAGCTAAACTGTAGATATTAGGATCTATACAGCACATATATTGGGGAGGCGATGGCCTAGTGGTATTATCACTCGACTGTTAATCCAGAAACTCAGCTAATGTTCTGGGTTTGAATCCTGCCAAGGTAGGTGGTGGAATTTGAATTCAATAAAAAATATCTGGAATTAAGAATCTACTGATGACCATGAAATCATTGTCGGAAAACCCATCTGGTTCACTAATATCCTTTAGGGAAGGAAATCTGATGTCCTTACCTGGTCTGGGCTACATGTGACTCCAGCGTAATATGGTTGACTCTTAACTGCCCCCTGAAATGTCCTTGCAAGCCACCCAGTTTAAGGGCGATGAGGGATGGGCAATAAATGCTGGCCAGGGAGCGATGCCCATATTCGTCGAATGAATAAAATAAAATTTCTCCATTCCCAATGGCAGTGGCAGCGGGGCGGTGAACAGCTGGAGAATTCCGGCCAGTATCTTAGGACTTATTAATAAGGGCAGAGTAAAAGAGCAAGGTGTTATGCTGAGCTTGTATAGGACACTAGTTAGATCTCAAATGAAATATTGTGAACATTTAAGGATTGTATACGATTAAAAGAAAAGGCATACAGAGAGGTTTCAGGAAGCATTTTGAGTGATTTGTGGGAGCCTCGTGGCTAGATTAAGCAATCATTGAATCAAACACTCTCACTTTGAAATAGCAGCTGATTTGTGTGACACACTATGGCATTTCTGTTGCTGAAAATACTATCACAAAATAACCTGCAGGGATAACAGGTAAAAGAGATTCCAAGCCCCAAGCCCAATGCATTGAACTTACAATAGACATTTCACAGAAATGTTGTCATGTGTGAAATAATTAATCTATTCACACACACAACTTCATGCAGTTAAAACTGCCCCCAAAAAAACACATTCAAGGGTTTACAGCTATTGAGTTTAATCTCAATAATAAGCCACAACTTGAATAAATGGCAATGGTTTAATTATATCTGCACACACAGGTAGAAATCACTGCCAGAATTTCGGGGCTTTGACAGCACAGCAAACCATAATATTATGAATATGGACCTTTGTTTGTGATGGTTGAACTGTTCCCTGTGGCAAATTTTGCGCAGGCTAAAGCTCATCTTCTAAGCACACTATCAATCTAGCAGCTAGGTTGCAATCCCTACTGTTTTATCCCATTTATCTTATTATAATTTTTGTTTTTTAAAAAATTTATTTATTAGTATCACAAGTAGGCTTACATTAACACTGAAATAAAGTTACTGTGAAAATCCCCTAGTCACCACACTCCGGTGCCTGTTTGGGTACACTGAGAATGAATTTAGCATGGCCAATGCACCTAACCAGCACGTCGTTTGGACTGTGGGAAGAAACCGGAGCCCCCGGAGGAAACCCACGCAGACACGGGGAGAATGTGTAAACTCCTCGACAGACAGTGACCCAAGCTGGGAATTGAACCCTGGTCTCTGGCGCTGTGTGAGGCAGCAGTGCTAACCACTGTGCTGCCGGTTTAGTGGAAAATTGAAGTAAAAATTTAAAATACAATCTATTCGGATTTATTATCTCATAGTCACCTTATTCTACATCAATGCAAGTGATAGAATTTCCCATCACTTAAAAGATGAATGTTCAGCAAATAGACTAATTGCTCACCATCCAGGTTGGTATCATTTCATAGGTATTGTTAAACTAAATTTTCAATTTTCGGATCTGTTTACAAATATTACATAGGAAGTTCCTGTTACAGAGGTGCAGTCCGCTCGTTTGTTCTGTAGGGACCTGATTCTGTTCTCCTCAAATGTTGAAATTGAGTGAGGTGGAGGCATCTCCATTTTGGATCTGTTCAGGGTTGTTTTTTTCCCATGTAGTGGGATCTGTGGGTCCAATTTAAAAGCTCTGAGATTGGATGTTTGAATATGACATTTTATCTAAGTTTAGAACAGCCGAGAGTTTGGATCCCTACAATTGCTTGTAGAATACCACCTTTTGTGTGTGGGAATCCTCCATACAAATTATATGGCTGATTCAGCAAAACTGAGTTCTCATGAGCATGGTCTTGGTACAAGATATGTGGCACCTTATACAAACTTAAGGATTAGGGGTTTTCTCCAGCCACTTGATGTTGCAGATACATCTTAAGCAGCAAAGGTGGAATGCATCTAGTTGCTGTATGTGACACTAATTGGGTGTCCATATCTCACAACCATGGAGATGATATTAGAAGCACTACACTTTGAACCTTGTTTTGAAGCAAACTCTATGCTCTCTCCAAAGCCTGTTGGTGAGGCTGCTGAATACTGAGCTTGCTTTTCCAGGTGGTGTGCAACTTTATTGTTTGAGACAATACTCTCAAGATAGCAGAACTATCTTGGGAGCATCCTCTCCCAAGAGGATGTGTTGTTGATTATGGTGTCTTCAGTTTTGTGATTAGGGACATTTTGATACAAAATATCTGTCTTCTACAGATTTAGGGCGGGATTTTCTGATGTGCTCCTGTGGCATGTTTTGTGTCAGTGGATGTGACCATTGGCAGCAGGATCATCCAGTCCCATCGCTCTCAATGGAGCTTCCCATTGTTCGTACCTATAGAGTCATAGAGGTCCACAGCACTGAAAAAGGCCCTTCGGCCCATCGGGTCTGCGCCGGTCAAAGGCAAACCACCCAACTATTCTAATCCCATTTTCCAGCATTTGGCCCATAGCCTTGTATGCCTATAGAGTATCACTGCTGCTGAGTAACCCATGGTGGGTGGATCCCGCCAGCAGGAATGGCTGGAAATCCCACCCTTATTGTAAAGCCAATGTACGCTGAGGCTTGGGCAAAGCAGTCAACAAGCAGCTGGGTGGCCTCTGGAATGTGTGCTATGACAGCACAGTTGGCAAGCAAGAGCTCATTTAGTCATCATTGTGCGATCTCTATGTAAACCTTAAGCCTTTGCAAAATGCCTGCTGTCCTGAACTGAATGTGTACTCCTGTTCTTATACAGGAACATAGCCAAGAAGTAGATGGCAAATAGAACTGGAGTCATCACACAGCCTTACTAGGTACAATTGCTGACAGGAAAAGGATCTGCTAATACACCTTTCTGCATCACACTGGCCATCGTGCTGTCATGAAATGAGTGAATGATCCTGATCATCTTTTCAGGGAAGCTATTATGTACATTGCCTTACATCAAGCCTTCACAGTTTAATGTGTTGAAGGTCTTGATCAGATCAACAAACACCATGGAGGCAATTGTCCCACAAGTATTCTAAGTGCTGAATTCGCATGAAAACTGGAGTAAATCACACTGTTTTTGTTTCAGTGCTAGTTTAAAAATGAATCTCCCACACTCTGTGCACTGCAGATTGCACTCGCGTAAATCACACTGAAAATCAGTGGGCAAGGCCTATTCCCGCCCAGGAGGCCAGCACATAGCGCTGAGTGGGCCTGCGCATGCGCCAATCTGTCAGAACAGAGATCGGTGCATATGCAGTGACCCCTGCCGGCCTCTCGGTCGCTGGCTGGGTTGATCGCTGGCCAGCCCCGTGGCCCCTGTATCACCGACCCTCCCACCCCCCACAACCCAATTGCTGGGCCCCTGACCATGTCCGGACCCAGCTGCGGCCGTCCCCGATTCCCCCCCCCATAGTGGATATTCCCACTTGGGCAGTGCCAGAGGGCACAGGCTGGCACTGCTAAGATGCCAATGCCCAAGGGGCACCCATCCCCACCGCCTGACCCTCTTGGGGGCCCCGCATACCCACCCTTCACTCCAGCAGGGTTGCACTGCTAACTTCCCAAAAGTGAGGAGCTACTTTAAACCCCGCTGGAGTGAACCACTCCTAGTGGTGGGGGAGAGGCTAGCGGGCCCGGAGACTTCATTACCAGGCCCACCAATCATATTTAAATTATATTAAAATCCCCCCCACATACTTAATCAATCAGCGCAGTGGGATGGGAGAATCGCTCCCCACCTCCCCCCCTCCCCATGTTGAGGTCCTTCTTTTGTTCATACAACTTTTCTTGAATTCAATGTGCCACAAATATCATGTTAATCTTTTACCATCCAAGCTAATCATAGAATTACAGAAGGACAAGAATGCAATGAATCTGTTTGCTATTATCTAGTTCCTGCAACCCCGTAATTGCTTTACAATGATATGAGGGCAACATGGGAGTGGGAGATCTGAAACACAATGCCTTCAAAATCTGGACTAGGGTTTAGCAAGGCGGTGTGAATGCCATCACATCATTTACAATCTACCTGACTGTGGCTATTCACCTCATCAAAGAACAACTGCCCTTTGACATCGGTATAAACGCATTCTAGATGGAAAACTCTTACTGCAGTCACTTCTGTGACAAAACTAAACTGGCCACTATAGACAGATATGATATGCAGTTTGCAGATGACAACAGTGTCATTACCCACTATGCACCAGATTTCCAAGCCAATCCTCATCTCTTCAATTCTGTATATAAAAAACTCGGCCTATCCTTGAATGTTGTCAAGACAAAACTCCTTATCAACCCACACCTGGTCAGCCAAATATTCCATCTCCCATACATGTTGAAGAAGAGACTCTGGAATATGTCGAGCACTTCCCATATTTAGCAGCCACCTCATTTAAAAAGCCACCGTTGACCAGGAGATTCAACACTGAATCAACTGTGCCAACTCAGCCTTCTAAAAACTATGGCAGCGAGTGTTAAACAACAAAACACATCCACAAATCAACAAAAATCTAGAATACAGAGCAGTTGCTGTCAGTACATTCCTGTACTGCAGAGAGATCTGGACTATATTGAAGTGACACATAAGAGCTCGACAGAAATCCCACCAGCAACGCTACCGCCACATCCTCCAGATCCAATGAGAAGACTGTCAAACAAATGCTTGTGTCCTCTTGAAGTCAGATCTTCTCGACTCTCAAATGGCCAAATTTCTGGGGAAGACAAAGGAAATGCTTCAGAAACACTCTGAAATTCTCCTTGAAGCTCAGCAGCAGCATTGACTGGGAGGAGCTTGCTGCCAATTGTTCAGAATGGCAATAACTTGTCCATCAAACTGCATCACACTTTGAGTCCCAACATATTAATAGTGAGGCAGAGCAATGGCAGAAGAGGAAAGAAAAGGAAGTGAATCTTGCACTCTGGATCCCACAACCTCATGGGACATCATTGTGCCCAAAGATCTGTAGGTCAATAACGAATTGGTCTGTTTAGTCACGTAAAGACCATGGCAGAAACACATGACCCTGAGTACATGTCAATCTCAAATCAGAGGATTGCTGATGACAACAGTGACAATTCCCTGGGCAAGCTAGATTTTTTTGACAGGTGGTTTCTTTGAGTTGTTCATCCTAACATTTTGATTGACCCTTGAAGGCGAGAGTTTCACCAGCTTCAGTTCAGTTGCTCAGTAAGACAAAATGCTGTTGGGTGGGTAACAAGAGACTCATGCTTCGTGTCTCCTGTTGCCTTTGGCATAAGTTGTTCATTGTTTATTTATTGCTCTATTTAAATGTTAGTGATGCTAAGATCCGACAGTCTCATTGCCACTCCTTCTCTCACTGTGTAGCAAGAGGGAATCAAATGCATGTGATTTTGTGATCAAGCTCCCCAGCAGCAGATTTTAACAGAATCTTGACCTATATTGTTCAGTTTTAACTTCAGATATTTTGTCTGGAATTTTACTGATCTCTTGGTAATGGGCAGTGAGGTGGGAAGGCTGGAAAAATGAGACAAGAATGCACTGATGGAGTGCCTTCGCCAAGCCATTTTGTTAGGGGCAGGAAAACTGACAGACAAGCCACCTGTCAGAAGCCCAGTTGAGACAGGAAGCGTCCGATTAGTGATCTTTTCCCACCTCTGTTGGCATTATTCCGCATCGGGGTGGCCACTGCCATGTGTGGAGATGGTTCATTGAAACCTGGTGTACTCCAAGTAGGTGGAGAAGAGGGGCTGTCGCCTTTCCGGACACTCCATTAGCCCACGTTGGGCCTCCTGGCTGCCACCCATCCTCAGCAATCTTTTGCCCCCCACGTTCCGCCTATGATTGGGGCCCAACTGCTTGGTCCAGCATCCCCCAAACCCACTCAAGGTGCACAACCATCAATGTGTCCTCATCCTCCAATTGTAGCCTCAACAATCAACACCAGTGGCACCACTGATGCTGCCAGTCCTCTGATGGGCCAGCAGATCTTGGGGTCGGGCTATCATCCTGATTAGGGATGGCAGCCCTGGCAGCAGCTGCTTAATTGCCCACTACCGGAAATATGCCTCCCAGGTCTACCTGCCTGTCAAAATGGGGTTACCTGCTCTTTGCGGCCCATGGTGGGACTCCAGTCTCAAAGGTACAATTTAACCTGTTGTTTCACAGCAATATAACTATTCCCCTTGTCACTAATAACACCTCAAGTCCCATCCATGCAGAGCGCATTGGAAAAGGTGGAACATAATGTCGACATGCATGGTGCAACATCAGATTTTGGCTGGTGATATCTCCCAAATAGAGCAATCATTGACCATTAAGAAACCTTAACTTCAAAATTCTATACTTTTTGAAGCCTTTGGACCCCCCCAACAGCTCCCCGCACACTCCTCCCCACCCCACTTCCCCACCATCCCTGACACCCAATAAAGTGACAAGATGCCACAAATTCCTGACACCCCACTCCCCACTATTTGGCAAATACCAAATGGCTGTGGTGCTCATTCCATCCCAGTAAATGCTCCTGATCTTGGGATTTTGGTGAAATTGGACTTGAACAAAGGAGATGGGGAAGTGCCTCTCCAGAAATCTTTGAGCCATTCTGTTTTAGAAATGGAACAAAACTAAAACAAAACTTAAAAAATGCTACCATTGCTTTTGACTGACATGGTACCAGGCTTTTGTTAACCTAGGTCAATTAAGCTATATACTTTGTGACTAACAGGTATTGTGCCTGTGGCGGTAAATGGGAATCACAGCAACACAGCTGCTTGTTGGGATTTTTTTTCCCTCGACCTTATATGCAGTTCAGTATTTAACTCATGACAATAAATCTTCCTCTTGCCCAAGAGGGAAACTTGAGAAATGAATTTGAACATCATAGCTGGCATGTACTAACCATGTACTGCACCACAAACTGACCTTGCCAATTATGTGGTGTTATGCAAAGAAACAATTCTAAACCTGTCTGGATCATTTGTCCAAATAAGTGAAGGTTATGCAGAACTTCACACATGAACCCTTTAAATGTGATAAATTATCCAGGAAAAAAAAACCTCAAGCAAAATCAACTTTTCTTTGACAAATGAGAATTGAACTGGCAAGCCAAATGTTTATTACATTCAGTTTTGTGCTTTGAAGGGGGGTATTATTAATTAAATAACGTTATAATCAGTGAATTTTGGATTATGTTTCGCATTTTTTTAATACCACCCCCCCCCCCCCCCCCCAACTATTTTTGCTTGATTTGTTTCGCTTTGCTCATAATTCCAATTGTAACCAAATTCTGATAAATATTTATTGAGTTTCAGAAGCCACTGGGTTCAGGAACCATAGAAAAGTTGGGAAATTAGTCAATAATTTAGAAGACTTCCTATAGTTTTAACCATCTATTCAATAAGTCAATGTGAACACTAACAAGAACAATTTTAACATAACCATATGAGGTCTGCATGCTTTAAAAAAACATTTATTTATTAGTGTCACAAATAGGCTTACATTTAACACTGCAATGAAGTTACTGTGAAAATTCCCTCATCGCCACACTCCAGCAGCTGTTTGGGTACACTGAGGGAGAATTTAGCATGGCCAATGCACCTAACCAGTACGTCTTTCACACTGTGGGAGGAAACTGGAGCACCTGAGGAAACCCACACGGCACAGAGAGAACGTGCAGACTCTGCACAGACAGTGACCCAAGCCTTTCAAACTCCCAATGGACAGTTAGCAGCCGACCATTCCCTCTATGCTTTCTATTGGGAGGGCATCCAGAAATAGAATAACTTCTAGATAACATCGTGTTTACAACTATCACTATGACAAGAGGTTGCATTTATGTAAGAAATTTAACATAGAAAAATGCATTCAAGACACATCAGTACATGGAATAATAAACAATGGCCCTGAATATCCATGGGGATGTCCTTATCTCCTGACATAATTTTCTGCGAAATGGTGATGATGACTAAAAATTAATATTTATGCCACTTGTATGGATGTTCTGCTGATTTCCAAGTCAAGTTACAGTGGGATAACCACCCCACCCATCACTCCCATCATTGGATGGCACGGTGGCACAGTGGTTAGCACTGCTGCTTCATAGCACCAGAGACCAGGATTTGGAAGCAGAGAAGGTTTACCAGATTTGGAGTGGAGGAGTTGGCTTGTGAGGAAAGGTTGGAAGCCTCGACTTGTAACTGCTGGAGGTTAGAAGAGTAAGAGGTGACTTGATTGAAACCTTTAAAAATTCTGAGGGGCCCTGAAAGGGTGGTTGTGGAGAGGATGTTTTCTCTTGTTGGACAATCTACAACTAAAGGTTACTGTTTAAAAATATGGGGCCACCTGTTTAAAGTGGAGATGAGGCAAACTTTTTTTGCTCAGAGGGTCATGAGTCTTGGAACTCGCTTCCCGAAAAGGTAGGGGACTCAGAGTCTTTAAATATTTTTAAGGCCGAGGTGGATAGATTCTTGGTAAGTAAGGGGTTATTGGTTAAGCAATAGGTTATGAGGGGGTAGGCGGATGCAGATTTGAGATTACTATCAGATCAACCATGATCTTAATAAATAGCAGCGCAGGCTCGAGCAGCTGAATGGCCTACTCCTGCTTCTTGTTTGTATTTTTGTATGTTCATATAAGAGAGGTAAACCTTCAACTTCCAGGAAGGACAATCTGGACTGCACCAAAAAAAGATCATCCGAGTCCACTCTGTAAATGAACGAGTGAACATTCCCTCTGGAAGAAAAGGGGTAAGTTCATGTGTGACTGAGGAAGACAGATTGTCGACGAAGAAAAATACAACAACAAGGAGCACAATAAATGAACCAGATTTTGGCACCGAGTATTTGCAACGTCAAGTACTACAACTTTAACCACAGACCAACTAAGTCAGCCCAAAGCAGTTAAGACCACCATTTCTCCAAACTTGAAAAGAACAAGATTTAGAACAGCCATAAAGCCTCCAGACTATCTGAATCTGTAAAAAGTCAGAGATTTTAGGGGAGAAGGAGTAGCATGTAAATATTACTGTAAATACATTTAAGACTTGTGGGGAGATGTATTAGTGGAATGTTAAGGGTTGTAAGGGTTAATGCGGGACTGGGGAAACAATACTGCCCACATTAGGTGTCAAGAGTCATATGGGAGTAGTAGAGTATCAGGGCGGCACGGTGGCACAGTGGTTAGCACTGCCGTCTCAGTGCTAGGGACCCTGATTTGATTCCGGCCTTGGGTGACTGTCTGTGTGGAGTTTGCACATTCACCCCATGTCTGTGTGGGTTTCCTCCGGGTGCTCTGGTTTCACTGCCACAGCCCAAAGATGTGCAGGTTAGGTGGCTTGGCCATGCTAAATTGCCCCTTAGGGCCCTATTTTACCATTTTGATACTAAGTGCTGGGCGGATTTGAAACTGGGAGTGTTTCAGATCCAACTTTTAGACCTGCTCTCAGGCACCCCCATACGCAGACTGCCTGCAAAAATATCAGCGAATCGCACTGTAGAAGCCTGTGGGCAGGGCTTAACGCGCCCAAAACCTGCAGCTCCAATCGGCACCTCCAACTGCGCATGCGCAGAAAAAACATGATAGAATAACGCTCCCCTGCCACATCCCTCCCGGGCTGGATAATGCCTCCCCCTGGCCCCCACAGACATTGCCTCACCCCCCCGCCACAATATTACTGACCCCTTATTCCCCCCACTCCCCCCCCCCCCAACCACCCAGACCAATACGGGCCCCTCCCCTCTTCCCCCCCATCGATCTCAGGCAGAGTGGCAGCAGACCCCCTTTCCCCCTCACTGATCTCAGGCAGAGTGGCAGCAGACCCCCTTTCCCCCTCACTGATCTCAGGCAGAGTGGCAGCGGATCCCCCATCCCCCCACCGCCCCATCAGCAAACCTGCAAGTGCTCACTTGCCTTCCCCTCAATGCTAACAAGCAAACTGCATGGAACTTGCTGGAATGTTCTGCCAAACTGCCTGCAGCTGATCTGCCCTAATGAGGGGCAGCGCCATTAAAAACACAAGAATGGATAGGCAGGTAGTGCAGGACAATATGTGCACGACCAGTCCCTGTATTTCTGAGGGTGATCTGGGCAGGCTCCTGGATGCAGCAGAGGCAAGGCAGGACACTCTCTTACCCCAGGAGGACACAGACCCAGGGCGGGGGGAGGGGTTGCTGATGGAAATGCAGCCTGGGAGGAAGTCACCGCCTCGGTCAGTGCCAGGGCACTGGTCCCCCCAAACCGGGAAGTAGTGCTGGAAAAAAGTCAATGACCTCATCCAGGCAGCAAGGGTGAGTGCTGAACCCCATCTTGCATCTTCCCCCCAGATCTCCCCCAGATCCTCCCATCCCTAGCACCCTGCATGCTTCCTGCTCCTGACCCCCACGCAGCTCCTTCCTATCCCCCCCAAGAGCCCCTCCATTTGGCCTCGAAGGGCCACCACCTGATACGTTGCAGGAGTCACGCCACCATTTTTTTCATGGCTCTTTCTGTCTCTTTCTGTTGGACTTTAACCTGGTGTTGTTAGACTCCTTACTGTGTTTACCCCACTCCAACGCCGGCATTTCCACATCTTTCTGTCTCCACAGGAGAAGACCGACCATAATACCTGTGAAAGGCAAAGACAGGGGGTGGTGAGCCAGACCTCCGGGTCCTCACCCTCTTTGAGGAGCGGGCGCTGGAGCTCTCAAGAGAAGGGGAGATTCGGGCTGTTAGCAACAGCATGGTTGAGCTGCCGTCAAGACAGCTCTTTGTTGCTTTGGAGAAAGGCAGAGGTGTGACTGGTGACAGGATTTTTGGGGTAAGATTTAATTTAAAGCACTTTTTCGCAGGTGTTAGTTATTTATTTAATTACTTTTAAATTTTGGCGCGAAACCGGCAGTGGCCGTGGGGTTTACTGGGAAGGGTCTTTTGAGTTTTTTTTAGTGCACGGGAGGTTTAAAAGGCAGGCCCCACTATCTAACGGGCAGCGTTGGGAGCGGGCAGCGGAGTGAGAGGGAGCTGAGTGAGAACTGAGGGGCTTTGGCTCATCGGGCTTAGGCAGAAAGGGCGAGCAGGGGTGAGTTTCTTATTTTTTTTATTTATTTATAATTTACTTTTCTCTGTGTACCTTGGAAGAAAGGGTGAAATATGAGTGTAAAGCCAGTGTGGTGCTCGCAGTGCAGTATGTGGGAGGTCCTGGAGGCACCTGGCCTCCCGGACATCCACATCTGTGAGGGGTGTGTCGAGCCGCAGTTCCTGAGGGCCCATGTTAGGGAGCTGGAACTGCAGCTTGACGATCTTAGGCAGGTGAGGGAGAATGAGGAGGTGATAGACAAGAGCTATCATCAGGTGGTCACACCAGGGCCACGGGAGGAGGCCAAGTGGGTGACAGCCAGGAAGGGTAAAACACGGGTGATTGAGAGCACCCCGGTGGAAGTGCCCCTACATAACAAGTACTCCTGTCTGAGTACTGTTGGGGGGACAGCCCATCTGGGGGAAGCAGCAGTGGCCGTGTCTCCGGGGTGGAGTCCGGCCCTGTAACTCAGAGGGCTAAGGAAAGGAGGAGGAAGGCGGTATTAATCGGGGACTCGACAGTCAGGGGGACGGACAGGCGATTTTGCGGAGGCAGGCGGGAGTCTCGCATGGTGGTCTGACTCCCTGGGGCTGGGATCCAGGATGTCGCTGGGCGAGTCCCAGAAATCCTGAGGTGGGAGGGAGAGGAGCCGGAGGTAGCGGTACATATTGGTACCGCTGATGTGGGTAAGAAGGGGGAGGGAACATGAAAAAAGAGTATAGGGAATTAGGGAGACAGCTGAGAAGGAGGAAAGCAAAGATAGTAATCTCGGGATTGCTGCCTGTGCCACGGGAACAAAGAACAAACAAAGAACAATACAGCACAGGAACAGGCCCTTCGGCCCTCCAAGCCCGCGCCGCTCCCCGGTCCAGGATTGAAGGTGAGGAAAGAAATGGAGTGAGGTGGAGGATGAATGTGTGGCTGAGGGAATGGTGCAGGGGGCAGGGATTCAGGTTCCTGGACCATTGGGACCTCTTTAGGGGCAGGTGTGACCTGTATACTAAAAACGGGTGGCACTTGAATCCCAGGGGGACCAATATCCTGGCAGGAAGGTTGGCTAAGGCTACTGGGGAGAGTTTAAACTAGATAGGTTGGGGGGAGGGGATCAAAGCGACGTGACTGAGAGTGAGGAAGGTAGCTCGCAAACAGAGAAGGGTTATAGGCAGTGCAAGAGGGCAGGTGGACTGGGAACAGAGAAGGGGAGAGGTCAGACCATAGGATTGAGAGGTGTCTACTCTAATGCCAGGAGTATAGTGAATAAACAACTAGCTAAAGGAGGAGAGGGCTTGGGAGATGTTAGTAGCGCTTCAACAAACCGGGTCCACATAAAGGCTGGCATAAAGACACTTTGCCTGAATGCACGAAGCATTCGAAACAAAGTAAATGAGTTGATGGCACAAATCCATACAAATGAATATGATCTAGTGTCCATCACAGAAACGTGGTTGCAGGGTGACCGGGACTGGGAACTGAATATACAGGGTTATCAGGCATTTAGGAAGGATAGACAGGTAGAAAAAGGAGGTGGGGTAGCTTTGTTAATAAAGGATAATATCAGGACGGTAGTGAGAGATGACATAGGCTCTAAGGAGCAAAACGTGGAATCGTTGTGGGTGGAGATAAGGAATAGTAGGGGGAGAAAGACACTGGTAGGCATAGTCTATAGGCCCCCAAATAATAACTTAGAGGTGGGGAGGGCTATAAACAAGCAAATAATGGATGCGTGCAAAAGTGGAACGGCAATAATCATGGGGGATTTTAACCTACATATTGATTGGTCGACTCAAATTGGACGTGGAGGGCTTGAGGAAGAGTTCTTGGAATGCTGTCGGGATTGTTTCATTGAACAGTATGTTACAGAACCTACGAGAGAGCGAGCTATCTTGGATCTGGTTCTGTGCAATGAGACAGGTAGGATTAAGGATCTTCTTGTGAAGGATCCTCTTGGGATGAGTGATCATAATATGGTGGAATTTCTGATACAGATGGAGGGTGAGAAAGTAGGGTCCCAAACCAGTGTCCTCTGCTTGAACAGAGGGGAGTACGATAGGATGAGGGTGGAATTGGCTAATGTAGACTGGGCGAGCAGACTGGTAGGTAGGACAGCTGAGGAACAGTGAAGGATTTTTAAGGAGATTTTTTTAAGTACTCAGCAAAAATATATTCCGGTGATAAAGAAGGACTGTAAGAAAAAGGATAACCGGACGTGGATAACGAAGGAAATAAAGGAGAGTATTAAAATAAAATCAGATGTGTACAGAGTGGCCACAAATAGTGGAGAATTAGTGGATTGGGAAAGCTTTAAAGAAAAACAAAGAACGACTAAGAAAGCAATTAAGAAAGGAAAGATAGATTATGAAACTAAACTAGCTCAAAATATAAAAAATGATAGTAAAAGTTTTTACAAGTATATAAAAAGGAATAGAGTGGCTAGAGTGAATGTTGGACCCTTGGAAGATGAGAGGGGGGATTTAATAGTGGAAAACGAGGAAATGGCTGAGACTTTAAATAAGTTCTTTGTGTCGGTCTTCACGGTGGAAGACACAAATAGTTTGCCGAATATTAGAGATCGAGAGTTGGTGGGAGGGGAGGTCCTTAATACAATTACTGTTACTAAGGAGGTGGTGCTTGGTAGACTAATAGGACTGAAGGTAGACAAGTCCCCGGGCCCGGATGGAATGCATCCCAGGGTACTGAAAGAAATGGCTGAGGTAATAGCAGATGCCTTAGTAGTAATTTATCAAAATTCACTGGACTCTGGGGTAGTGCCGGCTGACTGGAAAATAGCTACTGTTACGCCGCTGTTTAAAAAAGGAAGTAGACAAAAGGCAGGTAACTACAGGCCAGTTAGCTTAACGTCCGTAGTTGGGAAGATGCTAGAGTCCATTATTAAAGAGGAAATAACAGAGCACCTGAATAAGAATGGTTCGATCAAGCAGACGCAGCATGGATTCATGAAGGGAAAGTCGTGTTTGACGAATCTACTGGACTTTTATGAAGATGTCACTAGTGCGGTTGACAGAGGGGAACCGGTGGATGTGGTGTTTTTAGATTTCCAGAAGGCATTCGATAAGGTGCAGATATAATAGTGACCTTTAAGGGCATCTTTACAGCTACGTGAATGGGATGGGAATAGAGGCATATGCTCCCCGGAAGAGTAGGGCGTTACAATTCAGATGGGCAGTCTGGTCGCTACAGGCTTGGAGGGCTAAAGGGCCTGTTCTTGTGATGTAATTTTCTTGTTCTATGTTCAATGGAGACATGTGACTCATGTGTTTGGCATCCCGGATTCCTCTCCCTCCCTTGCACTTAACCTTGTGTCCTGTGTTGCAGGGACAGATCTGGATGTCCCGGGGCCTTCTGAACTCCAGGCCCCTACTGCAGCTCCCACCCATCCTGGTCAGGACAGCTCGGACAAGTCCTCAGAGGATATAGGTGAAGGGACCTCCTATGGTGGCACCGTTTTAGTGTCAGCTTCCACCTCACAACTCACCATCCCAAATACTGACATGTCAGTGGGTCCAGTTAGTGGTGAGGCTTCTGGGTCACTCTCTGGTGAACACGACACACTGAGTAATGTACATCGGGTGGAGGAGGGAACGTCCGAGACCTCTGGCAGGCGGGGGCCTGTCAGAGGCGAGGACTCAGCTGGCCCCAGGCTACATGCTGGGCCTCTGAGATCACTTCTCCCTCAGCTGCTGGAGATGCAGTAACAGAGCCAGGGAATGCAGGAGGGGCTGACGGCCACACTGGACCGACTGTGAGGCTGTTGGGAGGAGTCTCAAAGCTTTCAGGTGGACCAGCTATTGCCTGTCTTGTGTACTTTCCAGGCCAACACTGCAAGGGTAGCGTCTGCAGTGTAAAGCCTGGGGCAGGGGATCCTCACCATGAGTGGCAGGCTCCAAGCAATGGCCGAGTCACAGCAGACCACAGCTGAGGGTCTGAACAGGCTTCTCGAGATTCTGCGGCCAATGGCTGAGAGGCTCGAGAGCTTGCAGGAGACCCAGAGGGACAGCGCTGAGACACAGTGGGCGATGGCAACAGCCCTTGAGAATGTGGTCCAGTCTCAAAGGGTCATGGCTGAGGAGTTGCAGAGCATGGCCCAGTCTCAGAGGGCACTTGCTGCGGCCATTGACAGGTGACCCCCGATTCAAGTGGCCATCGCAGAGGGCTTGACCACCATGGGTAGGACGCAGGTGGTCCTGCAGGACTGGCAGTGCCAGGTGACGCCGGAGCTTCTGGAGCTTACTGCAGAAGCATCGCCATCCCATGGAGTGACCCAGGAGCCCACAGGAACCACAAGGGAGGAGGAAGGCCTCGAGCCCATTGGGGGCCTTCCAGCCAAGAGACTATGGCTGTGGCTACACCTTCTGACTCCCCCTTTCCTGACACCAGGGCATCTCAGGGACAGCGGGATGAAGAGGGAGTCATGGAAACATCCCAGACACCTTGAAGCTGACCAGGGCCCTCAAGGTCCAGGGCCTCCAGAGGAAGCCCGCCATGCGCCTCACAGGCAACGGGGCGAGGTCGGCAGCTGGCCCCCTCCACCTCTGATGTACATTCTGGGGAGTCACTGAGATGTAGTGATAGGCCACGTAAGGTTAGGAAGTTGTAGTTGCACTGAGATGGCACGGGTCAAGGGCTGCACTCGTTAGAAAGATATTTAAACACCTTAACGTTTTCTGTTCACATGTTTTTATGTTAGAACGTCTTATTTAAACACCTTTATTGCAATTAAATGTTTTTTCACTATCCACCTGTGACTAATTTGTCTCAAATAGGAATCCTCTTCCATTGATGATCGCCAGAGGGATGTTTCATGTTAGTGTCAGTTGGGGAGGCCCCTCATTGCTGTGTCACTGAGAAAAGGAAGCCATTCCACAGAATCCATGAGTGATTCCCGCCTGTCCACCCATCCCAGGGCCCTGTATGGGGGTTTCAGATCCCTTATCCATTACTCAGATGTGGACCCAGGTGACAACGTGCATGCAGAGCTCAGGTCGGAGTCAGACTAGTTTGCACCAAGGCACCATCACAATTGTGCTTAGCGAGTCGTCATCACCCTCCTGCCTGCCAAAAAACTCGCTAACACAGGGTACGTAACAATGTTGCAGGAGATAGAAGGAGTTTTGCAGGGGGGGGGGGCTGGTATGGAACTCACAGACACCAGCCCCTAACGGTTGAACCGCCTGGTGATCAGGGCCTCCCTAGCCACCCTCGCATGCCTCATTTGGGCTGCCAGCCCTCCAGCACCTGGGTGGCGTTCTAAAGCGTGCTCTTCCTCTTCTTCCTCTTCCTCCTCCTCCTCCTCCTGGTCATCCTCCCCAGCAATGCCCAGCTGGTCAGCCTCCATGTCCTCTTCCTCCTCCAATATGTCATCTCTCTGTAGAGGCAGGTTGTGCAAGGCACTGCACACGACCACAATGCAGGAAGAGATCACTGGGCTGTATTGTAGGGCCCTGCCAGATCGGCCCAGGCACCGGAATCACATTTTCAGGAACCCAATGCACCTCTCCATTATCGTGCGGGGGCTACATGGGCCTCATTATAGCGGGTCTCCACCTCAGACACAGGCCTCCGCACAGGCTTCATCAGCCATGTCCGAAGCGGGTAACCCATATCACCTGTGAGCCACCCTCGCAGCCTGGGCTCCTCCTCGAATGCTCCGGGATGTCCGAGTTCCTGACAATGAAGCTGTCGTGCACACTACCTGGGTGTCTTGCGCATAATGTTCATATTATGGTCACACACTAGTTAAACATTCAGGGAGTGGAACCCCTTTCTGTTGATGAATCTTCGTGGATTCTGGAGGGGGGCCTTGAGGGCGACGTGTGTGTAGTCGATGGCCCCCTGAATGTTAGGCATCCCCGCAATGGCTGCGAACCCTGCAGCCCGGGCTTCCTGCTGGGCCTGGTCCAGGTTAAATTTGATGTACTGCCCAGCCCGGGCAGACAGGGCTTCAGTGACCTGCTCGACACAGGTGTGTACAGCTGACTGGACATCTCCACTCGGGGTCTGGAAGGAGCCAGTCACATAAAAGTTCAGAGCGGCCGTCAATCTGACAGTCACTGAGAGTGGGTGCCCCCCTGCCTCTAGGTGCCAGGTCCTGCAACAGGTTGCACAGGTGTCGCATGGTCTCCTTTCAGAGGCGGAGACGTCGGCGGCACACGGTGTCCGACATCTGTTCAAATGA
Organism: Mustelus asterias; assembly: GCF_964213995.1. Taxonomy (NCBI): domain Eukaryota; kingdom Metazoa; phylum Chordata; class Chondrichthyes; order Carcharhiniformes; family Triakidae; genus Mustelus; species Mustelus asterias. The sequence goes on from NC_135805.1 coordinate 68,547,886, forward strand.
CACTCGTGCACAGAACTGCCGGGGTCTCTGCTCCCTCCTTCTCCTGCGCTCCCTCCTCCCCCCCGTGGGTTGAATGGCGGCCACCTCCAACCTCTGGTGGTCATCTCCCTCTACTCCTGCAATTGGTAAGGCCCGGGTCTCCTGTGCCCGCAATTCTTCCTCCTGCTCCTCCTCCTCAGCTCCAGCAGCAACCAAAAGAACAACAAGATCGATCAGTTGCATCACAAAAGCCATCTCGTCACTGTGAAGTGGAGGGTGGTGGGGGGGTGGGGTGGAGGGGGCTAGTTGGAGATGGAGAGGGACACATGTAGAGGTTAAGGAATGCTGCTTGCCCCTAGCACATCAACAATCATTGTCCATACCCCCCAATTCTCCCAGCCCAATGCTCCCCCAAATCACAGCACCCCCATTCCCCCAGCCACATGCTCCCCACAGTCACAGCACCCCCCTCCCCCCAAATTCCCCAGCCACATGCCTGAAAAGTTGAGAGGCTGCAGCAGTGCAAGTTGCAAGGGCTTTGTACACATCCTTCAGCTGGAAGTGAGCTGAGTGCGCTAGGACCCAGTAGCACCAAAGACCCGAGGTCAGTGCTGAGACCCAGGTCCATGCTGCAAGTCGGACATCGGAAACCCTGCTGAGCAACAGTCCCCCACCTCCCCCACACACTCGCAGAGCCGCCACCGACCCGAGAAAGAAAATGGCCGCAACAAAAGGACACCTGTAAGTAGCTGAGAGCCGTTGGACGCTACACACTTACCTCCTCACTAACCCTCACTGATGGAATGCCCGAAATTGACTTTTATGGAGCATTTCTGTTTCATGCTGACTCCAGATTGACGAATGTGGTGATAAAAGGGGAATTGCTGGTAAAGTTGGGCATTTAAATGGCCGCCGTGCCCATTTCAGGCACGGTCCCAATCACGTTCATTTTCGGGCCTTGGTAAAGGGGGAACCAGCGTGCAGGCGGCCGCGCATCGTGCTACTTGCCTCATGCCCGACTTTACCAAGTTTTCGTAGCCGAAAATGGGTGCAACGTAATGGTAAAATCGGGCCCTTAATGCCCAATGATTTGTGGGTTAAGTGGATTGGCCATGATAAATGCATGGGATTACGGGGATAGGGGGAAGGGGTGTGGGCCTTGGTAAGATGTTCTTTCGGTGAGTTGGTGCAGACTCGATGGGCTGAATGGCCTCCTTCTGTACTGTCGGGATTCTATGGTTTTATAGTGTAGTCTTGAGCCTGGTATAAGTCGGCATGAAGATTACACCAGTCAGGACTGCATCTTATATATATTTATATGGTTATGTGTTATTAATAAACAGTTATTGTTCAACCATACAAGCCTCTAGACATCTTCACGCAATCTTATAACCATACAGTTAATTTATGCATTAAATATTTTTTGTAAAAAAGGTATGTAGGTTTTAAAATATATATTTCATACATATTTCAGAATCATTCATCCTCTTCAGACTGCTTCAATCAGTTGTATATTATAACTGGTTTGCAGGACACATCAGGGGAGGCACAAAAACTCATCTTGTTAATTGTTAAAGCAATCCCCTGCATAACTTGGATCCTCAATTTCTGAGAACTGGTAAAATTCATCCAACAAAACATTTTTCATTTGTCTGTTTCATTTGAAGGTATTTAAAGTAGAATACAAAAATTCCATCACCACTGACCCTCCTTAACATTACATCAAAGTATACATGGTAGACACCAGCTCAATGTCTCATCCCTTCCAAATTGGACCTTGAGTTTGTAGTCTTCTAGTTCCAAGGCAAGGCTGCTACTAACAAAGCTGACATCTCAACAAAGATTGAATGACGTGTAACTTAAAACAGAAATTTATACAACTGATTGCTAGTCATGTTCTCAACCAAATGACATAACCAGCGATCTGTATATTCTAGTATTCACATTTTTGGATTCATAATGGAACATATTTGAATAAATCTTTACAATTAAATTCTATACATAACTATCCCCAGGGTAGGCAGCCATATATGTAAATAGTTGTGGTTCAGAAAAAGTCCATCCAAAAATGAATTATTAGCCTGTGTTACATCAAATAAAATGTTATTACAACTAATGTGTAGCATTTTGCTCTGAGATTTTTTACATCGACAGAAAATGGTATTGATTGATGTAATATACATTTTTACACAGCCTCTGTTCTAAAATATATTTAAATGGATGCATCTTGTTGGCTTGGAAGAATTCCAGTAGACCCGGCAGCGGAGGGAATCAAAGCATATTTCACCTGTAAGAGTTGTTGATCAAACAGAAAGCATGATAAATCAGAATTATATAATTCTTATTATTTTGCTACTATTTTCAAATCAACAAGTGTTGCAAGGTTTATATTAATCACACCCAATTTACATGTTGCAGTTCAAATAAATGTTCTTGTAGTAGAGATGAACAGTTTCATTATGTACATAATCTAAACAGCTACTTTGTCGTGATGCATCTTCATGTCAACAATGGAAACAAAAACTTTGCTTCACAAGTACTACCTAGGCTTACTTTCAAATCCTAGATTAATGATTCCTTGGCATCTGCTCCTGCTCTGCTCACCACGGTCAATGTAACTACAAATTGACTTCTTGTTGAAGTCAACCCTGACTGTAATGAAAGCCATGTCTTTTGTTTGGGTCTCAATGATGGCATTTTCATATCCAGTCATTTCTATAGCCATAAAAATTAATGTCAATTTGAGACATCTCAGATGTTAGGGTATTGTATGAGATATCATAACTTGGAGCTTTAAATATTGTTAACCAGCAAGATTAAATGGTATTCTGTGCTGGTTGAAATATATATATATAAACATGTGTAAAATAAAATTAAACAATTGTCATTTTAGATCCAGCTTATTGAGAATGGAATTGTTGTTTAACACCTGAAATGCAGAATCGGCACTAAAACGAGTAAACAAACAAGCTCTTGCTTGGCAGTAAACTGATCTGCTTTACTTCCTGCTCCGAGAATACCTAAGAGCTGAATGTCATCCACCCCTGCCATTAAGGCCTAGCCCCAGGCTTATGTTTTCAGATCTATATGGAGGATACTCACAGTGTGCCTAATGATGCAGAACAACACTAACTACCTGAAAAAGCACATTCAGCAAAGAGAGGAAACACTCATGTAAAAGAAGATAGTGAAGAGATGATGGGTTGTTGATTTGTGAGGTGTGAGGTTAAGGTGTGCTGAGAGCAGTTGTCAGGACTCTCCATTTTCATGTCAGTAAAGAGCTAGGATTGACAGATGCGAATTCAATAGTGAAGTGATTGATGTAGCACAGATTCCTGTGGTCAGTTTACATCACTGTGTGTGCCAACATTGTGTGTTACAATGTCCAGATATGATGCAGGTAATGAAACATGGTAAAAATTAAGGTACATTCCACCTTAAATCTAAAACTCTGGATAAGTTAAATAATACAAAATACATTGCACCATGTGTGCTCTTTCCTTGTATCCAAAGCAAAGTAGTGGTAAAAATGTAGCGGACAAATTAGTAAAGTTCAATTTTGGAAAATTTGAGCAACATTGCCTGGGGTTGAGAATCGAGTTTTTCTCTGCTTCTGGAGTTGTCATTCCCAAGATGAAGATCAAACAGTCATCAGAAAATCCAGTATACCTGTTCACCCCTCTCCATTTCATTTTACACCATCATGCAACTCACCTCAAAAGTCTTCCCATAATCTGCCTCTTTGACCATGCCTTTAAATACTTCCTCAGTCCTTTCTCACATCACTGCCCAGCATCCAGATGGTGCCTCTCAAAAGTGTTATAAGTGTTAAAGACAAAAATGTGAGTTGTGTTGTATCTCCCCACTCCTATTTGAGATTAGATACTCATCGGAGAATCCAGTATAGCCCTCCCAGTCACTAGAACAGACAAAACAGGAGCAGGAGTTGTCCATTTGGCCCATCAAACCTGCTCTACCATTCAATTAGATCATGGCCGATTTGATCCCACTTTTCTTCCTTTCACCAACACCTTCGACTCCCTTGTTGATCATAAATCTGTTGAACTCAGCCTTAAATATATTTGATGACCCAGCCTCCTCTCTGTGGAAGGGAATTCCAAAGACCAACTGAGAGAAAAAAATTCTCCTCTTCTCTGTCTTAATTAGAAAATAAGTAAGAAACTGCGTACCCAAGATCTAGATTTCCTGATCAGAGAAAACAACATCTTAGCATCTACCCTGTCAAGATTTCTGAGAATTTTATATGTTTCAATAAGATCACCTCTTATTGTTCTAAAGTTCAATGAGTATAGGCCCAGCCTGCTCAAGCATCTCCATTAAACACTTCTAAATCCCAGGAATCAGCCTACTGAACCATCTCTGAACTGGTTGCAAAGAAAGTATATCTTTCCTTTAGAAAGGAGATCAGGACTGTGGGTGGCACAGTGGTTACCACTGCTGCCTGACAGCGCCAGGGACCCAGGTTTGATTCCTGGTTTGGATCACTGCCCGTGTGGAGTTTGCACATTCTCCCCGTGTCTGCGTGGGTTTCCTCCGGTGGCTGTGGTTTCCTTCCACAGTCCAAAGATGTGCAGGTTAGGTTGATTGGCCATGCCATTTTATGTCAGGGGGACTAGCAGGGTAAAGACGTGAGGCTATGGGGACAGGGGCTGGGTGAGATTGTGGTCGGTGCAGACTCGATGGGCTGAATGGCCTCCCTCTGCACCTCAGAGATTATATGACTGTACGCAATACTCCAGATGTGATCTCACCAATGCGCTGTACAGTTGTAGCAAGATTTTCATACTTCATCCCTTTTGCAATAAAGATCAATATTCCATTTACCTTTCTAATCACTTGTTTCTGCATGCTAACCTTTTGTCATTCATTTACAAGGATACCCAGATCTTTCAGCACTGAAGCATTCTGCAGTTTTTCCCATTTAAATAATATTCCATTTTTGTGTTCTTTCTGCCAAAGTGGACAAACTCACATTTTCCCACATCATACTCCATCTGTCAGTTTTTTGCCCATTCACTTAAACGATTTATATTCCCCACCATTATAAAATTGATACACATTGAACACTTTCCATTGGACATTCAGAGATTGGGTATAACGAAAACAGAAAATGTTTGAAATGCTCAGTAGGTCTGGCAACATCTGTGGAGAGAAACAGAGCTAAGGAGAAGGGTCCTCTGGCCTCTTTGGGGCGGCACAGTAGCACAGTGGTTAGCACTGCTGCTTCACAGCTCCAGGGACCTGGGTTCGATTCCGGCTTGGGTCACTGTCTGTGTGGAGTTTGCACATTCTCCTCGTGTCTGCGTGGGTTTCCTCCGGGTGCTCCGGTTTCCTCTCACAGTCCAAAGATGTGTGGGCTGGGTTGATTGGCCATGCTAAGAATTGCCCCTTAGAGTCCTGAGATGTGTAGGTTAGAGGGATTAGCGGGTAAATATGTAGGGATATGGGGGTAGGGCCTGGGTGGGATTGTGGTCGGTGTAGACGCGATGGGCCGAATGGCCTCCTTCTGCAATGTAGGGTTTCTATGATTCTCTAGCTGCTCAGTGGTGGGAGGCCCATACCATTCATTGGGCAGTGGGATTCTCTGGTCCCGCTGCTGTCAATGGGATTTCCCATTGAGACCACCCCACGCCGCTGGGAAACCCGTAGGTGGGGGTGCGTTGCCGATGGGGCCAGCAAATCCCACTGGCATGAACGGCCACAGGACTCAGGCAAACGTTACAAGTCAATGAACTTTCATCAGAACTGTGGAAGGATAGAAATGTAATATGTTGTGAGCAAATGGAAGAGAGGAAGGAGAAGAACAAAAGGGATGGCTGTGATAGGGTGAATAAACTGATTGAATTGAACATTTACCATTGGACAATCAGAGATTGGGTACACTATTTCCCCAAATCTAACACACACACAAGGTTGAAAAGCATGAAACATACTTACCAATGTTTAATAGATATGTTTCACAGGAAGTTCAGTTATGCTCAGCCTCCAAACACCGCAGGGTATCACCTCTCTGCCACTGATCTCTCTAACCAATACCCCACTGCAAGTGGTTAGCAAATTCTGCTACCTTGGCTCCATGGTGATGCAGGACTCAATACACCCATAGGGAAAGCAGCTATCATTTTTGTAGGCCCCAAATGTACATGGGGATAACATGAAGCAGACTCATGGGTTTGTGAGGCCTGTGTTCTCAGTACCTTGCTGTGCAACATGAACAATTTGCAGCTATCAAGAAAATAAGCTTTGTTCACCTTCATTCTTGCAGCACGTTCTGGGCACATGAAGGGACAAAATCACGAATGTGGCAAAGGCAAATCTCTCAAGTATGTTGGCACTCATCAGGCAAAGTTAACTTCACTGACTCGGATACATTTGCAGGATGGAGGACTGTTTGATTGAAATTCTGCATGGTGTGGTAGCCACAGTCAGGAGACCATTAGGATATCCAAAGTCCCAATTCAAGGATGCATGCACATGTGACAGGAAGGCCCTAAACAACATCATCTGTTGACCAGCAGTGGCTACATTGGCTTAGCAACAGGCACCTACACAAAAATCGACAATCCACAATAGCATCTGACAACAGCTGAAACCGGAAAATCCCGCCCGAGGTCAACAGACCTTTCTATGGTCCGCCCCTCGCCTGCTCTGATTCCCATGGTGGGCGGGACGGCAAAATTCCAGCTTTAGTGATGAACCATTACAGGCGAAGAAGTTGGTACTTCCACCCATACAGATACCAGTGGCACTGCAGCCAACATTCCAAAACCTTTGCGAAAGAGGAAGTTTCTATCGTTTTGAAAATCAATACAGATTTCTTTTCTGCTACCATGGCATGTTGCTACCTGATTTGCACAGAAATATGTCACGAATGATCTGGAAAAGAACAGCTTTATCAATAGTCCATAGCTAAATATTGAGCTGTAATTAATTGCTAAGTGTCTTAGTTGAAATGACCAATGATACAGAAATCTATACTGTATTTTTATTATACTAATGTCTAATATTTACACATCAAATTCCATATCCATTATTTGAATGGAGTGTTAATCAATTTATTAAATGGGGTTAGCATATGCGTTAAAATGGTAAGTAAAAATATTTGATATAAATGCATTCAACAAAAAAATCTCCCTCACTTAGTTCTTTCACTCCATTTCAAGATTCAATAAAGCTACATAGAAAAAATGATCTTTTGAAAATACAGCGCTTAGAGTCATAGAGGTTTACAGCATGGAAACAGGCCCTTCGGCTCAACTTGTCCATGCCGCCCTTTTTTTTTAAAACCCCTAAACTAATCCCAATTGCCCGCATTTGGCCCATATCCCTCTATACCCATCGTACCCATGTAACTATCTAAATGCTTTTTAAAAGACAAAATTGTACCCGCCTCTACTACTACCTCTGGCAGCTTGTTCCAGACACTCACCAGCCTCTGTGTGAAAAAATTGCCCCTCTGGACACTTCTGTATCTCTCCCCTCTCACCTTAAACCTATGCCCTCTAGTTTTAGACTCCCTACCTTTGGGAAAAGATATTGACTATCTAGCTTATATGTGCCCCTCATTATTTTATAGACCGCTATAAGATCACCCCTCAGCCTCCTACGCTCCAGAGAAAAAAGTCCCAGTCTGTCCAGCCTCTCCTTATAACTCAATCCATCAAGTCCTGGTAGCATCCTAGTAGATCTTTTCTGCACTCTTTCTAGTTTAATAATATCCTTTCTATAATAGGGTGACCAGAATTGCACACAGTATTCCAAGTGTGGCCTTACCAATGTCTTGTACAACTTCAACAAGACATCCCAACACCTGTATTCAATGTTCTGACCGATGAAACCAAGCATGCCGAATGCCTTCTTCACCACTCTGTCCACCTGTGACTTCACTTTCAAGGAGCTATGAACCTGTACCCCTAGATCTCTTTGTTCTGTAACTCTCCCCAACGCCCTACCATTAACTGAGTAAGTCCTGCCCTGGTTCAATCTACCAAAATGCATCACCTCGCATTTGTCTAAGCTCTTAGCATCACATTGAAGGCCTACAATTATTTACAAATCATTTTCATCCTGTTACATGTCTGCCTCATGTCGATTAAATCTGCTGTAGGAAGAAAATTTTAACAGGATATGAATTTGGCAACATAAAATATTGAGGCCGCGATTCTCCCATCGAGATTCTTGCGTCGGCCGATTCGTGGGATTCATACGTGCATTTGCACCCCATTAGCGTCTCCCAGCACCAGATTTCCGGTGGTGTCAGATTCATGCCAGAAATTGGCGGGGAGGTTCAAAGGCTATTTAAATGATCATTTACATTTAATTTAAATGTGATTAACAGGCCCCAGATTTTAGCATCTCCCCCCACCCCCTAGTCAGAGTGGTTCACTCCAGCGGGTTCAGATTAGCTCCCCTCTAACAGGGAACTAACAGCCTGATCCTGCTGGAGTGAAGGCCGGCAATCGGGGACCCCCAGATGATCGGGCTGTGGGAGCGGGGCCCTGGGCATTGGCACCCTGGCCCCATGGCACTGCCCAAGGGGCAAAGTACCAATGCGCAGGGGGAACCTTGGCATTGTCCATCGGGCAGAGGACAGTGCCAAGGGGGTGGGGCATATGGGATGGGGCCTAGGGGACAGGACATGATGGGACATAGCCCAGTGGGCGATTGGTGGGGGTGGGGGAGGTTCCGCAGTGATTGTTGTGGGGGGGTCCCACCGTGATTGTGATGGTCTGATGGGGAGTGGGTCAGCTGGGGGGACAGTCAGCTCTGTGGAGGTGGGGAATCGGGCGGGAACTGGAGATCGGGGCGGGCCAGGAGGGGGGGCGATCATGGCTGTCCCAGGAATGGTCGGGGGGCAAGCAATTGGGCTGTGGGGGGGGCAGAGAGCCAGCTTTGGGGGGGTCGCGGGGCTGGCCAGCGATCGCAATGGCCAGCAATCGGGAGGCCATCAGTGTGGAGCCACTGCGCATGCGTCGATCTCGGTACTGACAGATCGGCGCATGTGCAGTAGCCTGCTCAGCGTGCTAATTTCAGCCTCTCCAGCCCCCTAATTTTTAATGATATTCACGCTGGTGGCCTCTGCAGTGCACAGCGTGTGGGAGATTCTTGTCTGAACTCCCACTCCGGTTTCCATGCAAAAGTGACATTTGGAATATTTTGGGAAGAATTCCAGCCCCTAATGTATAAACTGATTTGACTGTTTAAGGGAACAACAACTCTGAAATTCTGACAATCACTGCTCGGGATTAGCGTGAGATGGAGTTCCTATTCTGTACTAATTGTAAAGACAAGGTGAATAGAAGCTGAACCTCATGAAAAGACCCTGCCTGCATTGTAAAGGGCTCCTTTTCTGTGACGGGAGCTCAACTGTGAAGGACAACTTCACCCACTACCTCTCATTATCTTTTAAGGCTAAACATTTTATTTTCCACAATAAAAATAATTATGAAATAACATTTCTGCAATTAGTGCACATACTTCAGACAATCTCCTTCATGCAAAGCTGTGCTTTTCCCTATGTATTCAAGCAATCCATGACCACAGTGGTACTTGAAAGACAACATTGTACCATTTGAAATGTGGCTTTGTGACATCTGCCTGTTTTTGACATCAACTGCAAATCAAAGGGTAGAAATTCCCGGGCCCTCAGGTCATGTACATTTAGCTTTGTATGCGAAGAATGTGAGGTAAGACATGGCAAGCTGTGTTCAGTTCTCTTACCCCCCACCCCCCGCTCCCCACCCCCCCCCCCCCAACCCCACCTTCAGGAATATGATAGTTTTTGTGGATGGACATATTAGTGTGCTGTTGCTCTGCCATAAACAGCATTTATTTCATGCTAAGCCTCAGCAGTGCTGGGCACAATGTGATGCTTGTGCTTGTGCTGCCATGGTCCAGTACCTTGTTTACACTGAAGCAAAGTGGGAATGCAAGTGACATCAAAAATGATGCAGCTGTGGTGCCAGGTATGTGTAAGCACTGCCGGCCCTGATCTTTGGATCAAGTTGAGAGCAGATCTTTGGGGGTGAGTGGAAACTCTGTCCTAACCCAGATTTATCCTCCACCGCTCTCCAGAGGAATTTCAGATCACAGTTTTCACTTCCAGGAAGGAATAAAGTAACAGATCAACAAAACAACTCTAGCTGTACCTGTGCCATGTGAGCCACCATTATTCAAGGCACTGCAACATTGCTTGTTTCTACCCCCACCTCACTCCACTTCTTCCCCATTATTTCAACCTCTATTTGGTATAAACTATAATGATTCAGAGCTCAACCATTCCTAAACCAAACTAAATCCTACTTCCCTACTGCAACTGTCCTTATGAATCTCCGTTGGTTCCAAATCCTTGTTGTGGTCTTATTTCTCCCTACCTCTGCAACCTCCTTGGGCACAACATGCCAGTGATCACTTTTCACACTGTCAGTTCTGGTCTACATTGCAAATTCCTCCACTCTCTCTGCTTTAACCTTCATCGCGGAGAGTTTTCAAAGAAACATACAAATTAGAAGTAGGAGTAGGCCATTCAGCCTTTCAAGCCTCTCTGCCATTCATTTTGATCATGGCTGATCATCAAAATCAATTTCCCGATGCCCCCTTCCCCCCATATCCCTTGATCCCTTTAGCCCCAAGAACGATACCTAATTTCTTCTCAAAATCACACAACTACATCCTGTGGTAGTGCATTCCACAGATTCACCACTTTCTGGGTGAAAACATTTCTCCTCACCTCAGTCCTAAAACCTTATCCTCAAACTATGACTACTAGTTCTGGACTCCTCACCATCAGGAACATTCTTTTAAGTCACCTTGGCTAAATACTGTGATCTTCACCTTAATTTCTTTCATCAAATACAACCGTAACACCCTTAAAAAGGCTTTTTAAATATAAACAGAAAATGCTGGAAATATTCAACAGGTCTGGCAGCATCTGCCTTAAAACCTACATCTTTTTCAATGCTTTTGATCAACTTCCTGTCTCTTCTCTTACTGCTAGTCTGGGTCTGTTTCCACTTTAAGAAGCTCTTTAAGACATTTTATCCTCCAAAGACACTATGAATCATACTGTTACTTTGTGTTTCATTGAGAAATGCTTCATCCGTTGTCTTAAGATTTCCTTTGTAATGTCAAATTGTTGTGCTGCTGGACCAAAGGGAATGGGTCCATCCTTACCCTGCTCTAGGTGAATCAATGAGTTAATTTGTTATATGTTCTACACAGGTCTGGAGAGTTGCTGCTTTCACCTGGGAAGGGAGTGAAATATTACAAATTCTTACAACAGAAAAGATCATTAGCCTCTTAGTTCTGATTCTTGATCATTATCTTTTGAAAAATGCATTTAGGCAAATGTAATCTGACTCATATTTTAGCAATATTCATCTTTTGAATCACCAGTGAAGATCAGATGTGAGCAAAGTACTGGAGGGCAGCTAGTAATCAGAGAAACCATATCCCCAACATTAGTCAGTATCTGTAGCAGAAGAAGGGGGAAAGGATAGAAAATTAGGAAGGAACAGAGGAATTTTGTTATATTTTGCAACAGTGAATGTTCAGCAACAGATTGGAATCTGGTTAAACAAATCCAGCATTTCTTTTCATCATTGACTGACATATCAAGTGCAAACATGCCATTCTGTGAGGGTTAAAGTAGGTTAACATATAGTTTGTCACCTAATACAACCAAGAGGGACAGGAGATAATGATCTCCAAAGTTTGTTGTACTGTAACACAATCTCTCCACTGTGTTCTACTCTCTTATAGTTCATCATTCTTGCTTTCTCATTTGACACATAGTCACACCTCGGACTCTTTCAACAATTTAAGCAATATTTCCATTTGATTAGAATTCGATATAGATATATGTATACATATAATTATCACTGTAGGTGAAATAATTATAATAGGATTCTGTGCCACAATCTATCTGCAGCATAGTTGCTTATAGGTCTATGGTTAACAGTTGTAGTCACATATTTGCTTAAAGAAAATTTGACATAATCAGGGCAGTGAGTAGGTGAATTGTACAGTCAAGGAAGGTCCCAAATTTAATCCCCACTGGGTGATGAGTAAACTGACCTGAACCAAGCAGCATTGGGGAATGCTACAATTTTCCGCAGTGTTCCTGCAGTGGGGGAAAATTGGCTAGGGTTCAGACTGCTGATCGCCATCTAGTGACCCCGTGCCAGAACTGTGAATGTTGGAACGTCAGGCACGGGCAGGATCGGACACAGCTGTAAAGTTCCCTGTAGCCAAATAGATTTCCAGCACTTAGCAAGGCTGAAACATGAAGAATGATTGCCTGAATATATGCTGAGCACACCTGGCATCCATGGAACATCCCAATAGAGAGAGGCAATGCCTTCAGGAAACATTTTAAAATAAAGTAAAGTTTGTTTATTAGTCACAAGTAAGGCTTACATTAACACTGCACTGAAGTTACTGTGAAATTCCCCTAGACGCCACAGTCCGGCGCATATTCGGTTCAATGCACCTAACCAGCACATCTTTCAGATTGTGAGAGGAAACCGGAGCACCCAGAGGAAACCCACGCAGACATGAGGAGAACGTGCAAACTCCATACAGACAGTGACCCAAGCTGGGAATCAAACCCAAGTCCCTGGCACTGTGAAGCAGCAATGCTAACCACTGTGCTACCATGCCGCCCCATTCACCTGTTCCTTTCATAAGCTAATAAAATGGAAACCCAAAATACTGCAACTACATAACTGGTTCACCAGCATTTGAAAAGACAAAATATAGGTGGACCTTTCACCAGATTCAAACTGAAAAAGAAACAAGCAAGCTGCTTTTCAGGGGGAGGTAGGGAACCAAACAAAAAATAGTCATCAAGAATCAACTATTCTGACTTACCACAGTTAATGGCCCCCAAATAGCTGCAGTAGATTGCATCACTAAGTGATGAGGTGCATGCATTGTGAATCCATGCTGATGACCTGATTGATGTTGCTGGAGTTGCTAATTTGTCTGCCAGTGCAAGATATCACAAGGGACAACAACAATTTAAGAACAATTTAACAACAGCCTCCCATCCATTGACTGGCTACACTTCCCACTGCCTCGGAAAAGCAGCCATCAAATTAAGGACCCCACGTATCCCAGCTCTCTTCTGCCTTTTTCTGTCAGGAAAAAGATACAAAAGTCTGAGGTCGGTCACGTCCCGAACCGACTCAAGAACAGCTTCTTCCCTGCTGCCATCAGACTTTTGAATGGACCTACCTTGCACTAAATTGATCTTTCTCTACACCCTAGCTATGACTGCAACACTCATTCTGTACTCTCTTCTTTCCTTCTCTATGAATGGTATGCTTTGTCTGTGTAGCGCGCAAGAAACAATACTTTTCACTGTATATTAATACACGTGACAATAATAAATCGAATCAAATCAAGTCAAAACTAAGGTATCCAATATAGAAAACATGCTGGAAAGTCAGGCAGAAGAAGCCAAACTGGACCAAGTGTTGAATCTTCACCTCAGAAGGGGGTTCAAAATGTTCCCACTCTCCACTTTGTAAAGTGGTCATAATACAATATTATGACTTTAAAAAAATGGGTTATTTTCCTTAGAGCAGAGAAAGTTGCAGAGCAATTGTTTAAAGGTAGAACAGGGTTGAAAGTTTTGTCCTTACATGTGTACATTCATATGTAATTCCATGTAATTTCTATTCCAAATTACTTAGGTCTTCAAATAATGTGCCATTCATAAGTGATGCACAGTTCTATGACACATTGCATTACAGGGTACCTTTACTGTAGTAAAACATTCCAAGATATGAAACAACAGTGTTACCAGAGATAATTTGACACCAGGCAACATAAGAAGATGTTAGGACAGGTGACCAAAGAAGTAGATTTTAAGGGGTGACTTAAAGAAGGAGAAAGAAATAGAATGGCAAAGGAGCAAGGAAATACTGAAGCTTAGGGTTGTTGGAGACTCGGCTGCCAACAATAGGATGAAAGATGTTGGGGATTACCAGTCCAAAGTGCTGCTGAATGTTCTATGGATACTAGGAGGCAGGACTTTGTGCTATAATTTCACAAAACAAATGAACAGAAAAAGCACAATCTCCTGCGTTACTGAGGTGGTTTTCTCTTTTGTTTCCCTTGATGGTCCTGAATCAAAGTCAGCTGCAGGTGGGAGATGAACAAATTACATTTAATCTTCTGATCCAGCTGAAATGGGACGGGAAAGAATGTTTGAGGATGATTTTGTCCAAATTTGCCCGATACTCCTCTGGAAGAACTTTGGTCTCTGCTTAACACTTTCTCACAGCTCAAGACTAAGAGCAGCAAATCAGTGGGATGGGGGTAAGTAAAGCCACTGCTTATCATGAGTTTGGTGATGTACTAAAACAATGCACTAGCACATCACTGTCTGAGATCATTACCAAAACAGGCAGAATTTCTGTGAAGACTCAAATCAAGTCACTTATCTCTGCGAGATACAGTGTAACATAATTATCTGCAAATCACTGACAACTTTTAAAAATAGCACGGTCGATTATTTCAGTTATTAGCATGATGTTACCTGCAGTGAGGAGCATTGCCAACACATTCATGCAAACGTTGGCTTTACAGCATGTTGCGTTACTGTGAAGACCTTGCTAATTGATTAAAACTGACACTCTGTTGTGTGACAATGGGAATATTTCAGTAGGTAGTCCAGCTTTAAGTGAAGCGCACATCTAAGTATTCCGAGATTCCTGACTGTCAAGGTTTCCCAGCTGCAGAATGTTAAGTTAATCCTTAGTTGGACGTGTTTCTGCAGTGCCAATTTTCCTTTTTTTTTAGCGTGGTATCAGTTTCAAACCTTCTAACACCTGAAATCACTCGGCTGTGGAAAAAGATTTACTTTGCTCTTCCTGCTGGTACATTTTAGGATCCGAATTCAGCTGTCATTGCAAGAAAAAGACATTAGTCACTTGTTTGGCTTCTTGCTTAAAATAACTCCGATCCTAAAGTATCCCTGTCATTCAGCCTGTGCAGGTTTATTCAATACCCTGTTAAACTAACCCCTATGCCCTTTAAATCTTTTGCAGAGAAGGTGGTGGGGTGGAGAGGGGGGGGAGTATTTTGTTTCTGCTAATGGGGTTTGTTATTCATTTTTGTTAGAAATGTATTCTGTTTCTTCCACCATTTAGAAAGCTTTATTGTAGATTTGTAATCCATTAAAATAAACAGGACAGGGTAGCCTTACAAAATACGATGAGATTACCTCTGTCCACAACCAGCACAAGCCTCCTTGAGCCCTGAGTTTACCTTGCCTTTTTCTTGCTGTTACTACAACATCAGGGGCAGGTAAAACTCTTACATTTATGGCTGCATAATCGAGAAGCAAAGCAATAAAATGATCATTTGGATTTTTATTTTCCATATTTTGCTATTACAGTACAATGTGCAGTGTACTCTCGTGACATCTTGGTAATACAAATTAATCCGCTCATACTTTATTGCTTTCTACAGCTGGCAACAATAGAAAAACTTTCCTTAAAAAAAAAGCTTTACTTAATGAACAGTTGACTCTTATTAAACTCAAGGTTAATTAAGGAAAAGGTTTGTATATCAGCTAGTCACCAGACAAACATTATAAAACCAAATGTTAAATAGAGAAACCTGCAAAACACGGCACAAACCACAGGAATTAGTCTTTTCAATCAGATAAGTCGGGTTGAATTTTGTTGGGGTGGCAGTTGCACAGCCAGGGCAACCCACTTTGGCCATTTATGGAAACCATGAACCCAATTCTGTGGCAATCAGACATTTAACTGCCTGGTGTTGGGGCTCCCATCTCCTTGAAGATCCCACCTCCAAAAGCTGCTGGCCAATTGGAGGCCCGACAGCTCTTCAGTCCAAGCAGCACCACTGGGGCCATTCGCCGGTGCTGGGAGTGCACTCGACCCTCAGGTTTTATACAGATTCACCATTACATCTTGAACTTTATGCTCGAGACCCCTTGTCACCAAGATTAGTGTTCTACAGTATATGCTTTCATATGACTTTATATATGCAAAGTATTGCTTTTAATGCCGCATGAACCAGAGCCATTAAATCCCTTTGGTCTTACACATCATGCATCCCCAATTAAAAATACAATTATTACTTGTTTTAACAAAAATGTACCACTCGCATTTCTTGATATCGAATGCCAACAGTTTGTTTTGCCATTTTTGCCAAATCCACCCACCATCTTATCAATATTTCACTATAGCTTTTCATAATGGTTTACTATGCCTCCCCAAGTAGTGTCATCTGCACACTTGGACATGAATTCCTGGAGCCGAATATTCAAACAACTTAATATTAAGGTTAGAGCCAATATTGAGAAGTTGGTTCATTACCCGGCATTGGCGGCACGGTAGCACAGTGGTTAGCACTGCTGCTTCACAGCTCCAGGGACCTGGGTTCGAATCCCGGCTCGGGTCGCTGTCTGGGTGGAGTTTGCACATTCTCCCTGTGTCTGCGTGGGTTTCCTCTGGGTGCTCCGGTTTCCTCCCACAGTCCAAAGATGTGCGGGCTAGGTTAATTGGCCATTCTAAATTGCCCCTTAGTGTCCCGGGATGCATAGGTTAGAGGGGTTAGTGGGTAAATATGTAGGGATATGTGGATAGGGCCTGGATGGGATTGTGGTTGGTGCAGACTCGATGAGCCGAATGGCCTCTTTCTGCACTGTAGGATTCTATTCTATTCTACCCCTGAGGGAAACATGGCGTGAGGCAACGATTAGTTCGTGGATATTCCACTTTTGTTCATTCCAACCATCTTGGAAATGTATGAAGAAACATGTGTTAAGGTTTCTTGATTCTGTTCAAAGAAGGACTCTAGATTGCTTAATGCCTCATCAGAGCACCAGCTGGAATTCATCCATTGCCTATTCTGACTGCTATTCATGCCATCGATGTTTCATCCACAAAAGATTGTACTCCAACAAAGAGAGAGTGTGTAGAATCTGTTTGATTAATTTAATATTTTTGAATGATCTTGCTGTAAACCTCAATCATAGCTCATTCCTCATGAAAGATCTTACGGCCTTGCCCCGCCTGTTGTTCAGCAAGGTGAGGTGGTACGATCGTGTGAGGGGCAAAAAATGCCCAGTCCCGATCATACCGGCAAAATCAGCTTCAGGCCCAGAGAGAATATTGTGTACAGTTTTGCTCCCCTTCCTTGGGTAGGGATGTAATTGCATTGAAGGCGGTTCAGAGGCAGCTCACTAGATTGATCCCAGAGATGAGGGATTTGACTTACAAAGAGAGATTGGGCAGTTTAGACCGATACTGCCTGTGGTTTAGAAGAATGAGAGACCAATTTGAGGTGTACAAGATGATAAGGGGGGTTGACAAAGTAGACCTAGAGAGGATGTTTCCTCTTGTGGGGCAATCTAGAACAAGAGATCATAGTTTTAGGATTAAAGGGTGGCAGATTTAAAACGGAGATGAGGAGAAATTACTTCTCTCAAAAGGTTGTGAGTCTGTGGAATTCACTATCCCAGAGCATGGTGGAAGCCAGGACATTGAGTAAATTTCAGGAAGAGGAGACAGATTTTTAATTAGTAAGGGTTTGAAGGCCTATGGTGAATGGGCAGGAAAGTGGAGTTAAGGCCTGGTTAAATTGTGTTAAATGGCAAAGCAGGGTAGAGGAGTCTGCTCCTAGTTTTTATGTATGTTCTTATTTTTACACAGGGTGGAGTCCTATATACAATCATAGTCAGTTGTTTCATCAATAAACTTTCCTCCAGCTCTGAAATGGAGATGACCACTGATGATTGCACAACATTCAGTACCATTTGCAAACTCCTCAGATACTGAAGCAGTCCATGTCTGCATGCAGCGAGACCTGGATAACATTCAAGCTTAGGCTGATAGATGACAAATGACATTCATGTTACACAAGTGTCAGGAAATGACCACCTCCAACAAAAGAGAATCTAAAATCGCCCACTTGACATTCAATGGCATCACCATCGCTGATCAACATCCTCGGGGTTACCACTGATCAGAAATTGAACTGGACTAGCCATATAAATATGGTGGTTTTAAGAGCAGGTCAGACGCTGGGAATTTTGCAGGGAGAAGTTTACTTCCTGACTCCCCAAAGCCTGTCCGCCATCTACAAGTCAGAAGTCAGGAATATGATGGAACTCTCTATTTGCCTGGATGAGTGCTGTTCCAACAACACTTAAGAAAGAGCAGTAGAGATGTAACAAAGCATGCGATTCCAGAGTTGAGGTCTTAATGGCTAACTTTAACTTTGTATTATATTTTCATAACTTTATAGAAACATATAGATTAGAAATATTCAGATCAGTCATTCTGTTCCCTATTTTTATACCAATTTCAAATGCGACCTCATCAATAAGGCCTGGAACATTGCATTAAAAAGTTAGCTCCATTAGCTAACATTAGCTCCAATCTGTTATCCAAAAGTTTAGATGTGCTTCTGTGTCAGCAAAGCTGCAGAGAGTTTATCCCTTTGAATCTGAAAACTCCATGACCTTACCTGTTACTGGGTGACGGAGCAGCACAAAACGTTAAACGTTTCTTTCTTGAAGTGTGCTGACCTTTGAATTTTTTTTTATCGATTATGGCTAATTTGGTGGAAAAATTGCAAGTTAGCTGCAGATTTTCACAGTAGATTAATAATGCCCTCAGTGGTCAAATCAGGCCAGATCAGAGCCAGTTCCAGGATGTTTGCTATGGTAAGCCTCCAGGTACCCAGCATTGAAAAAACAAATTCCCATCCATTCTCGTCCTTTACCAACAGAATTTGCACATGAATTAGAACAAGTGCTGAGTGTTAACTTGTCAAAATGCAATAAAATTGGTTAAAAGAAGGTATATTCAAAATAATGCAGTGATTTGCATTTTGACTAAGTGCAATATTTGTACATCCCAGGGGTCTTCAGAACAGAAAAGACAAAAATCAAGTCATTTTCAGATCAGATCACCCTATCACTATCCTGGGGGTTACCATTGACCAGAAACTGAACTGATCTAGCCATATAAATGCAGTGGCTACAAGAGCAGGTTAGAAACTAGGAATCCTCACGGGTAACTCACCTCCTGAGTCCCCAAAACATTTCCACCATCCACAAAGCACAAGTCAGGAGCGTGATGGAATACTCTCCACTTGCCGAGATGGGTGCAGCTCCAACAATACTCAAGAAGCTTGACACCATCCAAAACAAAGCAACCCACTGATTGGCATCCCTTTTGCAAACGTTCACACCCTCTACCACGAACAAACAGTGGCAGCTGTGTGTACCATTTATAAGATGCACTAAAGGAAATTACCAAGGTTCTTTAGACAGCACCTTCCAAACTCACAACCACCACCATCTAGAAGGACTAGAGCAACAGATACCTGGAAACACTATCACCTCCCCTCAAAGTCACCCAACACTCTGACTTGGAAATACAGTGGAACCCCAATTTTACGCGCCCCGATTTAGCGCGAAATCGGATATGACGCGATGACGCGATGGACCTTTTTTTTGCTATTTCCGGTTTAGTGATTTAGCGCGACCCCAATTTAGCGCGACCCCGATAACATTAGCGATAACATTTTATGGACCCCAACCATCGCGTTAAAACGGGGCTGCACTGTATATCGCTGTTTTTTCACTGTCGCTGAGTCAAAATCTTGGAACTCCTTCCCCAACAGCACTGTAGATGTACCTGCACCACATGGACTGCAGCATTTCAAGAAGACAGCTCACCACCACCTTCTCAAGGGCAATTCGGGAAGTGCAATAGACGCTGTTCTTGTCAGCAATGCTCACATCCCGTCAATGAATTTTAAAAACCCCAATCCATACCAATTATTGATTTATGTGTCACCCAGTACACTTGTTTAGTTACTTTCCTTTCAGCCACCTAATTGCCCCAAATCTGCAAAAGACTAATGCAAAGCACTGGAGGTCTGCCATTGCCCATGGAACAATAACCCATCATGATCAGTGTTTCTGTTAGAATAGTATCGAAATATCACATCAAAAAGCTATGAAAAGAACCAGATTTAAACCAGAGATACACTTCTGGTAAAATCTGGATGTGAGGAACATATATTAACTGAAGTTTCAAACTATAAACAGATTTTTCAAATCCCTGGTGCTCGTGTCAATTTTAGATCTACATCAGAGATATGGTGGGCAATTTTTGATTGCCAGCTGACTGATTTTGCCTGAGAAATGGGCATCCATCAGTTCAAAGCTATCACATGGATGGTAAGGCCCTGCTGACACAATTTTCACACGGGGCTATAATTGAGCACATAATATATCCATCTTCCTGTTTATGCAGGAAAGTGTTTAAATATCTGCATCAGGGCTTGACATTGCACTAGGAGCCAGATTGAAATTTCAAAGTGCAATTGGATAGTGATTGGTCCAACCAACAGGAACCACTGACAACTGCTCCACAAATGGGAGAAGGAACACTCCACAAAAGTACGGTGGCCAGTAGGTGACCCAATTCAACCATTGCCATCACTACCCAACAGGATCAATTTGAGATTGACCTGGCCACCAGCACAAACTGCCATCCAACTCCAACTTGACTTTCAAGTTTGTTGATGACACCACCATAGTGGGTCAGATCTCAAACAATGATGAGACGGAGTACAGGAAAGAGATAGAGAATCTGGTGAACTGACGTGACAACAATAATCTCTCCCTCAATATCAACAAAACAAAGGAGCTAATCATCAACTTCAGGAAGCGTAGTGGAGGACGTGCCCCTGTCTACGCCAATAGGGACAAAGTGGAAACGGTCAAGAGCTTCAAGTTTCTAGGTGTCCAGATCACCAACAACCTGTCCCAGTCCATTCATGCTGCGCTATAGTTAAGGAAGCCCACCAATGCCTCCACTTTCTTAGGAGGCTAAGGAAATTTGCATGTCAGCTACGACTCTCACCAACTTTTACAGATGCACCCTACAAAACAAGCTTTCTGTTTGTATCACAGCTTGGTATGGCTCCTGCTCTGTCCAAGACCGCAAAAAATTACAAGGGGTCATGAATGAAGCCCAATCCATCACGCAAACAAGCCTCCCATCTATTGACTCAGTCTACACTTCCTGCTGCCTTGGAAAAGCAGCCAGCATACCCAAGGACCCCACACACACCGGACATTTTCTCTTCTACTTTCTTCCGTCGGGAAAAGGATACAAAAGTTTGAGGACACGTACTAATTGACTCAAGAACAGCTTCTTCCTTGCTGCCATCAGACTTTTGAATGGGCCTACCTTGTATTAAGTTGATCTTTCTCGACACCCTAGCTATGACTGTAACACTACATTCTGCACTCTTTCCTTTCCTTCTCTATGGACGGTATGCTTTGTCTGTGTGCGTGCAAGAAACAACACTTTTCACTGTATACTAATACATGTGACAATAATAAATCAAATCAAATCAAAATCAAACAAGGAATTATCTAATTTTCTGCCTTCCCACAATCAGCAAGACAACACATCTTCTGCTCATAGATACATTCAAACAAGACCCAATCCTGTTTTTATCCCCTTTCCTTCAGTGTTTCTCTTCTTCAAGCACACATCTAATTCTATCTTAAGTATCATTGTTGACTCTCTGTTAACTGAGCTTTAATAGCCATATGCTTTCTGTCAAAAACCGGTAATCAGAATGTGGAAAAAGGCATAACGGCGCTTTCAATTTTATACTCATGCTGACCTCTTAAGTAAAATTAGCAACGATTACTCATCCCAATCCAGAAGAAAAAATACCTTTTCCTGTTGTGCATCCTCCAATTCTCAATAATTAAAACAAAGGAATCTTGCTGTTAATGTGAAGATTTGAATTTGTTGATCAGTGAATCCTGTTAATGACTGCAATCCAGCCCTCGCTTCTCACACTCTTCTTTCTTCAGATCCTAGATAATTGCCCTCTCCCAAGATAACTGACAAAAATAAACTTCCAGAATGTCTTCACAAAGTCTTTTCTGAGCAAAATTTGAAGTTTGCACAGGTTTGTAACATAGTATGTTAAACAAACTTCTGTCAATCTTGCCTTCAGTACTGATTAGAAATAGGTTCAAATACCACTTAAACCCTTTCAATTTGTCCATAGGTTATCATATCCTGGAAAATGTTGTTGGGTAATGTTTTGCACCAACAGCAAGCTTGCAGCCAGGGTTAGCAATCTTAAAAATTACAGAAGCTCAGAATGACAGCAGGGTTTTCAGCGGGTAATCTCCCCCAGGTGGTCCATTCTGATCACTTGCTATGCAAACCTGTTCATTAATATTACATAGCAGGAATATCCTGTAACATTGACCAATTTGTGCATCAGACACACACACCAATTTCAAGTGAAAGTCGTGTCACCAACATTTAACCTAACAGCAACCAGACAATTCTTAGCTTTAGTGATTGTTTTCCATAATCCCTGTTATTTGATTTAATGGAAGACAATGAATAGAATCAAAGAAGTATGGAATACTTCTGAGTATAGGGGCATTGAGTATAGGAATTGGAAAATCATGTTACAGCTGTATAAGACTTTGGTTAGGCTACATTTGGAGTATTGTGTACAATTCTGGTCGCCACACTACGGGAAGGATGTTGATGCATTGGAAAGGGTGCAGAAGAGATTTACCAGGATGTTGCCTGGTTTGGAGGATATGGACTATGAAGAAAGGTTGAACAAACTTGGATTGTTTTCATTGGAGCGTCAGAGGATAAGGGGGAACCTGAAAAAGGTTTACAAGATTATGATAGGCTTGGATAGAATGGATAGTCAGAGTCCTTTTCCCAGGGTGGAAGGGTCAATTACTCGGGGGCGTAGGTTGAAAGTGAGAGGGGGAAAGTTTAAAAGAGATGTAAGGGGCAAGTTTTTCACACAGAGTTTGGTGAATGCCGGAGGAGGTGGTGAAGGCAGATTCTATAACAATCTTCAACAGGCATCTGGATAGATACATGAATAGGCAAGGAATATAGAGACATGGACCACGTAGAGCCAAGAAAATATTAGATTAGAGAGGTATCTGTGTCAGCTCAGACTTGGAGGGCCGAAGGGCCGGTTCCTGTGCTGTACTGTTCTTTGTTCTTTGTCCTTTACCAAAGGTTATGGGCAAAAACAGAGATGATTGTCCATACCTGCAAATGTGTCACTCTACAATGGAGTATTTCAAACATTTGCTTTAATAGAGTGGATTTAGCTCAAAATAGTGAGGCAAGGCATACGATATAGGAGCAAAAGCTGGCCATTCAGACCCTCTGGCATTCAATAAGATCATGGTTGATCAGTTTGTGTTTTGAAAAATGCATTTCCATCTGTCCCCAATAACTTTTGATTTCCTCGCCTATCAAGAATCCATCTACTTTATCCATAAAATTATTCAGTGCTTCCACCACCTTCTGAGATAGAGTTGCAAAGTCACACAATGCTCTGAGAGAAATAATTTCTCCTAATCTCTGTCCTATAACTGCAGTCCATAATTTTAAAACAGTGCCCCCTAATTCTGGACACACCCATAAGAGGGAACATCCTTTCCACATCCACCTTGTCAATACTATTTAGGCTCTTATATCCTTCAATCAAGTCGCCCCTCACTCTTCCAAACTTCATGGAAACAAGGCCAGCCTGTCCAACCTAAACTCAGAAGGCAACCTGCTCGTTCCAGATATCAACCTAGTAAAGCTGTTCTGAACTGCCTCCAATTCATTTTCACCCTTCCTTAAATAAAGTGATCAAAACTGCACATGACATTTAAGGTGCAACCCCACCAGCTGCTTCATAACATCCTAACTATTATGTTGAATTCCTCTCATAATAAAGGATAGCATTACATTAGCCTTCTTAATGATATGCTTTACATATAAACACTGGTCCCAGCACACTTCAGATGTAGACTGTCCCAGCTGTACAACCCTCACTTCCCCAGTACTGGTACCAGTGCCCAACAAACCAGAGAGCATTTCTCCCATACCAGTCTTTGAGCTATGTAAATTTGCCCTCGGCTAAGGTTAATAATCCAAAGAACATAATCTTTGAGGTTCTGTGTTTTAATTTAATGCCAAGCCCCTCATACACTCAATGCAGAACCTCTTTCCTAGGTCTAGCTATGTTACTGGTACCCACTTAGACCATGATAACTGAGTCCTCCCCCTCCCACTATCACTTCCTCTCTGTTGCCCTGGGCAGATGTCCTGAACCCGGGCACTGGACAGGCAACAGAGACGTCTGAACTCTTGCTCTTTGCTGCAAAGAACAGTGTCAATCCCCTTCACTATACTGTCTCCTACTACCACCGCATTCTTTATTTCTCCCCCCACTTGAATGGCTTCCTTTACCACATTGTCACGGTCGGTTTGCTTATCCATACTGCAACCAAAGCTCACATTCAAACAGGCTGAGAGAATCTCAAACCTACTCAACAATTGCAATGGCTGACACTTCTGCCCCTGGGTCCTGTTACCTGCCTCACTTTCTGTCACATCCTCCTGTCCCTGATCATTGACCAAATCAGGAGACCCTCTCCCTAAAGGTGTGACTTCCTCCCAATACAAAGCATCAAGCTAATGCTCCCACTCCCTGATGTGTCACAGAATCTGCAGCACAGCCTCCAGCTCAATGACTCTGAGCTGAAGTTCCTCAAGTTGCAAACATTTACTGCAGACGTGTTTTCCCTGGATCCTACATGCTGCAATCTGGATATATCACCTGTCCTGCCATCCTGCCTGATCAACACCACCAATTTGAAAGAGGACTTCCTTAAGGCTCCCAGAGGGAATGCCAAGCTAAGCTGTTAAATTCTCAGTAACTGCATTTGCCAGAAAGTGTGGAACCGTGTTGGCAGTTGTTATCTTTAGTGGGAAGAACCAGGATGCTGCATAGTTATGACTCATTGACAATGATAGCACTCTGCTTCTCAAATCAACAATGGAAAAAAAAACAAATGTTAAAATGCTGACCCCTGACATACCATCAATAGACGTTAAATTGCAAGGCATTGTATGTGATGTTTTGCAGTGTGTGAACAATTATGTGGAAGCAGCCTGTCCATTCATCTTTCCTTATCCTTCTGAAATTCCAGAATAGCTTCTGTTAAGGCCCTGTGTTTGTCTAAGTAAGTTGAATTGGACTTTACTCTGTACTTCTTTTATCACAGAAACAGAAAAGCAGAATCGAGATGCTGTGAGTTCAAAGAGAATGAACAATAAAGGTCACACGTGTGTCATTAAGTAATCATGTTAACTCAACCACTGGCGCAGACAAGGCAGCGTGTATCCGTGTCAGACCCCAGCCTGGATAAATGGGAAGCACTCGCAGCAGGATGGGCGGCCACCAAAAAAACACTCGCCAAATCCAAAAGTGATGGTCAATATGAAGGTGATCCACCAGCATGTGAGGACTCCATCGAACATTGGGAAAAGCTGAATGGGGAAGAGAGTGGCATAGATTGTGATATAATGCTTTAATGTGGGAAATCCTTGTAAAATGTGACTGTGGCAAGATTTTCAACTCGGTTTGGCCACGCTCGCCCCAAGGGTGAAAAATCCCACCTGAGGTCAACAGACCTTTGCATGGTCCATGTCCCACCCACTGTGATTCCCGTGGCGGGCAAGGTGGGAAAATTCCACCCTATGTTTCATCTTACCTGTGTATGCTCTGTGAAGTTTTAGCATGAGCAAGCATTCAGTGTGGAGCACATTGACAAGCAGTTCATTCTAACATTAATTCTCAGGCCATCGAACTAGGTCATGGGGCTGGTGGGTGGCCTGAACTGCAAGGTTCCTCTAATAATGCCACCTTCTCCTGCATTTGTAGAATGCCCTGTAAATACTATACAGCACACTGGACATGACTGCCAGCTCCTAGCAGGCATGATGCATTACCGACCTCTGGGAAGAGAGTACTGGCATTCTAACCAGTGCTGCACACCTTGCAGCCACCTCATGGAGCAGTGTATCCACATTGCTAGCCATGAAACAGGAAGTCAAGCAAAATCACTGCCACATGCCTACAGAGTCTATTTTTTGAGAATCTGTCCCTTATTTAAATCTTTCATAGGATGTGGGCTTTGCTGGCTAGGCCAGCATTTATTGCCCATCATTAATTCCCCTTGAGAAGGGCAGAGGGTGTTCTAAGATAACACTTCTTCTTTCAAGATCACATTCGCAAAGCAAAAAAACTGACAACAGTATATTCAAGACTTCAAATTAACACCCATATTTTTTCATCATCAAATGTAGTCAATGTCCTTTAATTGATTGATGTGGAGATGCCGGCATTGGACTGGGGTAAGCACAGTAAGAAGTCTCACAACACCAGGCTAAAGTCCAACAGGTTTATTTGGTAGCAAATACCACAAGCCTTCGGAGCGCTGCTCCTTCGCCAGATGGAGTGGACATCTGCTCTCCAACAGTGCACAGACACAGAAATCAAGTTACAGAATACTAATTAGAATGCAAATCTCTACAGCCAGCCAGGTCACTTTGATTTTGAGTAGTGGTTCTAAAGCTGTTCTTTCCCCACCCTCATTGCCTGCTCTTTGCATCTTATCTCCATCATTACTCCCTGGCCCATGTCATCATGCTCCCTGTACAAGACAGCAGCGCATTACCTGAATAATATTTAAGAAACAGGCTGCAATATCTGCTGACCACAGCCTCTATTATTCCTCTCTGGGCTGCACCCTGTGCAATTTAGTTTCAACAGGTCAGTAAATCAGCCCTTAAGTGTCTTAACATTTTACAAATATACAGCAATCTCTGATTAAGTTAGTTATTATAAGCAGAAGGCTTTGGCTATGACAAAGAAAAAGCTACTGATTTCTTCTCTATAAGAAAAAGCTATGGAATTCTATCTATATGGTACCAGTTCAAAGGATACTGTTTCATCCTGTTCGATATATTTACTTCGACAACCCAGTTAACCAAGCTGTGTGTGTGCATTTTCAAGGTAAGCTATTATTACATTTTATTCATTCGTAGAAGTTTTGTGACCAGAGTCCTTCATCATATCACCACCATTCAGCAGATTTTTTTGTGATTTCCAATCACTCAAATCCCAGGATTTTCAGTTACACTGTAAAGGAAATAACCCTGAACCTTCATTCATAACTAACATGGGCTGTTATATTTGCTCAAAACCTATGCCATAGAAGGTGACACATTAACAGCATGTACCATTATCTAAGCTTAAATGTTCCAGGAAATAATAGAGTGAGTGAGTCATGCCATTTTATGCATCATACCATAATTTTGTGGGACATTTGTTAACAACCTCGTTTAAACCAATAGAAATTAGTTCCAGCCACTCAGTCCTCCATTGCAGTCAATAGCAATCGCCAATTTCCTGGATGTTCAAGTATTTTCAGGCACAGCCAGTTACACATGGGCGGCACGGTAGTACAGTGGTTAGCATTGCTGCTTCACAGCTCCAGGGACCTGGGTTCGATTCCCGGCTTGGGTCACTGTCTGTGTGGAGTTTGCACATTCTCCTCGTGTCTGCGTGGGTTTCTTCCGGGTGCTCCAGTTTCCTCCCACAGTCCAAAGATGTGTGGGTTAGGTTGATTGGCCATGCTAAAATTGCCCCTTAGTGTCCTGAGATGTGTAGGTTAGAGGGATTAGCAGGTAAATGTGTAGGGGTAGGGCCTGGGTGGGATTGTGGTCGGTGCAGACTCGATGGGCCGAATGGCCTGTTTCTGCACTGTAGGGTTTCTATGATTTCTTTCTATCATTCTATGAAATAATGGCATGGGTGAGTTTGTATTTGACGTGATTTATGGCCAAACGTGCCTGTGAGTCTAACAGAAGGACCTTTAAATTGTGAGTCACACAGATTGGTTTGAAAATTTTAATTTTCTTATTCTCTCAGGTTTGACAGTTTTTTCTTGGCAGTTTTATCATTGAGAGTATTGTCAGCATTTGAAAGTAATTGATTTCAGGATATCCACCTATTTCTATGTGCAAGAAAGGCATAAACATTGTAATGCTCTGTCCATTGAGTACACCCGCTGGTTGCTGATTATTATGGATGACCTGGATGAGAAGCAGATCGAGCAGATGGGATCACTTGAGTTACCAGGGCAGGACACTGAACCACTCTCACTACTGCCCCTCACAAAGAGTACAAGAAACAGCTATCCTATTGGAAGAATGGTTCCTTTACAAATGGTGCTTCATTAAGAAAGCAACTGGCCAGCTCTGTGAGCTACTATGGGTGGAATTCTCCATCCAGCCTGCGGTGGGTTTCGTGGTGGGCGGGAGCGGAGAATCTAGCAGCAGCCAAAAAGTCAGAAACCCACTGGCTTGAAATTACGTTGCAATTCTCCAAATGATGGGTCAATAGCTGGTCGTTCTTCCCACTGATTGGTGACATGAATGCCATTTGCATTGTGGCCAAACGGGCCATCTAACATGGCGATTTGTAAAGCACTCTGGGACAATTGGGCAAGAACTAAAATGAGAGGCTACAGCCTAAAAGACAGAGACAAACAGGCTGCAACCCAGACCAGTGAATACACAGGATATGGGTCATCTCCAGGACAAAAGGGACTTCCTGGTCAAACTGGGTGGTTTACCAGACATAAGGGCACCGTAACCCCTTATTTGGGAGGGAGGTGTGAACCCTACGTGCCCTCAGCACCTGTAGACATGGCCGTTGGGGACACACCCGGAGATTGGTGTGGCAGCACCCGATTGGACTTTATCGATCAGGGTGATCAAGTCCTGATCGATTGATTGGCAATGGCCAAAAGGAGGGCGAAACCCAACGGGGTATAAAGGGTGCTGCACAACTAAGAATCTCTCTCTCTGACCCCACGGACGAGCTACAACACCGGTGACCATCGCCAGCGACGACCAGCACGAGGAGAGCCACCACACCCGAGAAGGAAGGAAGACCAGAGCCGGAGTGTCAGCCCAGACCAAAGGACCAGACTACGCAGAGGACAACCGAGACCAGGGTACAGATAAAGGCCAATATCTGCTTGGGTACTTGCCAGTCACGCAAAGTTAAGTCAAGGTCTTGTATTGGACTTGAACTCTCGTATTGTCTGTAAAGATAACTTATTGTTGGTTGGGTGGGTGATTATTGATTGTGTGTCTTAAATAAATATTGATTGAACTAACCAGACGTCTACTCGCAGTTATTTGTCCGCCGTATAGGGTTAAAACAGACTGTGCGGCAGGCACAACAGCATCCATTTGCATCTCATGAATGCTCATTGAAATTGTTGCCTGCCAGCATCCCGTCAGGTCTTTCAATCTCACGACACGTGAAATTATGTTGGTCTAATATCTGAATGCTAAACAGAGGCATCCAAAAGGCAGTCCTCCATTTGCAAGAGACTTTGTGGTGAGTACAACATACAAAACCTACCCACCATAGTACTGTGCTGCTCCTGATGCACTGTACCGCACTGTGCCGGGGAAGACTGGTTCCTGTGCTCCATCTCCATACCAAGTGGGTCTTTATGGAGAGCACCATGCTGCTGGCCCCATTGGTCCTTCTGTGCCACCGAGTCAGATCAGTAATGAGCCTAGGTTGGGGAGTACAGGGGTCCCTTTCCCTCTGGTGCCTCACACCAGTATCTATCTGGACAGCATTATGCTGTGGGACTCATACCACCACTGGGTTCAACCAGGGCTAGAATGCGAGGTGAGACTGGGGGAAGGGTGGAGTTGGCCTGACGAAGACAAGACGAACAATGAGGAAGGAGCACAGTGCAAGGAGCTGGTGGGAAGGGTGAGGAAAGCCAAGCTCAGGGATTCATGGACTTTGCAGCTATCTCTGGGTTCCTTAGAGTGCAGAGTGCAATTGGTTTTACCCATATGGCTATACGAGCACCGTGGTAGCAGACCTCAATGTCCATCAACTGCAAGGGCATCCATTCCATCAATATGGAGTTGGTGTATAATCATCAAAAGCACATCCTGCATGTTTGTTCACAGTGCCCTGTGAGTTGCCATGACTCCTACATCCTCAGTCTCCCCCAGGTGCCTGGGATCGTCGAGGGGCCAGAATGTCTGCAGGGATGGTTGATGGGGAGAAGGGTTACACTTAAAACACTGGCTCATGACTTCAGTGCATTGCTCTCAAACTCCAGCCGAGGAAAGGTACAACACTGCCCATGCCACCACACACTCCCTCATAGAAGTGAGAATAGGATTTCTGAAGATGCGATTCAGATGTCTGGACCACTCAGGTGGTTCCCTGCAATGTGCACTGGAGAGGATTTGCTGCATCATTGCTTTCTGCTGTGTCCTCCACAGTCTGGATATGCAGAGAGGTGAGGAGGAGGATGAAGATGAAGATGAGGAGATGCAGGAAGCCCAGGGGGTTCCAAGGTATAACATGAATGCCATGAAGCCATAGAAGAGGGGAGACTTGGGATGTATGCCTGTGATACCCTCATAGCTGACAGGTTTCAGGAGGAGTAAAACTAAGTCCAATAATCAGGAGACATCTCCTCTAGCTCTCCCAACCATTTTCTGACTTCTAAAGAATAGCCAAACCATCGCTGAGAAGATGGGTCTTGCATTCACACTTGGTCCATAAGTGCTCATGACTCACCAGGATCAGATCTTAGCTGTGATTATCGGTGTCATGATAATGTGCTCACTCTGTCAACTTAAAGTCCGTAAGAAGTTTAACAACACCAGGTTAAAGTCCAACAGGTTTATTTGGTAGCAAAAGCCACACAAGCTTTCGGAGCTCCAAGCCCCTTCTTCAGGTGAGTGGGAATTCTGTTCACAAACAGAGCATATAAAGACACAAACTCAATTTACATGAATAATGGTTGGAATGCGAATACTTACAGCTAATCAAGTCTTTAAGATACAAACAACATGTTTATAAGATACATGTAAGATACAAACATGTTGTTTGTATCTTAAAGACTTGATTAGCTGTAAGTATTCGCATTCCAACCATTATTCATGTAAATTGAGTCTGTGTCTTTATATGCCCTGTTTGTGAACAGAATTCCCACTCACCTGAAGAAGGGGCTTGGAGCTCCGAAAGCTTGTGTGGCTTTTGCTACCAAATAAACCTGTTGGACTTTAACCTGGTGTTGTTAAACTTCTTACTGTGTTTATCCCAGTCCAACGCCGGCATCTCCACATCATAACTTAAAGTCCAGCAGGGCAGAATAGTGATGTGGGTCGAGGCTGGATATTCCAAAGCCAGCTAAGGATGTTAGCACTACTGCGAAGGATGTGCAGACCAGCATAGGGGTCTCATCCAGTTTGGGACATCATCAGCTAGGAAATTTAGATGCACAGAGAGTCACATATCTGACTGATTAGTAATTGCTATCCCTTGAGGACTAAAGATTGAGAGCTCACCCATCATTCACTCCAAATAAAGAATGACACACATATCCCTGACAACATACATGGGTACAGTAATTAGGTATCACTGATGTTGACATCACATGAATGTTAATCTTAAAAGGGGACTTTGTGTGTGAAAGGCTGAACCTCGTGATAGGAAGATTGCAAAGATCCAAACCAAAATGCTTTCATCTGACCATTATGTTCACACACCCATGCAATGGTTTTCCACTATTCATGATTTATCTAGCAGGGAGAGACAGGACATAAATGGGGAAATAAGGTCTATCCCTGTAGCCATGGTTGATGACCCATTCTGCATCACCAACAATGCAGCATGGGAATGGTACAACCAGACATGTGTTCCCAGCATCACAGATGCCAATTTGATTCAATGCAAATGCTATCAAGAAAAGGTTGAAGTCACTGGGTACTGCAAAGACTATGGCTCTGACAATATTCTGGAAATAGGACTGAAGACTTGTGTTCCAGAACTAGCTGCATCCCTAGGAAAGCTGTTCCAGTACAGCTGCCGCACTGGCATCTACCTAACAAAATGGAAACATGCTCAGGTATGTCCTATCCACAAGAACAGAGCAAATCCAACTTGGCCAATTACCACCCCATCAGTCTACTCTTGATCATCAGCGAAGTGATGGAAGGGGTCATCAACAGTGCTATAAAGCGGCACTTACTCAGCAATAACCTGTTCATTGATGCTCTGGTTAGATGCTCTGGTTAGATTCATTCAGTTCTTGACCTCATTACAGCCTTGGTCCAAACATGGACAAAAGAGCTGAACCCAAGATGTGAGGTGAGAGTGACTGCCCTTGATATCAAGGCAGCTATTGACCAAGACACTGAAGAGCCCGAGCAAAAGTGGAGAAACATGAATCGGGGTGGGGGACTCTCCACTCATACCTGGCACAGAGGAAGATGATTCTAGTTGTTGGAGGTCAATCATCCCATTTCCAGGAATCACTGCAGGAGTTCCTCAGAATAATGTCCTAGGCCCAAGCACTTAAGCTGCTTCATCAATGACCTTCCTTCCATCACAAGGTCAGAAGTGGGGATGTTCACTGATGACTGAACAAAGTTCAGTGCCATTTGCGACTCCTCAGACACTGAAGCAGTCCACATCCATATGCAGCACGACCTGGACAATATCCAGGCTTGGGCTGATCCTGCCACACTAGTACCAAGCAATAACCATCTCCAACAAGAGAGAATCTAAACATCTCCCTTTGACTTCAATGGCATTACCATTGCTGAATCTCCCACTATCAACATCCCAGGGGTTAGCATTGACCAGGAACTGAATTGGGCTGGCCATATAAATACTGTGGCTACAAGAACAGGTCAGAGGCTGTGAATTCTGCAGAGAGTAACTCACCTCCTGACTCCCTAAAGTTTTTCCACAATCTACAAGGTACAACTGTGATGGAATGCTCTCTATTTGCCTGGATGAGTGCAGTTCCAACAATGCATAAGAAGCTCCACACCATCCAAGACAATCCGGCCCTCTTAATTGGCACTACATCCATCGCCTTAAATATTCACTCCCTCCACCACTAACACACAGTGACAGCAGTATGTACCATCTACGAGATACATTGTAGCAACCGTCCAAGGCTTCTTGAACAGCACCTTCCAAACCCGTGACCACTGTCATCTAGCTGGAAAAGGGCAGCAGATGCATGGGAACATCACCACCTGTATGTTCCCCTTGAAGTCACACAACATCCTGATTTGGTAGTATATTGCTATTCCTTCACTGTTATTGGGTCAAAATCCTTGAACTCCCTCCCTAACAGCACTGTGTACCAACACCATCGCGGTTCAAGAAGGTAGCTCACCATCATCTTCTCAAGGGCAATTGGGAATGGGCAATAAAAACTGGCATAGTCAGCAATGCCCACATCCCATGAGTAAATAAAAAGAGGGACTACATTTGGCACAGGCTCGGATGCAGGAATTACCGGAAAGATGGCATATTTAGACATCAGTCCGCCTTTGGGATCCACTCCAGACTTTTTAATCAGTGTTTACTCCCTTAGCCTTCAACTCTCTAGATGTATCTACAAGGCAGTGGAGCTATTCTCCCATAGCTGGGAGTTTGGTTACGAGTGCCAGGGTATTGTCCATGTGCTAGAGAGCCTGCGCACTGCACATCTGTGGGCCAAACCTCCTCTGAGTTCCCCTGAAGCTTCAGTTTTCCAGGTGTCACCATGAGGAGGCACAGCTAAGGCCTTACCAATGGAGGGGTTGTATGCCGACAAAAAGAGACTTACACATTTAGCTGTCTTTTTCCACATCGCTGCTAGCCAATGAAAATAAGAAGCAAACTCACACACAAAAGAAGAAAGCATGCTAACTCTCTCCAGCCACTCACAAGATGTATATCATCAACTTGTTGCAATATCAAGAGAAAATATGGCTTGACACAATTTTTGTATTGCAACCTCCATCTGCTTTTTCAAATGACTGTTCTGGGTGTGAATAAGCCCGTTTGTTTTAAATGACAAGAAGCCCAGTGTTATGCAAACATTGAGAAGCATGGTGGCATCTAATAGTAGCAATGTGACAAATAGAGAAGGTATTTGGAGTGAGGAAAATAAAAGAGGATGTCAAAATAAATGGTAAAGGTTTTCATCAACTTATCTTCAATGTTTCTGCATTTGGTTAAATGCTTCTAAATTTCAAGGAGCTGTTGCTCTTTACAGCTAAGAACTCTTCAGTGAGCAATGCAAATATTGTTACTTTATTGGTTTTAATAATAAACTCACTAACAAAGTTTTTCTCAAATATTTGGCAGATCTGAGAAGTGCCAGTTCCTATAATTTCTGTTTGGGTTGACCTCTGTGCGCTCATTTCAGTTAGAGTTACTCGTGAGAAAATATAATAAAGATCGTTCAATTATGCACAGCAATGGCATTTTTTGGTGTCGTGGATTCAATCAAAGATGAATGAAAGAATAATCTAATGGCTCAGATTTCATTGAATACACCTTTGTACAGCACAAAAGAAAGAGAGAATTATGGGGTGGCTGAATTACACAATTGATTAAACAACTCCATATTTTCAAATGAATTTTGTATCTGGTCCACCGTTAACCCCTTGCGAAAAATGGTTACAGGTGATTATCGTCGCTCCTTTCCTATTAAAATTAATATCAATCGCAAGTTAAGTTTGTTTTCGCATTGCTGCTACTGAAACTTGAAAATAATAACATTGCAGAACTGACAATGGGGTGATTTATTGGTCAAAGGGTCAGTTGAAACTCACAGTTAAAAATGTATTCCTGTTGCAAAGAGTAAACAAGAAGGATTTTTGAGTATGCACATCCTGTGCCTGGGATTTTCTATTTTTAGCATTGCCACACTATTGCCCAGATAATAACTGCAAGGCAGGAAGGGGGCAGGGTGGTGGGGGAACCTGTTAGTACATATTTCCCACAGTTCCTGTCAAATTAAATGGATTGAGAGGCTATCTGGGTGTCAAGGGGGGAAAATGGATGGAAAGGGGTGCAGAGGTGAATTGTACATTGGGTGTCAGATGTGGGGTCATTGTAAATTGGATGTTGGACATCCAAGGGAGGTGAGTTGGATGTGCGAGGTCAAAGATCACTGGGATTCTGATTGCTGAGATGAAAACTGGAAGAAACGCTCCTGCTCTTCTAGGTCCACAAGCAGTGCTGCAAAGATATTTGCCCCATTACATCTGGCCATTTCCAGCTGTCAGGTTTTCTGAGGCCCTGGAAACAAGGTCTATCAGAGATAAACTTGGGAACAGATAAGGTTTGGGGTACGCAGCCTCATTAAATTATTTAAATGGCAGCTCTGCTTCCAAAGAGCAAGTTAATCGCCAAATCCCTACCCTCACAAACTACCTTTGTTAAAAGTAAAAGTAAAATTTTAACTGCCCACCCTTACTGGGAGGGCCTTACAATTGCCCCCTATATATTCAGAACTGTCCCATTTATATGATTGTTTTCATAATTCAAGTGATCTGTTTTTCCACAGAGCTCTACCTCACTATAGTCACAAATACAACAAATACATTTTAACAACATTGGGGCCGGAACTCTTCCAAAATCCCCGCTGGAGTGAACCATTCTGGTGAGGGGGGGGGGATGCTAGCGGGCCCGGAGACTTCAGTCTCGGACCTACTAATCACATCTAAATTCTATGCGACGCTGACGGAAATCTGGCGCTGGGAGACGCTAGTGGGGCACGAACGGCCTGCAAACCCCATGAATCGGCTGACGCAAGAATCTCCCAGCTCGCTCTGCTAAAAAATTAGTGCAGTGGGATGGGAGAATCGCAGCCTTTGTTTGTTTGTTAATTACTATTGTGTCAATCAGTTATGATTACC
Source organism: Mustelus asterias (assembly GCF_964213995.1). Lineage (NCBI taxonomy): Eukaryota > Metazoa > Chordata > Chondrichthyes > Carcharhiniformes > Triakidae > Mustelus > Mustelus asterias. The sequence goes on from NC_135805.1 coordinate 68,583,570, forward strand.
TTGATGAAAATATACCTCAAAAACATTTCAAACCCAAAGGAAAATCAGCATACCATGTGTAATTCCTTGTTGTCTGCTAAGATTTACAATTTCATTCAAACTGAAACAACGATCAGAACTCTTCAATAAGTTAGAATTTAAGGTTAGCTCATTTCGCTCATTTTATTTCCTTGCAATAAACAAAAATAAAAGTTGATCAATATTTTATTTCTAAATTAAAATTGGCCAGGTTATCTGTCTTGGAGTTGCCAGCTTCACCTGTGCACCTGAGCAGAGAGCAAGCATAGCTACCCAGTGCCAGCATCATCGGGACCTGACTGCACTTTTCACTCCAGATCTTGAGCAGAAAGTGGCAGTGGGTTTCCCTCCAGGCCAGTCCAGTAGGGGGGAGCTGGAAGAGGTTCAAAAGAGTTTTGTTTTATTTTAAACTTTCCCTCGGTCTCCAGGAAGAGCTGGAATATTCCCTGAGGCCCTGTAAAGAAAGCTTATACCTTCCCTATTGTCCCTTAATCTTTGTTAGAATCATAGAATCCCACAGTGCAGAAGGAGGCCATTCGGCCCATCGAGTCTGCACCGACCAAAATCCCACCCAGGCCCTATTCACATAACCCCTCTGGGTTATGGGAATAGGGCCTGGGTGGGATATACCCTGCTAATCCCCCTGACACTAAGGTTAATTTAGCATGGCCAATCAATCTAACCTGCACATCTTTGGACTGTGGGAGGAAACCTGAGCATCTGGAGGAAACCCACGCAGACATGGGAAGAATGTGAAAACTCCACACAGAACAGTGACCCAAGCCACAGAAATGAACCTGGGTCCCTGGCGCAGTGAGGCAGCAGCGCTAACCACTGTGTCACTATTCACCCTAATCGCAGGAATCTCTCCGGACGGATTGGCAACCTGTTCCATATCTGCCATTGACAGGTGGCTTCCAGGCCATGTGATTCCCCCCCATTGCCTCTCACCAACATCTGACCAAAACTAGTGGAAAGTTGACCAGGGAGATTTAAATGTGGCCCAATACTTCAATTCTGCAATATCACCTTAAGTTTCTAATTCACGCTGCTGCTACTCACTAAAAATTGGCCTGGAGTTAAAATTGGGGCAAATGCAATGTGGCACATCTGGTAATGCCCTCACCTCTGAATCAAGAGTAGGTGGGAAGAGTTAATAGTTCCCCTGCAGTCAAGGCTGACTGAGGGACTGTTGAATTTTTTGCCAATTTTCAGATAAAGTGTCAAACCCAAACCCCACTCTGCCGTGCAAATGAATACAAAGGAAATGACAATGATCGAAGAAAAGCAGAGAGGTTTCCTCCTGTTCTTAGTTAACATTCATCCCTCAACCAGCAGTACGAAAACAGACCTGGTTATTCATTTCCTGTTTGCGGCACCTTGCTATGAAATGATTGGCTGCTGTTTTGCGAGCGCACTTTAAAAGTCCAGATGCTCAGTTTTTATTTCCCCTTCCTTTGCCTCCAAACTCGGGAGTGAACATTCTGCAGCAACAGAAAACACTCCACTTCCGGTACATTTAGACGAGCAATTGTATTAAGAACATAAAAACATATGGGGCTGACATATCAGGATGTTGAAAGGATTGAGTTGTCTGACTATATATTATTGGGACACATTTGATCAGATTTCAATTAAGCCATAAAATTGATTTTTCCTCATGTTGTTTTGGGCCACCTACAAGGAATGAGCGTATGATAGGCTTTCCAAAAATTCACCTCGGATTGACTTTCACATAAATGTCTGTGTTTGGCACAATGCACTCCTCCAAACCGAAGGAGACAAATTGGGAGTCAAAAAGGGATGAAAGCTCCAAATTAAAGCAAACTCATCTTTTTTTAATCCGTCAGTAATGTCCCTGCTCTCACTGTGTGAATATAAACCAAGAACCGACTAGAAGCAGAATTTTTTACTCCCTTCATCCTCCCTTTCACCGTTTTTAAAAGCCAATGAACAAGAGATCACAAGGTAAAACGTTGAGATGAAAGACATTCCCTTACAGGGCAACAGCCCTCATTCATGTGTCAAAAAACAGAGGCATGCTGGTAATAGAGCCACTTTTACCTCATCAAGTGTGCCTCCTTCAGGAATTCAGACTTTTCATGGTCCGTGGTACCTTTCTTCATTTCTACTCAAAATAAAGACAAAACAACTATTTAATGCCGCTTTATCACTGTCACCCTCCAGCCCTGAAGAAATAATGCGGGTGCAACATCTTCCCAGACCCGCCACCCACCCATGGACACCTTAAATAAGAGGTACTTGGTTCAATGCATAAGAGGCTACTCAGGTTTTTAAACAGCAGGCCTGCTAGGCACAAGCGTGCAAACCATCTTTGTAAGCTGGTTGTTTTGACAAGAGCTTCATTGTTTGTTGCCAGCTGTCCCTATCTGTATCTGTAAATGGGAACAATGTTTCAGTGTAATGTTACACGAATGTCTGAACAGGCTGAAGTTCAAATATTCGAATGCTTATGTTAGCAACACCATTTATTATAAAATGAAATGTGCAATGAAGTTAACTATACACATCATCAGAACCTCATTCCCTTTGATCAGCTTGTCAATTTAAATGTTAGCCAAGCTCGCTGTAAAAGATGGAAGATCCTGATGCAAAACCAAGGGGAGAGATAATTGGACACTCAAATTAATTGCACTGAAAGCCAAGTTTCCTGACATGGCAGTTAAAATGTTAAGTCCTTTTGACACAAGAAGCTGAAAGCAAACCACCTGACAGTGGATATTCAGAAGACAAGTCTCTTTTACACCTGTCTCCATTTAAGCTAATTCATTCATGTGGCAAAAAATTAGTGGCCGTGAAAGTGCCAGTGATTCCTCCGAGAGATAGATGAGGCACAGTTAATAGGAAATACAAGAACTCAGAGTAAGATATCTTTGAAGGTATCAACTTAACAGAGGCAGAAAAAAGCATATAACCTTTCAGACGTAGTACAAATTAGAAATGACTAGTATTTTTGATAACATATACAAGTATAGTCTCATTCTGCGCTTTCTTAGCTTCTTCCTAAAACATTTCAGCAAAAGTGATTGATTAATACTGTTTCACTGCTTTCCCTCAGGGTATGAAACTAGCTATCCTTATCTGGTTTGCCTTATATTTGACTACAGTCTCACACCAACATATTAGACTCCTAATTGGCCTAGCAAGTAACTCAACCAAGTAGAGATGAACAATAAATCCTGGCATGAAGCTCTAATTTTATTAGATTTTTCTATTGCAGCCCAAATGATCTTTCCTGCATACCTGCACCAAACTAGAGACCATTACCATGCTTTTAAAAGACAACACCGTAATTGTTTGCACTGTAGAAAGGAGACATCTGCTAGATGAAATGTAGAGTATTCATGAGATGGTATGATTCGCTGGAATTGAAGATATCTAAGATGGCACCCATGTGGGCATCAGAGCACTTCATTTTAAACTCCATGCAAAGTAAAAATTCACATTCAAATAATAATCACAAGATACTTGGCAGTATCATTAGGCAATTCAATCATTATTATTAAGTCACAAGCATGACGTTATCTGTGAGCAGTACTTCACTGTGGCTTCATTTTTTGAGAAAGAAGAAACATTGCTGGAAAGTGTTCGTAAGCCACCAGCACTGAGCTCTGAATCCAAATCCGCTAACTCCACTGAAAACTCTTTCAAACAGAGAAGGTAAAGGGGCTGGATGCACGTTTGCTGCTAAATGTCCAGCAACTCCACCGGAGTATCAAAAATCACAGCGGGGAATGTTAACCTGGAGAAGTGCATTGGTTTGGGTGCAGATTATCAGAAATGTCAGCATGGTGAGAAACGAGCTCCATATGGAATGCATTACAAAAACAGAAAAGGCTGGAAAATCAGCAGCTGTGACGAAGGGTCATCCTGACTCAAAATATTGGCTCCATTCTCTCCCCACAAATGCTGTCAGACCTGCTGAGATTTTTTAGCATTTTCTGTTTTTGTTTCAGATTCCAGCATCCGCAGTATTTTGCTTTTATCTCTGGAGTGCATTAGGTTACTTTAAATTCAACAACTCACTTTACAGACTTCCTGAAACTCACCTATGATGGCAAGGTGAGAATGAAATGTCAGTTGTGAGAGGCTGAATCAAATTCATAAGAATACTATACAAGGATTGTCCAACCTTCTTGTGTGGAGACCAACAGTTGAAAATTTTTCTTACTCAAGGGGCTGATTTTGGAAAGATAAAGTTTGACACATTAAACATGAATTTAAAAAAAATATATGAAAAATAACTTAGTGAGCAAAAAAAAACTATGGACGAGATTCTCCGGACTCCCGGACATGTTTTCCCAGTGGTGGAAGGCGGCGTGCTGTTCACTGGTGGTGGGATTCTCTGGTCCCGCCGCTGTCAATAGGATTTTCCATTGATGTCACCCCACACCACCGTGAAGCCCACTGCTGATGGGACCAGAGAATCCCACTGGCTTGAATGGCTGGAGAATTACAGCCTATGACTAATAAATAAAGTTGACCATAAGAGTGTGAGAAGGTGAGAGTATGTGTACGTGTGTAGCTCACTCCCAATCTTGGATGCTCACTCATCCACCCACCTCACCCAGTGTAGAGTGGATGAGAGTGCATGTTGGTGTGTGGGGGTGAGGGTGAATGAGAACACTGATAGTGGGAGTGAGCCCCACTAAAGCTGCCTCGTGCTCCTCTCCAGCCCGCCTGGGATACACTGTCTGCCTCACACTGTTGTTTCAAACACAGGCTGGTTTCTCTCTTTACTTGCAGCTGTTAGGCCAGCCTATAGGAGTGGGTAGAGGATGAGCAGATTTACAACATTTTTAAGTCTATTGAATGTCCAACAAATTTAGCGGGCCGAGTTTATAGGCCTCAGGGGTCACATTCTGGCCTGAGGGCCATGAGCTGGACAAGCCTGTATTAAGCTAGCTACTCAATACTGACAGTTTCTTTCTTGCTGCTGGTGGAAAAAGATTTGTTCACAGTACATTCTATCTTCTACACTTTGGAGGTTTTTTCCAAGCACGTTGGGATGGATGGTACTCCGACTTTAGTTTGAACCTTAAACAAGGCCCCATATGACGACCGGTATTACTCAGCAGCAGCAGTTTACTGTACAGAAGCCTGTAACTGGGCTGCAGCCAAGAGGGTAGCAGCAAAGAGAAGAACAACACAGAGCAGTGACGCCGAAGAGAACAGAGAGGGCAGCAGCAGAGAGGTAAGCTGGAGAGAGGGGTGCAGCTTGCAAGAGGCACTACCCACAAAACAGGCTCTAAAGACAGAAGCTTTTATATGATGAACAGCAAACTCTCAGGAAACCCAGTTTGTCATGTCAGGTGGTGGCAAGTATCTACAGCCTCCTAGAAGTTGGTCTGCTCCCTGCTGGGCAATGCTTTCCCAGAGACTACCACCCTCAACATTTTTACTTTCAATTCCTTCCAGGTCTCTGCTGGTGACATATCCAGGATCTCCCAGTCATTGACCCATAACTGCATAAGACTGATGGGGTGGAATTTCATAGCCTCCCAGGAACAGGCAGAGAGACGGGTGGTAAAATCAGGTGCCATCTTAGTAGTGCTGTGTCCATTGTCTAATCACTTCTATTAGAATTTTACCAGTGGCAGGAGAATCATTGTGAAGCCCACCCACCCTTGAGTCAAATCAGACCCTTAATTGACCAATACATGGCCACTTTGAATCTCTTCCTGTGACCACGAGTATTGTGTGGTATCATAAGAACACAAGAAATAAGAGCGGGGAAGATTGTATGGCCCGTTGAGCCTCCTCTACTTTTCAAACATCTTGGGCTTCAATTTCACTTTTCCACCTGCAACCCATATCCCTTGATTCCATGAGAAACCAAAGATCTGCCTATCCCAGCCTTAAGTATATTAAATGGTGGAGCATCCACAACTTTCTGGGCCAAAGAATTCCAAAGATTCACAACCCCCGGATTGAAGAAATTTTTCCTCATCAGCTCAGCTCTAAGTGACCAGCCCCTTATCCTAAGATGTACCACTTTGTTCTAGATTCCCCAGCCAGGGGAATCAGTGTCTCAATATCTATCCTGCCAATCCCCTTCATAGTTTGAATGTTTTAATGTGATTTCTTTACATTCTTTTAAAATACAGAGAATATGGACCCAATTTACTCAGCCTCTCATCATTAGACATCCCTCTCCTCCCAGGGACCTATTTAGCGAACACCTGCTGTATTGCTTCCAATGCAATTATATTTCTCCTTAAATATAGAAACTAAAATTGTACTCAGTTTTCCAGGTGTTTTTCATCCTGGCGGAAAGTATATAGTGATGCCGCCAAGGTGTTATTTTAAGAGTAGTAGCCTAGAGTTTGGTATACAGGGCTTAATTTGAAAGTTTACTGATGCCATGAAACTCAGAAGTGTAGGAAACAGATCGTAGACTTGAGGAAGATATAGGCAGAGCAGTGAAATAGGCAGGTATATAGCTGATAAAATTTAATGCAGCATAGTGGAATCAATTACTAAGGAAGCCTTAACAATGCACTTAGAAAAGAATAGTATGGTTAGAACAGGATTTTACGAAAGGGAAATAATGTTTGACAAATTTATTAGATTTTTTGAGGATGTAATTGGTACGTTACATAAAGGGGAACCAGAGGATGTAGTATATTTGGACTTCCAAAAGCCATTTGATAAGTTGCCACACAAAAGGATAATGCACAAGATAAACATCTCATGCAGTTGGGGATGATATATTGGCATGGATAGAGATTTGGTTATCAGGCAGCAAGCTGGAAGTAGGGATAAATGAGGCATTTTCAAGACAGGACACTTCAAAAATATCAACTGGATTAGATGAAGCCAACATGGATATACAACATTTGTAACAAACCTATTGGAATTTTTTGTGGATGTAACTAGTAGAATAGATAAAGGAGAGCCAATGGAGCTATTTTTTTTGATTTTCAGAAAGCTTTTGATAAAGTCCCACAGAAGAGGTTATTGTGCAAAATTAAAGTGCATGGAACTGGGGCTAATATATCGGCTTGGATTGAGAATTGGTTAGTGGACTGGAAACAGAGAGTAGGAACAAATGGATCTTTTTCAGTGTGAAAGAGGGTGACTAGAGTGTTCCACATGGATCAGTGCTTGGGCCCCAACTATTCAAAATATATATTAACAATTTGGATGAGAGAATCAAATGTAATAATTTCAAGTTTGCTGACAACACAAAACTAGGTGGAATTGTGAGTGGTGAGGAGGACATAAAATGTCAAGGTAATTTCAACAAGTTGAGTGAGGGGGGGGAAATATATGACCGATGCAGTATAATGTGGACAAGTGTGAAGTTATCCACTTAGGTGAGAAAAACAAAATGGCAGAGTATTATTTAAATTGTGATAGATTGGGAAATGTTGATGTACTAAAGTACCTGGGCGTCCTTGTACACCAGTCACTGAAAGAAAGCATGCAGGTGCAGCTAGCAGTTAGGAAGGCAAATGGTATGTTGACCTTCATTGCAAGAGGATTTGAGTACAGGAACAAGGATGTCTTACTGCAGTTGTAGAGGGTGTTGCTGAGACAACACGTGGAGTATTGTGTACAGTTTTGGTCTCCTTACCTAAAAAAAGGATATACTTGCCATTGAGGGAGTGCAGTGAAAGTTCACCAGACTGATTCTTGGGATGGCAGGGTTGTTGTATGAGGAAAGAAGGGATCAACAGGCCTGTGTTCACCGGAGTTTAGAAGAATGAGAGGGACCTCATTGAAATGTATTAAATTCTGACAGAACTGAACAGACTGAATGCAAGGATGGTGTTTCCCCTGGCTGGCATATTTAGAACAAGGGGTGACAGTCTCAGGCTGCAGGGTCGACCATTTAGGACTGAGATGAGGAGAAATTTCTTCACTCAAAGGGCTGAGAACTTGTGGAATTCTCTATCTCAGAAGGATGTGGAGGCCAAGTAACTGACTGTATTTAAGAAATTCTAGACACTAAAGGCATCAAGGGGTATGGGGAGAAAGCGCAAGTGCATGATATTGAGATAGAGGATCAACCATGAACATATTAAATGGCGGAACAGGTTCAATGGACCGAATAGTCTGTTCCTGCTCCTATTTTCTATGTTTCTAATCCAAAGATCAAGGACAGCAAGAAAATTCCTTGCTCTTCTTCCAATAGTTTCCTGAAATCTTTTTTGTCTACCTAGGAGAGTAAAATGGTGCCTTAAATTAACATCTGATCCACAAGATTGCAGCACTCGTACAACCTCCATTGTGCTGTTGTAATAGAATCCTCCATTTTGCAAACTTCCTTTTCAATGGCTGGCTGCAGCTGTTTAAAATTGAAGTGTGCCACAGAGTTTTCTGTGCTGCAGACTATCTAAATTAGTTGAAAGCGACTTGCATCAGAAAATTTGGCAAGGCCAATGCTCGAGTTGCAGATGCACATGAGCCTGAGCATGGGGCCAGCTCAGCGTTGGATTCTTAGCCCGGCCTGATCCTACTCTCATCTGCCAACTATTCAAGTATACTTTTCAGCACATTTTGCCAGAAAGTGACCAAAGAGAAAAAGAACTCAAACATATTTAATACCCTTCACGACTTCCAAACTGCTCCTCAACCAATCTGATGAATAGTCACTCTGGTAATACAGGGAATCAGAGCAACCCATTGCAATTAAAGTGTCTCATAGCCTCTCAAAGCATAAGTAGGTGATTGGCTTTGATGGTATTAGAAACACTGGCCGCGATTCTCCCATTGCGATCCACAACTTTTCTGGCGGGTCGGGGTGGGAGATGCGTGTCACCGGCCTTGTTCCGGGATTTGTGCATGCTCCTGGAACGCATGCGCATCTCCCAGAGCCGGCGAATAGCCGCCAGTCAGACCAGGCTGGAAACCAGCGGGAAGGCAGGTAAGTCATTTGAATCTTTTTAAAATGTATTTTAATATGTTTTCAATGTGATTCTCGGGAACTTTCAGGTCCCGATTGAATCTTCCACCCCGCCAGGAGTATTTCCTTCTTCAGACTAGCTCCCCATGTTCGGGGAACTAGCGGGAATGAAGGGGGCGCAATCGGGGCTCCCCAGGGGGTCGGGCTACAGGGGGGTGGTGCCCCCTGGGCATGAGCATCCTGGCAGTACCAGCCTGCACCCCCTGGCATTGCCCAAGGGGCAAAGTGCCCATGCTCAGTGGTTCCTTGGCATTGCCCACTGGGCATTGGGCAGTGCAAAGGAGGCGGGACCTATTGTGGGCGGGGTCCAGATGTGATCGGTGGGGGTGGGCGGGTCTGCAGACAGGATCGGTCTGGGATGGAGGGATGGCAGCGATTGGGGTGAGCTGGGCTTGGAGTGTCTGCCCGAGGGGGCCTGCCTCCAGGGGGGTGTCTGCCCCCGGGGGGGATCAGCCGGGGGGGGGGGAGTCTGCCGGGGTGAGGGGGATGGGGGATCGCCACTGCTGGGGAAGGTGGGCTGTGCATCGGGGCGCTCTGGGACCGGTGGGGGGAGGTCAGGACTGGCCCAGGAATTGCTGTGGAGGCTGCGATCGGGCCATGGGAGTGCTGGAGGGGCAGCACTGCGGGGGTCCCGGGCTGGCCAGCGATCGGGGAGTCTGACAGATTGGGACCTCTGAGCACGCACAGAGTTCTGGAACTGTCAAACTCCGGTGCAAATAAGCCCCGCCCCCCCTGGGATTTCAATGAGATTCACGATTGGGACCTTTGCAGTGCAGAGTGCAGAGATTCAGGTGAGAAGCTGAGCTGACAAAACAGTTGGGATCTAGAACAGCTTTCACGCCAATTCAGCACTTTTGGGAGAATCGCGGCCACTAATCTCAGCTGATTCTTTCTCTGGAGCGAGGAAGATGAGTCATACAAACATGAAACGTTGGCCGCTATTCTCCCATTGCGACCTGCAATATTTTTGATGGGTCTCGGTGGGAGACGCGCATCTACGGCCTTGAACGGGGACTTGTGCATGTGTCGGGAATGCATGCACATCTCCCAGAGCCGGTGAACAGTCGCCGGTCAGACCACGCTGGAAACCGGCAGGAAGGCAGGAAAGTAATTTAAATCTGTTTTTAATCTGTTTTAAATATGTATGTTAGTTAATTATCGGGGTCTTTTAGGTCCTGATTGAACCTCCCACCCTGCCAGGAGTACCTCATTCCGGCGGGATTCAAACTAGCTCACCATGTCCGGGGAACTAGCTGGAGACCCCACCGGAATGAAGGGGGAGCAATCGGAGCCCCCCAGGGGGTCGGGCGGCAGTATCCCCTGGGCATAGGCACCCTGGCACTGCCAGCTTGTGCCCCCTGGCACTGCCCAAAGGGCAAAGTGCCCATGCCCAGAGGGCACCTTGTCATTGCCCATCAGGCATTGGGCAGTGCCAAGGCACTGGGGCCCGTTGTGGGTGGGGCTTGGGGTGATTGGTGGGGTGGGAGGGTCCTACTGCCACTCTGCAGACAGGATCGGTCTGGGATGGAGGGAGGGCAGCGATTGGGGCGGGCTGGGAAGGGGGGGGTGGTCTGCCGGGGGGGCGGGGCCTGCCTCCAGGGGGATCTGACCCCGGTGGGAGGTCAGCGGGGGGGGGGGGGGGGTGGGGGGGCGTCTGCTGGGGTGAGGATGGGGTAGGGGGATCGTCACTGCTGGGAGGTGGGGCCTGGGTATCGGGGCACTCCGGGCTGGGGGTGGGGTCAGGGCTGGTCTGGAAATTGCTGTGGGGGCCACGATCGGGCCGTCGGGGGGGGGGGGGGCGGGGGCTGGAGGGGCAGCACTGCGGGGGGTCCCGGGCTGGCCAGCGATCGAGCTGACCTGCAAATGGGGAGACTGACAGATCGGGACAACTGCGCATGCACAGAGTTCCAGAACTGTCAGACTCTGACATGAATAGGCCCCGCCCTCCTGGGGTTTTAATGAGATTCCCAACTGGGACCTCTGCAGTGCACAGAGCGGGGAGATTCAGGTGAAAAGCTGAACTGACAAAACAGTCGGTATTTAGAACAGTTTTCCCGCCAATTCAGCACTTTTGGGAGAATCGCCCCGTTAACTCTGTTTCTCTCTCTGTGGATACTGCCAGGCCTGCTGAGTTTAACCACATTGCTATGGATCTGAAGTCACATGTAGGCCAGAGAAGATAAGGACGGCAAATTCCCTTCCCTAAAGGACATTAGTGAACCAGATGGGTTTTTCCAACAATCGACAATGGTTTCATGGTCATCAGTAGATTCTTAATTTCAGATATTTTTCATTGAATTCAAATTCCACCATCTGCCCTGGCGGGATTCGAACCAGGGTCCCCAGAATTGGATTAATAGTCTGACAATAATACCACTAGGCCTTCACCTCCCTGATGGAGCAGATCCAGACTGATTTTGATTTGATTTGATTTATTATTGTCACACGTATTAGCATACAGTGAAAAGTATTGTTTCTTGCGCACTATACAAACAAAGCATACCGTTCATAGAGAAGCAAATGAGAGAGTGCAGAATGCAGTATTTTCTCCTGAGTAAGTGACATTGAAAAGCACAATGAAATAGAACTGCTAGATTTCCAGAAAGGTTGATAAAGTTCTGTGTGAGCATTCACTTGGCACAGTGTCTATGCTGAGTAATACTTTCAATTATTAAGAAATTGGCTGAAGGAGAGAAAATAGCAGATACAAATAAGGAGAAGAATATTAGGTTGTGTGGAGTACCGAATAATTGGTGCTGGACACACTACTCTTTGTGATCTACATACAAGACATGTTTTTAGAAAGATATCACAACCCCAGATGGTACTAAACCCTGAGAGACAGTAGAGTCCGATGAAGCAGTCAAAGGATTGAAAGAAAGCCGAGATAATATTTGCGCATTGCATAATATGGTAGATTCAGCACAATTAAATATATATTGCAAGAAAAAATAGTACATATTTCGTGAGCATAGTTGAATAAGCTAAGAGAACAGCTGAAAAATACCTGCGAGTGGTAGAAGATCTCATGTTCACTCATTGTAACAATTGACAAAATAAGAATGTTAAACTATCTTTCTAGCTAAATATGTAAAGGTCTGAGACCATCATGCTGAAATTGTATAGTATCCTTGCTGGGATATATCTTTCGTTCTACATTCAGTTTGGTCAACAAAGGAAACACTCCCCAACCCAGAGGTGAATTCAATAACAGAAGGGCTGTTTGATCAGGCTCATGTGGGATGGAGATCCTGCTGCATCCTGCCTCCTTCTCATTAAGACCAGGGCAGGAAGGCTCGAGGATGGCCCACCGTCTGGATCCATAAGTGGTTACTTAAGGACCACATCCTGCTACCACTTGTACTTAACCAGTGGCAAGCAAGTGCAACTCCATGCAGCCCTACTGCCAGGAAAACCCTGGCAGATAGGCATGGGGCCTGGTAGGCGTGGACCCCACCTTGTCAGACACCCTGGTGGGAACAGAGGGACCTAAAGCAGGACCTGCTTCTTACCCCTCAACCTCTTGAGGAAGCCTCCATGTCTTGACTCCATTGAACCTGCCCCATTCCCCTGTTTCCCAGAGATCCAGCATTGAACCCTACTATATAGGCTATACTGTAGTAGTGAAAATGGCCACTGTTCCCAGTGCTCCTGCTTACATGGAAAGTTGCTGAGCTTTAATTGGCCAGCAGCTCTCAGGGGTGGGACATCAGATGCACACCAGTGTTTCTGGGGGAAAATTCCCCCTGCAGGTGCTAGGAAGCCCTACAGTGGGCAGATAAGTGCTGAGTTTGGGTTAAATTCCATCAGACCTCCCAGATATAGCAATGGCAGTGTTGACACTGGTTACCCAGCTGGTTCATGGTCCCACGTCAAGACCATTAAATTCCACCCCAAAGGTTCTAACAGTGAGAGGAAGTGATCTGGGCCATATCCTACTGACAGGTTTGAGCTTGAGGCTAAAGGAATTGCATTTGACTACAGTGTGAGGAGATAAATAAGAGAATCACCTTGATGAAGAATAAATATGGGACAGGATACAAGAGAAATATTCCCTGTTCCTCTTTAACATTGTACCATGGAATCTTTCATGCCCACTTGAGTGCAGGCAGTGCCTAGGAAACATCACATCTACAACACATATGTTGCCAACTTTAGAAAACAAATACTGTTTTATTCATAGAAACAGAAAATAGGGGCTGGAATAGGCCATTCAGCCCTTCGAGCCTGCTCCACCATTCAGTATGATCATGGCTGATCATCCGACTCAATAGCCTGATCCAGTCTTCCCTCCATATCCTTTGATTCCCTTCATCCTTAGAGTTATATCTAACTCCTTCTTGAAAACATACAATGTTTTAGCCTTAATTGCTTTGAGCAATGGTGAATTCCTCAGGTTTACCACTCCCTGGGTGAAGAAATTTCTCCTCATCTTAATTCTAAAAGGATTACTCTGTACTTAGACTATAACCCCTGGTTCTGGACTCCTCCATCATCAGGAACATTCTTCCTGCATCTACCCTGTCTAGTCATGTTAGAACTTTATACATATCAATGACATCCCTCCTCATTCTTCTAAACTCCAGCGAGTATAATCCTAACCAACTCAATCTCTCCTCATACATCCATACTGCTATCCCAGGAATCAGTCTGGTAAACCTTCTCTGCACTCCCTCTAGAGCAGGAACATCCTTCCTGTCAAAACTTCACACAATACTCCAGCTGGGGTCTCACCAAGGCCCTGTATAATTGCAGCAAGACATCCCTGCTCTTGTACTTCAATCCTCTCGCTATGAAGGCCAACATATCATTTGCCTTCTTTATCACCGACTGCATCTGCACGCTTTCCTTCAGTGACTGGTGTACAAGGACACCCAGGTCTCGTTGCATATTCCCCTCTCTTAATTTATAGCAATTCAAATAATAATCTGTCTTCCTGTTTTTGCTACCAAAGTGGATAACCTCAAGCTTATGAATTTGCAATTCACTGTGCGGATGTGATGGCCTAGTGGTATTATCGCTAGACCATTAATCTAGAAACTCAGCTAATGCTCTGGGGACTCAGGTTCAAATCCTGCCATGGCAACTGGTGGAGCTTAAATTCAATAAAAGGTATCTGGAATTAAGAATCTATTGATGACCATGAAACCATTGTAAATTGTCAGGAAAAAACTCATCTAGTTCACTAATGTCTTTTAGGGAAGAAATGTGCAATCCTTACCTGGTCTGGCCTATATGTGACTTCAGAGCCACCGCAATGTGGTTGACTCACAACTGCCCTCGGGCAACTAGGGATAGGCGATAAATGCTGACCCAGCCAATGATGCCCATGTCCCACGGATGAGTAATAAAGAAAACTTGCCCACTCACTCAGCTTGCCCAAATCAAACTGGAGCATCTCTGCGTCCTCCTCACAGTTCACCCTTCCACCTAGCTTTGTGTCATCTGCAAATTTTGAGCTATTACTTTTAGTTCCTTCATCTAAACCCTTAATATACATTGGAGTCCTAATACCTGTGGTATCCCACTTATCATTGACCCATTTATTCCTATTCTCTGTTTGCTGTCTGCCAACCAGTTTTCTATCCATCAAAATACACTGTTCCCATTCTCATGCATTTTAATTTTACATGCTAATCTCTTATGTGGGACTTTGTCGAAAGCCTTTTGAAAGTCCAAGTAAACCACATTTGCTGGCTCCTCCACATCAAGTCTACTAGTAATTCAACTGTGATACTCATGGAAGTGGCTTTTTCACATTTCAACCAGTTGATTTTATATGGAATAATTATCCTTAAGTAACAACAATCCCACAAGTAACACAATCTTAATCACAAATCTAAAGCAAACACAATCAGTGCAACTAGCAACATGCTAAATAGTATAGCCATCACATCCTTCATTCTTAAAGGAGGATTTTCAACAAAATGCTATAATTTGAGACCAAAGGGATACACTGATAATTTCTTTCTGAAGTATATTGACCACAAAAATGATGGTAATTGCTGACAACCCATTAGTGCTACATGCTTTGAAGATTATATGAGCTGATGTGTGCAATGAGGTAGGTACAAATAATCTCCGACAACACAAATCCGCAAGAATATTTGCAAGGTAAGATAACCAAGGCTTCTGTAAGAAGTCTTGCAATTCTGTTTATGTTTATGAATAAGAAAGGATGCATAAGAATAAAAATCAGATGATAGTTTATAATTTCTCAATCACTGATTATTATACTGTAAGTAAAGATAATGTTGAACAGTGTTATTTTCACCAGCGTTTTCAGGGAAAATAGAACAGTGGATCAAGAGGACTCCTGTCGAAATTCTGAGTGTTACAATCACATTTACAATGTTGCAACAAATAAATAGCAGAAACCTCCCTGCAAACTTTGTCAGTGTAGAAGTATAATCATGTCAACTAACTAATGCCCATTTGTTAGACTACAGCATACAAAGGAACAAGATTCACACATAAAAACATTGAAACAGCAATTTTATTTAAATTGAAGGTAAGCTTTATTTAAATTGGTGATTATTTTCAATGACATTTTCTTATTCGTAATTGCTACATGCAGAAAGGTATTATAGTTTTTACCAGTAATTGATCTTTCAGATTAATTTCCTTACTGACGTCACTATTCTCTCCCAGACCAATCGTATTTACAGCTGCCACTCTGAACTGGAATGTTCCTTTCACATACTCAGCCTGCCCAGGTGCAGAGGCTGGTGCTACAAGACATGTTCCACACCACTTCCCATGGCTCTGATGCACTCAACTTCTCCTGAGAGCGTTTTACTACATCAAACTACCTGTGGATTGATTGTAAAAACAAGAGAGATAGAATCTTTCTGCCTTGCTTTAACGTGCTTTGCGCAATTGGGAAGTTTAATGCCAAGGTCACAGAGATGAGTGAAAAGTACTACACATCTCCCAGATTTCTTTCATTTATCGATCTTAAATTGAAAATTCACAATTGAGGAGCCAAAAATCTTGAATCTATTGATTAATAGTTTCTACAGTAATCAGATAACCCTTATAAGTATTTAAAAATGATCACACTATTTTTAATGTCCACTCCATTTTTCAAAGATCATTACAGGTTTTGGCACTGTACACTTGGCACTTACACTAACCATAACATCTTACTACCAGAGTGCCTGAGATGTGCTAACCTGTCAATGACCAAGCATTGTAAACCTCATTGATAATTAAAGACTCAATGCACGGGAAGGAACTTTGCCGCAAATTTTCATTCAGTATTTATATTTTAAGGTTGCCACTTGCAGTGCTGTTGATATATAACTAAGATGTGATGGTAAATCTACATTAGCAGGTACTTAGTAACAACATAATTTTAATTAGGGAGTTCTCATTTAAAAGTTTGTTTCTTTTAGCAGTTTCCAAGCATTCAGTGTTTCCACTGCACATTATTGTCATGTTCTGCAATATTTTTGACCATTTTTCCACAGAAAGAATTTGAAAGAACAGTTACTTTCAGTGTTGCATTTTTAAACAGCATTTTGTATTCAAACAAGTTGAAAAGGCTAGCTAGATAAGGCAAGAATAAGTAAGCTTTGATTATTAGTTTCCTCACCAGCTATAAATAATAAACATTTCATTAGCCTGTCTCTATAAGCGAAAGACCTTACATCCATTGTATTGGAATTTCTTGGATCAATTTCTGGCTGTGAACAGAAAGACATTTGATAGAGGCTGGAACCGAGGCTGGAATATGGGCGCTTTAAAATAAGATGCAAAATAGGGAGTTAGGCTTTTGAAAAAGGACACAAGAAAGATCCACTGCAGGGGAGCTTGGAAATTGTTTTCTCTCAGGAAAGATGTATCATTGGTATGGAGAAATTTGGCATGTTCTTTATTTTATACTACTACACAAAGTTGAGTTGTACAACTGTAACTGAAATTCTGTATGTTCAGCTTATTGTAAGAAAAGCAGCTAAACAAATTGTATGCCATGTCCCATTATACTACAAACTCTCAGTCAATACTTACATACGGAACACAGAGACTATTAAAATAGTCATTGCATGTCAAGTGACATTTGAGTTTCAGAGAGTCCTAAATCTCAAGTAAATATCTAATTTAATATGGCCATTCACAACCGCCTGGGAAATTCACACATCCCTTTGTTTAAGGATAGATATACACAAGGGGCACACACACACATCACTGTCCCCCTTATCCAATCCCCCCCCACTACCCAGACCGATTGCCACCTCTGCCCCCCTCCCCCCGCACCGATCGCCCACAGAGTGGCAGCGGACCCCCCTGCCCCACCCACCAGAGATCCATCTGCCCCCCCACCAGAGATCCATCTGCCCCCTCCACCAGAGATCCATCTGCCCCCCCCCCCTCCAATATACATCTTACCCGCCGCCCTCCTCCCCCCACCCCCAAGACAACGATCTGGCCTCACTCCCTCCCTGCCCCCCCGAGACAATGGTCTGGCCTCACTCACCCCCCCCCCCCATACAACGATCTGGCTCACTCCCCCCCCTCCCCCCCAGACGATGATCTGGCTCACTCCCCCCCCAATACAACAATCTGGCTCACTCCCCTTCCCCCAGAGAATGGTCTGGCCTCACTCCCCCTCCCCTCCAGAGGAACATCTGACCCGCCTCCTCCCCCCACCACCAGACAATGATCAGCCCTCCTCCCCACCACCAGGCAATGATCGGCCCTCCCCCCCGCCCCACCAGAGATACATCTGACCAGCATCCTCCTCCTCCTCCCCCTTCCCAAGCAGGGGGGGGGGGGGGGGGTGGGGGGGGGGGGTGGGGGGGGGGGCGGGGGGGGGGCGGGGGCGGGGCGGGGCGGGGGGGCGGGCGGCGGGGCGGGGGGGCGGGGAGGGGGGGAGGGGGCGGGGCGGGGGGGGCGGGGGGGGCGGGGAGGGGGGGGCGGGGAGGGGGGGCGGGGGGGGGCGGGGGGGGCGGGGGGGCGGGCGGGGGGGGGCGGGGGGGGCGGGGGGGGCGGAGGGGGGTGGGGGGGGGGCGGGGGGGGCGGGGGGGGGCGGGGGGGGGCGGGCGGGGGCGGGGGGGGGCGGGGGGGCTGGGGGGCGGGGGGGTGGGGGGGCGGTGGGGGGGCGGGGGGGCGGGGGGGGGCGGGGGGGAGGGGGCAGGAGGGGGGGAGGGGGCGCGGGGGGGGCGCGGGGGGGCGCGGAGGAGGTGAAGGGAATGGGAGGGGAGCTGTGTTGCCATTCTGGGATCTGTGGGGGGGTATGGGGAGTGTGTGTTGCTGGGGGTCTGTGGATGAGTATGGGGAGTGTGTATTGCTGGGGGGCTGTCGGGGGGTGGGGATATGGGGAGTATGTGTTGCTAGGGGGTTGGGGGTATGGGGAGTGTGTTGCTGGGGGTCTGTGGGGGTTATAGAACATAGAACATAGAACATTGCAGCACAGAACAGGCCCTTCGGCCCACGATGTTGTGCCGACCTTCATCTGAAACCAAGATCAAGCTATCCCACTCCCTACGATCCTGGTGTGCTCCATGTGCCTATCCAATAACCGCTTAAATGTTCCTAAAGTGTCTGACTCCACTATCACTGCAGGCAGTCCGTTCCACACCCCAACCACTCTCTGCGTGAAGAACCTACCTCTGATATCCTTCCTATATCTCCCACCATGAACCCTATAGTTATGCCCCCTTGTAATAGTTCCATCCACCCGAGGAAATAGTCTTTGAACGTTCACTCGATCTATCCCCTTCATCATTTTATAAACCTCTATTAAGTCTCCCCTCAATCTCCTCCGCTCCAGAGAGAACAGCCCCAGCTCCCTCAACCTTTCCTCATAAGACCGACACTCCAAACCAGGCAGCATCCTGGTAAATCTCCTCTGCACTCTTTCCAGCGCTTCCACATCCTTCTTATAGTGAGGTGACCAGAACTGCACGCAATATTCCAAATGCGGTCTCACCAAGGTCCTGTACAGTTGCAGCATAACCCCACGGCTCTTAAACTCCAACCCCCTGTTAATAAAAGCTAACACACTATATGCCTTCTTCACAGCTCTATCCACTTGAGTGGCAACCTTTAGAGATCTGTGGATATGGACCCCAAGATCTCTCTGTTCCTCCACAGTCTTCAGAACCCTACCTTTGACCCTGTAATCCACATTTAAATTAGTCCTACCAAAATGAATCACCTCACATTTGTCAGGGTTAAACTCCATTTGCCATTTGTCAGCCCAGCTTTGCATCCTATCTATGTCTCTTTGCAGCCTACAACAGCCCTCCACCTCATCCACTACTCCACCAATCTTGGTGTCATCAGCAAATTTACTGATCCACCCTTCAGCCCCCCCCTCTAAGTCATTAATAAAAATCACAAAGAGCATAGGACCAAGCACCTATCCCTGCGGCACTCCGCTAGCAACCTGCCTCCAGTCCGAAAATTTTCCATCCACCACCACCCTCTGTCTTCGATCAGATAGCCAGTTACCTATCCAATCGGCCAACTTTCCCTCTATCCCACACCTCCTTACTTTCATCATAAGCCGACCATGGGGGACCTTATCAAACGCCTTACTAAAATCCATGTATATGACATCAACCGCCCTACCTTCATCAACACACCTAGTTACCTCCTCAAAAAATTCTATCAAATTTGTGAGGCACGATTTGCCCTTCACAAATCCGTGCTGACTATCCCGGATTAATCCGCATCTTTCTAAATGGTCGTAAATCCCATCCCTAAGGACCTTTTCCATCAATTTACCAACCACCGAAGTCAGACTAACCGGTCTATAATTACCAGGGTCATTTCTATTCCCTTTCTTAAACAGAGGAACAACATTTGCCACTCTCCAGTCCTCTGGCACCATCCCCGTGGACAGCGAGGACCCAAAGATCAAAGCCAAAGGCTCTGCAATCTCATCCCTCACCTCCCAAAGAATCCTAGGATCCATTTCATCAGGCCCAGGGGACTTATCGACCTTCAGTTTATTCAAAACTGCCAATACATCCTCCCTCCGAACATCTATTTCCTCCAGCCTATTAGCCTGTAACACCTTCTCTTCCTGAAAAACATGGCCCCTCTCCTTGGTGAACACTGAAGAAAAGTATTCATTCATCACCTCGCCTATCTCTACTGATTCCATACACAAGTTCCCACCACTGTCCTTGACCGGCCCTAACCTCACCCTGGTCATTCTTTTATTCCTCACATAAGAGTAAAAAGCCTTGGGGTTTTCCTTGATCCGACCCGCCAAGGACTTCTCATGTCCCCTCCTAGCTCTCCTCAGCCCCTTTTTCAGCTCATTCCTTGCTAACTTGTAACCCTCAATCGAGCCATCTGAACCTTGTTTCCTCATCCCTACATAAGCTTCCCTCTTCCTTTTCACAAGACATTCCACCTCTTTTGTGAACCACGGTTCCCTCACTCGGCCATTTCCTCGCTGCCTGACAGGGACATACCTATCAAGGACACCCAGTATTTGTTCCTTGAAAAAGTTCCACTTTTCATCAGTGCCTTTCCCTGACAGTTTCTGTTCCCATCTTATGCCCCCTAATTCTTGCCTAATCGCATCATAATTACCTCTCCCCCAATTGTAAGCCTTGCCCTGCCGTCCGGCCCTATCCCTCTCCATTGCAATAACAAAAGACACCGAATTGTGGTCACTATCTCCAAAGTTCTCTCCCACAACCAAATCTAACACTTGGCCCGGTTCATTTCCCAGTACCAAATCCAATGTGGCCTCACCCCTTGTCGGCCTATCCACATATTGTGTCAGGAAACCCTCCTGCACACACTGCACAAAAAGTGCCCCATCCAAACTATTCGACCTACAAAGGTTCCAATCAATATTTGGAAAGTTAAAGTCCCCCATGACAACTACCCTGTGACCCCCACACGTATCCATAATCTGCTTAGCAATTTCTTCCTCCACATCTCTATTACTATTTGGGGGCCTATAGTAAACTCCTAGCAACGTGACCGCTCCTTTCCTGTTTCTAACTGCAGCCCATATTACCTCAGTGTGCATATCCCCCTCAAAGTGCTTTTCCGCAGCCGTTAAACTATCCTTGATTAACAATGCTACTCCTCCACCTCTTTTACCAGCTTCCCTACACTTACTGAAACATCTATACCCCGGAACGTCCAACAACCATTCCTGTCCTTGTTCTACCCACGTCTCCGTAATGGCCACAACATCGTAGTCCCAAGTAGCAATCCACGCCCCAAGTTCATCCACCTTGTTCCGGATGCTCCTTGCATTGAAGTAGACACACTTCAACCCATCTTCCTGTCTACCGGTACCCACCCTTGACCTTGATACCTTCCCCAATATCTCACCACCCTCAACACTGACTTCTGGACTACAACTCCTTTTCCCACTCCCCTGACAAATTAGTTTAAATCCCCCTGAAGAGCCGTAGCAAATTTCCCTCCGAGGATATTGGTGCCCCTCTGGTTCAGGTGCACCCCGTCCTGTTTGTAGAGGTCCCACCTTCCCCAGAACGTGTTCCAATTATCCACGTATCTGAAACCCTCCCTCCTGCACCATCCCTGCAACCACATGTTTAAGTGCACTCTCTCCCTGTTCCTCAACTCGCTATCACGTGGCACCGGTAGCGTACCAGAGATGACTACATGTTTTGTCTTTGCTCTCAGCTTCCAGCCCAGCTCCCGAAATTCCTGTTTTAAATCCCCGTCCCTTCTCTTACCTATGTCGTTGGTACCAATGTGTACCACGACTTGTGACTGTTTCCCCTCCCCCTTAAGAATCCGGAAAACTCGGTCCGAGACGTCACGGACCCTGGCATCCGCTAGGCAACAAACCATCCTCGAGTCTCTTTTGCTGCCACAGAACCTCCTATCTATCCCTCTAACTAACGAGTCCCCAATAACTATTGCCCTCCCGCTCTCCTCCTTACCCTCCTGAGCCACAGGGACGGACTCAGTGCCGGAGATCCTCTCACTGCGGCTCACCACTGGTATGTCGTCCCCCTCAACCGTATCCAAAGCGGAATACTTATTGCTAAGGGGAACGACCACAGGGGATCCCTGCACCGACTGCTTCTTCCCAGCCCCTCTCACCGTCACCCATCTATTTTCATTCCTCGGAGTAACTGTATCCCTGAAGCTTCTGTCTATGGCCATCTCTGCATCCCTAATGATCCTAAGTTCCTCCAACTCCAGCTCCAGTTCCCTTACACGGTTTTGGAGGAGCTGCAGATGGATGCACTTCTCACAGGTATAATCAGCAGGGACACTGACGTCGTCCCTCACCTCGAACATAGTGCAAGAGGAACATTGCACTGCCTTCACACCCATCCTCTCTAGATACCCTGCCAGTACCAGGTAGAAACAGCAAAAAATGAATTAACTCACCCAAGCCCTGTGAGCCAAAGCCCTACAGCTTTCACTCTGCCTCCTGCTCACTCTGCTGCCCGCTAACGACGCTGCCCGCTCAAAAGTGCGGCCTACTTTTAAACCCTCCAAAAACCTTCCCAGACTCCTGCTGGGCCCACTTCCTGTTTTAAAAAAAACCTCCGATTTTTTTACACAAATTTAACTTAAAATAAATAAATAAATGTAGTGAACAAACCAAATGGGGAGTTATGGGGAGTATGTGTTGCTGTGGGGCTGGGGGGGATCTATGGGGAGTGTGTGGTGCTGGGGGTCTGTGGGTAGGTATGGGGAGTGTGTGTTGCTGGCCTGGAAGTGAGCAGAGTTCTTTAACCTCTCCATCTGTCTCTGCCCTTGCCCAAATCCACCCCCCCCCCACCCCCGCCTCTTCAGATAGATGAGATGTCTTTTGCAATGCAATCCATTGATCTTGCTGTTCTTTTGGTTGCTGCTGGAGTCATCAATGAACTTAAAAATATTCAAAAGCTATCAGAGTTTATTAAATTAGTGGAAGTGATTATTCACATTCAAAAGAAATCATTAGGCATTATAGGCATCAAGGTGATCAGAAGGATAGCAGTGCTGCTTCCTACATGTTACGATGGGAAAAATAAACAAATCTTACCACTGATATTCAAAATTTTGCCCAATAACTTCCCTCACCTCTTCCATTTCATATGGAATGTTACCCCTTCATTCCGATCATTCTCCAGCACCTCTGCTGTGCCAACTCTCCCAGGATCACCAAGTCTGGGGAAGAAAAAAGTGACACTTCACCAAAGTGTGCCAGGGGAGATGATAAAGAAATAGTCAACAATGTAAGTAATACAGTAAATGTGGCACCAGTGGAGTTAAATTTAAAAGTATATAATAAAATAAGAAAGCTGGCAATTCACCAAGGCTCCTGAACAGCACCTTCCAAACCTGTGACCTCTACCACCTAGAAGGACAAGGCAGTAGAAGCATGTGAACACCACGAGGTGCAAGTTTGCATCCAAGACAGACACTATCCTGACTTGGAATTATATCATCGTTCCTTCACTGTCGCTGAGTCAAAAACTTGGAATTGATTTCCTAATAACCTTTGTCTACTTGGTCACCGTTCTCAGGTACCTGACGACTGAGATCGAATAACTGGTTGGTAATGTGGCCTGGGACAATAAGAGGACCCATATCTGCATCTCGCCATCTGCAATGATAAGGAACTCTACAAGCTGCTGAGAGGTGTATTCATAGCCCAGGGCAGAGTCCTGCCTAATATCCAGGCCATGCTACTGCCCAAGAAAATAAATATAAAAAACGTTTAAAGAAATATTTATCACTCAGTGCGTGGCTCAAAAGCACAATCTATTAGTTCATTGCTCCCCCATTCAATTCCCTGATCCTTCTTCCCCTGCTGGAGGTCACCACTACCCAACTCCCAGGTATGAACTCCTGCCTTCCCACTCAGACCTGCTGAAAATGTACCTGTGTGTTTCAGTATGTGCACCCTATGCCATTCCCTGGCCTTCCCCCAAGTCTCGGGCCTGCCCCCCATCTCAACCTTCACCTCCCCTCCCTGATCTCTGGTATGTTTGCCCTCCCCTTATGTCCAAGCTGTTCTCCCCTGCTGTGATCTCTGGACTGTTCGCTCCCCTCCCCACCCTGATCACAGGGCTCTACCCCACCCCCACTGGTCTCCAGGCATTGCCACACTGCCAACCTGATTATTTCTCTCACCCTCATCGCCATTTCCGATTCCACAATGGCTGGAAACTTGCAGCAGAACAGGCCTCACCATCTCTTCCGCTTCCGGCTGACCCGTGATTCGAGCTCTTAGAAGGGGTGTGGTGATGGTGGTGGCAGACGTGGTGGTGATGGTGGTGGCAGGGGTGGGGGCGGGCCATAGGGGGGTGTGGTGTTGATGGGAAGAGGGTAGGAAGGGGTGGAAATTGCTGCAATCCGGAGGGGGATAAATCAGGAGGAATCGGGGGTCAGATGGAGTTGGAGCAGCTGGAGAGTGAATTCTCAGCACATTACTGTATGGCTGTGAATCATGGATGACTTTGAAACAGAAGAAACCGTGCGGGAGATTTGATTGAGATCTACAAAATTGTGAAGGGCCTAGATAGAGTGGATGGGAAGGGTCTATTTACCTTAGCAGAGATGTCAATGACTAACGGGCATAGACTTAAACTGATTGGTAGAAAATTTAGAGGGGAAAAATTATCTCATCCATAGTGTAGTAGGGGGTTGGGATTCACTGCCTGAAAGAAGCAAAAACATTCAGGACATTTAAAATGATCCAGAAATGCACCTCAAGTGCCATAACCTTCAGGGCTATGCAACAAATGCTGGATGGTCCATAGGCCCCCTCACAGTAGTTACATGATAGGACAGGGTAAAAAGGAAGAAATAAATTGGACATTTAAGAAAGATTCAGCAATAATCATGTGTGACTTTAATCTACACTTAGATTGAGTGTATCAGTATAGCTTCAAACATGACTTCATGGAGTATTTTTGTGGCAATTTCTTAGAACAATACATTCTAGAGCCAACCAGAGAGCAGGCTATTCTGGGCCTAATAATGAGACAGAATTAATCAATAACCTCATAGTAAAGGAGCCTCTAGATGACAACGATCTGATAGAATTTCATGTTCAGTTTGAACGGGAAAACTGTGAGTCTAAGACTAGTGTTTTAAACCTGAATAAAGGTTATTATAAGGATATGAGAGCAGGCCTAACCAAAGTGAAATGGGAAACTAGGTTAAAAGATAGCACAATAGAGATGCAATTTCAGATTTTAAGGAGATATTTAATAACTTTCAGCAAAGATTTCTCCAAGTGAGAAAGAAAGATCTATTGAGAAAGATGCATCATTAAGAAGTTAAGAATAGTATCAAATTGAAAGAAACATTGTAAAAACCTGCAACGATTAGTGGTAGGTCAAAAGATTGGTCAAATGTTCAGATCCAGCAAAGAGTAACTAAAAATAAGAGAAAGAAGAGTATGAGAGAATGCTAGCTAGTAATACAAAAACAGATAGTAAGAGTTTCTACAAGTACATAAGTAGGAAAAGAGTAACTAAAACTAGGGTTGGTCCTTTAGAGAGGGAATTTAGGGAATTGATAATGGAAAACAAGGAAATAGCAGAGGCATTTAAATGGGTGTCTTGTGTCTGTCTTTGTTGCATAAAACTTCCCAAATATGCTTGAAAATTAAGAGGTTGTAGTAAGTCCTCGGAGGCGGAAGTCCCTTCACCAGAATTCCTTTATTTACAAGATCCAACAACACTATACAGAGTGTTCTCAGTATGCAGTCTTCATCCGGATTGTCAGAGGAACTGAAACTCCTGTTTAAGTACAGAGTATGGGGCTCCCTGATTGGGTTATCAATTTGGGCCCTTAATCAGGGACATCTTTTGTTGGGCCCTTAATCAGGGAACTCTTTTGTTAAAGTCATAAATGTTTCAGATTTGTAGTTAAGTTGTTTTATTATCAATGTTAATAGAAATAGCAGAAGATGGTTTCGATCCACTGACCTCTGGGTTATGGGCCCAGCACGCTTCCGCTGCGCCACTCTATTCAAGGAGGCCAACCTCAATTGCCCAATTAAAGACTACAGAGGTGAACAGGAGGAAAGAACTTAAAACAATCACCATCACCAGGAAAATGGTGATGGGAAAACTGTTAGACCTAAAAGCTAACATGTCCCCAGGACCAGATGGTCTGTATCCAAGAGTCTTAAAACAAGTGGCAGCAGAGATAGTAGATGTATTAGTTATAAACTTCCAATTTTGTAGATCCCTCAATCAAATCTTCCGCTCAGTTTCTTCTATTCCAAAGTCATCTATGGTACATATGGGGAAAGTGCTATCTTGTCCACTTTGGCAAGAAGAATTGAAGGTCAATATATTATTAAATGGAGAGGGATTGCCAAACTTGATGGTACAGAAGAATTTGGGTCTCCTGGTACATGAATCACAAAAAGTTAGTATGCAGGTACAGCAAGTGATTGGGAAGGCAAATGAAATATTAATATTTGTTGTAAGGGGAATGGAAAATAAAAGTAGTAAAGTTTGACTGCAGCTATACAGGGCCTTGGTGAGACCACATCTGGAATGCTGTGTACAGTTTTGATCTCCTTATTTGAAAAAATCTATAATTGCATTAGAAGTAGTTCAAAGAAAATTCAATCAACTCATTCCTTGGAAGAAGGGCTTATCCTATGAAGGAAGTTTGAACAGATTGTGTCGATAGCCAATGAAATTTAGAAGAATGAGAGGTGATCTTACTGAAACATGTAAGATCCTGAGGGGGTTTGACTGGGAGGATATTTCCACTTATGGGAGAGAACAGTATAAGAATAAGAGGCCTGTCATTTAAGATGGAGATGTGAAGATTTTTTTTCTCTCAGAAGGTTATTAGTCTGCAGAATTCTCTTCCCCAGAAATCAGAACATGCTGGGTTATTGAATTTATTCAAGGCAGAGTTGGACAGAATTTTATCAACAAGGTAGTCAAGGGTTATGGTGGGCACAGACAGCAAAGTGGAGTTGAGGCAAGTGGTAGGAACTGAGGATATTACAGAGATAGGGACAGTGTTGCTATGAAGGGATTTGAACAAAAGCATGGCCATTTTAAATTCAAAGCATTGGAGGACTAAATGCCAATATATGCTAATGAGCACTGGGGTACTGTGTCAGACGACTTCATGAAGTTAGTACACGCTCTTCCACTCTCACAGATCCGAGCCAGTCTCCAGTAAGAACTACATAATCTCTGCATCAATGTGACAACGAGCACTGCAGAAATGCAACATTACAATGCAACATTGACCATGAGAATCAGAGGTTCTGGTCTGAACAATATGTATTCAACTTTGGTTATGTAAATTTTGATTCATGCTAGCACAATGGTTAGCACTGCTGTCTCACAGGGCCTGGGTGGGATTGTTGTTGGTGCAGGCTCGATGGGCCGAATGGCCTCCTTCTGTACTGTAGGGATTCTATGATTTACAAATTCTGAATGCAGAGCATGCTTTGCATTATTGTCTGTTCATGTTTCAGGTTCAAGGGTGACCACAAATATGAATGTTCTGAAATAAATCTGTGGATGATACTAAGGATGGAGTTTGGGATGGTCACCTAACATTAGGCATTGTTTCATTATAATTAGTTAATAATGTCAAGTTTTAGTTATAGCACCACCTACAGGCACAGTATCTTTCACTTCATGAAACCACTCAACATTGTTAACATGCAATTGGAAATGTCTAAGTATCCTGTTATAATTGAATCTTAATAAACTATAAATAATAAACTTTAAGAATTTCTCTGGATCTGAAAAATAATGGGGAACATTAATTCTAAAATGCTATTTTATATTTTCTCAATTAAAGAAATCCAAAATTCTAGGTGATAAAAGTCTTAGAATTAGGAGGCAATTAATTTAATAAAACCCCATGAATATTGTCCTGCAGGATGTTATAGTTTTTAAAAGTAATAATCTTAAGCTTGCATGCTTATCTGTGGTACAATTGCTTAAGTTCCATAATGTTTTAGCATGTGAGTAAAATGTGGCCAACATTATAATTTAATTCTTCTCTACAGGAAATGTTCCTACGACAACCTATTATGAATGGTCCCCAGATGAGGTTCCCCAAATTTATGAACCCAGGCAAGATCCTTCAATTTGCTAACATCCAGCTGTGAAGCAACCTCCAAATTCTTATGCCCCAGGTGAGGAGGGGTGAACTGGCTCCTTTTGTTTATCCAACTCCCTCTGCTGGTCACAACAAGAATAATGAAAAAAAGGGATTCCACCCTCTACTCCAGTCCCAGTATTTTTGTTCTAAAAATACCAATTTAAACAGGCCTTCTTGAATTTAGAGATAGAGAGCGAGTTTGATAATGACTAAAGGTAAGCAAATGCTAAAACGCATGCATATACATTCATACAGATTTGAGTTGAGTCCAAAGTAAGTTTAAAACAAAGTATACAAAACAGTCCTTGACTCCTGAGGAGCAGATGATTGAATATTGCAGCTGTTGCAATTTGAGATTCGAGTAGCACAAATCTCAGCAGACAAATAGTCGGTATCACTCCGCAACTTGGCAGAGAGGTTTCCCTGTTTCTGATTCAGCTGTGGTCTTTGCTAACTTCAACAATCAGAAAGAGGAATAGAGAAATATCTGCAAATGGCTTTTGCAGCGGTATTGATGCTGCTGGCCGGCTTTTTGCTTCTGTGTTGCAGTCTCCGAACACGCCAGCACTATTTCACGCACACACACCTGGGGCAGCTTTTCAACTGGCTTTAGTTCCAGTCTCTGTATATTCCTGGAAGGTGAAATTCACAAATCTTGTTGGACATTATGGCTGCGGGTTTACCAGACCGCCCCGTCCATCGGTGGGTGGAGCGAGCCGGTAAAATCACGCAAGAGCCGAAAACTCAGCCTAACGCCCGATTTCTTGGCTCTCGCGATTTTACTGGCACTGGATATCCGGCGCAATCAGCCTCTCACCCATTTCCAGTGAGAGGATGAATATATTATTTTTAAAAACTAAGCACTGAGGTAAATCAATTTAAACTTAATGTCCCTGTTTAAATTTTATGTTCATTCATGGGACATGGGCGTCGCTGGCCGGCCAGCATTTATTGCCCATCCCTAGTTCCCAAGGGTATTTAAAAAGATACAAAAGTCTGAGGACATGTACCAACG
This sequence comes from Mustelus asterias, assembly GCF_964213995.1. Taxonomy (NCBI): domain Eukaryota; kingdom Metazoa; phylum Chordata; class Chondrichthyes; order Carcharhiniformes; family Triakidae; genus Mustelus; species Mustelus asterias. Next base: position 68,612,591 of record NC_135805.1, read on the forward strand.
GACTCAAGAACAGGTTCTTTCCTGCATCAGACTTCTGAATGGACATACCTCACACTAAGTTGGTCTTTCTCTACACCCAAACTATGGCTGTCACACTACATTCTGCACTCTCTCCTTTCGTTCTCTATGAATGGTATGCTTTGTCTGTATAGCGTGCAAGAAACAATACTTTTCACTGTATACTAATACATGTGACAATAATAAATCAAATCAAATCAAAATGTGTGCCTATGTTCCTAGTGAAGTGGGGGGCAGAGAAATGTGAGAATCCTCAACACACATGTTGCCATTCTTCAAGTCTCAAGTGAGTAGTCAATGTTCCCTCTATATCCCCTGTAATGTGCTGATTTGATTTATTATTGTCATGTGTATTAGTATACAGTGAAAGTCTTTTGTGTGCTATCCAGATAAAGCATATTGTGCATAGAGAAGGAAAGGAGAGAGTGCAGAATGTAGTGTTTCGGTCATAGCTAGGATGAAGAGAAAGATCAACTTAATACAAGGTCCATTCAAAAGTCTGATGGCAGCAGGGAGGAAGCTGTTCTTGAGTCAATTGGTACGTGACTTCAGGCTTGGCAGAGCTAATCACGGTGCCACCATGCCGCCCATTGGCACTTGGAGCTAGAGCTCAGGACTCAGCTGAGTCCCTTTTTGATGAAGTTCCCCTGGGTCCGGTAATACCACAGCAGCTGGAGCTGCAGTGACAGAGTCACAAGTCTCAGAAGGGATGACAGAAGCCCTCCTCGGAATACAAAGCTGATTGGAGGAGTGCCATCACCTTCTATCTGAGAAGATGGAGCCATCAATGCAGCGCACTGAGGCCAACATTGCGAGGGTGGTATCCACATGGAAGACCTTGGCACAGGATGTGCACTCCATGGTAGGTGACTTCCACACAATGACTCAGCTCATGATTTCTTTGGTTGAGGGAACCCGAAGGAAAGAGGATAGAATCATAGGGACCGATTTTACCGGTGGGGAGGAGGGATCCACATCACTCCCCTTCTCCATCCCCCTCTCCCCAGGGGCAGACACATCACTCCCCTTCTCCATCCCCCCCTCCCCAGGGGCAGACACATCACTCCCCTTCTCCGTCCCCCCCACCCCCCCGGCACCCAGGGGCAGACACGTCACTCCCCTTCTCCATCCCCCTCTCCCCAGGGGCAGACACATCACTCCCCTTCTCCATCCCCCTCTCCCCAGGGGCAGACACATCACTCCCCTTCTCCATCCCCCCCTCCCCAGGGGCAGACACATCACTCCCCTTCTCCATCCCCCCCACCACCCAGGGGCAGACACGTCACTCCCCTTCTCCATGCCCCCCCCCCAGGGAAAGGCAGAAGAAGGCCAGGAACATGCAGGAGGCTGTCGACGGACTGCAGACCGGAAGGATAGTGGAGGGAGACCAGCGATCAAGCTAGGTCGGGGGTGGGCCTCCCAGGTGGGTCCGATCCCGGGGAGGGGGGTCTGCCGGCGGGGCCTGCCTCCCAGGGGGGTCCGTTCGGGGGGGGGGGGGGGGGGGAGGGCGGGGTGGGCTGCTGGGGTGGTTCGCGGGGGGTGTCCACGAAGGATGGTCGGGGGGGATTGGCTTCGGCGGTTCCCCTGCTGAATTAGAGTCCCATTCAGACTTTTATTTAGCAGGTCGTTTAATGCGCGGACGCGAAATGGGCCACAACCTGGTAAAGTCGGATTCGTCGGTAAAGTTGGGCGTGAGCTTCATTAAGTCGATTTACATGCATGCAAATGCATTTAAATCGTTGCGCCGGCCGATTCAGGCGCGTGCCAGACCCGCGCCCGGATCTGGGCTCGGTAAAGACGCGATCTGCCATGAGTCGGGTACAGATCGCGTTTTAGGCCTGACGCCCAACTTTACCGCGATTTCGTGCCTGAAAACGGGCGCAAAATCTTGGTAAAATCGGGCCCATAGAATCCTATAGTGCAGAAGGAGGCCATTCAGCCCATCGTTTCTGCACCAACCACAATCCCACCCAGGCCCTATCGCCATGACCCCATGCACTTATGCTGGCTAGTCCTCCTGACAATAAGGGACAGTTTTTTTAACATGGCCAATCCACCTAACCTACACATCTTTGGACTGTGGGAGGAAACCCACGCAGGCATTTTGGAAGAAATAATGTAGGGAGGAGTTATACAATAAATGGCAGAGTCATCAGGAGTATAAAAACACAGAGGGACCTAGGTGTGCAAGTCCACAAATCCTTGAAGGTGGCAACACAGGTGGAGAAGGTGGTGAAGAAGGCATATGGTATGCTTGTCTTTATAGGACGGGGTATAGAGTATAAAAGCTGGAGTCTGATGATGCAGCTGTATAGAACGCTGGTTAGGCCACATTTGGAGTACTGCGTCCAGTTCTGGTCGCCGCACTACCAGAAAGATGTGGAGGCGTTAGAGAGAGTGCAGAGAAGGTTTACCAGGATGTTGCCTGGTATGGATAGTCTTAGCTATGAGGAGAGATTGGGTAAACTGGGGTTGTTCTCCCTGGAAAGACGGAGAATGAGGGGAGATCTAATAGAGGTGTACAAGATTATGAAGGGTATAGATAGGGTGAACAGTGGGAAGCTTTTTCCCAGGTCAGAGGTGACGATCACGAGGGGTCACGGGCTCAAGCTGAGAGGGGCGAAGTATAACTCAGATATCAGAGGGATGTTTTTTACACAGAGGGTGGTGGGGGCCTGGAATGCACTGCCAAGTAGGGTGGTGGAGGCAGGCACACTGACATCGTTTAAGACTTACCTGGATAGTCACATGAGCAGCCTGGGAATGGAGGGATACAAACGATTGGTCTCGTTGGACCAAGGAGCGGCACAGGCTTGGAGGGCCGAAGGGCCTGTTTCCTGTGCTGTACTGTTCTTTGTTCTTTGTTCTTTGACACGGGGAGAACGTGCAGACTGCACACAGTCAGTGACCCAAGATGGGAATCGAACCTGGGTCCCTGGCACAGTGAGGCAGCAGTGCTAACCACTGTGCCACCGTCTGCCCTATAGGCAGGAGTACAGACCGGGATCCTCCAGCCAGAGGAACCGGGCATCTCCAGCCACCTGACACTCCCCTCCCAGCCCCTGATACTGAGGAGGGAAGGAGTCGAACATCCCATTCTGCCCAAAAGCAGGCCTGGACCCTGAAACACGCTAAGTAGGTGCCTCAATGCCATCCTTCACATCCTCCACTCGGACAACAAAGCCACATCTCCACATTGGTCCCTGTCAACTCCAGCAGGATGCCGCGCGTGGACTCACCAGGATCTCAGTGGCAACAAATGCCGACATTTCTCAGCCTCCAAAAAACCCGCCAAAGAAACCTGGTGTCACGTTAGAGTGCAGGTGAGTGGCTGCATGTGACCTGCATTTGCTTCCTGAAGGGGGGCCACTCAAATGCACCTTGTCATGACCTCAGTTGGGTGGCATGATGATAGACATCACCATCATGCCTTGCATAGAGGGCACACAGCCTTTCTGGGATGTCAGCTCAATGCTTGGGACATCAGCTTGCAAAGGGTTAACAGTTGGCTCCACTAAATGGCTGTGTTGTTTGGCTGCACAGCATTTATTGGCATAACCACGAGTAAGGGGAGGCCAGGGTGACTGTTCAGCCAAGTGTCTGCCTCTTGTGGCAGACAAGGCACAGCTGAATAATGAGGCCAGCAATTAGCATGTCCAGCTGATGCTCGGGAAATAAAGGCTTTTATTTACTGTAATGAAGCAGCCAATAATTATATACACAATCCCAGACTGAGGGGTCCCAGCCAGAGCAGGGACTTTTATACCTCTCCCAGGAGGCGGAGCCCGACTGGGATGTACCACAACACTACAGTACAAAGGTGTAACAACCCCACCCTAACCCCAACAGCAACAAGTAGCACAACCCAACAGTAACATATGTACATCCTTGTAGTACTGGCCAGACCCTGGCTCAGTACTATCCAGTGGGAACCAACGATGGTTCACCACACCAGCGCAATCCCAGAGCGCACCCTGTTTCTCCCAGGCCACAAAAGGTGCAGCCTGCCATGATCCATTGAGATCTACCATTGCACACAAGCACCTCTGACAATTGATTTTGGCCTTCCCGACAGCTTGTCCCCTTTTTCCTTACATCGCTGCCTAAGTGTGGGTTCCAATCACACTGCAGTCATCGTCCCCCGAGTGTGAGGCCTTCCAGGCCGCATGAGAGACATGCAGCCCATTCCTGAATTCCCTACTGTTCCTCCTTAACTCAATCCTAAATCTGCTTCCCCTTATTTTGAGGCCATGCCCCCTAGTTCTAGTTTCACCTGCCAGTGAAAACAACTTCCCTGCTTCTATCTTATCTATGCCCTTCATAATCTTATATGTTTCTATAAGATCTCCCCTTATTCTTCTGAATTCCAATGGGTATAGTCCCAGTCTACTCAGTCTCTCCTCATAAGCCAACCCTCTCAACTCCGGAATCAACCTAGTGAATCTCCTCTGCACCGGCTCCAGTGCCAGTATATCCTTTCTCAATAAGGAGACCAAAACTGTACACAGTATTCCAGGTGTGGCCTCACCAGCACCTTATACAGTTGCAAGATAACCTCGTTGTTTTTAAACTCCATCCCTCTAGCAATAAAGGACAAAATTCCATTTGTCTTCTTAATTACCTGCTGCATCTGCAAACCAACTCCTTGAGATTCCTGCACAAGGACACTGTAGCAGGCTCCCTCTTTTTAACTCCACTCGCGGGCTTATTTTAGGTTTGGTTCTCCGTTACCCAAACCCCACCAATGCCCGAGTGATTCTCTCTCTCGCCGATAGAACAACGGCCACGTTGCGCCGACTTCACGGGAGTAGCGCCCCCAAGAGAAAGAAAAGGAAACTGCTGCCTATCCACTACCTGGCAGCCTTTCCTGAGTGGCCGCGTTCGAATCGCCCAGAGTACCCTCCGTTCTCGACTCCGGATTACGGTAAGGGATATTAAAATGTGACCCGACCAGAGGTAGCTGATGAGAAAATGAAAGAGCAAGATGAGCTCCAATCGAGTTCAAATGATATATCTTTTATTAGACACCAAAATTAAACCTCATCAACACCAGAAAACAACATATAGGTATCTTATACGCTATAACTATGGCTATGGGAACAAAACTAAACGGGCACAACGTAAATTCTAACTTTAAACAGTGTTAGCAATATCTTATACTATGAAAAGGTTCATGCACCCACCATTCCCACAAAAGCCGCCACTGCTATGTTACCCTCGGGAACTTCACGAATTACTAGGAAATACTCAGTTGAGCCGACCTTGACCTTCTGGGCTGGCTGTGTGCTGGAAAACTGTTGTGTGCAACGCGGTTCAGGAGGGTGAGAGAGTTGCCATGCGGGTCCGAAGAGAAAAGAGAGAGAATGGCTGCGAAGCCACACTTTTTAAAGTTCAGATTTCAAAAGTCCCGTGAGCTCCGCCCCCACCGGCAATTGCAAGAACAATGGTCCTAGATCGCTATCAGCCTCAGTGATAGCACAGTCTATTGAAATCACAAATGGCTGAGACTGCCTTGTCCAGTTTGAATGGCCCATCGATGTTCCTAATCACTTTACTGGGGCTTACAGATTGCTTTCCCATCATGGAGATGGGTTTCTCTTTACTGCTGGATAGCCCCATTATCGTATCTATTGTATCTTATCCAGGTACATTGTGGCTGGTATCGATCTTCCAATCTCGATGCGGGTCTGGTCTGGTGACATCATCTGCTCCCTTTGTGATTCAGTTAATCTAATCAGCAGCCCGTCTGGATCCTGACTGTTTGTGAATTTGACTGGAGGCACCCTTTCTGCACATAGGCAGGGCTGAGCCTGCTGGGAGAAAACAGCCAGTTTCTGCAGCCAAACATAGCCACTTCTACCATTTAAATGGCCAATGTGCATTTTACAGTCCTTATATGCGTTGGTGTTGCCCGAAAAACTTACAGACACCCAGGTCCCTCTGCACAGCAGCATGCTGCAATTTTTTACCATTTAAATAATAGGCCATTTTGCTCTTATTCCTACCAAAATGGATGACCTCACATTTATCAACATTGTACTCCATCTGCCAGACCCTCGCCCACTCACTTAGACTATCTATATCCCTTTGCAGACTTTCAGCGTCCTCTGCACATTTTGCTCTGCCACCCATCTTAGTATCACCTGCGAATTTTGACACATTACACTTGGTCCCCAACTCCAAATCATCTATGTAAATCGTAAACAATTGCAGTCCCAACACTGATCCCTGAGGAACACCACTAGTCACTGATCACCAACCAGAAAAACACCCATTTACCCCCACTCATTGTTTTCTGATAGTTAACCAATCCCCTATCCATGCTAATACATTACCCGTAACACTGTGCACCTTTATCTTATGTAGCAGTCTTTGGTGTAGCACCTTGTCAAATGCTTTCTGAAAATCCAGATACACCACATCCACAGGTTCCCCATTGTCCACTGCACATGTAATGTTCTCAAAGAATTCCACCAAATTAGTCAAACATGACCTTCCCTTCATGAACCTATGCTACATCTTACCAATGGGACAATTTATATCCAGATGTCTCGCTATTTCTTCCTTGATGATAGAATCAAGCGTTTTTCCTACTACAGAAGTTAAGCTAACTGGCCTATAGTTACCTGCCTTTTGTCTACTTCCTTTTTTAAAAAGTGGCGTTACATTTGCTGTTTTCTAATCTGCGGGAACCACCCCAGAGTCCAGCGAATTTTGGTAAATTACTACTAGTGCATTTGCTATTTCTCCCGCCATCTCTTTTAATACCCTGGGATGCATTCCATCAGGACCAGGAGACTTGTCTACCTTTAGTCCCATTAACTTGCCCAACACTACCTCTTTCATGATAATGATAGTTTCTAGGTTCTCACCTGCCATAGCCTTCCTGTCATCAATTTTTGACATGTTATTTGTGTCTTCCACTATGAAGACCGACACAAAATACCTGTTCAATGCCTCAGCCATTTTCTCATTTCCAGTTATTACATCCCCCTTCTCATCCTCTAAAGGACCAATGTTTACTTTAGCCACTCTTTTTCGTTTATATATTTGTAGAAACGTTTGCTATCTGTTTTTATATTCTGAGCTAGTTTACTCTCATAATCCATCTTACTTTTCTTTATAGCTTGATTCGTGGCTTTCTGCTGACCTTCAAAGATTTCCCAATCTTCTAGGTTCCCACTAATCTTTGCAACTTTGTACGCATTTTCTTTCAATTTGATAGCCTCCTTTATTTCCTCAGATATCCATGGCTGATTATCTCTTTTTCTACAGTCCTTCCTTATCACTGGTATATACTTTTGCTGAGCACAGTGAAAGATCGCTTTGAAAGTCCTCCACTGTTCCTCAATTGTCCCACCATAAAGTTTTTGCTCCCAATCTACCTTAGCCAATTCCTCCCTCATCCCTTTATAGTCTCCTTTGTTTAAGCACAAGACACTGGTATTGGATTTTACCTTCTCACACTCCATCTGTATTTTAAATTCAACCATGCTGTGATCGCTTCTCCCGAGAGGATCTTTAACTGCAAGCTCATTAATTATTCCCATCCATTACATAGGACCAGATCTAGGATAGCTTGCTCCCTTGTCGGTTTCATTACATACTGTTCAAGGAAGCTATCACGGATACATTCTATGAACTCCTCCTCAAGGCTGCCTTGACCAACCTGGTTTGACCAATTAGTATGTAGATTAAAATCCCCCATGATAATTACTGTACCATTTTTACTTGCATCAATTATTCTTTGTTTATTTCTCGCCCCACCATGATGTCATTATTTGGTGGCCTATAGACTATGCCCATCAGTGACTTTTTCTCCTTACTATTTCTAATTTCCACCCAAATGGATTCAACCTTTTATTCCATAGAACCCATATCATCTCTCATGACCACCCTGATGTCATTCTTAAATATCAGAGCTACACGACCTCCCTTATCTTCCTGTTGGTCCCTCCGAACAGTCTGATACCTCTGGATATTTAACTCCCAGTCGTGATCATCCTGCAACTGTGTCTCTGTAATGGCCACCAAATCATACTCGTTCGCAATGATTTGTGCTGTCAACTCATTTACCTTGTTTCGAATGTTACGACCATTCAGATAAAGTGCCCTTATGCTAGTTTTTGTACCTTTTTGAATTCTAACACTTCCATTAATAACATCCCCTGAGTTCTCCTTCCTTTTAACTTTTTTTCTGATTTTTGATGTAGTTGGAACATTCTCCCCACATTCTGTCCTTGCTCCCTCCTTCTCGGACTCCTTACATAGGTTCCCATTCCCTGGCATATTAGTTTAAACCCTCCCCAACTGCTCTAGCAAACGCTTCCCCTAGGATATCAGTCCCAGTCCTGACCAGGTGTAACCCATCCAATTTGTGCAGGTCCCACCTCCCCCAGAACCGGTCCCAATGCCCCAGGAATCTGAAACCCTCCCCCTGACACCATCTCTTCAGCCGCGTATTTATCCGATATATCCTTTCATTTCTACTCTGACTAGCACGTGGCACCGGTACTAATCCTGAGATCACTACCTTTGAATTTCTTAACTTTCTTCCTGGTTCCCTGTATTCTGTTAGGACCTCATCCCTTTTTTTAACCGATGTCATTTGTATCAATGTGTACTACGACAACTGGCTGCTCGTCCTCCCCCTTCAGAATGTCCTGCAGCTCCGAGACTTCCTTGACCCTAGCACCAGAGAGGCAACATACCATCCTGGAGTCTCGTTTGTGGCCACAGAAACGCCTGTCTATTCCCCTTACAATTGAATCCCCTATAACTATTGCACTGGCTCACTTTTTACCCCTCCCCTCTGCAGCAGAACCAACTGTGGTGCAACGAGTTTGGCTGCTATTGCTTTCCCCAGAGAGGTCATTCCCCTCAACAGTATCCCCAAAGCCGTATATCTGTTCTGCAGGAGAATGGCCACAGGAGATTCTTACACTACCTGCCTATCTCTCTTGCTCTGTCTGATGGTCACCCATTCCCTTCCTGCCTGTGGAGTCTAAGCCTGTGGTGTGACCACCTCTCTATACCTGCTATCCACAATACTCTTTGACTCGCGGATGCTCCACAGCGTCTCCAGCAGCCGCTCCAGCTGTGGAACTCGAGCTTCCAGGAGCTGTAGCTGGAGACACTTCCTGCACACATGCTGATCCAGGGGACTGGAACTGTCCCCAGCCTGTCACATGGAGCAGGAGGAGCAAACCACGGCTTGGAGCTCTCCTGTCGTGTCTTACCCCTTTAAATTAAACTTTTGAAAGATGTTTTGTTTCAGATTATATCCAATTCTCTAGGGCCCTTTGTTCCTGCTCCTTGTTTCTACCGAGTATAATCTTTTCAAACTATAAACCACAGAAATTGCACAGAAACACTATAGTAGTGTACAATAACTACAATGCCAAGAGCAAAAAGAAAAAATAATGCTTACTTACCAATCAGCACTCTCCCTTGTAGCCTCTGCTGCCTGTTTCACCCAACTTCAAAAGCACTCCTCACAGTCAGGCAGCACTCACCGTGCAGTCAGAACAGCACTCTGAGGCCTCTGTTTTTATAGGCACAACTTACAAAGCCCTGGAACTGCTTTTAACTAGTGGTACAGACAACCAGCCAAGTTCAGTTGAGAGCTGACTCAGCTGATCCCTGTTGCAGGAATGCACTAAAGTGCAGCTTTTAACTTCCCAAATAAGAACTAATTTAGCCCACCCTGAAAGCAAGTTTAATGACTACTTACCTTCTTATAACTTACCACTCCCTGTTTTCACCCAACTCCAAAAGCACTCCTCTCAATCAAATAGCACTCACCGTGCAGACATGAAGGGAAGGTAAGGCCTGCAAGTGGCCCCTGTGAACCCCTCCCCCGATATGGCGGTTTTGGGAATCGGCCCCAAGTTCAACTTATCTGTGTCACCTGCGTCCTCTCCGGTGACCTTTGAGCAGTGAATACCCCAGACAGTGCTGCCTGTCTGAGCGCTCACCTCTGAGCTCCCCCTCGGAGGTGAAGGCACCAAGTTCACATTTATGTAGCCCTGTTATAAATGGCGCTAGTGTGACAGCATGCCGGCACCCACTGAAGGTCCGGTAAGTGGGAAGTCCCATAGAGAGTGCTTGCTAATGACATGCTAATGTATTAAAATGAGCTTTCTGCAATCTTGTGGTGTCTTTCATGCCACTCCACTGGTGAGGGGTTGGTAAGATCAGAACTCAGAAACTTTCTGCTGTGAATCGTGCATCCTGGATTTTGAATGCACACCACAGATGGAAAGTATGGGTTCAAAATCACCCCTATTGTTTTTCTTTCATTATTAAGTCAAATTACAACACAATATAGAATTGATTTTTTATGTTCCAACATGACTTTGAGTCTGGTGACATCCAGAGGGGACCCAGCAACAGGGAAAGCTTCAGGTTGGCTGATTAGCCAATCAGATTGAAGAATTCTGGTTCAGGTTTGTAGTAGGGCAAACCCAGGGAGTGTGGGCTGCAGCAGGAGAGGAGTGAATGGAACAGGTTAAACAAACAGCACTGTCGTATCCACACTCACTGCAGGCAGACAGGACAAAATACAAATAACTACATCTCAGACGGCACTAAAACAGTCACACACCTGGTGATATCAGTCCAAGGTTTCAACAACCTTAAGAGAATTGATATCAATTATCAAGGCTCCAAAAGGTCTGGACAACACGAGAAGCAGTGCCTGCATTGTGCCTCTGAAAACTTAATCAAATATTCAGAAGATGGGACAATTAACATCCCATTGAAATCAGTTTGACAAACATAACGCTTTGATATTGTAAACAGTTGGTCAGGAGATGTCCACAAAGCAATTAAAGCTGAAGCACCCAAGACAATGGAACCAAATAATGTAATGAAAAACAGAACTGTAACCAATTCAAAGTAGCAATCTGATGACCTATTCAAAATGTAACACCTTGCAATATAAAGAAAGGGGTATAAGAATATGTAAGACCCAATGATCAGTAGAGTAGCTTGGAAGCAAGCTGTAGTTACAGCCACGAGTTCTGCTCTCTCGCATGCATGTTGAATAAAACCACTTTTTTTGAAGTTCTACAGAGTCTCAGGAGACTCAGATCAATCATTCCCTCCTACAAGGTTGAAGAATAGTGCCTTCAGAGCCTGGGCAGAAATGGCCTCCTGCTGAGCACCCTTCACCCCCTCCGCCTCATTCTGCCAGCAATCTGGCCCGGTCAGGATGAGGCTACAGAGCAATATGAAAGAAAGATTTGAAAGCCTTGCATTCATATTGCACTTTTCATCAGACACCTCAAAGTGTTTTACAGCTGCTGAACTGCTTTTTGAATTGTAGTCCTTGTTGTAATGTAGGAAACATGGCAGCTAATTTGTATAAATGCCCACAGCCAGAAATGTAATAATAATCAGCAAGCCTGCTTTGAATCATGGTGATTAAGGGATACATATTGGCCAGGACACAGTGGATAACTCCTCTGCTATTCTTCAAAAGATGAATTGGAGATGCTGGTGTTGGACTGGGGTAAACACAGTAAGAAGTCTAACAACACCAGGTTAAAGTCCAACAGGTTTATTTGGTAGCAAAAGCTACTAGCTTTCGGAACACGCTGTCCCTTCGTCAGATGGGTGGGAGAACTCCCACCCACCTGACGAAGGGACAGCCTGGTCCTAAAGCTAGTGGCTTTTGCTACCAAATAAACCTGTTGGACTTTAACCTGGTGTTGTTAGACTTCTTACCATTCTTCAAAAGAGTCATGATGTGGAAATACCAACGTTAGACTGGTGTGGGCGACACCAGGTTAAAGTCCAACAGGTTTATTTGGAATCATGAGCTTTTGGAGTGCTGCTCCCTCCTCAGTTGAGTCTCTTCTTGGAGATCCTCTCCACTTTGAACCAGCGGTTTGCGGTGTCAGTGTCAAAACAGTACCATGGGATCTTTTACATCCACATGCACTGGCAGATGGGGCTTTGATTTAATGTCTCATCTGAAAGACAGCATCTCTGGCAATACAGTTCTCCCTTGGTACTGCACTGGAGTGTCAGCCTTCATTTTTGCTCTCAAAAACAAGGGAGACTTGAATGTGGAAACTTGCAATCAGAGGCGAGTGTCCTACCAACTGAAACATGGTTCCTAACACTAACTTGAAAGCAAGCATAATTTTAGGATCAAAGGCATTATTTAACCAGGAACCAATGTAGGTCAGTGAGCATCAGTGTGATGGATGAATGAGATTGGTGTGGGTTAGGACACTGATAGAAAACGTTTGGGTGACATCATGTTTATGGAGGATAGAATTTCAGAGACTTGCAGGAGTGTATTGATATTCTCAAGATTAGAGATAATAAAGGAATGAATCAAGCATTTGAAACTTTGTCACACAAGGTCATCGCTTTTTGTCAGAATATATGAAGTACCATGTCAACCTCTTGAAAAGAAAATTGATTTACCTTTCTGAAAGTTGTGTTATCTATGGTTTATATTTAACAATCTTCTAAGACAGTTTTTTTTAAATATAAGTTGGTTAAAATGCCAATGGTGACCATATTGATTTTCCATCTAAGCGTGAGTTTGAGTTCCATGACAGCTGTTCACACATATCAAATCAATGTAAAAGCAACAGAAAACGCTGGAAAAGCCCAGCAGGTCTGGCAGCATCTGTGAAGAGATAAACAGAGTTAATTGCCGGAAGTTTACCGCCTCGCCCGCCCGAGGAACGTATGATCCCGCCCAAGGCCAACGGCCGTTCTAAGAGCTTCGCCTGTCCCTATTCCGGGGCGGGCATGCCGGTAAAATTCTGATAAATAGGGTCAGATTCTCCGATCTCATCTGCAGCTGGGATTCCCCAGTTCTGCTGCAGTGAATGGAGATTTGGCTGAGCACCAAATTCTCTGTTCTTGCTGACAGCGGGACATGAACAGCCGGACAATTCTGGCCATTGTTTCAAGTCCGATATGTCTTGAAATAACTCATGATGTGGAGATGCCGGCGTTGGACTGGGGTAAACACAGTAAGAAGTTTAACAACACCAGGTTAAAGTCCAACAGGTTTATTTGGTAGCAAAAGCCACACAAGCTTTCGAGGCTCTGAGCCCCTTCTTCAGGTGAGTGGGAATTCTGTTCATAAACAGAACTTATAAAGACACAGACTCAATTTACATGAATAATGGTTGGAATGCGAATACTTACAACTAATCCAGTCTTTAAGAAACAAAACAATGGGAGTGGAGAGAGCATCAAGACAGGCTAAAAAGATGTGTATTGTCTCCAGACAAGACAGCCAGTGAAACTCTGCAGGTCCACGCAACTGTGGGAGTTACAAATAGTGTGACATAAACCCAATATCCCGGTTGAGGCCGTCCTTGTGTGTGCGGAACTTGGCTATCAGTTTCTGCTCAGCGACTCTGCGCTGTCGTGTGTCGCGAAGGCCGCCTTGGAGAACGCTTACCCGAATATCAGAGGCCGAATGCCCGTGAAATAATATTGAAATAACTCCCCAGAGGCTGCTTTCTCTTCACCAGACTCCCTTTATTTACAAACTCAATTCCACTCCTAGAGTGCTCAGGTACAAAGTCAGAATCAGAAGTGCCAGTGGACCTGATGCTCCCCTATTTATATACAGGTGAGGCTTCCTGATTGGACATGCAATTATGCTCTCAGTCAGGGAGCTCATGCTCCAAGAAGCCAACCTCATGGGCCGCACTGAAGTCATTACATGTCTCTTCTTCAGAATTATTTTATTGATCTATGAAAGTTGGGTGAAGTTTTGTTTGTGAGATAGAAATCTTGGAAAGTAATTGTACACAATCAACATCTGGAATAGGAAAGTTGTTTAGCCTCACAAATTGAATCAAAGCTGAAAGAAGTGAAAGGAAAAAATTGAAGACTTTGATTCATGTGAATATACCATCAAGGAAAGTATTAATTATTTAATTTAAATTCCCGATGGTGAAAACGTGAAAGAGGACAACAGTATCCTCCTACTGGACACTAAATTTAAATATTAAATTAGTCAATAAATTCACAAAAATCATCTAGTGTGCTTTACCTACTGAAAGTTTAATATTAACAAACAACGGATACAACAGCTGAGCTAGAGACACAGCTGCAGTAACCTGTGGAATTTTCTTGAGAAATAATCACAAAATGTATTGGACTCTAGCTTATATATGAAAATGAATAAAGTACTCTCACTTGATGCATCATTTCATCTGTCGCTGCATTTAATTCCATAGTTTAGCAATTGATATGTGGCTAGTGGTGAAGCATGTGTACTTATGATAAAATACCATCAAATTAACCACATCTAAGAATTTATTTTCATATGCAGGTCAACTTTCCTCGCATTGATCAGAGAAATATGCAGGGACATTCCAACATAGTCTTTAATTATTATCAGCAAGATCACAAAGAAATTCTTCTTAGAGCAGCTTAAACAAGGGAAATAAATGAACAGTAAAATAAATGATCTGATTATATTTTAGATTTCTTCTTGGTGTAAATGTCAGATAAGATCAGTCATGGCTATACAATCTTTCCTGGTAGGACAATTCCCAGGAACTAGTCTATTCAGCCTTTCTTTGGAGTAAATATGTCCTTCCTTAGGTAACTAGACCAAATTTGCAACTATTCCTCCAGGTGTGGTCTAACCAATGTTCTGAATAATTTCAGTAAGATTAATTTAGTATTTTACTCCAATCCCCTGGTCACAAGAGCTAACATACCATTTGTGTCCCTAATTGTTTGCTGGTCCGGCATGTTAACTTTCTGTTATTCACGTACAAGGACATCTAGATCCCTCTGAATGCAAACATTTTCCAATCTCTTACCATTCAAAAATATTCCAATTTTTAAAACAATCATACCAAAATAGCTAACTTTACACTTTGCCATGTTTTGTTCTATCTAAAATGCTCTTTCCCACTTACACAACTTGTCGATACTCCTCTTTGTGCCCTCCTCACTGCTTACTTTCGCATCTAACTTAGACTTGGATGTGTTATATTTATTAGTTCCCTCATCTCAGTCATTAATATTGATTGTAATTAACTGAGATCCAAGTACTGATTCTTGCAGTACCTCTTAGTTGTAGCCTGCAAACATGAAAATACCCTTTCTCTGTCCATTGACCAATCTCAATCCATGCTAATATATTACCCTCAATCCCACGAGTGTTCAGTAAGCACTTGTTGATGCCTTATTGAATGATTTTGTAAATCCAAATACACTACACCCATTGATTTCCCCGTAGCCATCAAAATCGAATAGATTTGTCAAAAATAATTTCCCTTTCATAAATCCCGGTTGACTGCTTAATAATCTGATCTTTTTCAGGTGCACTGTCATTGGTTCCTAGCAATAGCTTCTAACGTTTGCTTACTACTGATGTTTCACTAACTGACCTGTAGTTCCCCTGTTTTCTCTCTTCCATTTATAAGTAGTAGGATTACATTCGTTCCTTCCAATCCTTGGGAACTATTCCAGAATCTAAGGAATGCTGGAGGATCAAAACTAATGCTTCCACTATATCTTCTAAAATCCTCAGAGGAAAGTTGTCAGGTTCAAGGAATTTGTCAGTACAGTCTCATTAGTTTCCTTGGATCATTTCTTCACTTGTACAGATTTCTTTAAGTTCTTCATTCTCTCTAGGCTCTTGTTTCTTCATTATTTCCAGGACACTTCTTTGCCGGAATTCTACTGCCTCACCCGTCACAGGAATTGGAGCGGGTGAGGGGCGGACAATGGGAAGGTCCGTTGACCTCGGGCAGGATTTTCCAGTCTCGGGTCGAGTGAGGCTGTAAAATCCCGCCCTTTGTGTCTTTTACCATAAAGACTGGTGCAAAGTGTTTGTTTAATGTCTCTGTAATGTCCTTATTCACATTATCATTTCTCCTGTCTCTACTTCAAATGGGCATTTGTTTACTTCACTAATCTCTTCCGATTTACATACCCTTGGAAACATGAACAATTTGTTTTTATGTCTCTTGCTAGTCTACCCTCATATTCTCTCTTTTCTTATCAATTCCTTGGTTCTCCTTTTGCTGAATTCTGAAAGCCCTCCCAATCCTCAGGCATACTACTTTTTTTTCGCAACATTTTATACCTCTTCTTGTGATCTAATAACTCCTCTCACAGTTGGACCACAAATTGTGTGGGATTTTTATGGCTCAAATGAATATATTTGTTGCAAATTATATATCAATTCTTTAAATGCTAACAATTGCTTGTCTACCATCATATCCTTTGATACAATTTCCCAATCTGCCTTAGCCAACTTGTCCCTCATAAAAAGTTTGCTTTGTTAAAGACCCTAACTTTTGCATTTAATTAAATCACTTTCAAAGTCAACATAAAATTCTAACAAACGGTCATTTTAACTCCTGAAGCTGATTGGTCAGATGTCAGGGAGAGTTGCTTATGCGCACTTGGCTAGCACTTATCTGCTGATGCCTGAAGTTCTCCCATCCCTGCATCACCCCTGCGTCACTGGTGTGCACTTGTCAGCCGCTGTCAATACTGGTTTTCGCCTGCATGGGGTGACCTCATTCATTCAGTCATGCTCTCCAGCTCTGGGTAACAGCATTCTGGTCACTCTGCCTCCACCACTTATTGCCTGCAGCTCAGAAAGCCATCCTGTCCATTGCTGGACTGTTCTGTCTGCTGCTTCTTCTTTACCCCTCCCCTGAGTCCTCATCATCCCTCTCCTCAGCCCTTGCTCACCCCCTCTCTGAGCCCATATTGTACCAAAGTACCAGAGATCTGAGGAGGGCCTTTTCAAAGACCTCTGCGGTGATTGGCAGCTGTTGTGGCTGCCTATGATTTGCATTGGAGGTGGGATGCCCAATTTCATCCCACACTGGCCCCGAGAATGAAGATCCTACCTTTTGGGGCACTTTATTCCAGGGCAGGTGCGGCAAGCTGAGATATTTCCTGAGTCCTACTACCTGACTCAGGAGTGAAAATTCAGGCTAAATAATCAGGGCTCTGATCAATTATCCATTAACCTATACTGTGTCAGAGGGGAGGTTACGCCTAACAAAATTTGATTGGATTTTTTAAGGAGGTGATCAGGTTTATAGATTAGGGTAGTGCAGTTAATGTAGTCTATATGGATTTCAGCAAAGGTCCCACATGGGAGACTTTTAATGAAGGCAAATGCATATTTGATAAGGTGGATTCAAAATTGGCTCAGATGTAAGAGACAGAGCGTGATGACAGAAGAATGATTTAGTGACTGGAAGCCAGCATATAAATGACATTGATGTCTATGTGGGGTTAGGATTAGTAAGTATGCAGATGACACAAAGATTGGTTGGGTGGTTAACAGTGAGGATGAGTGTCTTGGGTTATAAGAAGATATAGACAGAATGGTCAAATGGGCAGAAAAGTGGCAGATGGAATTTAACCCTGAAAAGTGTGAGGTGATGCACTTTGGAAGGAGTAATTTGACAAGGAAGTATTCAATGAACGACATGACACGAGGAAGTTACATGGAACAAAGGGATTTGGCATGTTTGTCCATGAATCTCTGAAGGCGGAAGGGCATGTTAGTGGGGGGTGGAAAGGGCATATGGGACACTTGCCTTTATCAATCAAGGCATAGATTACAAAAGCAGGGAAGTCATGTTGGAATTGTATTGAAGTTTGGTGAGGCCACAGCTAGAGAACTGCGTGCAGCTTTGGTCACCACATTATCGGAAGGATGTGATTGCACTGGAGGGGGTACGGATGAGATTCACAGAGATGCTGCCTGGGATGGAACATTTAAGTTATGAAGAGAGGCTGGATAGACTTGGGTTGTTTTCATTGGAGCAGAGAAAATGGAGGGACGACCTGATCGAGGTGTACAGGATTATGAGGGCCATGGACAGAGTGGATAACGAGCAGCTGTTCCCCTGAGTTGAAGGGTCAGTCACAAGGGGACACAAGTTCAAGGTGAGGGGCAGAAGGTTTAAGGGGGATGCGAGGGGGTGCACAGCCATGCACACAAACACCTGAAAGGGAATAATGTCCACAATGGCACTTGCTTTTGCTTTCAGGTGGGGTGGTGGGGCAACATGAAGATAAGGTCAAGTTAGCTCTGCTGTTGCTGGACATGTGCTGAGGAATTGTCCCAATAGAGGGTGCTATTGTACCAAGTCCTGTCTGTGATTATAGTTAAAATATCTCAATTACTTCGAATAAAGATAAATGTAAACTTTAATTTGATTTGAAAATTTAGACTACTTATGGCAATTAAATTTTACACTCAGAGTAAACATGTCAGATTCACAATTAAGTACTTACCTGAACTATGATCAAGTCTTTTTGGAGCAGTGCAATTACTCCTTTGCTGAACATTGCTCATTTACCCACAAATATTCTTAAATTCAATTAACTTCCACTCGAGTAAAATTTTAATCATTTGGTTTTTACATTTGCCAGTTTAGTAACATTTTACCTGGTTGAAATCATTTGGGTGCGGTGCACAATTCTCCTGCAGATTATGCAAAATATTTTCAAACCCAAATAGGACAAAAGAGCAGGTAGAGAAAAGGATATTTCAAAATGTCTCTGAAATACATTTATCAACCTATTGTTAATTATTAGAAGACTCCCAAAATAAATATATCCTTCCATTGTAAAGTGTACTTTATGTATAATTATAAAATACTATGACATTCCAAGTTGCTTTTGATTGTGGGCAGCACAGTGGTTAGCACTGCTGCCTCACGGTGTCAGGGACTTGGGTTCGATATCCGGCTTGAGTGACTGTCTGTGTGGAGTTTACACGTTCTCCCTGTGTCTGCGTGGGTTTCCTCCGGGTGCTCTGGTTTCCTCCCACAGTCAGAAAGATGTGCTGGTTAGGTGCATTGGCCATGCTAGATTCTCCCTCAGTGTACCTGAACAGGCACCAAAGTGTAGCAACTAGGGGATTTTCACAGTAACTTCATTGCCGGGTTAATGTAAGCCTACTTATGACACTAATAAATGAACTTTAAACCTTAGTCCTGGCTAAATAAGGCTTGGGATGGGTGGTAGTATTGTTTAGGTGCTCTGCCAATTTCTAACATCTGGATGTGCTCTATGTAATTTAATTAAGGGAAAACTGTCCAGAAAATCCCTCTCTGACCCCTTTAGGTAATCAAAACAAGTACCAGGGGTCACATTGACCTTGATGTATGTTACAGCATTCTTGTCTCTTGCATGAGATCATGTCCTTTCCAGCTAGGAATAACAGCAGCTCATTCTTGAAGGAATTCAGTGAAGCAGCTTTCACAGCATGAGCAGCAATCTATTTCGCAGGATCAACATCCTCCGGGAATATCGTCCAATTTAACTCTTGGCCCTGCATCATGTGACAGTGTGACCTGGGTTCTCCCTAACCTATACAGTGCAAATAGAAATAATTGGCCCAAGTAAATATAATCTAGTCCCTTCATTGGGCAGCACAGTGACACAATGGTTAGCACTGCTGCCTCATAACGCCAGGGACCTGGGTTCGATTCTCGGCTTGGGTCGCTGCTTGTGCGGAGTTTGCACTTTCTCCCCATGTCTGCATGGGTTTTCTCCGGTGCTCAGGTTTCCTCCCACACTCTAAAGATGTGCAGGTTAGGTGGATTGGCCATGTTGAAATTGCCCCTAGCTAGGGTAAATGCATCAGGGTTGTGGGGATAGGGCCTGGGTGGGATTGTGGTCGGTGCAGACTCAATGGGCAGAATGGCCTCCTTCTGCACCGTGGGATTCTATGATTCTGTGATTATAAACCTCGATCAAATCTCCTGAGTTTACGCTTTTCAAGAGCCAAATCTTTGAGCCTATGGTAACCAAGGTGTGTTCCACTGAGGATTCATGTTTTTTTGCATTCATTTCAAGGATGGGTTGGCTAGGCCAGCATTCATTGTCCATCCCTAATTGCTCTTAAGAATCTGATTGACCTCCTCTGCACCCTTTCCAGAATCTCAATATTCCCAACATGCGAGGAGGCTAATATTCCATCTGATTGGTGTTTCCAGTCCTCTCGCTTTTGGTGGGAGTTTCCCAAGAATAATCTCTCTGTGGTGCTGCTGTCGGCCTGGGGGGAAGAAGTTTGTATGCGCAGTTTACGCACATGTAGCACACGGGCTGTTGTGGTTTGCAACCAAACTGCAGTGCTGGAGTGCTGCAAGCTGCCTTTGCTTTTCAGACCTCGCTGCTTCATTGTCACCTGTGAGGATGATGTGGAGATGCCGGCGTTGGACTGGGGTTCCTGTGAGGATGACAGAATTGAAGTTAGTGTAAATTAACTCCAGGAGTCCTGAACGAACATCGGTGAGAAAGAGGAAAACACAAAGAGGTGAGGAGTGAGAGAAGCACAAACTGGAGTTCAAGAGCTCCTGTAGGCCTGTGATGTGCATTGTTGTATGTTTCATTCCAGGAGTCAGGACGTTTTAGTGTTTCTTCCTGAGGATTGAGCATAACCTCTGTTAAGCTGGCCTTTAAAGGTTGTGATAGTGAGTGAATTGAATAAAATTTTGTTCTTGATTTATTTATGAACTTTATGACTTGCTGTGTATTACATTGTTATATTATTTGTAAAGAATTAGGAATTGATTAATTGCTCGTCAGACATACATCCACAATTCTTGTTCCACTGCAGTCAGGTATCAGAAACAATGGGCAGAATATTAGAGCCCCTTCCGCTGGTGGGATCTTACAGTCCTGCCAGGATTCACAATACACAGGCGTGGGGAACAAATCTTCCCCCAACAAGTCTGGAAAAATTCAACCACAGATTGGCCTATGAGAGAAAAGTTGCCCCCAAATGTGAAGTGACAAAATCTGTGAGGAACTGCTTCTCCGATCACAGGCTACTTCTCTCTCGCACTTTCTGCTGATAAGATGACTGGAGACAAGAGGCTGCTCCTGCAATGCTGCCTGTGCAGTGGCCTTTGGAGGTGCTCCCTAGCACCTTTACACCAAGGTCAGCTGCCGTGGGCATCGCCGTCCCAGGCAGGCACCAGCAGCAGTCTGCTTCCTCCCTATCCTCAGCCACAATGGGGGACAGCTCCTCAGAGTGTCTGCAGGTGGAGGCCGCTGCATCAGCGATGTTACTTTGTGGGTCACTTGGCTGTTTCTGTTGTAAATTATGTCAAACTGTTCCGTGATAAACCACTGGGCATGTTGTTGCCCCAAGGAGGACTTATGTGTTTCAATTTCATCATGGTAAAAGGAAAGAGAATGGAAAATAAAGGTTCGAAGAGCAAAGGAGTGCATTGGGGAGGATTGGGCTGAATTTAGTGCATTGGGGAGAATTGGGCTGAATTCAGTACTTGCGTTGGGATTTCTCTGACAGGGCCAAATGCAAGCCATCCCTATTGAGGATGGCCACCCATCCACCCTCCCCAGCAGCATCAGTAATGTCACCAGGAGCCTTGGCCCCTGCTTGGACTGCATTTGTTGGGGGAGGGGGAGGGGGCAGTTTGGATCAGTCAGTCAGAATGCAGAGTTGCGGGTGTGGGGGGGTCATTGATAAGGATGGATGATGTTGCCACAGGGGTGACCATTGCTCTGTGGGTCAAAGAGTCCCTGAATAGGAGGCTCCCTTCCCCCTGAAGTCTGTGGGAAGCAGCCAGAATTTACCAGGTGGTCTCCACTTGCAGCAGAGGGCCAAACTACTGTGGGTAAAATGCCAGTGAAGGTAGGCGGTGGCCATTAATTGGCCATGTTGGAGGCTCAATTGGGTTCTGGACAGGAGGGTCATCTGCCATCTTCCCCATGAGTGACAAAACTTCATGGTGACGGGAAGATAATGATCACCATCCCCCCCTCGTACTCAGACCACTAGTTCCCACCCCCTCCCCCCCATCCCCTATCCCCAATCCTTGCTGCCCAGCTGTCTCTGGGTAAAAACCCAGCCCAGTGTGTCAGATGAAGATTTTGGATCCTCGCAGTGTTAGTGCCATTGGAAAATTTCTGGCCTTTGTTCTTACTTAGCTGAAGGAAGGTCTCATTTCCACATGGCTTGCAGACTGTGTTTCACTCAGGTGAAATGTGTCTGGGTCACAGTGGCCCTTGTGTCTTTATCATCCTGATAAATGCTACAACTCCTGGGCCTCCCACAGTGACATCCCCGCAAGACCTGTTCTCCGGTTCTCCTTCGCCTCCTTCCCCTCATCTTCCTACTCTGAGGACTTGAATTCTTCCAGCGTTTCTCCCTGTTCAAAGACTCGCCCTTTCTGCAGGGCCATGTTATGGAAAGGGCAGCAGACTACCACAATGCGCAAGACACTTGAAGGAGTGAGGCTGCCTCTCGACTGTTCAAGGTACCTAAACCTCACCTTTATGGCAAGGGCCTGCTCAGTCATGACCATTGTACTCAGGTGACATCGGTTGAAGCATCTGTCAGCTTCCACGATGAGTCTATGCACTGGAGTCAGCCACCTCCTTGTTTGGCTTATCTGCTGACAGTAATTCATGGAAATCCAATGGCTCCATGATAAACTGTAGCATCTGAGATTGTTAGATGATGAAGGCATCATGGCAGTTCCTAGGAGAACATATACACACCTGCATACAAAGTGCTTGCTATTGTTGTAAACCAGGTGAATGTTTAGGGAGTGGAATCGCTTCCTGTTAAGGAATCTCCCAGTCAGTGCCTTGATGGCTATTACATTGGTGCAATCAATGGTCCCCTGCGCCTGAGGGAATCCAGTGAGAGGCACATCCCACTCTCCTGTACCTGAGAGAATCCGATGAGACAGGTGCATCCCACTCTCCTAAGCTTGAATAAAGTGAACCACCTGGAATTCATTGGAATCTGCTGCCCTAACAACAAAGCATCCATCATCTCTGTAATAGAATGTTATGCTTCTGCCTATGAGATGCCATCAATTTTCACTGACGCTGCAACATTTACAACCACATGGTGGTGTTTCCTATGAAGCCTTGGATGATCCTCAACATAGCACGGGGCGGCACGGTAGCACAGTGGTTAGCACTGCTGCTTCACAGCTCCAGGGTCCCGGGTTCGATTCCCGGCTTGGGTCACTGTCTGTGTGGAGTTTGCACATTCTCCTCGTGTCTGCGTGGGTTTCCTCTGGGTGCTCCGGTTTCCTCCCACAGTCCAAAGATGTGCGGGTTAGATTGATTGGCCAGGTTAAAAATTGCCCCTTAGAGTCCTGAGATGCGTAGGTTAGAGGGATTAGCGGGTAAATATGTGGGGGTAGGGCCTGGGTGGGATTGTGGTCGGTGCAGACTCGATGGGCCGAATGGCCTCCTTCTGCACTGTAGGGTTTCTATGATAGAAACTAGAAGCAGGAGAGGCCATTCAGCCCTTCATTATGATCATTAAACTCAACATCCTGACCCGTCCTCCCCCCATATTCCTTGATCCCCTTAGCCCCAAGAGCTATATCTAATTTCTCCTTGAAATCACACAATGTTTTGGCCTCAACTACTTTTTGTGGCAGTGAATTAAGAACATAAGAAATAGGAGCAGGAGTAGGCCATCTAGCCCCTCGAGCCTGCCCCGCCATTCAATAAGATCATGGCTGATCTGAAGTGGATCAGTTCCACTTACCTGCCTGATCCCTATAACCCCTAATTCCCTTACCGATCAGGAATCCATCTATCCGTGATTTAAACATATTCAACGAGGTAGCCTCCACCACTTCAATGGGCAGAGAATTCCAGAGATTCACCACCCTCTGAGAGAAGAAGTTCCTCCTCAACTCTGTCCTAAACCGACCCCCCTTTATTTTGAGGCTGTGCCCTCTAGTTCTAGTTTCCTTTCTAAGTGGAAAGAATCTCTCCATCTCTACCCTATCCAGCCCCTTCATTATCTTATAGGTCTCTATAAGATCCCCCCTCAGCCTTCTAAATTCCAACGAATACAAACCCAATCTGCTCAGTCTCTCCTCACTATCAACACCCCTCATCTCTGGTATCAACCTGGTGAACCTTCTCTGCACTCCCTCCAAGGCCAATATATCCTCCGCAAATAAGGGGACCAATACTGCACACAGTATTCCGGCTGCGGCCTCACCAATGCCCTGTACAGATGCAGCAAGACATCTCTGCTTTTATATTCTATCCCCCTTGCGATATAGGCCAACATCCCATTTGCCTTCTTGATCACCTGTTGCACCTGCAGACTGGGTTTTTGCGTCTCATGCACAAGGACCCCCAGGTCCCTCTGCACAGCAGCATGTTGTAATTTCTTTCCATTTAGATAATAATCCAATTTGCTATTATTTCTGCCAAAGTGAATAACCTCGCATTTGTTAACACAGATTCACCACTCTCTGGGTGAAGAATTTTTTTTTTATTCATTAGTGGGACATGGACGTCACTGGCTGGCCAACATTTATTGCCCATCCCTGGTGCACAAGGGCAGTTGACAGTCAACCCCATTGCTGTGGCTCTGGAGTCACAGCGGTTTTTTGCTGTGGCGCGTCGGAACTGTTGATCGATGAGTCAAGCGCCATATCCTGTTCTTATGAGAGAGTCTTTCAGCATCTGTAGGTATCTGTTGCAATCCTCCTCATCTGAGCAGATGCTGTGTATATGGAAGGCTTGTCCGTAGGGGATGGCATCTTTAACGTGTTTAGGGTGGAAGCTGGAGAAGTGGAGCATTGTGAGGTTATCCGTGGCTTGCGGTACAGTGAAGTGCTGAGGTAACCATCCTTGATGGAGATGCGTGTGTCCAAGAATGCAACCGATACCAGAAAGTAGTCCATGGTGAGTCTGATGGTGGGATGGAACTTGTTGAACTTAGGTTCATGTCACACTATCTGTAACTCCCACAACTTGCCTGGGCTTGCAAAATCTCACTAACTGTCCTGGCTGGAGACAATATACATCTCTTTAACCTGTGCTTTACCCTCTCTCCACTCACATTGTCTGTAGCTTTAAGACTTGATTACCTGTAAAGACTCGCATTCCAACCATTATCTTGTAAATTGAGTTTGTGTCTATATATGCCCTGTTTGTGAACACAACTCCTCACTCACCTGAAGAAGGAGTGACACTCCAAAATTGTGTGCTACCAAATAAACCTGCTGGACTTTAACCTGATGTTGTGAGGCTTCTTACTGTGCTTACCCGAGTCCAACGCCGACATCTCCACATCATGGCCACATGTAGGCCAGACCAGGTAAGAACGGCAGATTTCTTTCCCTACATTAGTGAACCAGATGGGTTTTTCTGACAATCGACAATGGTTTCATGGTCATCAGTAGATTCTTAATTCCAGATACTTTTTATTGAATTCAAATTCCACCATCTGCCATGATAGGATTCAAATCCAGGTCCCCAGAACATTAGCTGAGTTTCTGGATTAATAGTCTCTCATGATAATACAACTAGGCAATTGCCTCTCCATTTCTCCTCACCTCAGTCCTAAGAGGATTACCTCTTATCCTCAAACTATGACCCCGAGTTCTGGACTACCCACCATCAGGAACATTTTTTCTGAATCTATCCTGTCTAATCCTGTTAGAATTTTATAAGTTTCTATGAGATCCACTCTCAGTCTTAACTCCAATGAATATAATCCTAACCAACTTAGTCTCTCAAAGTACACAGGTCAGCAAATGTCTGCTTGGATAGGTAAATCATCTGTGGCAATGATGGTCTATAATATCCACTTAGAGTCTGGTGGACTCCATGCCTTAGTTGCCTTCCTGCCCTTGTTTCTCATCCTTGTGCCCACGATGCCCTATGGTATGCCTGCCTTCCTGCCAATGTTACTCCATCACGAGTTAATCCTTTCTTGCATAGCTGAATTTCCTGCTATGTCCTTCCATTCATCCTGATCCCCTCTCATATCACTGGTCTATAAGCAGAAGGACTTTGCCACCATGCACCCCACCCACAAAAAATGCTATGGGCCAGAAAGAAGAAATATTGCAGATAACTCCCCTGATACTCTACATTTAGTTGCGAGTGAATAAGGGCCTTCTCTGAGTCTTCCCACTTTAATGGTGCCCTTTGCTGCTGTCCCACCATCCAGATGGGGACAGAAGTCTCACCTCAAGTTACCATTAAATGGCTATGAGGCAAACCTGAAGAGCCAGGGTAAAATCTCAGCCCAAATGTCTGCGTCAAACTTGGATTGTTCATGTGAAGTGCCCCTACACCACCCTCCTCCACACCACACCACAAAATATTGATGCCCATGAAACATCAAAACAGAAAATGTAGAAGCTGCAGGCTGCAGGCAATGATGAAGCTCCAGGCACCTACAAACAATCGGTTATTGGAGATGGGCAATTTTTGTGGATCTGTATTGTATTTATATCTATCTGATTATTCTGCTGGCTGATGACAGACTAGTTACTGTACCAATAAATGCCAATTAGAAAAGGTGGAAAGGAGATTGATTTGAGATTGAAATTGATATTAATAGTCATTGACACTTTGAGTCCCAGCAGTTTGCGGTTAATTTGATTGTGGGTATCAGATAGCAGCGGAAAAAATATTGCACTATTCAAGAGTATCCATTCCATATAGATAGAGTTACAATAAAGAGGGCAGTCATTTGTTAAATTCAGATTGGCTGCTAAAATCATAAGATTGCTTCTAATGCAGTTTTACAATGTAATTAAAGATAATTGAAAGTTACCAATGTAGCTCACACGACTGGTGGAGACAATCTCCCACTACTTTGGGTTTGATATCACATGCAGACAAGGCCAGCACCAAGTTTATAGAGAACTCCGGGAGTCCTTAAGCACTTTATAAACTTACCTGGAGTTGGTTTAAATGGTTTGACCAATTCCTGCATGTCTGCAACTATTGAAATTTCAAGTGGGCAGGGGTGAAGCTCGGCACGTGTGTAAGCACGCCAGTGCAGGTTTCCCTTCAGGGCAAAATTCCACTTGGAACCAGTCAGCGTAAACTCGGTAGTGCCTGGCCAGAACGAACATTGCAGCAGCTTGTCTGAAAGCAGTAGTTGCATTATAAAGCAGCGACCTTTATTTTCTCCTGTTATAATTCCCCTGTTGTCTTCCCTTTCCCATTGTACTGCATCAAGAGAATTTCCTGGAATCGGTCTGTGACAGCACTAATCTGAACCAACTGTTACAAAGTGGATAACAATGACATCCTTTACCCTTTGATTCTATCTGCCACATTGCCATATGGCTAACTAAGTGGTTCCAGCTGGGACAGCAAACTCAGCCCGTGTAATACACTCTATAAGCAGTCTGTTAAATCAACCTCACTTTGAGGTGAATTTACTACCATTAACCTATCTGTACCTTTACAATTATTATAAATATAAATGTAGTTTATTTATCAGTGTCATAAGTAGGCTTACATTAACACCGCGTGTTACTGTGAAAATCCTCTAGTCGCCCCACTCCAGTGCCTGTTTGGGTACACTGAGGGAGAATCTAGCGTGGCCTATGTACCTAACCAGCACGTCTTTCGGACTGTGGGAGGAAACCGGAGCACCTAAAGGAAACTCATACAGACACGGGGAGAACATGCAGACTCTGCATAGACAGTGACCCAAGCCGGGCATCAAACCCAATTCCCTAGCACTATGAGACAGCAGCGCTAATCACTGTGCCACCCTGTAATATTACCTTTACAAATAAAAGACTAAAGAAAATTTTCGTTCAGTTTACATTTTGCAGAACCAGTTCTATTTAGTCGATGCAAGCTTAAAGATGTCATCAAACTAATTAGCATAAAAAAGATGGATAGCTGCTCAGAAACGTAAATCCTGGGGATTTAGAGCGGGGCTTGGGATCCTTGGCGTTCATGAAGTTGGGGGAGGTGGTGTGGGGGGTGGTGGGCTCTGGGTTTTAGAGAATACATAGCATGGAAGAAAAGGGAATGAATGACATGGTGGGGCATCCCTTGAATAAGGTTCACTCTCATCCTCCCCATCCTGTCTTATCTGGGCTACCCACTCCTGCCCATCTAATCATGCCAGCTGTATTTTGGCACAGGCAGTGTTTTTTTCAGGTCAATAGGCTTGCTAACAAGCCTAAGAGGCATTTAATTATTTATTTACATATGGCAGGCAAGTTGCTGATTTTGGTGCCTGCACACCCAGCATATTTTAAGGGTTCAACTCAGTGCTACCAAGATACCACCCGCACATCTCCTGTTCCACCAGAGCCCAAACATTCAAGACTACTGCTACACAAGTATCAAACATGCCTACCGCTCTATCCCCACCCACACTTTGGCAGATCAGACCACAAGGCTGTGCACCTGCTCCTGGCTTACAAGCAAAAACTGAAATGGGAGAATCCGTTAAAGGTAGTCATGCAATGTTGGTCTGAGGAATTGGATGATCTCCTATGGGACTGCTTCAAGTCAGTGGACTGGTCAATATTTAAAAACTCTGTGACCAGCCTGAACGAGTACGCCACTACAGTAACTGACTTCATTAGTAAGTGTGTAGAAGACTGTGTGCCAAAGAAGCAAATCCGTGTGTTCCCCAACCGGAAACCATGGATAAACAGGGATATCCACTGCTTGCTGAAGTTCAGATCTGAAGTGTTTAAGTCAGGCAACCCTGACCTATACAAAAAATCCAGATATGATCTACAGAGATCCATCAAAGATGCCAAAAGACAGTACCGGGCAAAACTAGAGTCCCAGGCTAGCCACACAGACTCCCACCAACTGTGGCAACGTCTGCAAGACATAGCAGGCTACAAGATGAAGGCATGTAGAATCGCTGGCACTAACGCACCCCTCCCCGATGAGCTCAATGCATTCTACGCCAGTTTTGAGCAAGAGGTCAGTGAGAACACGCCTTCCAACTCGGAAGCCTCGGCCGAACCAATATCGGAGGTCACTACCGCAGACATCAGAGCAGTCTTCTCGAAAGTCAACCCACGGAAAGCGACTGGCCCAGATGAGCACTCAGATCCTGTGTGGATCAGCTGGCGGGGGTATTCGCAGACATCTTCAACCTCTCTTTTCAACAATCTGAGGTCCCTATCTGCTAAAGCTTCAAGAAGACGACCATCACCCTGGTACCAAAGAAAAGCCAAGCAGCGTGCCTTAATGGCTATCGTCCGGTGGCTCTGACATCCATCATTATGAAGTGCTTTGAAGAGTTTGTCATGTCATGAATCAATTCCGGCCTCCCAGACTGCCTGGATCCACTACAGTTTGCCTACCGCCACAACAGGTCCAGAGCAGACATCATCTCCCTGGCCCTGCACTCAACCCTGGAACACCTAGATAACAAGGACACCTATGTCAGACTAATTATTGGCTAGATCTCAGCCTTCAATGCCATTATTCCTAAAAAACCTCATCTCCAAACTCTGTGGCTGGAGGCTCAGCTCCTCCCTCTGTGACTGGATCCTAGACTTCCTAACCCATAGACAACAATCAGTAAGTTTAGGCAACAACACCTTCTCCATGATCATCCTCAACACTGGTGCCCCTCAAGGCTGTGTCCTCAGCCCCTTACTATACTCCTTATACACCTATGACTGTGCGGCCAAATTCCCCTGCAACCCGATTTTCACATTCGCTGATGACACCACCATAGTGGGTCAGATTTCAAACAATGACGAGACAGAGTACAGGAAAGAGATCAAAAATCTGGTGAACTGGTGCGACGGCAATAATCTCTCCCTCAATGTCATCAACTTCAGGAAGCATAAAGGAGAACATGCCCCTATCTACAACAATGGGAATGAAGTGGAAATGGTGGACAGCTTCAAGTTTCTAGGTGCCCAGATCACCAACAACCTGTCCTGAACCAACACCTTCACTTTCTCAGGAGGCTACGGAAATTTGGCATGTCCGCTACGACTCTCACCAACTTTTACAGATACACCATAGAAAGCATTCTTTCTGGTTGTATCAAAACTTGGTATGGTTCCGGCTCTGTCCAAGACTCTATGAAACTACAAAGGATTGTGAATGTAGCCCAGTCCATCACGCAAGCCAGCCTCCCATCCATTGACTCTGTCTACACTTCCCGTTGCCATAGAAAAGCAGCCAGCATAATCAAGGACCACACGCAGCGTGGACATTCTCTCTTCCACCTTCTTCCTTCAGGAAAAAGATACAAAAGTCTGAGGTCACGTACCAATCGACTCAAGAACAGCTTCCTCCCTGCTGCCATCAGACTTTTGAATGGACCTACCTCATATTAAGTTGATCTTTCTTTACACCCTAGCTATGACTGTAACACTAAATTCTGCACCCTCTCCTTTCCTTCTCTATGAACGGTATGTTTTATCTGTATATCGCTGTGACGTTAGCGTACCTTTAAGAGTTTTTTTTAAATGATGTTCTCTGTAGCACTCAGCTGATGTCATTGTTGCCGAGTTGGCTAGAGAGATCCTTTTATTGCTCCTTAAGTGGTTTAAATGGGGATTGTTTATTTTTACTTTGGGAATTAGTCTTATGACCCTGCATTGTCAGGAGGAAGAATGTTTGCAGGTCAGATGACAGGAGCTCTTTCGTTTTCAGTTCTGAGCTGCAGGTTTTAGTGTTAGAAGGGACATCAAGTTAGAATGAAGTGTCTCTCTATCTCCCTGGTTTTGGAAATTCTGCGGGTTAGCTGAAAGCCTTCCTGCAGTAGAAAATCCGCTGTAGGTGACCAGGATCTACCTGGAGTTCTGGGAAGCTGTTCTGACTTCAAATTGTTGTGTGTGTGTCAAGAGGATTACTAGAACTTACAAGACTGAAGGTTTTCAATTCTCCAACCAAAGGATTAGTTCCAGTATTATGTGAACATTACACTTTGCTGTGTTGAACTTATCTAAAGGGTTTTGTGTGTGGGAGGTTTTGGTTTGATTGGAACATCTTAGATATATTTGTTAAGGGTTATACATTATTGTGGTTGTTCTGTTTTTGTTTGTAATTGATAAAAGTTATTACTAATTTTCTTTCCATACATGTGAACTATATTCTTAAATACATTTTGTTTGACAAAAGCTCCCTAGTGGGTCATTTGAATCATACCTGAAGTGAAACATATCATGCTTATCCTAGCCAAATTTAAGATGCAAAACTTATGATCTAGGTGGGCTCCATAAAATAATTTGGAGTTTCTGACCTGAACTATAACAATCGCGCAAGAAACAATACTTTTCACTATATACTAATACATATGACAATGATAAAGCAAATCAAATCAGGAGTGGACCGGAAGGTGGTAGGCTTGTCACCTGACCTATTTTCCATGCCCTTCCCCATCCTGTCAAAAATGCACCCAGCAGGGGCACATAAAATCCAACCCAATGTGTGTCAGATAAATGTGAATGGATTCCATTGGCCCTTGCATCGTTTTACAATGGTCCTTTATTCAAATGAGACTGGGTGAATTTTAAGGTGTCAAATGACAACATAGAATGTGTAATCAGTGCACCACAACCTTTTAAAGGAAGATGTTTGTTCTTGCACAAGTCACATGGTGAGCAAGACATTTTGATTTTAAATTAAATGAAATAAGCTGCTCTGCAGAGACAGAACGTGAGTTATCTAAGCAGCCAAGCTAATAAACAGCAATATCTTGAAAATGAGAGAAATACTCCCCCTAACTTATTCCAAATAACAATTTACCTGGGAACCAACCTCCTGGACATTCAACTACAAGAAGACTCACAGCCTTCTGAGAATCCTCTGCTCCACAATGTCTTCACTTCAACTAAAGCATCAACCCATCTAAGAAACTACAGGCCTGCCATTTTACAGACTGAGATAATCATTAACTGTATTGTTTTACCTTTAACTGTATCTAATCTTTGTGTGATATGGTGTGTGCACAGGTAAGTGAGATATTGGTGTTTTATACCTCCAGGGGCAAGTGTGTGACAATAAATTACCTTCTTAATATTTTAAAAATTCACAACGCTTGCTGCTGGGATTAATTAAGTTGGGACCATCTCTGGAGGTGAGAAAACACATACCTTTTATAAACAAATATATTGATCATGGCAATAAAAAAATAAATTTTGTCCGTGACAAGATTGGCTCACCTTCTGATTCCTCAAAGCCTTTCTACAACAACAAGGTACAAGTTAGGAGTATGATAGAAAACTCTCCACTTGGCCGGATGAGTACAATTCCAACAGTACTTCAGTAGCTTGATTCATCTCGGACAAAGCAGATCCACAACCCAACCAACACTCTAAATATTAATCCCCTCCATCATATGTACTACCTACAAGATGCACTGCAGCCACTCACTAAGGCTCCTTCAACAGCACCTTTCAAACATGGAACCTTTAACATTCTGAAAAACAGGGGCAGTAGGCTGATGGGAAAGCCACAAAGTCCCCCTTCAATTGTCACACCATCCTGACTTGGAAGCGTATCGCTGTTCAGTATCGCTGTTCATTCATCGTTTCAAGTTAAAATCCTGGAACTCTTTTAACTGCAGTATGTGTACTCCTACATGACATGAATTGGAAAAGTTTAAGAGACTTGTCAAACTGCCTTCTCAGGAACAAATAAGAATGGAAAGCAAATGCGATTCTCCTCAGCGACACCCATATCCCATGAATGTATAAATTTAAAAAGTTCTTACCCTACCCTATTACTACAATCTGCTCAGATCCAGAATCTTCCTAAATGCTGTATCTCAGTGCCTCAAGTTTTGGGCAGAGGTTCCAGCATTCTCTGAACTCCCTCCCCAAGCCTTTTTGCCTCGCTACTGCTTAGTAAACCATTGCAATACTGCCAAGCATGCTCTGAGGCTGGGATCTTGTAGGTAGGGAGCTTAGCAGACTTTAAATGAGAGTTCAGAGAAATAGCATGATGATGCCTGCATTTATTGTCACCAAGTCTGCTTCAAACAAACGAGGAGCCCCCAAACAATAAGAAAACAAAAACATAGAACATAGAACATAGAAAGCCACAGCACAAACAGGCCCTTCGGCCCACAAGTTGCGCCGATCACATCCCTACCTCCAGGCCTATCTATGGGCCTCAATCCCATTAAATCCCATGTACTCATCCAGAAGTCTCTTAAAAGACCCCAACGAGTTTGCCTCCACCACCACCGACGTCAGCCGATTCCACTCACCCACCACCCTCTGAGTGAAAAACTTACCCCTGACATCTCCTCTGTACCTACCCCCCAGCACCTTAAACCTGTGTCCTCTCGTAGCAACCATTTCAGCCCTTGGAAATAGCCTCTGAGAGTCTACCCTATCCAGACCTCTCAACATCTTGTAAACCTCTATCAGGTCACCTCTCATCCTTCGTCTCTCCAGGGAGAAGAGACCAAGCTCCCTCAACCTATCCTCATAAGGCATGCCCCCCAATCCAGGCAACATCCTTGTAAATCTCCTCTGCACCCTTTCAATGGCTTCAACATCTTTCCTGTAATGAGGTGACCAGAACTGCGCGCAGTACTCCAAGTGGGGTCTAACCAGGGTCCTATAAAGCTGCAGCATTATCTCCCGACTCCTAAACTCAATCCCTCGATTAATGAAGGCTAGTACACCGTACGCCTTCTTGACCGCATCCTCCACCTGCGAGGCCGATTTAAGAGTCCTATGGACCCGGACCCCAAGGTCCTTCTGATCCTCTACACTGCTAAGAATGGTACCCTTCTGATGCACCTCAATGAGCACCCGGAAACAAGGCTTTAGAACTGAAGGCTTTAATACATTAACAATGAAACTACTAACACAAATTCACCCGTTCAGACTGAAGGGGTCCTGCCGGAGCAGGGGGTCTTATACCCTGCCACCGGAGGCGGGACCCCACTGGAGTGTGCCACGATAACACTTAGGACAGGTAAACACCCTAACCCAACAACATAGTACAACCCCCATAACAACAACACCCTAGCCCAACAGTAACACAATAACAACCCCAGTGGTGAACCAACGATGGTTCACCACATTCACCCCTCCTTTAGGAACCAAAGGTGGCGGGGTGGATGAAAACAGACAATGACAAAAAAAATAACAGGATTCACAAGTCCAGACGGTCTGGAGGACCACACCGACGCTGCGATCTTCTCAACACCGGTTGCGAAACCGGAGCAGGTGCTTGCGGTGGCTCTCTCAAAGCAACATCTGGCTGTCCCCTCAAAGACTCCCGGGCCGGCCGGCCCTGATGAGGCGATGGTGTAGGGGATCCTGGAACGTTTGGTGGTGGTGGTGGTGGTGATGATGGTGGCGCCGATCTCCGAATCTCAGGCAAGCTGTACATGGGAGTAAAAGTGTTATGCACTGGTCCCGGTGCTGACCGCGCCACGTCTGGGGAAGTAATGAGGAGTAGTGGATCTGTGACTGGGGGAATAGGAGCGACAGGAGTTGCTACGTCCCCTGCGGGCGCCAGGTCTCTAATGGAGACAGTGTCCTCTCGCCCGTCAGGATATGCCACATAGGCATACTGAGGGTTGGCGTGGAGGAGTTGGACCGGTTCGACCAAGGGGTCGGACTTGCGAGCCCTCACATGGCGCCGCAGAAGGACGGGTCCTGGGTACGTCAACCAGGCTGGCAATGAGGTCCCCGAGGACGACTTCCGAGGGAATGAGAACATCCTCTCGTGGGGAGTAGCATTGGTTGCCGTACACAGGAGGGAGCGGATAGAATGGAGCGCAGTTGGAAGGACCTCCTGCCACCGGGAGACTGGAAGGCCCTTGGATTTCAGTGCCAGTAGGACAGCCTTCCAGACTGTAGCATTCTCCCTTTCCACCTGTCCGTTACCCCTAGGGTTGTAGCTCGTGGTTCTACTAGAGGCAATCCCGAATGAGAGCAGGAATTGCCTCAAGTCGTTGCTCATGAACGACGAGCCCCTGTCGCTATGAATATAGCAGGGGTACCCGAACAGGGTAAAAAGCTCACTGAATGCCTTGATGACGGTGGCAGTCGACGTGTCCGCACAGGGGAAAACAAACGGAAACCGGGAAAATTCGTCTATTATGTTAAGAAAATAGACATTCCGATCCGTTGAGGGAAGGGGGCCCTTAAAATCTACACTCAGCCTCTCAAAAGGGCGAGTGGCCTTGACCAAATGTGCCCGGTCTGGTCGATAAAAGTGTGGTTTGCATTCTGCGCAAATCCGACAACTTCTAGTAACTGACCTGACCTCCTCCACCGAGTAGGGTAGGTTGCGGGCTTTTATGAAGTGGTAGAGTCTGGTGACTCCAGGATGACACAGATCATTGTGGAGAGCCTTCAAGCGGTCCTCCTGCATGATGGCGCATGTTCCGCGCGAGAGAGCATCCGAGGGCTCATTGAGCTTCCCTGGACGATACATAATATCGTAATTATAGGTGGAGAGCTCAATTCTCCACCGCAAGATCTTATCGTTCTTGATCTTGCCCCTCTGCGTGTTACTGAACATAAACGCCACGGATCGTTGATCCGTGATCAGGGTGAACCGCTTACCTGCCAGGTAATGGCGCCAGTGTCTGACTGCCTCCACAATGGCCTGAGCCTCCTTTTCCACCGCTGAGTGCCGAATCTCTGGGCCTTGAAGGGTGCGGGAAAAAAACGCGACGGGCCTGCCTGCCTGGTTTAGTGTGGCGGCTAGGGCGAAGTCCGATGCATCACTCTCCACCTGGAAAGGGATGGATTCATCCACCGCGTGCATCGTGGCTTTCGAGATGTCGCTTTTCAAAACCTTGAAGGCCAATTGGGCCTCCGGCGTAAGTGGGAAGGTCGTGGACTTAATGAGCGGACGAGCTTTGTCCGCGTAGTTGGGGACCCACTGTGCATAATACGAAAAGAACCCGAGGCATCTCCTCAGTGCTTTCGTGCTAGCGGGCAAGGGAAGTTCAGTGAGTGGGCGCATACGGTCTGGATCAGGGCCAATGACCCCGTTTTCCACCACGTATCCGAGGATGGCTAACTTGCGCGTACGGAATACGCACTTCTCCCTGTTATAGGTCAGATTCAGGCGAGATGCAGTGCGTAGAAAGTGTTGGAGATTCGTGTCGTGGTCCTGCTGGTCATGGCCGCAGATGGTGACGTTATCCAGGTACGGGAAGGTAGCCCGCAACCCGTTCTGGTCCACCATTCGGTCCATAGCACGCTGGAAGACCGAGACCCCATTGGTGACACCAAATGGAACCCTGAGGAATTGGTATAGACGACCATCCGCCTCAAAAGCCGTATATTGTCGGTCCTCTGGGCGGATGGGGAGTTGATGGTAGGCGGACTTAAGGTCTATGGTAGAAAACACTCGGTACTGCGCAATCTGATTGACCATATCAGAAATGCGCGGGAGAGGATACGCATCCAGCTGCGTGTATCTATTAATGGTCTGACTATAGTCGATGACCATCCGAGGTTTGTTCCCGCTTTTGACTACCACGACCTGCGCTCTCCACGGACTAGCACTGGCCTGTATGATCCCTTCCTTGAGGAGCCGCTGAACCTCAGATCTAATAAAGATCCGGTCCTCAGCGCTGTAACGCCTACTTTTAGTAGCGATGGGCTTGCAGCCAGGTACCAGATTTTTAAAAAGGGATGGTGTCGTGATCTTCAGGGTGGATAGATTGCACGCGGGGCGCTTTGGGCAATTTGGAGGCTGCGGCTGGTTCCCTACTGCCAGTGAAGGGAGTGGCCCACCGTACTGTAGGATCACACTCCTCATGTGGGCCATAAAGTTTAGTCCGAGGAGAATTGGCGCGCAAAGGTGAGGTAGCACAAGGAGCCTGTATTGCTCGTAAACTGTGCCCTGTACCTCAAGAGTTACCATACATCGTCCTTGGATCGGTACAGACCGGGACTGTGATGCCATGGAAATTGTCTGCTTGGCAGGGAGAACCCGGAGTCCACACCTTTTAGCAGTTTCAGGGTGTATGAAACTTTCGGTGCTCCCACTGTCAAACAGACAATTCACAGTTCTGCCACTAACCTTTACCTCCATCATGGAATGTTCCAGTCTGTAATGCCTGGTCTGATCCAGAGAGATCGACGCCACCGTTGGCCCCTGGGCGTCACTGCATGCTGCCGATGTGGATGCTGAGGACCCCTGCTGGTCGCTCCTAGTCGTCGTGGACCATGATGGCCGCCCCCATGAATCGCATGTGGCCGAGGGCTCCAAGCGCAGCGACTCCTGGTGGTCTTCCTCCTCCTCTGTCTGCCACGATGGCGCCGTCCTGAGATCGCACGTGGTCGGACCTCGTGGGTACTGCAGCGCCGAAAGAGATGGTCTCCGTTCTGGAGGGTTACATGCTGCACTGCCGTTTTTAGGTTTGGACCTGCAGACTTTGCCGTAGTGGCCTTTTTTACCGCACTGGCTGCAGATTGCCGTTCTTGCCGGACACTGTTGCCGTGGATGCTTGGCCCCACCGCAAAAATAGCATCGCTGGCCACCTGGAGCTGCCGCCGTCGTCGAATCGATCTGGGAGCGCGGGTTCGCGGGGCGAGGAGGGAGCAGAGCTTGCTCCAACCACGTTGACTGCACGTGGTCCTCGGGGTACAGCGCCAAGCTCTTCGACGCCGCCTCCAACCTCACGGCCATCCCCATTGCCTGGGTCAAGTTGAGTTTCCCCTTTTCTAATAATTTAAGTCTGATGTACGAGGACCCTACCCCTGCTACGAACGCGTCTCGGGCGAGGTCTTGCATGTACTGCTCGGCGGAGACATCCTTACAGTCACAACCCCTGGCAAGCTGCAGGAGTTCATTGGCGTAGTCTTCTATGGTCTCGCCCGACTGCCGACGTCGTGTAGCGAGGAGATAACGAGCGTGAATCTCGTTGGGTGGCGTAATGTACCTATTCTTTAGGAGCTCGACGGCACCCTGGTAAGTGGAAGCTGCACGAATGGCTAGGTAAATCGTGTCGCTTACCCTTGCGTGGAGGACCTGGAGTCTATCACTGTCTGTAGTGATAGCTACCGAGGCTGCCAGGTAGTCCTCGAAGCACTTCCACCAATGTTCGAACGTGTTAGCTGCACCGACCGCACGTGGGTCCAGTGTCAGACGATCCGGTTTTAGGATCTGTTCCATATTCTCAGTTAATGTATTAAATTGATGCACCTCAATGAGCACCCGGAAACAAGGCTTTAGAACTGAAGGCTTTAATACATTAACAATGAAACTACTAACACAAATTCACCCGTTCAGACTGAAGGGGTCCTGCCGGAGCAGGGGGTCTTATACCCTGCCACCGGAGGCGGGACCCCACTGGAGTGTGCCACGATAACACTTAGGACAGGTAAACACCCTAACCCAACAACATAGTACAACCCCCATAACAACAACACCCTAGCCCAACAGTAACACAATAACAACCCCAGTGGTGAACCAACGATGGTTCACCACACCTTCATATTATACTGCTGCTTCATCCCATTGGATCTGCCAAAATGGATCACTACACACTTATCCGGGTTGAAGTCCATCTGCCACTTCTCCGCCCAGTCTTGCATTCTATCTATGTCTCGCTGCAACTTCTGACATCCCTCCAAACTATCCACAACACCACCTACCTTGGTGTCGTCAGCAAACTTACCAACCCATCCCTCCACTTCCTCATCCAGGTCATTTATGAAAATGACAAACAGCAAGGGTCCCAGAACAGATCCCTGGGGCACTCCACTGGTCACTGACCTCCATGCAGAGAAAGACCCCTCCACAGCCACTCTCTGCCTTCTGCAGGCAAGCCAGTTCTGGATCCACAAGGCAACAGCCCCTTGGATCCCATGCCCTCTCACTTTCTCAAGAAGTCTTGCATGGGGGACCTTATCGAACGCCTTGCTGAAGTCCATATAGACCACATCCACCGCTCTTCCTTCGTCAATGTGTTTGGTCACATTTTCAAAGAACTCAACCAGGCTCGTAAGGCACGACCTGCCCTTGACAAAGCCGTGCTGACTACTTTTGATCATACTAAACTTCTCTAGATGATCATAAATCCTGTCTCTCAGGATCCTCTCCATCAACTTACCAACCACTGAGGTTAGACTCACCGGTCGGTAATTTCCCGGGCTGTCCCTGTTCCCTTTCTTGAATATAGGGACCACATCTGCAATTCTCCAGTCCTCCGGAACCTCTCCCGTCTCCATCGACGATGCAAAGATCATCGCCAAAGGCAGCAGGCAAGCCCATTAGCAGCGAAAGTCTTTAGGGGGAACCTTATGTTGTGTCAGAGAGGAAGGGGCGTTTGAATTCTTTTGATTCCATGTTACAAGCGCAGACAGTACAAATACGAGCTTAAATAATGACTGTTCGTGTAAAAAGTGGATATTAAGCATTTTTGGCAACCGATAGAGGCCTTAAACATAATAAGGTGTTATAATAAGATAAATAGTAATTGATTATTTCCACTTGTTGGCAAGATGATAATACGTTTTTTAAAAATCACAAAAATAATGGGGAGGTTAGAAAAGCTATTCACAGAGAAGTGGTTTTAAAGCACCTTGGCCGGTGTTACTGTGTTAAAGGCGCTGTATGAATGCAGTTGTTGATGATCGATTTTGTTGTGCCCCGCCCCCCCCCCCCCCCAAATGTTAAAGCAGAGTGCACAGATTATTTTTTTAAAAAGAGAATTAGAATATGAAATACGAATATTAAACTTCCTCGGAGGGGGCAGAACAGTGGGATGGACAGAAGAAAAACACTGGTGCAGAACTGATGGGCACAGTGAGAGGTCTCACAACACCAGGTTAAAGTCCAACAGGTTTATTTGGAATCACAAGCTTTCGGAGCTGCTCCACCATTAGCTAGTGGAGGGACTCACCTGATGAAGGAGCAGCGCTCCGAAAGCTTGCGATTCTAAATAAACTGTTGGACTTTAACCTGGTGTTGTGAGGCTTCTTACTGTGCCCACCCTTGTCCAACGCCGGCATCTCCACATCAGAACTGATGGGTTCACTTGTTAAACTTGGAAGGAGAAGGGGTCACAGGTTTACTCGGTGCCACCAAATAAGAGAATTACATTTTATTAAAGGAACGCCACTAATCAACCCCAGATCATACACTAAATTGAACAGTTTGAATGATTTCCTGCATCTACCACACAGTGCAGTGTCCCTGCAGTAGCCAGCGGCTGGGAAGGCTGGTGCCATGTAGATGACAGGCTGCCGCTTTGTACTTGCTGTAACTCGCTGCCGGAGTGCCGGCTCTAACTTGACTGGAGAGGCGGAGTCTGGCTCAGTGAATGAATCTCTCCCAGCCCGCCTCGCACACAGAAAGCTACGAGGAAAGTTACAGGCAAGCCTGCCCCGTCCCGTCCCGTCCCACAGCCTTTTGTTTTCCCCAGCAATCAATAATAATGTGGCTAACTCTTTGTGCTTTAAGGGTCGTGACCCTCTTGATGCCGGTTTCTTCTTCGGCGCAACTGACTGGGTCGCGGGGAAAGGGTGAGTGAAAGTTTGGCTGGACTTCATTTAAAGGGGAATCCCTCCGACTGTAAACTGGGCACAAACTGTGGGCTGGGGAAAGCGGCTGGGTCTGAAAGACATGCACTGAGCGTATTTTTAAAACCAAAATGCTGTGATACCTGACTTCTTCCCGAATACAAGTAAAGTTGGAAAAATCCAAATGGGTCCCTTAATTCCTTTGCATGCGGTCTGCCTCCCTCCCCCCTCTACTTCCTGGAGAATGGTTGCTTTGCTCCAATAAGATCAGTGTGGAGCAGGTATGGTACATATTGTACTGAAATCTGATTCTCTGCTTCACAGACAAGGACTGTACTTTATTAACTAGGATGCAGTCCTTTATTTTCTGCCTGTTTACAGCACGTTAGTTTTGCAGAGTTTAATTTCTCTGCGTGCTGATTACTTTCAACACTAACCAATGTTAAATATGAAGGCAGCCTCGCCTTTGCTACATTAAAAAAAATACATTTCCTACCGAATTGAAATTTCGTCAGTCAGATTTAGAAATTCTATTCAAACAGCTTTTGTTCGGATGGTCCCTCTTTGAAGTTTGTTGAATAAACCTGTTCATAGGTGTACTGCAGAATGTTACCAGCAGTGCATACAATGCAGCTTTGTCATTAATTATGAATGGACAGCCTTTATTATTCTGCTTCCATTGCCAAGTGTGGGAATGGTAAAGCTTTCTGCATTTCTATTCTCAAATGGAGTTTGCCAGTGCTGCCAGCAACATTTCGAACCAGTTTTAAGAAATAACTGATTTAGTGTGCATGTTTTAGTTATTTTTTAAAATAAAGTTTAAAGTTTATTTATTAGCGTCATAAGTAGGCTTCGGTTAGCACTGCAATAAAGTTACTGCGAAAACCCCCTAGTTGCTACACTCTGGCGCCTGTTTGGGTACACTGAGGAAGAATTTAGCATGGCCAATGCATCTAACCAGCACATCTTTCGGACTGTGGGAAGAAACCGGAGCATCCGGAGGAAACCCACACAGACACAGGGAGAAGGTGCAGATTCCGCACAGACAGTGACCTAAGCCAGGAATCGAACTCAGATCTCTGGCGCTGTGAGGCAGCAGTGCTAATCACTATGCCACCGTGCTGCCCTGTGGCGTGGTAGATTCAGTAGATTTTGTTCTTGAGAAAAAGATGGCTGCTATAGTGCAATCCTTGTATAGGATTGCTTTAACTAAGTGATCGCATGTATGGGTAAAATTGTAAACATCTTTTTAAAATTGTAAACACATCTCACGGGCGGCACGGTAGCACAGTGGTTAGCACTGCTGCCTCACAGGGTCCTGGGTTCGATTCCCGGCTTGGGCCACTGTCTGTGTGGAGTTTGCACGTTCTCCCCGTGTTTGCGTGGGTTTCCTCTGGGTGCTCCGGTTTCCTCCCACAGTCTAAAGATGTGCGGGTTAGGTTGATTGGCCATGCTAAATTGACCGTAGTATCGGGTGGATTAGCAGGGTAAATATTTGGGGTTATGGGGATAGGGTGGGATTGTTGTCGGTGCAGACTCGATGGGCTGAATGGTCTCCTTCTGTACTGTAGGGATTCTATGATCTTAAGTACAGTTAAATATTGCACTTTTCTGACTCAAGAT
The DNA here is from genome assembly GCF_964213995.1 of Mustelus asterias. Taxonomy (NCBI): domain Eukaryota; kingdom Metazoa; phylum Chordata; class Chondrichthyes; order Carcharhiniformes; family Triakidae; genus Mustelus; species Mustelus asterias. The sequence goes on from NC_135805.1 coordinate 68,654,446, forward strand.
CTCCAGTATAAAATGAACATAACAATAAGAACCTGCTCTCCTTTAATTGTTGTGCTTCGTCCTAACCAAGGGAATGGATGGCTGAGTTTTGTTTATTTTTTTAAAGGGCAGATTGATAGATTATTTTTATCATCCCTAACGATATTGATATTGTCTCCGAACCTCTTCCAGTCTTACAATCAATAACAACTTTCATTTATATAGCACCTTTGATTTCCCAAGCTGCTTCCAGAACTAGAGGTCACAATCTAAAAATAAGGGGTAAGCCAATCAGGATTGAAATGAGGAAGAACTTCTTCACTCAGAGAGTTGTGAACCTGTGGAATTCTCTACCATGGAAAGCTATTGGGGCCCATTCATTAGATATGTTCAAGAGGGAGCTGGACATGGCCCTTGTGGCTAAAGGGATCAAGGGGAATGGAGAGAAAGGAGGAGTGGGATTCTGAAAGTGCATGGTCATATTGAATGATGATGTAGGCTCGAAGAGCTAAATGGCCTGCTCCTGCACCTATTTTCTATGTTTCTATGTTTCCTAAAGCATTACCAAACAACATTTAACACTGACTATATAAGCCAAATCTGGCCTCCTGCCCTGAGGCTCATGACTCCAACATTAGCTGCTGACTCGGCCCTTATGCTCTGCGATTCCCTCCTTGAACTTTCTCCCCTCCTTTAAAATGCTCTTTAAAACCTTTTTGCCTTCATATCACCTAATGTGGTCCAATGTTAAATTTTGTTTGGTAAGTTACAGTGTAAACTTACAGAAATGAAAGGTGATGGTTGATTGATTCTATACGAACAACTTCCAGATTGTAGGGGATAAAGTCAACTGACTGCAATTAGTGTGAAACTATTCAAAAGACATCTAAACATGGTGTCGCTTACTATTGGAAGAAATTAATGTTAATACAAGAAAGTAAACTAGTTGCATTGTTCATGGAGTATAAACTTTTATTGACTTTATAAACTTTAATATGCATGCTGGTTAGATGCATGCTTTTCTGTTCAGTTTTCCAGGGAATAAAGGGACATGGGAATAGAGCTGCCCTATGGGATTAGGACAGCAGCTCATGGAGGATCAATACCAACATAGACTGGCCTGATTGAAAGGCCTATTTGGATGCTGTAATTTCTCTGTAATTTGAATGGAACAGAATGCTCACTGTTTATGTGGTGAGTCTGGAATGTATCCCCGACATAAGAAGAACTTAACAATTCACAATTACTGCAGGCTGAAAGTGAGTTGTGTACTTCCCTAACATTAGGGATGAAGTTTGTACTGAACTGTCCAGTAATGAACATTGGTAGTACAAAAATAAGTACAATTCCCTCACATTTTCTTTTAAATTTGTCTCTGGAATTAGTAGAGCAAAAAGTTTGTAATTTTACTTCATGCTTTTTACTATAAAAATTGCATTTTGCTGATACTGTGTTGCCGTGGCCACGCTACAATTTCTATTGGATGTTAAAGGATAAAGTCCACCTGCACCCTGTCAACATTGTGCAACATGTAGTCTTATCCTGAAATGTAATCCAATCCATCACACAAACCAGCCTCCCATTCACTGACACTGTCTACACTTCCTGTTGCCTTGGCAAAGCTGCCAGCATAATTAAGGACCCCACGCACCCCGGACATTCTCTCATTCACCTTCTTCCTACTTCATGCTTTCTGCTGGAAGACACATTTCCTACATTGCTTTTGATTTGATTTATTATTGTCATGTGTATTAGTATACAGTGAAAAGCATTGTTTCTTGCGCGCTATGCAGACAAAGCATACCGTTCATAGAGAAGGAAACGAGAGAGTGCAGAATGTAGTGTTACAGTCATAGCTAGGGTGTAGAGAAAGATCAGCTTAATGCAAGGTAGGTCCATTCAAAAGTCTGATGGCAGCAGGGAAGAAGCTGTTCTTGAGTCGGTTGGGATGTGACCTCAGACTTTTGTATCTTTTTCCCGACGGAAGAAGGTGAAAGAGAGAATGTCTGGGGTGCATGGGGTCCTTAATTATGCTGGCTGCTTTGCCGAGGCAGCAGGAAGTGTAGACAGTGTCAGTGAATGGGAGGCTGGTTTGTGTGATGGATTGGATTACATTTCAGGATAAGACTACATGTTGCACAATGTTGACAGGGTGCAGGTGGGCTTTATCCTTTAACATCCAATAGAAATTGTAGCGTGGCCACGGCAACACAGTATCAGCAAAATGCAATATTTATAGTAAAAACTCCCTCCCTAACGGCATTGTGGATCAACCCACAGCACAGCATTTCAAAAAGGCAGCTCACCACCGTCTTCTCAAGGGCAACTAGGGATGGGCAATAAATGCTGGCCGACCAGTGGCGCCCATGTCCCACGATTGAATAAAAAAAACTACCTCACACAATATATGTGAAAGTATTTCATGTATATATTTACTTCATAAGTTAGTGCAAAACTTTACAACCTTTCTTCCACCAAAGTTTGAAATTCCGGCATGAATTTTTCAGACACAATGTATCTTAGTATAGCTTCCATGTTTTTGACTTGCAGTTACAACCAATACTTTAATATCAAGAGTGATTGCTAAGAATCATGACTCAGTGAAACATGCCAGATCTGTCCCCACTTGTCAACGTGAATGTGGTTCAATGATGATCACCCTTTTCATCATGTGCCCAGTCGGAGTTATTAATTATTAGTCAGGTGTCTTTTCTTCTGTTGCAACGAAAACAGAAAAAGCTGGAAAATCTCAGCAGGTTTGACAGCATCTGTGGAGAGAGAATAGAGCCAATGTTTCGAGTCTGGATGACTCTTCGTCAGATCTGTCAGACCTGCTGAGATTTTCCAGCATTTCCTGTTTTTGTTTCAGATTCCAACATCCGCAGTAATTTGCTTTTATTTTTTCTGCTAGTTTGGAGCAGGTATTCAGATTGGTAAGTGTATCCATAATGACAGGGTTCCACCATTCATAATGCTCCTGGCTGATTATCCAACTTAGTAACGTGTTCCTGCTTTCCCTCCCGGAATATCCTTTGGTCCCTTAGCTTCAAGAGCTATATCTAACTCCTTGTTGAAAACATACCGGGGGCGATTCTCCCAACAAAATTCTAAGTGTCGAATTCGCGTTAAAACTGGAGTCAATCCCACTGTTTTTTTCAGTGGGATTTTCAAAATGAATCTCCCACACTCTGTGCAACACTGCTCTAGCGTGAATCACGATGAAAATCTGTGGGCAGGGCCTATTCCCACTGGAGAGGCTGGCAGCATAACGCTGAGCGGGCCACTGCGTATACGCTGATCTGTCAAATTGGAGATCGGCGCATGTTCAATAGCCCTCACTGCCGGCCTCCCGATCGTTGGCCAGATTAATCGCTGGCCAACACAGCTACCCTGCATCACTGGCCTGCTGGACGTCTCTGGGCCAGCCCCGACAATCCCCACCCTCCCAGTCTGCCTCGATCTCCCCCTCCCCCTCTCCACCCCGGCAGCCCCGATCTCCGGAATCCCCCGACCCCCCACCCCAGCCTCGATCACTGTCCACCCTCCCTCTGTCACTGATCCCAAGTGCAGAGTGACGATGGAACCTTTGCTCCTCTGGCCCCTTCTCCTTGGCACTTTCTGATGCCCGGTTGGCAGTGCCAAGATGCCCCTTGGGCATTGACACTTTGCCCCTTAGGCAGTTTCAGGGGGCCAAGCTTGCAATGCCCAAGGGCACCCCTCCTTACTTCTGACCTCCTGGGGGGCCTCCATGGCCTCCCTTCACTCCAGCGGGGCTGGGCTGCCAGCTCCCCATTAGTGGGGAGCTGTTGTAAACCCCGCTGGAGTGAAACATTCCTGGTGGGCGAGGGAAGGGCGGGGGAGGTGGCAGAGACTTCAGTTCCGGGCTTGCTAATGATATTAAAATGAAGATTTAAATATTTTAATCAGCTCTGTGCCAATTTCCAGTGCGGAGCTGACGACACTGGAAATCCAGCGACCAGAAACGTGCAGAGAAGCGCAGAGGGCTCAGAGAATCGCCCCCACCAAAAGTTCAGTTTTGACAGAAACCTTTGTGTCAATATATTCTTCTTTATCTGAAATCCTGTACTGGTTTTTAAAAGTACATGATATTGTGATATTGACCAGTTGTGCTTCAGGTGATAACGTGTGGCTGGGATAATTAGATTTCCTTGATATATTTACTGAATATAATTTATTTCAATTTGCATAGCAACCAAAGATAAAAGACAGTGGCTTACTAAATTCAGTGAGGAATTCTAAAAGAAATGAGAGAATGGTGAGACCGAATCTCTCTACCACACGGGGTGGTTGAGGCGAATGATTTAGGTCGGTGGTTCCCAACCAGTGTGCCGTTACACACTGGTTTGCCGTGAAGATGCCCTCAAGTGTGCCAAGAAAAAAAATTCAAAATGATCCAAAGTTTATGGGACTAAACTAAAATTAATCTTTGTCTTCAGCTATGTGTTGACATCTCCAAATCCTGACAAATTTTGGGCCTCCCGTGTATGCGCTGGCTGGGAAAGAGCCACAAATGCATGAACAAAGAACAAAGAAAATTACAGCACAGGAACAGGCCCTTCGGCCCTCCAAGCCTGCACCGGCCATGCTGCCCGACTTAACTAAAACCCCCTACGCTTCTGGGAACCATATCCCTCTATTCCCATCTCATTCATGTACTTGTCAAGACGCTCCTTAAAAGTTACTACCGTATCTGCTTCCACTACCTCCCCCGACAACGTGTTCCAGGCACCCACCACTCTCTGTGTAAAAAATCTGCCTCGTACATCTCTTTTAAAACTTGCCCCTCGCACCTTAAACCTATGCCCCCTAGTAATTGACTCTTCCACCCTGGGAAAAAGCTTCTGACTATCCACTCTGTCCATGCCTCTCATAATCTGTAGACTTCTATCAGGTCTCCCCTCAACCTCCGTCGCTCCAGTGAGAACAAACCAAGTTTCTCCAACCTCTCCTCATAGCTAATGCTACCAACATCCTGGTAAATCTTTTCTGTATCTACTCCAAAGCCTCCACATCCTTCTGGTAGTGTGGCAACCAGAATTGAACACTATATTCCAAGTGCAGCCTCACTCAGGTTCTATAAAGCGTCAACATGGCTTGCCAATTTTTAAACTCAATACCCCGGCCGATGAAGGCAAGCATGCTGTATGCCTTCTTGACTACCTTCTCCACTTGCATTGCCACTTTCAGTGACCTGTGTATCTGTACACCCAGATCCCTTTGCCTATCAATCCTCCTAAGGGTTCTGCCATTTACTGTATATTTCCTATCTGTATTAGACCTTCCAAAATGCATTACCTCACATTTGTCTGGATTAAACTCCATCTGCCATCTCTCTGCCCAAGTCTCCAACTAATCTATATCCTGCTGTATCCTCTGATGGTCCTCATTGCTATCTGCAAATCCACCAACCTTTGTGTCGTCCGCAAACTTACTAATCAATCCAGTTACATTTTCCTCCAAATCATTTATTTATATATTACAAACAGCAAAGGTCCCAGCACTGATCCCTGAGGATCGCCACTTGTCACAGCCGTCCATTCAGAAATGCACCCTTCCACTGCTACCCTCTGTCTGTACAAAACTCTGGTGCGGCCGCATTTGGAGTATTGCGTACAGTTCTGGTTGCCGCATTATAGGAAAGATGTGGAAGTGTTGGAAAGCGTGCAGAGGAGATTTACCAGGATGTTGCCTGGTATGGTGGGAAAATCGTATGAGGAAAGGCTGAGGGGCTTGAGGTTGTTTTCGTTAGAGAGAAGAAGGTTAAGAGGTGACTTAATAGAGGCATACAAGATGATCAGAGGATTAGATAGGGTGGATAGTGAGAGCCTTTTTCCTCGGATGGTGATGGCTAGCATGAGGGGACATAGCTTTAAATTGAGGGGTGAGAGATATAGGACAGATGTTAGAGATAGGTTCTTTACTCAGAGAGTGGTAAGGGCGTGGAATGCCCTGCCTGCAGCAGTAGTGGACTCGTCAACATTAAGAGCATTCAAATGGTTATTGGATAAACATATGGATGATATTGGAATAGTGTAGATTAGGGGGGCTTTAGATTGGTTCCACTGGTCTGCGCAACATCGAGGGCCGAAGGGCCCGTACTGCGCTGTAATGTTCTATGTTCTATGTTCTTCTTTCATTGAGCCAATTTTGTATCCACCTTGCCAGCTCACCTCTGATCCCATGCGACTTCACCTTCTGCACCAGTCTGCCATGCGGGACCTTGTCAAAGGCCTTACTGAAATCCATGCAGGCCACATCCACTGCCCTACCCTCATCAATCATCTTCGTCACTTCCTCGAAAAACTCAATCAAGTTCATGAGACACGACCTCCCCTTCACAAAACCATGTTGCCTCTCACTAATACGTCCACTTATTTCCAAGTCGGAATAAATCCTCATAGAATCATAGAATCATAGAAACCCTACAGCACAGAAAGAGGCCATTCGGCCCATCGAGTCTGCATCGACCACAATCCCACCCAGGCCCTACCCCCATACACCTACATATTTTACCCACTAATCCCTCTAACCTACGCATCTAAGGACACTAAGGGCAATTTTTAGCATGGCCAATCAACCTAACCCGCACATCTTTGGACTGTGGGAGGAAACCGGAGCACCCGGAGGAAACCCACACAGACACGAGGAGAATGTGCAAACTCCACACAGACAGTGACCCAAGCCGGGAATCGAACCCAGGTCCCTGGAGCTGTGAAGCAGCAGTGCTAACCACTGTGCTACCGTGCCGCCCAAATCTCGAAGAATCCTCTCCAATAATTTCCCTACCACTGATGTAAGGCTGGAGTGTGGCATTTTACAGTATGTTCTGTTAGTAAGCCTTGTCCTTATGAACAGCTCAATTTATTTCTTACCCTGTAAATTACTAGATGTCTGAGCTGATCGAGGTACAATCAGGACAGCCTTGTTACAACAGGGATCAATAGCATCTTAACCAATGAGATTTAAAGATTGAGGAATAAATAGAGGTAGGGCTGAGAATGAAGGTGAATACAATGTCAACTCAGGTGCAGAAACAGGTCTCACAACACCAGGTTAAAGTCCAACAGGTTTATTTGGTATCACGAGCTTTCGGAGCACTGTCCCCTTCATCAAGTGAGCAGCGTTCCGAAAGCTCATGATACCAAATAAACCTGTTGGGCTTTAACCTGGTGTTGTGAGACTTCTTACTGTGCCCACCCCAGTCCAACGCCGGCATCTCCACATGACAGGTACAGAAAGGAAAGGATGATTTTACAAAAAGGACGATGAGACAAAGTAAAACAAATAAAGATTTCTATTTTTACTATCTCCAACAATGATTCACAATCTGAATGAGCAAGACTTCACCTTTTAATTGATTTTGTAGACGGGAGATGTACACCTGCAGTCACTAACCATTGTCACAGTGTTAATGGTTACTCGACTTAACTTTCTGTATTTTCCTGGAGTCTACAACTTCCTTCCATACCATTAGCCACGTTACTAATTTTCCAATCAGTTGCAACCTTCTTCATCAAGCCCCTTGCAAGTCAGTCATTAAAACATACAGGAAAAGCAAGGGCCTGGGTACTTAGCCCTGTGGAACCCCACCGGAAACAGCAACCGTTACACTTCATCCACTGAACCAATTGTAGTTCCAGCTTCCCATTTGTCCTTGGATCCAATGTCTTCATTCTTTTCTGATCAGTCTACCATATGGGACCTAGTCAAAAGCCTTGCTAAGATCCATGTAGACTACATTAAATGTGTTATTTTCATTGACTCATTTTACCACCTCAAAATACTCAATCACGTTAGTCAGACATGATCTTTCCTTAACAAATTAATGTTCACTGTCTTAACTAATCCAATAAGAAGTCTCATAACACCAGGTTAAAGTCCAACAGATTTATTTGGTAGCATGAGCTTTCGGAGCCTTGTCCCTTCATCGGGTGATTGGAGGATTGAGTTCACAAACAGGGCATATATAGACACAAACTCAATTTACAAGATAATGGTTGGAATGTGAGTGTTAACAGGTAATCAAATCTTTACAGGTGTAGACAATGCAAGTGGAGAGAGGGTTAAGCACGGGTTAAAGAGGTGTGAATTGTCTCAAGCCAGGACAGTTAGTGAGATTTTGCAAGTCCAGGCAAGTCGTGGGGGTTACAGATAGTGTGACATGAACCCAAGATCCCGGCAGAGGCCGTCCTCATGTGTGCGGAATTTGGCTATCAGTTTCTGCTCGGTGATTCTGCGTTGTCATGTGTCTTGAAGGCTGCCTTGGAGAACGCTTACCCAAAGATCAGAGGCTGATCTGATCTGTGCCTATCCAAGTCCAACACCGGCATCTCCACATCTTAACTTATCCATGCTTTTCTAAATGACAAATTGTACTGTCCTTTAAAATTTTTTTAACAATTTGCCCAACAACAAGATTAGACTGAATGGATTATAATTATTTATTCTATCCCTTTGTCCCTTTTTAATCAACAATGCAACATCAGCAGGCCTCCAATACTCTGGCACCACACCTCTAGCCGGAGAAGATTGGAAAATGATGGTCAGAATCTCCACAATTTCCTCCCTTAGTTCTCTTAGCAGCCGACAATAAATTTAATCTGGACCTGACAACTTTCAATGTTGCTGCACCTCTTAATGTTTCCACTCTCACTATGTTTATCTCATCCTGAAAGGATGAATCTAAATTGGCTAAATTGTGCCTTATTTCTCATAACTTGGATGGATCTGTGTAATTTTGTACAATGTTGGGTAGATGCCAGTGCTATAGGTGTACTGGAGCATTTAGGAGGGCAGCTAGTTCTTGTGATAAAGTCTTGAGTGCTATAGCTAGAATGTTGTCAGGACTGGTTGCATTTGCTGTGTTCATTACTTCCTGCTATTTCTAAATGTCATTTGGGAGTAATCAAATTGACACTGATATTCACGTTGAGGAACTTGGGAGGAGACCATGTTGGATTATCCACTTGGCACTTTGGATAAAGCCAGCTGAAAATGCAATATTTAAAATGGAAGAACCTTCATTTTATTTGTCCTGTATAGTTTTATGTATACAACAAGCTTACGTTATTTTCAGTCAGTGCTGTTTGGTTCTCTTTCATAAATAAGTACTTTCTTTCTCCCCCCGCCACCCCGCTGCCATATGTATGTTCAGGTGCTTTCTCAGACATTACCCCTACCCATGCAATATTCACTGTAGTCAAATGACAAGCTTCCATTCAGAGGCCAGATTGAGTTACTTATAGAGTATATGCTAACAGCACAGCTTTTAGCAATGGCATAGGATTTGTAAAGTAGCTGTGGTCTTTTAATTTTGGTGATATGCTGGTCACTGGCATTTATAAATTGTGATCACAGTCATTTTAATTCAGATATATTTCAAAAATAGAAATGCTGATTTCTTCAAATGAGAAGGGTTGCATTTACTTCCTTTTGAAAATTAAATGGGTAGTGTCTTGACTTGCAGATAAAAGCTAATATCCAGTAATGATTTCATTCCAATCCCCCAAGGAAGTCACCTCCTGAATCTTGCAGGTGTCTAACCCTGGCCCCTCTTCCTTATGTACAAGCTTCAATGGCATCATCTGCAGGAAGAAGTTTAACAACACCAGGTTAAAGTCCAACAAGTTTATTTGGTAGCAAAAGCCTGTTTGGTAGCAAAATAAACCTTTTGGACTTTAACCTGGTGTTGTTAAACTTCTTACTGTGTTTACCCCAGTCCAACGCCGGCATCTCCACATCATGATCATCTGCAGGCACATGATCTACTTCATATCTGAGATACGCTGCCCGTCTCTATCTTATCATCACTTCCCTTGACTGTGAAACCAACTCTCTGTTCCCAGATTGTCTCTGTGATATTATTAATTTTGTCTAAATGAACATCTGGAATTAAATGAAAAAAGTGTTGGAAACACTGAGTAAGCCAGACAACATCTGTGCAGCGAGGAAGGTCAGCTTAATGATTTAGGTCAGTGATTTTTGGTCATAGAACTGGAATGTTAACTCTTCCTTCCTCTTCCCCCAATGTTGCCTGATTTGCTAAGTGTTTCCAACAATTTCTGTCTCTTTTTTTTCTCTACTTTGTTGCTTTTTGAACATCTGGAGGCCATCATTTTTGATCCCTACTTCAAACTCCGTTCCCTGGTTACAGGCCTCCAGCTGATCGTGACTGTGAAACCCAGCATCTTGTTTCAACTAGAGCTAAGTTTCAAATCCCACATCTTATCCACCAGCAAGATGCTTACTTGCAGCTCTGCACCATTGCCTGTCTCTGCCCCTCCCTCTTCCTTAGCATCGCTCTGGTCTTTATCCACGCTTTTGTCATCTTCAGACATTAACTTGCTAATTCCATTCTTACTGGCCTCCCATCCACCATCCTCCAGAAACTCAACTGACTGTATCCTGTATAGATATCTGTCCCTCATTCGTCACCTTCTCCTTCCCACCCTGCCACCCCACCACCATGCAACTTAAATTTCTGAGCTTCATCTTCAAATCATTTTATGTGCTAGCCCCACCATTTCTTTTTGCAACCTCCTTAAGCATAAATGTCCATCAGTTATTTGTGGTCTTCTGCCACCCTGCCCTTTTGTCCCACCATTGGTGACAGAACTTTCAGCTTCTAAAGAACAAAGGAACAGGCCCTTCAGCCCTCTAATCCCATGCCGAACTTGATGGCCTAACTACTCGCTGGGATTTCTCCCTAAACCCTTCCCTGAAGCTATACTACAGGGGGTAGTGCTGTACAGTTGGAGATGCAGTCTCTCAGACAAGAGATTAAACTGAGGCCCCCCTCTGTCCTCCTAGGTCTACACCACAGATCCTGCCCTGCTGCCCCATGTGCCCAAAATCTGTGTTGAGAATCAGTCTGTTCGGTCACATGAAGACGGCAGCAGAAACCTGAGATGCTGAGTAGACATCATCCCTGAAGGACTGCTGACAGTGAGGACAACACCACAGATCCTGTGACATTATTCAAGGAGAGCTGAGACGTTCTCCTGGAAGTTTGATTAACATTTATTCCTCGACCATTATCACTAAAACAGCTATATGGCCATTTATTTAATTGCTGTTTGTTGGACCTCGCTGTGTGTCAATTGGCTGCCAGGGTTCCCATTGATTGCACTTTGGAAGTACTTATTCGGGTAGAAATGCCTTGCTTGTGAAATGCAGTACATATAAAAACTTCCTTTTGGTAAAAATATACTTTATTCATTTAATATCTGAAAGAGACATTATAAAACATTTCAGATTGTCATAACAAGGAAATGTAATGACATTCACATTTTCTCCTAGGACAAAGATGCACTCAGATGCTTCAATTCAGAAATGAGGACATTACAAACATTTCAATATTTTAATTACAGAGAATACAATTCTGTTCAACTATATACATTGATCATGTTGCACTTTGTGGTGCTTCAGTACAGTTGCATACAGTTAGGGTTAAGCACACAGCCCGAGGGGTTTTACCCGGTCACCAGCCCCTCGATGTACACTGGTTGGAAGGCTTTACACAGTGGTCTTTCACCCTTGCGCCTTGGCGGCGGCTGCCCCAAGCTTGAGGGCGTCCCTCAGCATGTAGTCCTGCACCTTGGAATGTGCCAGCAACACTCGGTTGAGGACAATTCTTTGCACTGGAAAATCAACAAGTTTTGGGCCGACCAAAGAGTGTCTTTCACTGAGTTGATGGCCCTCCAGCAGCAGTTGATGTTAGTCTCGGTGTGCGTCCCTGGAAACAGTCCTTAGAGCACAGAGGCCTGCGTCACGGAGCTGCTTGGAATGAACCTTGACAAATACCATTGCATTTCTCTCCAGACTGTCTTTGAAAGGGCACATTCCACAAGGGACTGCAGAACCATCTTTTCTACCCTCCCCCCCACCCATCCCTCATCCTCCAGAGCTACTTCAAGGGCAGCAGGCGGTGGTGCAGAAACTTTGGGCCCGCATGAAGGATCTGACAGGGAGTGTCCTTCTCACCACCGGCCAAGCTAGGTCTTGGTACATGTTTGAAAGTGTTGGTGATGTGGTGTTCTGTCAAATGACTCCTGATAGTCTGCTCAGGGAACCATCTGACAGGATCCACCAACTCCTTTTACCCGTAGGGCCTTAAGGATGTTACGTGCTGACCACTTCCTTATGGACTTATGTTCGCTGTACATATAAATACTGAATAGATGCAGGTCCACTCTGTCTAATCAATATACATAGTGAGGTGCTGATATTGAAAAATGGATTTCTCTTCTCCCTGTTTCAGTCACAGGATAAGCAACCCTTCCCCAGAATCTGACTTGCTAACAAAAAACAGCAACTGCTATCAACCTAATTTCTTTCAGAGAACTTTTCCCAGCCTCAGCTCTGTAACCCTGAACATTTCTTCCCAAAGTACACAAGCTATGTAAACGGAATTGTTCTGGTAGATTAATTAGTTCAGCTTCTCCTTCCTAATAATTAAAATCCTCTGTTGTGGACTATTCCTCCTTGGATGTTACAAGCTGTGTCTCTGTCCACTTCTAGTCTACCAACCCTTTTTTCCTGCTGTTTAGCTTGTTATATTGTTTGCTTTGTTACATTTTTCCATTATAAGCTGCTGTGTCCATATTTCTAATGGAAACTGCTTATATAGACATGCCACTATAAATGATATGGTCCTGCTACTGATGGGCTGTAGGTCCTTGTTGTGTTTCCAACTTTCTTAGCCTGTACTGCTGAGAGTTCATGCAGCCAGCAACTCTGCTTCCCATAAATTATACTAATGACTAGAAAACAATGTAAATTCAATACAAATGAGGGCAGAATGATTTCAAAATGGGATGTTACTTATGCTTGCATAATTTAATTGGCATTCAAAAGATCACAAGTTAAAGATTTGTTTTGATGAAGGACCATGTGATGGAAGAATAATTCCATTGTGTTTCAAATCCTAAAATATTTCTGTGCTGTATCCTTTTATGTGAATGAAATGGAGGCCAAGGCACTGGGAAGTTTGAAATGGAAACTGTGAATTCTACTTCTGACGATACGCCCACATCCATCATGTGAGGGCCTGAGCATATCAATGCACAACCTGTTATCTGGGTCTATCCACTGAAATGCAAAGGGGGTTTCTGCTACTTTTGTTTGCGTTTGTCAATAAACACTTGACATGTCATAACATTCAAGGCTATGGGCCAAGAGCTGGTAGATGGGATTAGGTGGGAGTTCAGGTGTTTCTTGTGTGTCGGTACAGACTAGATGGGCTGAAGGGCCTTTTTTACACCGTATGATTCCAAGCAATCCTCATGAGGTTCAAGATTATCCAGGCTATCAGTGTTTGTGAAATGTTCACATGCAAGGTTACCTCTGTTGCAGGTGATGCGTAAGGTTGCTTGGGGTCAAAGGACACTAATGTTTGTCAAAGAGTCAAAAGCCACTGCCTGAAATATATAATTGGTGTAAAACCTTTTTTTTAAAACCACAATTGAGAATCAGCGGCTTCTTTACAGAAATTCACTTCATGAAGAATTATCTTTAGGTGTGAGAAACTGACTGGACTGGGTATAGTTATTTACCTTACTGTCACCTATCTGCTCCTGATTTTACTCAGTTCAACCTTATTTCATGGCAGTGTATTAATTTAGAATTCCCTGGAACAAAGGTGCATACTTACATGAAAAAAATTCAACAGAAAAATTTTCAGCAGAAAATAAACATTTAAGAACAGCAAACACATTCTTACTTTTATGTCAAATAAGCTCTGCTAAGTATTGTATTGGCATTTTAGCTTTTAATTTAACTTGCCTCTGCTTGCACTTCCTTAGTTAAAAAAAGATTGATTAGTAGTTTTGGCATTATGTATTTGATCTGTTGGGATTGGTTGCCTACCTGGCCTTGAGAGGTTAGGAGTGTACAGTGGGAACCCCATGCCATTTCTGATGCGTGTACCAATAAGGGTAGATTGTTAAACTCGAACACACTATTCTCAGTCATTTTGTGTTTCAGGCCGAGATTCAGCCAGGAAGTTCATTGCTTCCTACCTTTTTCAATGAATGTGGATAGAGTTTGGGTTGAAGAAATTCCTTTCTAATAGTTTTGTGAAAGCTCTCTTGTGCTGCATTACCTACCTATTAAGAATGTTGCTATATAGAATTACTCCTCAAACTGCTTTTGAACAGCCTGTTCAAGTATCATTCCAATCCCTCCCTCGCCCCAGGACACAAACGAAAAGTTTTTTTTTTAACTGCATGCCAGCTGGCTTGTAAAGAAATCAGTATTCAAAGAAAAATAAAGACAACCAAAATCTAGAAACGAACACATTGTTTTAAAAAATTCATATTTGATGAATGACCTGTTTTACCAGGTGATGGATGTGGCCACATGCTGTTAGGCCCTGGCAGTGGAACATTAACATCAAGGAATTATCCTGGAACCTACCCAAACCATACCTGGTGTGAGTGGCAAATCCAAGTGCCCGAAGGAAAGAAAATCTTCCTGAAATTTGGAGACTTAGATTTGCAGCAGTGCATCTCTGATTACCTCAAAATCTTCAAAAGAACGTCTTCATCAGTGACTGAATATGGTAAGTTCATCACTAATTGTTCAAATCCAATAAATGACAAGCCAAACCTCAAGCGGTTGATCCAAAGGTACTAATCAATTTGTCTGCGCTGAGGAGCAATTACTTGCAAATTAAGTCTGGAAAAGATGAGCAGAAATGGAATGAAGAGTTTAGTGGGATTTTATTTTAATTAAATAGTTAACTAACATAAACTGTGCTTTGAAACAGGGATGCCCAGACCAAGGTGAAACTTGTTGTAGTTCAGTACTTTCTCCAACACCTGTCGTTGTGTTCATTGCTAGACTACAGCTTCCAGCAGCCGATCAAAGCCTTTATGAACCAATGTGTTTTTATCCAGTACCGTGAGCCTGTTAACATGCACAAGTTTAGATGTTGGTATCTAATCTATACCCCTCAAAATCTTTAAGACCCTGAGGGGTATTGACAAGGTGAATGTGGAAAGGATGCTTTCTCTTACTGGAGAGTCTAGAACCACGGATCACCATGTAAAAATAAGGGGTTAAAAGAAAATTACTGTGGATGCTGCAATCTGAAACCAAAAGAGAAAATGCTGGAAAATCTCAGCAGGTCTGGCAGCCTCTGTGAGGAGAGAAAAGAGCTGATGTTTTGAGTCCAGATGACCCTTTGTCAAAGTTTTGACAGAGTCATCTGGATGTGAGTCGTCAGCTCTTTTCTCGCCTCAAAAATAAGGGGCTGCTGATTTAAGGTGGAGATGAGAGAATTATTTTCTCAGAGAGGGTTATGAGTCTCTGGAACTCTCTTCCTCAAAAGGCAGTGGAAGCAGAGTCTTTGAATGTTTTTGAATGTCTGAATATTTTTAATGCATAACTAGATGGATTCTTGAAAGGTTATCGGGGGTGGGCAGGAATATAGGGTCGAGGTTTCAGATTAGCCATGATCCTATCAAATAGCAGAGCTGGCTGGAGGGGCCTACTCCTGCTCCTAATTTGTATGTTTGTATGTGTTGTGCATTGGATAATATGTGAGATGTCCACCACATCCTGCCATTACCCTTAAAAGATGTAAAGTAACATGGCCTTGATCCATCCATTCAATTAAAATTACTTAGTTAAATTTAATCACAGGTGAAAAATACAAAAGCAAAAATAAACAGCAAATTATTTAGAACAAAGAACAATACAGCACAGGAACAGGTCCTTCGGCCCTCCAAGCCCGTGCCGCTCCTTGGTCCAAACTAGACCATTCTTTTGTATCCCTCCATTCCTACTCCGTTTATGTGGCTATTTAGTACAATGATCAAACTTGTACAGTACTTCAGCTAATGATATTATATGACTGTCTTGTAGTTCTTTTTAATAAATTCACAAAAATACAGTCTTTGCTCCCAGAAAGTGGTGGAGGCAGAAAAAGGAGTTGCTGGGTCCTGAGTGGATTGATTAAAAAGCTCTGCCTTGGTGCTCTGGGACTGTCTCCTCCTCACCCCCCCTACACAATCCCATACCTCATCCATGCTAACCCATGCCATATCATAACCCCCACCCGCTCCTAATGGCTCCTTCATGCCCTTCATATCAACTTATGCCTGTGTTTCAATCCACATGGCCCCTTATGCCCTCCATGCCAACTTATGCCCCTCTACCTACTTCCATGGCCCCTTGTAATCTCCATACCAGCCTTGGCCCCCCTACCCAACCCATGGCTTGTTATAGTCCCATTGCCAACTTAGTGCCTACTCATGGCAACCCTTGACCATGGTTGCCATGGTCTCTGGAACACTCGTCCTCAAAAGGCAGTGGAAGCAGAGTCCACTCCTGCCCCACGCATCCCCGTGGACCCATGTGGCCCCAGTACCATTTGTGGAGGGTGACTGTGAAGGATGGGTGTGCAATAGGGTAAGGGTGAGTGTTGGCTGCTGAGATGGAGATTTGAGGAGGAGCCCAGAGAGAAAGGACTTTATGTAAACAGTAAGATGTGTCAGTCAGAGAAGTGCTGTGCGAGAGAATGCTAGGGAGATCAGAGAGTGATGACTGGCATCTGAAATTGGTATAAAACTGTTCATACCTGATCTAATGAGGTTATTATGCCCTTTCCGACACTGTCCAGGTCCTGGGTGCCACAATCCTTCTGCTCAAATCCTCCATTACTTCTATGTCTGTTTCATCAATGTGCATGGCATCTTCCTTCCATTCTGATCCTCACTGCCTCTAGAATGACGTTTAGGGAGGAGTCTGAGAACCAAGGAAGGTGGTGGGAGAAAACTTCCTTCCATTTATTTTACATCATACTCAATGTTTCCTCCAACTATTCCAATTCCTGCTGAGATCCATTTTAGTAGAGATCCTTTATTGATAAAAGTACGAGTCATCATCCTGCCTGCAGTCTATGCTAGAACCCAGAAGTGGAAAGCTAAAGCCATGGCTAAGTTCAAGGGCCACGGCAAAGCTCGCTTCAATTGCAAATGAGTTCCCAACCCAGAACCAGCTTCCCTGCTAGTAT
The DNA here is from genome assembly GCF_964213995.1 of Mustelus asterias. Taxonomy (NCBI): domain Eukaryota; kingdom Metazoa; phylum Chordata; class Chondrichthyes; order Carcharhiniformes; family Triakidae; genus Mustelus; species Mustelus asterias. The sequence goes on from NC_135805.1 coordinate 68,671,463, forward strand.
GTTTATATAAAATTCTGTCCATTATTTGTGACTATTTTCTAGGGGATGTTGTTTCCCCTAGTTGTTAAGTGACATATGTTTTTTTTAATTCATTCATGGGACATGGGCATCGCTGGCTGGCCAGCATTTATTGCCCACCCCTCGTTGCCCTTGAGAAGGTGGTGGTGAGCCACCTTCTTGAATTGCTGCAGTCCATGTGCTGTGCGTTGACTCAGAATGCCATTAGGGAGGGAATTCCAGGATTTTGACCGAGTGACTGTGAAGGAACGGCGATATATTTCCAAGACGGTGATTGGCTTGCAGGGGAACTTGCATGGTGGTGGTGTTCCCATGTATCTGCTGTCCTTGTCCTTCTAGAAGTGGTCGTTGGTTTGAAAGGTGCTGTCTAATGATCTTTGGTGAATTTCTGCAGTGCATCTTGTAGATAGTACACACTGCTGCTACTGAGCGTCGGTGCTGGAGGGAGTGGATTTTTGTAGATTTGATGCCAACCAAGTGGACTGCTTTGTCCTGTGGTGTTAAGCTTCTTGAGTCTTGTTGGAGCTGCACCCATCCAGGCAAGTGGATCCATCAAGTATTCCATCACACTCCTGACTTGTGCCTTGTAGATGGTGGATAGGCTTTGGGAAGTCAGGAGGTGAGTTACTTGCCACAGTATTCCGAACCTCAGACCTGCTCTTGTAGCCACATAACTGTGGTGAATCCAGTTGAGTTTCTGGTCAATGGTAACTCCAAGGATGTTGACAGTGGGGATTCAGTGATGGTAACACGTTGGAATTTCAAGGGGCGGTGGTCAGAGTGTCTCTTATTGATGGTCATTGCCTGGCATTTGTGTGGCGCGAATGTTACTTGCCACTTGCCAGCCCAAGCCTGGATATTGTCCAGATCTTGTTGCATTTGAACATGGACTGCTTCAGTACCTGAGGAGTCGCGAATGGTGCTGAACATTGTGCATTCATCGGCGAACATCCCCACTTCTTTCTTATGACAGAAGGAAGGTCATTGATGAAGCAGCTGAAGATTGTTGGGCCTGGAACACTATCCTGATGTAATTGCTGGGCCTCTGACGGAAATCTTTGTCTCTTCGTTGGACACAGGTGAGGTCCCTGAGGATTGGAGGATAGCGAATGTGGTTCCGTTATTTAAGAAGGGTAGCAGGGATAACCCGGGTAATTATAGGCCAGTGAGCTTGACGTCCGTGGTAGGGAAGTTGTTGGAGAGGATTCTGAGAGACAGGATGTATGCACATTTAGAACGGAACAATCTCATTAGTGACAGACAGCGTGGTTTTGTAAGAGGGAGGTCGTGCCTTACAAATTTGGTGGAGTTTTTTGAGGAAGTGACAAAAACGGTTAATGAAGGAAGGGCCGTGGATGTCGTCTATATGGATTTCAGAAAGGCATTTGACAAAGTCCCTCATGGCAGGTTGGTTAAGAAGGTTAAAGCTCATGGGATACAAGGAGAGGTGGCTAGATGGCTAGAGAACTGGCTTGGCCACAGGAGACAGAGGGTAGCAGTCAAAGGGTCTTTTTCCGGCTAGAGGTCTGTGACCAGTGGTGTTCCGCAGGGCTCTGTACTGGGACCTCTGCTATTTGTGATATATATAAATGATTTGGAAGAAGGTGTAACTGGTGTTATCAGCAAGTTTGCGGATGACACGAAGATGGCTGGACTTGCGGATAGCGATGAACATTGTCAGACAATACAGCAGGATAGAGATATAGATAGGCTGGAAAATTGGGCGGAGAAATGGCAGATGGAATTTAATCCGGATAAATGCGAAGTGATGCATTTTGGAAGAACTAATGTAGTGGGGAGTTATACAATAAATGGCAGAGCCATCAAGAGTATAGAAACACAGACGGACCTAGGTGTGCAAGTCCACAAATCCTTGAAGGTGGCAGCACAGGTGGAGAAGGTGGTGAAGAAGGCATATGGTATGCTTGCCTTAATAGGACGGGGTATAGAGTATAAAAGCTGGAGTCTGATTTTGCAGCTGTATAGAACGCTGGTTAGGCCACATTTGGAGTACTGCGTCCAGTTCTGGTCGCCGCACTACCAGAAGGACGTGGAGGCATTAGAGAGAGTACAGAGAAGGTTTACCAGGATGTTGCCTGGTATGGAGGGTCTTAGCTATGAGGAGAGATTGGGTAAACTGGGCTTGTTCTCCCTGGCAAAACGGAGAATGAGGGGAGACCTAATAGAGGTGCACAAAATTATGAAGGGTATAGATAGGGTGAACAGTGGGAAGCTTTTTCCCAGGTCAGAGGTGACGATCACAAGGGGTCACGGGCTCAAGGTGAGAGGGGCGAGGTATAACTCAGATATCAGAGGGACGTTTTTTACACAGAGAGTGGTGGGGGCCTGGAATGCGCTGCCAAGTAGGGTGGTGGAGGCAGACACACTGGCATCGTTTAAGACTTACCTGGATAGTCACATGAGCAGTCTGGGAATGGAGGGATACAAACGAATGGTCTAGTTGGACCAAGGAGCGGCACAGGCTTGGAGGGCCGAAGGGCCTGTTTCCTGTGCTGTACTGTTCTTTGTTCTTGTTGTTCTGAGGGACTCCTGCCGAAATGTCCTGGAGTTGAGATAACTGACCCTCCATAACCGCAACCATTTTCCTATGTACCAGATATGACTTCAACCAATGGAGAGTTTGCCCTCTGATACCCATTGATTCCAGTTTTGCTCGGGCTCTTTGATGACACACTCAGTTGAATGTGGCCTTGATGTCAAGGATTGTCACTCTCACCTGACCTCTGGAATTCAGCTCTTTTGTCCATGTTTGAGCCAAGGCTGTAATGAGGTCAGGAGCTGAGTGACCCTGGCGAAACCCAAACTGGGCGTCACTGAGCAGGTTATTGCTGAGCAGGTGCTGCTTGATAGCACTGTTGATGACCCCTTCCATCACTTTACTGATGATCGAGAGTAGACTGATTGGGCAGTAATTGGCCGGGTTGGATTTTTCTTGCTTTTTGTGTACAGGACATATCTGGGCAATTTTCCACGTTGTTGGGTAGATACCAGTGTTGTAACTGTACTGGAAGAGCTTGGCTAGGGGAGCGGCAAGTTCAGGAGCACAAGTCTTCAGTACAATTGCCAGAATGTTATCAGAGCCCATTGCCTTTGCAATATCCAGTGCCTCCAACCGTTTCTTGATATCGAATTGGCTGGAGACTGGCATTTGAGATATTGGGGACCACTGGAGGAGGCTGAGATGGATCATCCACTCGGCACTTCTGGCTGAAGATTGCTGCTAATACTTCAGCCTTATCTTTTGCACCGATGTGCTGGGTTCCTCCATCATTTATGATGGAGATATTTGTGGAGCCTCCTCCTCCAGTGAGTTGTTTAATTGTCCACCACCATTCACGACTGGATGTGGAAGGACTGCAGAACTTAGATCTGACTAAAAACAGGTAAAATGCTATATTGGCCAATGTATGTGTGCGTGTGAATGAGTATAGTCTTTTTATGAAGGAAAGATGTAATCACTAATCTGTTTTGCTTCTTTTCCAGGCTAGCAGTTACATTTGAGTTCTTACTTTTTAACTTGTTGAGTAAGCAAATTTAGGAATAAAATAGTTCCTGCTCCTCCAAAAATCTCTATTCCTATTCATGCTTTTACATATATTCCTCTAAAGGAGCTCTCTTCTTGATTTTACTATTTTTTCTCAAATTACAGGTAAATTTATTTGTATCAGTTTTCACCCTAGAGAGCAAGTGATTGTAGTTCATCTAGTTTCAAATGGGAGCACACCGAATGAAATCTGTCCGATTGAGTTCAATAAGCAGTAATTATATGACTCATTCTTTACAGGATGTGAATGAGAGTTTGGCAAATTGGCCTGACTCTTACCACCCACTTCAATTCAGTCAATACTGTACCTGTTATTCCCCCCACCTCCCACTGCACAGCCAATATTTGTCAACCTGCAATTTTCTGCATTTTCAAATGAATGAGCGGAAAATAATGAAACGGCTATGTCCAAATCCGATACAAGAGCAAAGTGCCACAGTTGCTGGAAATCTGAAGTAAAAACTGGAAACATTCAAGTCTGGCAACATCTGTGGTGAGAGAAACCGAGTTAACGTTTCAGGTCGGTGTCACTTCGTCACAACTGAAAGTCTCCCTTTTTAATGTTAATTCTTACACTGTGGATGTCATTAACAAGACTGACATTTATTATCCATCTCCAATTACCCTGAAAAGGTAGTGCTTGACCCTCAGAGATCATGACACCTACCAAACTTGCCAAGCTTGGTAGGCTTGGCAAGTCTACCAAGCCTGCATCCTCTACTGTCGTGAGACCTGGACATGTTATGATTGATTCTATAACTTGATTTTGTGTCTCTGTGCCCTGTTTGAGAGCACATTTCCACTCCATCTGACGAAGGAGCAGCGCTCCGAAAGCTAATGGTATTTGCTACCAAATAAACCTGTTGGACTTTAACCTGGTGTTGTTAAAACTCTTACATTATATGATCAGCAGGAGAAAAGGCTGAAAGTTTTCACCTTCATTGTCTCAGACAGATGTTCGGCATCTCTTGGCAGGACAGGGTCATAAACTCAGAGGTTCTGGAGCATGCTAATTCCATCAGCATACTCTCATTGCTAAGTGGCACAGTGGTTAGCACTGCTGACTCACAGCAGCAGGGACCCGGGTTCGATTCCTGGCTTGGGTCACTGTCTGTGCAGAGGCTGCGCGTTCGCCCCATGTCTGCATGGGTTTCCTCCGGGTGCTCTGGTTTCCTTCCACGGTCCAAAGGACATGCTGGTTAGGTGCATTGGCCATGCTAGATTCTCCCTCAGTGTACCCGAACAGGCGCCAGAGTATGGCGACTTGGAGATTTTCACAGTAACTTCATTGCCGGGTTAATGTAAGCCTACTTGTGACACGAATAAATGAACTTTAAACCTTAGTCCTGGCTAAATAAGGCTTGGGATGGGTGGTAGTATTGTTTAGGTGCTCAGTCAATTTCTAACATCTGGATGTGCTCTATGTAATTTAATTTAATCGTTCATGTAAGCCTACTTGTGACACTAATAAATAAAATCTTTTTAAAAAAACTTAAAGCTAACAATGTCTGTGCTGGCTCAGCCATGTTCATCAGATAGATGACAGCCGTATACCCAAAACCTTCTGTATGGTGACTTAGCCACAAGATCACAACCTACTGGGTGTCTATATCTCCACTACAAGAATTACTGCAAGCAAGGCATGCAGATAGTGGATAATGACACTGATGACTGGGAGACAGTCGGTGATGGCCGTGATCTTTGGAAGCTGATGGTTTGGAAGAGCTTTGAAAGAGATGAGCAGAAACAGAAAGCTCAGTTGGCTAAGAAGAGCACCCAGAGAAAACAGAGGCCTGTGAATCGTGCACCTGAATTCAAAAGAAATTAGGATGCTCTTTCCATATTTTCTCCATATTTACCTCCATTCAGTCTTCAGCGAAGACAGGATTTCCTGGAATCGAAGAACTTTTACAATTTTGATTTGATTTATTATTGTCACATGTATTAACATACAGTGAAAAGTATTGTTTCTTGCGCGCTATACAGACAAAACATACCGTTCATAGAGAAGGAAATGTGAGAGTGCAGAACGTAGTGTTACAGTCATAACTAGGGTGGAGAGAAAGATCAACTTAATGCAAGGCAAGTCCATTCAAAAGTCTGACAGCAGCAGGGAAGAAGCTGTTCTTGTGTCAGTTGGTACGTGACCTCAGACTTTTGTATCTTTTTCCTGAAGGAAGTGAGACAGAAGGTCCCCACTTGCAACCATTAGACTCCTACTAGAAAGCTGATTTGATTTGACATTTGGGTCTTTCTGTGGTTGAGGGAAACCTGCTGATACTTGTGTAGGCTCACACAAAAAGCATAAGCTTTTATGTCACTTGCTGGCACCTATGGAATTGTACACCAAAATTCAGCCCCTCAAGCAGTACAACTGTATTTCTGTTCTTTTTCTCAAAATATCACTTTTAGGAAGTTATTTTTTGCTTTTGTGTAATTGAAAGGAAAGCCTGGTGGTAGTGATTAATTTAGTCATAGCCCCAAAATGGTTGTTGTAATCAAATGATCATGACATTAAAAGGTTTCAATCCCGTGACGATCGGCAGGGCTGTGTTTGGACCTTGAGCTGAGCACTGCTCAACTGGTTGAGCTGATGCTGATGCTGAATAGCTGAAATGTCTAATTACACTAAACTGTAAATGAACTTTGAGAAATTTGGCGTGCGTCGTATTCAGGATGTTTGATCACGTAGCCATGGAAAGATCATGTACGATTCATGCTGAAGGCCAAAAAGTTTAATAACAGTTGGAGACAGAAGGAGGGAGAAAAAAGGTATACACAGTTAAACCAGATGGACTGGGCAGTCCAATCTATTAGGGTAGTGAGGGAAGAGGGATGGAATGCTGAGGCTGAACTGTTGCTGTGGATCACTGGCAATTCATTCTGAAAACAAAGGGAGTTAGTTTAAAGACTATTTACTGCTCAGGAACAGGAGCAGGGAAGCAGCAAGTTTGATATTATTGCAAAACTCTACTGAGAGAAGAAGGTAAAGTCAAAGGTAGTCTATGTTAAATCAAAACAGTAGATAGGCCCTGAGCAAAGTTTGTTTGGCTCAGTGATGAAATTGTTCGAAAAGGCGTATGTAGCCTGTATGTATTTCTATTATTTACTTGTTCGGAAGGAGGATGCTGGATCAAGTCCTATTGTGGTGATGCTTGCTTCAGAGGTTTATCTGTTCTCTTTGACAAGATCCCATATGGAAGGCTGGTCACAAAGATTAGAGCCCATGGGATCCAAGGCAAGTTGGCAAATTAGATCCAAAATTGGCTTGTTAATAGGAGGGAAAAGGGTGATGCCGGAGGGTTGCCTTTAGGATTGGAAGCCTGTGACCAGCGGTGTACCACAAGGATTGATGCTGGGACTCTTGCTGTTATATACATTCATGACTTGGATGTGAATGTAGAAGGTATAATTAGTAAGTTTGCAGATGATACAAAAATTGCTGGTGTTGCTGATAGTGAGGACGATAGACTTAAGCTACAGACTGACAGCTGGTAAATTGGGCAGAGTAATGGCAGATGGAATTTAATCCTGATAAGTGTGAAGTGATGCATTTTGGGAGGTCCAATATGGATTGGATATACACAGTGAATGTTAAGTCCCTAGGGAATATTGAGGAACAAAGGAACCTTGGTGTACAAGTTCATAGATCCCTTAAGGTGCCAGCAGAGCTAGATAGGATGGTGAAGAAGGCATATGAACGCTTGTCTTCATTAGCTGGGACATAGAATATGCAGGGAGGTCTTGGTACAACTTTATAAAACATTGGTTAGGCCACAGACGGAGTATTGTATGCCATTCTAGTCACCACACATATGGGAAGAATGTGATTGCACTGGAGAGGGCGCAGAGGAGATTCACCAGGATTTTGCCTGGGATGGAAAGTTTCAGCTATGAGGAGAGACTTAATATGCTGGGTTTGTTTTCCCTGGAGCAGAGGAGGCTGAGGGGGAATCAGACAGATGTATTCAAAATTATCAGAAGCATATGTAGATCGTAAGAATCTTTTCCCCATGGCAGAGGTGACTAAGACCAAAGAGCAGAAGAATATGGTGAGGAGTAAGTGGTTTAGAGGGGAGCTGAGGAAAATATATTTCACCCAGAGGGAAATATGGAACACGCTGCCTGAGGGGGTGGTGGAGACAAGTACTCTTGCAACATTTAAGACACTTGGAATACTGTGTGCAATTCTCGTCACCCTATTATAGAAAGGATATTATTAAACTAGAAAGAGTGCAGAAAAGATTTACTAGAACGCTACCGGGACTTGATGGATTGAGTTATGAGGAGAGGCTGAATAGACTGGGACTTTTTTCTCTGGAGCGTAGGAGGCCGAGGGGTGACCTTATAGAGGTCTATAAAATAATGACGGGCATAGAAAAGGTAGATAGTCAATATCTTTTCCCAAAGGTAGGGGAGTCTAAAACTAGAGGGCATAGGTTTAAGATGAGAGGGGAGAGATACAAAAGTGTCCAGAGGGGCAATTTTTTCACACAGAGGGTGGTGAGTGTCTGGAACAAGCTGCCAGAGGTAGTAGTAGAGGCGGGTACAATTTTGTCTTTTAAAAAGCATTTAGATAGTTACATGGGTACGATGGTATAGAGGGATATGGGCCACATGCGGGCAATTGGGATTAGTTTAGGGGTTTTTAAAAAAAAAGGACGGCATGGACAAGTTGGGCCGAAGGGCCTGTTTCCATGCTGTAAACCTCTATGATTCTATGATTCTAAGCATCTGGACAAGCACTTAAATCGGCATGGCATAGTAGGCTATGGGCCAAGTATTGGTAAATGGGATTACTATAGATTGGTATTGGATGGTCAATATAGACATGGTGGGCTGAAGGGCTGTTTCTGTGCTGTATGACTCACAACTGAAATATCAACCTTAATTGTTTCATATTCTGCATTGACTTTTGAATGATTGGTAAAACTAACAGTGAACAGAAAAGCTTACATTTTATATGGCACTTTTTATGACACAGTAAGAGTTTTAACAACACCAGGTTAAAGTCCAACAGGTTTATTTGGTAGCAAATACCATTAGCTTTCTGAGCGCTGCTCCTTCGTCAGATGGAGTGGAAATTTCCACTCCATCTGACGAAGGAGCAGCGCTCCGAAAGCTAATGGTATTTGCTACCAAATAAACCTGTTGGACTTTAACCTGGTGTTGTTAAAACTCTTACTGTGTTCACCCCAGTCCAAAGCCGGCATCTCCACATCATGACTTTTTATGACCCCAGGTCAGTTCAAAGTGCTTTACAATTAATAAAATACTTCTAAAGTGTAGCCTCTTTAACAACATCAGAAAACACCTCAGAAAACACTGCATGAGCAGATAATCTGTCTTTAGTGATGTTGATTAAGGGATAAATATTGGCTCGGACATTGGCAAGAATTTCCTTGCACTACAAACTAATGGCTTGGGGTCTTTTTCACTCACCTGAAAGGGCAGACAGGGCCTTAGTTTAATGTTTCATTTGAGAGATGGCACTCTTGACAGTGCAGCCCTGCATCAGTACTGCACTGGAGTGTCAGCCTAGATTTATGTGGTCAAGTATCTGAAATGGGATGAAATGTGGAAAACTACAGGTATCCTGTCCATATAACAATGAATTCCCATGGTCATGCTATTAGTATCTAGATATTTGATACTGAAAATAAATCCCTGTATATAAGGAACCCACTTAAACTGAGAATGTCTAGTGTAAATCTAAAACCTGAAACATTCCGCCACCCGTACTCAGAGGTTTATGTTTCCATTAAGCCCTGGGTTGCTACATTAAGTAAGAAGTCTCACAACACCAGGTTAAAGTCCAACAGGTTTATTTGGTAGCAAATACCATAAGCTTTCGGAGCGCTGCCCCTTCGTCAGATGGAGTGAAAACCTGTTCTCCAACAGTGCACAGAGACACAGAAATCAAGTTACAGAATACTAATTAGAATGCAAATCTCTACAGCCAGCCAGGTCTTAAAGGTACAGATAATGTGGGTGGAGGGAACATTAAACACAGGTTAAAGAGATGTGTATTGTCTCCAGACAGAACAGCTGGTGAGATTCTGCAAGATATGGGGGAAAGCTGTGGGGATTACTGATAATGTGACATAAATCCAACATCCCGGTTTAGGCCGTCCTCATGTGTGCGGAACTTGGCTATCAGTTTCTGCTCAGCGACTCTGCGCTGTTGTGTGTCGTGAAGATTTTCACTCCATCTGACGAAGGGGCAGCGCTCCGAAAGCTTATGGTATTTGCTACCAAATAAACCTGTTGGACTTCAACCTGGTGTTGTGAGACTTCTTACTGTGCTTACCCCAGTCCAACACTGGCATCTCCACATCTTGCTACATTAAAACAGCTGATTGAAAACTATCGAGTCTGTTATGTGTTGCTAAATCTCTTCTTTTCCTTTTTGGTTTACCATGAAGTATTTTAGAGTTTTAGCAATGCTATTTAAGCTTTTTAAACTGTCACTGCCATTAATGAGAGAGAAAAATAACAGTGCATTTAATACAACAGATATGGAACAAGGCCCCTTAGATGCTAGTATCTTATCAAAGCTGTAAAAGTTAACTTACAGTTTAACACAACTGGCTGCCCTCAGGTTTTGGTAAGTAAGGATTTGATGCCCACAGGTGCATGGTTACAACAGGCAGCTCTGCAACTCCCATTCAAAATCAACTGGGATACTTTCATTCCCACTAATTCAAACTTTCTAATTATGTTGATGGCTAGTCTTTGGAATCAGCAAACAAGGTTTGTGTGCGTGTGCGCATGTGTGTGTGTGTATTATATAATAACCAAAGGACTAAATGGAGGAATGATGGAGGAAAGCTGTTCAAAAAACATTTTCGGAACTCTGCAATGTTTAGAATATGGAACTGGCTTTGTGGCATTTTGGGATCATTCTAGATATTAACTATTTGCCATAATGTTAAATAAACTACATTATTTGTTCCACTTACAATCCTGAGCATGTAAACTTTCAAAAGCTCGATTTGACCAAATTGTAGGTTAATATTTTAAATGTGCACCTTTGTAGAAAGATGAGGCCTTTTGTAAAAATGATTTTCTTCTCTCAAAGACTTTTGTACTTTTTAAATGATTCTGCCACTGCTGCAAAATTAATGCAGTAGAACACACTAATATTTTGCAGTTGAGGCTTATAAATAGTGGAGTCTTCCATCTTGTAAGATTATGGCCTGTGCCAAGCTTAAAAACACAATAATTAAACGGCATGAAAGGGGGGTTAAAGTAGATTCTGTACCAAATTTCAAAAGGGAATTGAATAAATATTACCCTCTCAAGGGCAATTAGACATGGGCAATAAAAGCAGGCCTAACCAGTGAAGCCCACGTCCCTTGAATTAATTTTAAAAATATATATGAAGGGGGGAAATTTGCAGAGCAACGTGGAAAGAGCAGGGGAGTGGGACTAATTTGCTAACTTTTCCAAAGAGCTGATATTGTCACGATGGATCAAACGGCCTCCTTCCACATTGAAGCGTGCTGTGATTGTGTAACTTTGTCATTTTAGGCAGGATATTAGATTGTCAATTGAATTAAATATTGTAAAATTCCATAAATAGTGCACTAAGTAAGATTGGTTTGGGATCTTTAGAACCGATTAATGACCTTATCTTTGCTGTCAGCACCAAAGGAAGAGCATTTGTCATCATCTTGCTAATGGCTGCCCTTTGAGTTTCTGCATGTTTCTCACATAATTTCCCTCTAATCTTCTACTTTCTCCAATGCAGCACCCTCTACAGGGGATATATGGCATTGTGAGCAGAACAAGAATCAGAGAGTTTCTTGAACCAATCAGATTATAGAATGCTCACAGAGACGAAGAGGGCAGAATTTTCATTGCGGGGTTAGGGACCCTGATGTCGGAAACATTTCCCAGTCCCAAACCCACACAGCATCAGTGCAGTGACTTGGAATGATATCTAAAGTGGCAGCTACTAATTGGCACAAAGGAATTCGCCACCCAAATAAGGAGCGTCGGGTGCAATCAGGCGACAGGAGCCAGACGCAGAGGGATCATTTAAAAGACATACATGAGCTGTGACTGAGCTTGCCATTGCTTTTGCAAATGGATGTGCAGGTGCAGCAGAGATTCCAGTGGTGCATTTTGTTCTGATATCTCCCCTGAGGCCATGATCGAAGCTATGGCAGCATTGGGAGCTGTACTCTTACCTACATCTGATGATGTAAAGATAGGTAGGAAGGTAAGTTGTGAATATAACGGGCCTGCAAAGGGATATAAACAGGTTAAGTGCGTAAGCAAAGGTTTGGCATTTGGAGTATAATATGGGAAGACGTGAACTTGTCCATTTTGGCAGAAAATATAGAAAAACAGCATATTAGTTAAGTGGGGAGGGAGAGATTGCAGAACACTGAGGTGCACAGTTATCTGGGTGTCCTAGCACATGAATCACAAAAGTCAGTATGCAGCTACCGCAAGTGATTAGGAAGGCAGGTGGAGTGTTGTTGTTTATTGCAAAGTGAATGGAATATAAAAGTAGAGATGTTTTGCTACAGCTGTATAGGGCACTGGTGAGGCCACATCTGGAGTACTGTGAAGCTTCGGTCTCTTCTTTAAGAATGATATAATTGCATTAAAAACAGTTCAGAGAAGGTTCATTCGGCTCATTCCTGGAATGAGGAGATTATTTTGTGAGAAGATTTTAGACTATTTCATTCAATTGGACAGATTGGGCTGTTTCCAAATGTAGGTCAAGTTATTTTTTTTCTAAACAAAAGAGGAAAGTCCACAAACATACGCAATAGAATGTAGAGCCAGAAAACACCAAATATACTTTTGTTTTATGTTGTTCTAAACACTGGAGTTTAGAAGAATGAGATGTGATCTTATTGAATCATGTACGAGCTCTGACGAAGGGTCATCCAGGCTCGAAACATTGGTTCTATTCTCTCCCCACAGATGCTGTCAGACTTGCTGAGATTTTCCAGCATTTTCTGTTTTTGTCTCAGATTCCAGCATCTGCAGTAATTTGCTTTTATCTAAGGGAATCAAAGGGTACTGGGGGTTGGCAGGATAATGGAGTTGAGGCCACAATCAGATCAGCCATGATCCTATTGAATATTGGAGTAAGCTCAAGGGGCCGAATGGCCTACTCTCACTCCTGCACCTAATTTCTGTATCGGAATTCCCAGAAGCATTGTGGAAACATGGGCACGCAAAGGAGGAGCCAATATAGCCCTTGTGCTCCACAGTGTCTGAGTTCTGTGTGCGTGAGTTCCTCCACTGAAAGAGTAGCCAACCTCATGGAAAGTCACATACGGCACCACTCTGAAGTGGAGGCAGGGGCAGTACACTGAAATGCACAAAGAGTCAGGCTCCTGGTAACATTGACCTCTGAGTGTAGCTGATGACTCATAGATCTTTGGATTAGATGCCTAGCTGTGTCCCAGCTGGTGGCCTCTTCCAGCATGCAGCATTTATCATTTAAATTGGGTACGTACCCATGAAGGTGGGGCCATGAAAAGGCTGAGGCAATCAAAGAGAATAATGTGGTCACCCTTCGGAGTCCACCAGCATCACCTCCGGCATCCTTGGTCTATTTGACTGAGGAACCTTCCAAACAGGAAGGCCCTTGTGACAGTGGCTACCCCTGCAATGGCACCAGTGCAGCAGCTTATAGGCACCTCCACAATGAGGACAAAACCATGGTTATTTTGGTTGTGAGCAGAGACAAGCAAGAGGCACCCTCAAGCTCAGCCTCAGCCATGGGGCAGCACTGCTTAGGAGTGATCATGATTCAAGGTGTTGCATTGTTAGATACACTTTCTGGGTCATTTGGGTGATGTTCTTTCAGTTTGCGTATTAATCATGCTATCCACTATAATGTTAATGATTATTATACTAAGGAGCAGACTTATCATCACTTGATGTCAATAAAACGATTGATGGAAATGAGTGATGGTTGTTATTGAGGATACTGTTGGCAGTGGAGCCCTGAGTTTTGTACTGTAAGGATGGCAATGTGATTAATCAGAGGTATGTGGTTAGTGGGTAATTTTTCTCCTTGGGGAAGGTTAATGGCAGAGCCGTCTGTAATAAGATCTTAGAGCCAATCAAATGACTGATTATTGAATTAGTGTGGCCCTTGTGGCCCTGCCAATTTTCACGAGCCAAATTTCTAAAGGTGATCAGCAAAACAAATAAAACATCCGTTTGTTCACTGCCAGCAGCTACGGACTTTAAACGTTCAATTTATGACCAAGATAATAAAACATTTGACTTGCTGGATAATGGCCTTAACTATGCTGCAATAATAAAGGTGAGGTCAACGGCACTCACCATTATTACAGGTTAAATTGGACAACAATTTCTGGAGGCAGTGTGATGGAAACTGATGCAGGTAGCCAATTAGGTCATTAAGGGTCCAATTAAGACATCTTCTATGCCGAATTGAATTTTCCAGACAGCAAGCGGGTCACATAGAGCAGCCAAACCAATGTTAAATGAGGTGGGGGCGGGGGGGAGAGTGGTGGAGACATGTTTCATCACATTGAGGAAATCAAACCCCTGTACCCGTCATGGCTGCTGGCTGTTCAGTGGCATCCCTCCACGATCACAGCAGGCAGCTGAGGCCTTTATTAAATTGTGTTTTTTTTAAATCTCTCTCTTGACAACGGTGGCTTCCTTATTGGAAAGTCAATCTGCTGATGTGTCATATGCTAGTGGGCCTCTTATTGGCGCACCAGCCTTGAGAGCATGTCTGCCGTCTCAAATTAGACAAAAAAACTTGCTCTCTGGGCACTAATTGGTCAATCCAACCAAATTAGATGTTGGAGCTGCTGTTCCCAACACAGGCGGAATGTAACGGCCACCCTCTGCCAGTGGGACTTTCCGGTCAGGTCCCATATAAGTAAATGGACATTTGAATGGCTCGCCAACTTTACTGGCCTGTCCTGCCGCAATGGGGCTGGAAAATTTCACCGATGATGAGCCTATACGTCGGGTCCAGCTCCTGATGTCTGGCAGGTGCAGTTATACTCTGAAATCCAGAAGTTGTTGTCAGAAACACCACCTTCATGGGTACGTACCCAATTTAAATGATAAATACCTTCTGAGAGAAAAACAGTACTGATCATAATGTGGAAACCTGTTTAAAAAATAAGCATATGTCAATATATCGCTTCTCGGCCTTTTGGCTAAGACCAAGTGTAGTATGGACAGGTTGCACTTGGTTGAGGTCATTAGGTTACATTTAAGCTTCATTTGAAGCAATTTTTAAAAGCAGCATCTCGGCCTTTTGGCTAAGATGCAAATGAGATCAAGCCTTGGAGGAGGTGAGTCTGCACCTACTCCAATCAGCTTGGCTCATGTAGATCAGGCCCAAGACAGGAGTGGAGGCCCTGTCTTGTCAGCTTGGATCGGAAATGTCTCAACTTGTTGAGACTCTGAATTGGACTTGATTTGATTGAATTGGAAAAGTATTAAAAAATATATCAATATGAAAGATCAGCTCGTATTTATCACACACTTTATCGTATCTGCAAAATATCTTCAGACTGCTTTTTTGATGTGTAATGACTGTTTATGTATGCAAATAATAAATGAAAATGTAAATTGGGACTAACCTTCATGCTAAGTGTCATTTAAGAACTTTGTATTTATCTATAGGTACTTACTGTGGAAACTTAAACTCGATCTCCAGAGAAATCCATACAGACAGCAATGAAATAAGCATTCAATTTAAAAGTGGCTCCCACATATCAGGACGTGGCTTCTTGCTATCATACACCACTAGCAACCACCCAGGTAAGGCATTACAAACTGAGAGGCTTATCTCGATTCTAACAAGGTTTTATTTTTTTTAAAACACAAGTATTTTAATTAGATCTGCAATGAAAGGCAAGCAACTGGACGCTGGTCTTTTCCACAGATAAAATATACTTGTTTATACATCAAAATTACACACTAGTGATTAAGTACGTTCGATCATTGGATAAAAGCAAATTACTGCGGATGCTGGAATCTGAAACCAAAAGAGAAAATGCTGGAAAATCTCAGCAGGTCTGGCAGCATCTGTGAGGAGAGAAAAGAGCTGACGTTTTGAGTCCAGATGACCTTTGTCAAAGCTGCTTGTTTTGTACCCAAATGGTGCCTGTTCGGGTACACTGATGGAGAATTTAGCATGGCCAATGCACCTAACCAGCACGTCTTTTGGACTTGTGGGAGGAAACTGGAGCACCCGGGAAAAACCCACTCAGACACAGGGAGAGCGTGCAGACTCCACGCCGACAGAGACCCAAGCTGGGAATCAAACCTGGTGCCAGTACCAGTTAGGAATGTGATAAAATACTCTCTGCTTGCCTGGATGAGTGCAGCTCGAACAACACTCAAGAAGCTTCACATCATCCAAGACAAAGCTTGATTGGCACCCCATCCACAAACATTTACTCTCTCCAACACTGACGGACTGTGGCAGCAGAGTGTACCATTTACAAGATGCACTTGCAGGAACTCACCAAGGCTCCATTGGCAGCACCTTCAAAACCCACAACCACTACTATCTAGAAGGACAAGGGTGGCAGACACATGGCAACAACACCACCTGGATGTTCCCCTACAAGCCACTCACCATCCTGACTTGGAAATGTATTGCTCGTCCTTCACTGTCGCTGCGTCAAAATCCTGGAACCCCCTTCCTAATAGCACTGCGGGTGTACCTACAGCACTGTTGGTGTACCTACATCACATAGAAGATCATGGTTCACCACCACCTTTTCAAGGAAAATTAGAGATCAGCAGTTAATACCAAGCATACAAAAACAAATTTATGAAAGATTTTCTATTTCTTATACGTATACATTTATTATAATTAAAATGTTCTTTTATTCAATTTGTATTTCCAAATCTCACTGTTTTACTTCAGCACTTAAAGACTGGAAAACACTACTGGAATGTTCCCGTCACACCCGCCACGGGAATTGTAGTGGGGTGGACCATGCAAAGGTCCATTGACCTCGAGCGGGATTTTTCAGTTTTGGGCGAGCGCGGCCGGAAAATCCCACTCCATGTGTCGGCAGATATGAAACTTCAGTAGCTGGTATTCGTAACAAGATTTCATTGTTAAATCCCTATCAGTTACCAAATGATTGTGTTGGAAAGGATTCACTCCAGAGACCTTGGGTCCACTGATGGTAATGGCTAATAATGCTGTAGGTGTGATCATATTTAAGGCAAACCCTAAAAATGGGCAATAAATTATGTACCAGTATTCTGGTCAAAAGTGATGTTCCATCACTTACCAGTCATATGTGTAGTTACCTCAGCCCAGCTTCTTTTCTGTTTTTAAAATAATGTAGACAGTCTCTGTTTAAAAAAGGAAATAGACAAAAGGCGGGTAACTACAGGCCGGTTAGCTTAATGTCTGTAGTTGGGAAAATGCTGGAATCCATCATTAAAGAAATAGCAGGCCATCTGGATAAGAATGGTTCGGTTAAGCAGACGCGGCATGGATTTATGAGGGGAAAGTCGTGCTTAACGAACTTGTTGGATTTTTATGAAGATGTGACTAGTGCGGTTGACGGAGGGGAACCGGTGGATGCGGTGTTTTTGGATTTCCAAAAGGCGTTTGATAAGGTGCCTCACAAAAGGTTGCTGAAGAAGATTGGGTCACACGGAGTTGGGGGTAGGGTGTTAGCGTAGATTGGGGATTGGCTATCCGACAGGAAGCAGAGAGTCGGAATAAATGGGTGCTTTTCTGGTTGGCGGATGGTAACTAGTGGCGTGCCGCAGGGATCGGTACTGGGGCCTCAACTATTTACCATTTATACAGACGATCTGGAGGAGGGGACTGAGTGTAGGGTAACAAAGTTTGCAGACGACACAAAGATAAGTGGAAAAGTGAATCGTGTGGAGGGCGTAGAAGGTCTGCAGAGAGATTTGGACAGGCTGAGTGAGTGGGCGAGGATCTGGCAGATTGAGTATAACGTTGACAAATGCGAGGTTATTCACTTTGGAGGAAATAATAGCAAATTGGATTATTATCTAAATGGAAAAAAATTACAACATGCTACTGTGCAAAAGGACCTGGGGGTCCTTGTGCATGAGACGCAAAAACCCAGTCTGCAGGTGCAACAGGTGATCAAGAAGGCAAATGGGATGTTGGCCTATATCGCAAGGGGGATAGAATATAAAAGCAGAGATGTCTTGCTGCATCTGTATAGGGCATTGGTGAGGCCGCAGCTGGAATACTGTGTGCAGTATTGGTCCCCTTATTTGCGGAAGGATATATTGGCCTTGGAGGGAGTGCAGAGAAGGTTCACCAGGTTGATACCAGAGACGAGGGGTGTTGATTATGAGGAGAGACTGAGCAGATTGGGTTTGTACTCGTTGGAATTTAGAAGGCTGAGGGGGGATCTTATAGAGACCTATAAGATAATGAAGGGGCTGGATATGGTAGAGGTGGAGAGATTCTTTCCACTTAGAAAGGAAGCTAGAACTAGAGGGCACAGCCTCAAAATAAAGGGGGGTCAGTTTAGGACAGAGTTGAGGAGGAACTTCTTCTCTCAGAGGGTGGTGAATCTCTGGAATTCTCTGCCTACTGAAGTGGTGGAGGCTACCTCGTTGAATATGTTTAAATCACGGATAGATGGATTCCTGATCGGTAAGGGAATTAGGGGTTATAGGGATCAGGCGGGTAAGTGGAACTGATCCACTTCAGATCAGCCATGATCTTATTGAATGGCGGGGCAGGCTCGAGGGGCTAGATGGCCTACTCCTGCTCCTATTTCTTATGTTTTTATGTTCTCATGAAATATAAATCATATTGAACACTAAAATTTGAATATTATTGTGTTCGATACTTTTCAGCCTATTTCATTTTGTGCAGGGTCACATGTTTAGTACATGGTGGGAGATACAGGACGGATATCAGAGGTAGGTTCTTTACGCAGAGAGTAGTTGGGGTGTGGAATGGACTGCCTGCAGTGATAGTGGAGTCAGACACTTTAGAAACATTTAAGCGGTTATTGGACAGGCACATGGAGCACACCAGGATGATAGGGAGTGGGATAGCTTGATCTTGGTTTCAGATAAAGCTCGGCACAACATCGTGGGCCGAAGGGCCTGTTCTGTGCTGTACTGTTCTATGTTCTATGTTCTACATTCATAGATAAATGGATGGAATCACCAATGTAATCAGCAACACAATAGTAGAATTCCCTCGTTCCATGTAATAAAATAAAATGTGACTTAAACTGGTCTCAATTATACGTTAAGAATTGTAGATTTATAAATGGCAATCTTGCTTATTGTTGACATTTGGTGAATCCTTCCCTTTTAAGGTCTGCATAGCTGCAATGCATTTAGCTTTTTAATGTATATTAATCTTGATTTTTATTTTGTACAGATTTAATTACATGTCTGGATAAAGGAAACCATTACAATGAGCCACAGTTCAGGTAAGGCTTTAAAATCAACTGAATCTTCTGAATGGAGACATTTTCCGTACAATATTTTGTAGTGTTGATAGGACTAAAAGTTAATGAGCATCAGGTTGTGTCAATTATTTTCAGCATAATCAAACAAAAGTGACCAAAACAGTGCACTAAATCGCAGAAAGAAGCATAAATCACATCAGTACAATTTTTTCCATGTTTCCATGATTTTCTGCGCCAGTTTAAGAAACATTGGACACAATTTCTACCTTGATATGGGGGCAGGAACTGAGGCAGACAGATGGGTCGTGGTGTGCCAGTTTTTTGGCACCAATGCTTTCCCCGAACCAGTTTGCCAGTTAAGGCACAGAATGGCTACCCACCCGAACTTGTTGAGCTTGCAGTGCCAACTTAGGATCAATTGTAAGAGGCTGATAGAAACATTCCAGTTGGCCTGCCAGGGTACCCTCCCCTTGGCATCAGGAGTGCTGCAGCTGCCAGGAAGTGGTAAACCAGTGGCAGACCAAGGGGTCAGCATTTCAAGATACCTCTGAGTCATTCCATGTTTATTCGGCCGTCGCCACGGTTGCAGATCCCTCCCCACAGTGGTAGCCTGACAACCATGATCATTTTTTGCTTTCAAATTTTTTTCATGGCTGAGAGGGTGCCTCAAAGTGGAAGTGACCTCTCCCTCCCTCACCTCCAAAGGCAGGCCATTGCCCCTTTGGTGCTGCAGGGTCTCCTATTGGCTTTCCAGCTTTGAGATCCCGGCCACCCCCTGTGGAGTGTGCTTGCTGTTCAGGTGACCGTTTCCAATGCATTGTGGGGTCAGGAGCCATATTTGATCCCAACATTGCGGGCCTGACTCAAACCACCAAATCCTGCCCACTCAGTGAGGCTGTGTTTTTCCATACAAGAGTGGCCACGCCCCAGATCAAATGAATCACTGTTTTGAGTTTCAACTAATTGAATGCATTTGCAGAGGAGGATCTTAAAATTAAGCTTTCTTTGAAGGTGCAAGGGCACTAATGGGTCCATTGATTTTTTGAAATTTACTGTACACCAATGTAACTAGTAAATCTTCCGTATAGTTTTTTAAAGCCATTGTCAGTTTTTTTAAAATCAGGTTACACAGAAAGTGCTGATTACAGGAAAGAGCACAGTAATTAAAATGCTAGGTTTTTGTGATCAGTGTCATTTTCATCTGTATTAAAGCTGCATCAGGTATTCACACTTGAATTTTACATTTAAAATTTTCCTTGGTATATTTTTACTTTAAAAAAAAAACATCCAAAAACACAACTTGATTGTGCTGGCTCATTTTAGGGGTGGGTTCTTCTGGCCAGCCAGCTCTGATCATGAATCACAATGGCTCAGAGAATCAAGCATTGACACAAAAATGGGTTTTGCGCTGGGTGCCAAACACCTCATGATGCTTCCACTCCACTGGTGGCCCAGTCTCAGAACAGTGGGGCTGGCCAGCGAGTTACTCGCTTTGAGCTCATTAGTATATTTCAGGTGGGGGAATCCCACCTGATAGACGCCACCAGTGCCAGCGGGAAGCCCTCCAGGTTACCCACTGGTGTGGGCACATAGCCACGATTTTGCCAGCTCGCCCTGCCCATTGATGGGCGGAGCAAGCGGTAAAATCACACAGGAGCCGAGAAATCAGGATTGTGCCCGATTTCTCGGCTCTCACGATCTTCCCAGCACTGGATTCCAAGCGGTCAGCCTCTCACCCATTTCCAGTGAAAGATTAAATAATTTATTTAAATATATACAAATGTGAATTTGCATGTGTTTGGTGAGCCTGGCGCTCAGTCATCTAGGGTCACTTGCCTTTATGGCCTCGCTGCGAGAGGTTCTCTCCAGCGAGGAAAACATCTGCTCCCCATGAACAGGGAACAACCGTGTTGCTCTCGCTGGTAGAACTGGAGGCCATTGAGGCCAACCTGGGAGGACGAGGGCAAAGGGGATGCCCATTGGTCAGTGCCAGCCTGGCACCTTAGCAATGCCTACTATGCAGTGGACAGTGCCAGGGAACTGGCCCTATGGGGGCACGGCCCAAAGGGATGGGGCATGAAGGCGCGGGCTTATGGGAGTGGGACCTGAAGGGACTATGGGGGCGAGGCTTGGAGGGGGCAGGGCCTTGAGGGGACATCCTGATTGGGCAGGGAAGGAGGTGGACCGCTGCTGCTCTGCAGCTGCGATCAGTGAGGGAATGTGGGGCCTGCTGCCGCTCTGCAGCTGTGATCGGGGTGGGGCCTGGGTGGAGGGGGGCAGCGGGGTCAATTATTTTCAGGCAGTGTGGGGCCCGCGAATGGCCGCGGACCCCCACAATAGCTGGAGGGTGGGGGGAATTGGTTCAGGCTGGCTGCAACAGCAGAGGTCTGCCAGCTCACTCTCTCTCCGTCAGGCTTCTGCTGTTGGAAACATAAAGGTCTGCACATGCGCAATAGCTCCCTCTGCTGCTGGCTGGCGAATTAAGTCCCACCCACTGCCTCTAGTAGCTAGAAACAGTCTAGCCCCATTTTTATCTTGCACTATGTGCACAAGATTGGGATTAAAAACTCACCCAAAAAATGGATCTGCAACTCTCCCATTTTCACACTAGCTGGACACTTCGCATTTGTCTCGTAAAATTCTGCCTGAGTCACAATTCAGGAGAATCGCGGCCTATGTTTGAGTGGAAGCTTGAGATAAAGTATGCTTCTCCAAAATGAAAACAGTTTTAAGTGTAATTGATCACTGACTACCCAAAGCAGAAACTCACAGGGCTGTATTTACAGTTGTGGGTCCTAATCCTGCTGTCAGGAGGAAATGTGGATTGGGAACTCACACATGGTATTGGGACCCACAGGGTGATTTCCAAAGCAGTGGCGAGTTAAATGATCGCCTTCGGGAGTCACATCCAGTTAAGGCAAGGCGTGTCTAATGGGAGGCCTTACAGCGCTGACACTTCAGCACTCACACTGTTGAAAGTGGAAACTGCAGAAACTGTGGGAGATGGAGGGTGCCTCAACATGGAAGAGCCTTCTAAACACTTATTAAAAACTTCCACAATGCGCCGTGCGATTGCAACCGTCATCATCTAACAATCATGGCTATGGGTGGGTGGGATGGGGAGCAAGGTGATGGCTGTTGAAAATAGTAGATGGAGTGCTGGCCCCCTGGTTTGCTGCTGGGAGACTGCCTCCATGCATTGGCCAGGATTTGGCCCCATTGGAGAACCAGACTGCAGTTGCTGATTACGCGCTGATGTTAATTGGTGGATTAAAAGGCTTAATTGTCTACATCGAGCCAGGCTCTTCCAAATGGCCCTGTGGTGGGAACATGTCAGTAAACCAGCATTTCAGCCAGCGGCAGCACATTGTCAGCCTGTCTGCCTCCATCCCGCCTACACGGCCATTTATAAGTTCAGCACTTAGTCTGTGTCTTTAATGATTGTCATTATGGATAAAGAGTCACTATTCAACATTGCCTTTAAGGTTCCATGTTAGGAGAATAACGCTCAAGTTTATTGACCACAAGGTTTGTGTAGCTTCAGTAATAGGTAGAGTAAAACCATATGATAATGATGTGTGGGAGAGGAAATGGATGCGCAGAGTACTAATTTGTGGTGTGAGTGGAAACTAGCACAGTATCCACTGTACATGGTTGTATGTCTTTCTGTGGCTCCTGTCAATCAAGTGCATCAAATGCTGGGCTTTATCAATCGAGGCATTGAGTACAAAAGGAAGGGAAGCATATAAAACATAGGTTTGGCCTCAACTGTAGCATTGCATCAAGTTCTGGGCACCACACTTTAGGAAGGATATGAAGGCATTAGAGAAAGTACAGAAAAGATTAATGGAAATTGTTCCAGGGATGAGGGACTTCAGTTACATGGATAGATTGGAGAAGTTGGGGTTGTTCTCCTTGGAGGAGAGAAGGAACAAAGGAGTTTTGACAGATTTATAGAAAATCGTGAGGGGTCTGGACAGAGTTGAGATGGACAAGCTGCTCCCATTGTTGGAATGATTGCAAAGCAGAGGGCACAGATTTAAGGTAATTGGCAAAAGAAGCAACAGCAAAAAGGGGAAAATATTTTTGACATCGTGAGTGGTTAGGATTTGGAATGCACTACCTGAGTGCATGGTGGAGGCAACGTCAAATGATGCTGGGGAATCGGATCATTATCTGTAAAGGAAGAAAATGAGGGAAAAGAGCAGGGGAGGTAGCACAATCAGCATAGACACACTGGACAGAATGGCCTCCTTCTGTGCTGCAACCATTCTAAAAGTCCTCAAAAATAATCATGCTAGACTTCAGCCTTTATTGTTTCCCTCTTATTATTCAATCCTGGCCCACTGATTTCCACTTCAGTTAAGAACTCTAAACAGAAACACCTAAACATGGCTGGAATGTTACCACTGTTCACACCGGCACGATTTTCCCATCCTGCTGCAGTGAATGGTTCTCCAACCTCGCTGCAGTGGCAACGATGAGAGAAACAATTGTACTGAAGTAAAAAGAAAAAATGCTGGAAATACCCAGCAGCTCTGACTATCTCTGGGGAGGGTGTAAGAGTTAACATTTCAGGTTGGTAAGGTCACATCCATCGAGTTTGGCAAAGCTCTATTAGAATTCTCAGAAAAATTGACCTTCCTCTCAAAAATTCCCAGCAATATACTTCAGAATAATTATACTTTATCACGCATTTCTAATCTGATTGCAGTACTTATCTTGGAATGATTAGGAAATTGCAATCACTATTGTAAAGCAAGTTTTTCCTCTCACTTCTCTTTGAATTGGGAAAATGAAAGAGTTGACATGATGTTTTCACCATTCGTTGTAATTTAATCCAGTTGATGAGACACTTTGGATTAGATCATTATTCGGTTATACAGTTATTGATTTCAAACTCCACACTATGATTTGAGAGTATAATCTAAGATAACACTTTGAGTGCAGCATGCTGGACGAAGACTGCATTGTCTAAAGCAGCAACGATGAGAGAAACAATTATACTGAAGTAAAAAGAAAAAATGCTGGAAATACCCAGCAGCTCTGACTATCTCTGGGGAGGATGTAAGAGTTAACATTTCAGGTTGGTAACCTTTCATCAGAACTGCAAGAAAGTAGAAATGTAACAGTTTATAAGTAAGTGCAGATCCAAAGGAAAAGGATGGAGCGGGGAGGAAAGAATGAAGGAGAAGGTCTGTGATAGGGTGGAGGGAAGGAGTGATTCAATGGCAAAAGGGGAGGAGCTGGTAATGAGGGAATGAAAGAGATACAAGATGGATCCAGAGGAGACCAGCAGAACCATCCCCAGCATCTGCTCTCTGAAAAAATGGGAACAATGATTGTGACGTGAAGTTGTTCAACTCCACATTGAGTTCCAAAGGCTGCAAAGTGCCTCATTGAAAGGTGAAGTGTTGTCCTTCAAGTTTGAGTTGGGCTTCATTGGAGCAGTGAAGGAGGCAAAGTCAGGAGGGAAGGAGAATTAAGGCGGCAAGTGACCCGAAGCTCAGAGTCACATCTGTGGACTATAATGAGGTGTTTGGAAAAACGGCCACCCAACCTACAATTAATCGCCCAAGTGTAGAGATAATCACATGCTGAGCAGTGAATGCAATATGTTAAATTGTACGAAGTACAAGTAAATTGCAGTTTCACTGTTTTTGGGACTGGATGGTGGAAATGGAAGAGGGGAAGGGAAGGTGTTGCATTTCTTTTGCTTGCATAGGGCGATGCTGTGAGCGGGTTTGGAAATGATGAAGAAGTTGGTGATGAGTCATGGAGGGAATAATCCCTTTAAAATGCTGAAAAGGTGTGAAAGATGCATTTAGGGTTTCCGTAACTCTCCTGGAATGGCCAAGAGTCTCCCGAGATCGGCATCAGTCTCCCAGTGGCAGTTGAAAGCAATCGGCAGATTTTAAAAGTTATGTACTTGAGAATGTGATGACATAAAATGTAAACCAAAATTGACATGCATTTGGACTGTACTCATGAACATCATTGCCTGCTATTTCTACCAACTGACTTGAGGAAGTAAATAGAACGAGTACTGCTGCTAGAAAAGTTACATCAGTCAGCGGTAGGTTGAAAGTTATAGAGATGAATTTAGTCTGAGCTGATTTTTTAAAAATGAAACCAGTGTGCGAATTGGTGAGAATTTATACAGGAAGTTTTCCTCTCTTGCGCTCCCTTGGAACCTGCTCAGGCCACACCACCGGCTTCCTGTCACATCACTTCCATTGACATCTTCCAGAAAATGGGAATATGTTCAGCCGGAGTGTACGACCTTAGCCCCACTATTGGCATCACACTGGAAATGGCAGGCCGGTAGGGTGAAAGGTGAGGGCAAGGGATTGGGCTGCTTTTCTGAACATCTCATTATAGTCCACAGATGTGGCTCTGAGCTTCGGGTCACTTGCCACCTTAATTCTCCGTCCCTCCCAACTTTGCCTCCTTCACTGCTCCAATGAAGCCCAATTCAAACTTGCTATATCATAGGTCTGGAAGGGTGGGGAAAGAAAAAGAGAGATTCAGGAAATTGGATAAACATAATCAAGAATCGTATCAACCAGTGGGATGGAATTCTCAGTAGAGGCAAAAGGAAGTAACTTGACAAACATTAATATGGAAGGTAGCATTTTCTGATTCCATGCGATGGAAAAATTGGGAGAATACCACAAAGTCCTTAAGGAAGTGAAATGCGAGGAAATGCAATCAAGGTAACTGTGGGAGTCAGTGGTCTTATAGTGAATATTGGTAGAAATTCCCCAGAAATTAAGATAGAGAAATTGAGGACAGGAAGAGTCAAAGAATTGTTATGAACCCAGTTGGCAATATTACTAGGTGGGAAGATTCCTGAATGGAACCCAGGCTCAAACGATTGTAACTATTACGTTTTTAGAAAATATGGAGGAATAGAGTCACAGGGTCGCTAATTCATTTTTAACTGCAAGAATAAAATTTTTAAACATAAAGCTTGACTATAGTACAATACTCCTTTACTCTTTCCCAATATGTATAGTTTTCAAAGATAGCACCCCATTCTGAAAGCAAATGGCCATTGGCACTCACCCGATCTTCTGTGGATTTCTCTCACAATCCCCCCCAGATGATTGTCACATGAGAGTTTCCTGACCCCCACTCCCAAAAAGACTTTAAAATCTTCTTTCAAACAATGCTTTCTATCGGCTGTTTGCATTAAAAAATCCATTCCAGGTTTTCCGCCTATCCTGTCAAAATAAGCTTCTGCTTGATTTTTTAACAAGGAATCCAGCCCCAGGTTTTCCACCTCTCCTATCAAGCTTCTTTTATCTTAAATAGCAACATGCATCCAAAATTCTATATAAACTCAGGTACTCAGTCCCCAGCAGACTATTATTGCTTTAAGCGCTGGAAATAAGTACACCAAACTTTATGACTACTTCAGACATGCGGCTTGTCTGTAACCAAACTCATCAGCTCTTCTTTTCCCAGGTCTGACTTTAACATCCATAAGCACTACCCTATTCCCAAGGACAGTTCTTCTTTGATCCTTTTCACTTCAATATTCCTGGAGCTTCTTTTCCATTCCCTGGTTTCTGGAATTAACAGTCCTTTAGTTCCCCTGGAGCTTGCTTTTGTGCACCTTACTCCATCGTATGGCTTTCGTGCTTGCAGCAGAGCTGTGATAGCTGCTTTCTCCCTTACTACCCAACTCCAACTGCTAATGATTTCAGTTAAAACTACACTCCAAAAGTCTCCCTCCCCTAAAGGTCCAC
Source organism: Mustelus asterias (assembly GCF_964213995.1). NCBI lineage: Eukaryota > Metazoa > Chordata > Chondrichthyes > Carcharhiniformes > Triakidae > Mustelus > Mustelus asterias. The sequence continues at coordinate 68,698,219 of NC_135805.1, forward strand.
CTGGTTACTAAGCAACAGCTTTTCCCTTCTCCAAGCTTGTTTACTTTTCATGCTGTAGCCCTCTCTAAGCACAGTAGAAGCACAGTTTGGATTGAAACCAAAACCCCATGTGCAAACACTTTTGTCTAACATGAATTTAACTATAGGTTTATCCTTCCATACACAGAAACACTAAATTAAACCCACTTAACTCTATTGGGTGAATTCTACCGTCCCGCCTGCCGCGGGAATTTGAGCAGGTGAGGGGTGGACCATGGAAAGGTCTGTCACCTCAGGCGGGATTTTCCAGTTTCAGGTGAGTGAGGCTGGAAAATCCCGCCCTATATCTTATTGCTAATATTCAACAATACAAATATAAATCCTTTAAAACTACCTCTGCTTCCCTGATGGAATCACTCATAAATGTTGAAGCATTGCTTTTCTGTTCGGTCAATTTTTTTTGTGAATGTTCTAACATGGTGTCCAGCATTCCTCCTTCAATCGCCAGAACAAATTAACTAGTTTACGTGGAGAAAATTTAAAATTTGCTTTATGGACAAGGATTCTATATTCACCTACATAAGTTCACTGCAGTTAAAAATTAATCAATTTTACAGGAAGTACATTGCGATATCGGGGAACCGAGACAAGGTGCATTAGAAATGCCAATCACTTTTACCTCTTTAAAGATGTGTTTTCTCATAGAAAGATATTTACCAAACTCTTAAAAGCAGATTGTTGTTCCTCAGCTTTTTCCATAACCTTCCAACCTGAGATACCTCAAGGATGAAAACACAGCCAAGTGCTGTACACATAGACAAATTAATTTGAAATTCAAGGGCTCTTTTAGGCTGTTCAAATCCTTTTGTTACATTTTCTGACAAATTTTATGAGTAATTATTGCCCTTGAGATGACAGAAAGTTGGAAGGTCGTCTATAGTAATTGGCCTTTTGTGGCTGATGATCTTTTTAATACAGATGGAGAGTCAAGTGTTATGTTATATTGGAATTTTGATGATTCTCCTGATTTATTACACTTACACTTTAGAAGAATGCTGAATTCATTTGATATTTTTCATTTTGTTTTAGCAAGAATTGTCCTGCTGGTTGCAAAGCTGTGATAGGAGATGTCTCTGGTGATTTTTTTCAAGGATACAGGCATGTGAGTAAAAAACAAGAGTAAATGGTTCTTTTTGTCCTCTAACAATTCCTTCATGGCTGTTTGAGAGTGTGGGTACTCTATCCAAAGAATCAACTTTTCTAACACAACACCAACTTACATTTCAACGTAGTAAAACATTCCGAAGTGCTTCATTGAGCCACTTAAGAGGTTTAAGATTGGTCATCGCGGTAAGTTTCAAACTGTAATTCCAGTGCTTAGAGTCATGGTAGCTGAAGGTAAGGCACTCGGGCTGCACGAGAAGCCAGAATGAAAGGTGTCCAGGGATCTTGGATGGTTATAAGGAGAGAGGAGATTCCAGAGATCTGGAGGGTTGAGGTCATGGAAGGATTTAAAAACAAGGATAAGAATTTTAAATTTGAGCGTTGCCAGACCAGGAGCCAGTGTCGGGAGAAAACAGGGGTGGTGGGTCTTGGTGTGGCGTAGAGACGAGCAGCAGAGTTTTGGATACATTCAAGTTTATGGAGGATGGAAGAGGGGAGGTCAGCCAGCATTGGAGCATTGGAATAGCCAAATCTAAAGGAAACAAAGGCAGGGCTGAGGATTTCAGCAGTAATTAGACTATTCTTCATGCAGAAGGTTGTTGGAAAATTGAATCCTAAGCCACAGCTTATGATTCAAGCAAAGATCATTGTTAGCCAATGCTTTCTGCAGTCTCGTACTTTAACAGCTGGCAGAAAATGAGAAGACTAATTAATGTTTGTGGTTCAACAGTATTTTGTATTAATGGAGTTGGCCAGAAGATGTGTCAGAGGCTGCCATTTCCTGGCTTTTCCGAACTGTGCCTCGTTATTCCTAGAAACTAATATTTGTAGTGATTTTATGGGTTAAATGCTAACCAGGACACCAGGAGATTACTCCCTTGCTCTTAATCAACCATACAATCATTTAGTCCACCTGAGCGGGCACATAGTATCTTGGTTTAATGCTTAATCCAAATGCCAGCATTCCCCCTGTGCTTTATTGGAGGGCAGCCTTTATTAAGGGCTCAAAACTCCAGAGTGGAGCCTGGATCTACAATCTTCAAATGTGGGGGTGTCACCACTGAGTCAAAACCAATTCCGAAAGAGAAAATGGTCTTTCTCTTTTCTTGAATCTCTCTTTAACCTTCTCTACTCCCATGGAAATAGTCCCCAAGTCTCGAGGAAAAATCAAAAGGTATGAATAGGGATGGGAAACCCATGATTGTAAAATACCTATTTACCCTTTGAGCATGAAATAAGCAATTTATTAGCACATTCAGGTTACCCATTTGACCAACTTGTAATTTTGTTTTTTTAGACATCGGCCCTTTGCAAAGCTGCCATTCATGCTGGTGTAATATTGGATGAACTGGGTGGCAAGATAGATATTGTTCAGCATAAAGGTCTGAGTCGTTACGAAGGTATCCTGGCAAATGGTGTTTTGTCAAAAGAGTAGGTAACAAGTTTCCTTTGTCTTACTTCAAGTACAGATTCGCTATTTGAAATATAGAGATTTTTGCTGCCATAACAAATGTAGACTAACTTGAAATGCTAACTTTCTCTCTCCTCTGCTGAAAGGCAACATGAAAGCCAAATATTGTTGTTGAAAAGTCAATCAAATTTAGCACTTTCTCTCATAGAATTTATTCAGACATTTGGGGAAAACATTGTTTGCAAAGCACGGCTTAAAGCAGAACTATGCCGATATATGTTGATACCCCAGGGGCAGACAGTCCTGCAGGCTCATTTCTGATAAGGCTTTCTCGTTGATATTGAGCATCACATTGCTGTGCGGGTAGCTGCCTGTGGTGCCATCTGCCCCTGGGAAATCACTAAAGTCAGCATTACCCTGCTTGAAGTAGCGCTAAATGAACAAATCTTTCCCTTGTTGTCTTGAAAGAACAGGGCACACAATGCAGCATTTAATCTGCATTTCCTTCCTGTGTTGGCATAGATTAAGTGCTGAAATCTGTAGGAGGGTTTGAAGCTACCAGAGAGTAAGTGGCACTAAGCCAAACTGCCCCTTGGGATAAAAGCTATTCATGCCCATTATTTTTAAATATTTCAGTTCAAAATATATTGTATTGACTTTTATCCTCTTTTTGTTACATTTTCAGTGGATCCCTGTCAGATAAGCGGATTGTGTTTGGCACAAACGGTAAGACGGCATTGTTGTTTTTAAGGTTGTTATGCCTTGGGACTGTCTTTGATTTAGGGTAAAATTGGAGAATGAAGGGGGGGAGTCATGTGTTCAATTCTGAATTCTGCTCACAATAAGCTTGGGTGGCTTGTTTGTTTTATTGGAAGAAGGCACAAGGTGTTCACAACCTTGGACAATGGTAGAGGCATCTGTTATAACTAGGGGTAGGCTGTTAGATCTGCATTTTAGTCCACACGTCCGATGCAAATTCCCGGCTTTTGAACCTGTCTTCTATTAAAGTGGTCCCAAAAATCTGATTTTCACTTCGGGAGTAGCGGGCTACATTAGTACAGTGGAGCCCCGTTGTAACGCGCCCTGATTTAGCGCGAAATCGGATATGACGCGATGAATTATTGGACCCTTTTTTTTACTATTTCCGGTTTAGTAATTTAGCCCGACCCCAATTTAGCGCGACCCCGATAACATTCACGATAACATTTTATGGACCCCAACCATCGCATTACAACGGGGTCCCACTGTAGTTGGGATAGAATCATTGAATCCCTACAGTACAGAAAGAGGCTATTCGGCCCATCGAGTCTGTACCGAACACAATCCCACCAGGCCCCATTCCCATATCCCCACTCATTTAACCTGCTAGTCCCTCTGACACTAGGGTCAATTTAGCATGACCAATCAACCTAACCTAATCTTTGGACTGTGGGAAGAAACCGGAGCACCCGGAGGAAACCCACGCAGACACGAGGAGAATGTGCAAACTCCACACAGACAGTGGCCCAAGCTGGGAATTGAACCCAGGTCCCTCGCGCTGCGAGACAGCAATGCTAACCACTGTGCCACCGTGCCGCCCAATGGGTGACACCAGTGAGTGGTCGGAGGAGGTCTCCGCATAGGTTTGACGACTCAGGCACATATAAAAAGTGGGCCTATGGGATGGCCCATTTGAGGGGTAGAAAGGTAATGGTAAAGTCTGTGTGCTTAAGAGGAAACATCATTCGCATGTTTGGTGAGTAGGAGAAATATTGTCCAACTGTTAGCTGATCTTTGATTAGATAGGACACAGGTTTAAGGTGCTGGGGGGTAGGTACAGAGGAGATGTCAGGGGTAAGTTTTTCACTCAGAGGGTGGTGGGTGAGTGGAATCGGCTGACGTCGGTGGTGGTGGAGGCAAACTCGTTGGGGTCTTTTAAGAGACTTCTGGATGAGTACATGGGATTTAATGGGATTGAGGGCTATAGATAGGCCTAGAGGTAGGGATATGATCAGCGCAACTTGTGGGCCGAAGGGCCTGTTTGTGCTGTGGCTTTCTATGTTCTATAGCCAATGATGGGCTTTCCCTTTCAGAGAATTGCAATCTGAAAGGCTCGCAACACTTTTCGCCCTACATTTATTGTTCGAATGTCACACTGAGGAGCTACTGGGGAAGGGAAGGGTCCAGCTGCCCTTTGCTTCTCAGATCAGGACCTGAATGTTTTGATTGGAGAAATCCAGAAGAGTAGAGCAGTTCTGTACCCTGTTGGCCGGTATAATCCACCAACCACCATAAAGAAGGCCTGGATTCAAATTGCAGCTACGGTGCATGCAGTTTAGCTTACGAGGGGTAGGATTTTTTCAGATGGTGGTGTTTGCTGGAGAGGGCGGGGAGGGGAAAGCAGGCCCTTGAGGGAGGCACCTACCTTCTCACCCAAGATCCAAGCAGGGAGTCCTGCTAGGCTTTCCCCCGCCCCTGATCTCCTCCACCCAGCCTCAAAATTAAGGTCAGCACCCTTAAGTGGCCAATAGTTGGATCAAGATTGGGTATGTCATAAAATTATGGACAGATCTGGGGCAGCAAAGCAACCCAGGGAACGTTACTGGCCATCCTGCCTACAAACCTTCAGTCTAGGAGCACAATAGAAGTAATGAATCATGGCTTACAGGCTGTCTTCAATTCTTTGAGGAGTTAAATGTTAATAACTGAGCATAATCCAGATGTAACACAATCAGATTTTCAGAAAGCCTTTGGCAGATTTTCTCATGCGCAGCTAATAAACAAACTCAAAGCTCATGGAATAGCCAATAGTCTAAATGGAAGACAGGTTAGTGGTGAATGGAAAATGTTGGGTGGGATTCTCCCAAAAAAATTCTAAGTGCTGCATTTGTGTAAAAAGGGAGTAAATCCCGCAGGTTTCTTGAGCGGGATTTTCAAAATGAATCTCCCACAGTCTGTGCATCACAGAATGCCCCAGCGTGAATCACACTGAAAATCAGTGGGCAGGGCCTATTCCCACTGGAGAGGCCAGCAGCATAACGCTGAGCGGGCCACTGTGCATGCACCGATCTGTCATAGCGGAGATCGGTACATGTGCAGTTAGTGGGGAGCTGTTGTAAATCCCACTGGAGTGACTGGAGTGAAACACTCCTGGCAGAGGGGGAGGCGGGAGAGGCTAGGACTGAAATCTCTGAGCCCGCTAATGAGATTTAAATGACAATTTAAATAACTTATTCAGCTCCACGCCAATTTCTGGCGTGGAGCTGACAACGCCGGTAATCCAGCCGCCGGAGATGCACGGAGGCTGTGGCAGCCGACGGGAAGCCTGCGAAACAGCCTCTATTTATGTCTCCCGGCCCACTGCACTGCTAGAACAGTGCAGCGGGCTGGGAGAATTGCCCCCATTATACTTGAGAAAAGGGACCCATTGGACTTCCATAAGTCTTTGCAGAAACCTAATCACAGTATTTATGAATGATACGCAACTGGGAACTTATAATAATAACTGATGGTGATGCAAAGCCTTGAGAGCAGACAATGCAGAAAAAAGGAAATGACTCCCTCAAGACTGGAGAGACACGAGAACACTATTGTGCTTAGCTTGGTAGATATTTTTCCACGTGGGTTAAGACAAGAAGTTGCTTATAAGGAATAGCTAATTGTAAATGAGATTTACCATCCGCTGACAAATCAACTGCGCAGTTCTGCTTTCTTGCATAGCATCTATTTCCATCAGTTCCATCAGTAAAGGAACAATTTCAGTTTTCAACATTCCTTTCCCAAATTTTTGTTTGTTGATTCTGTGAGGTCTCATTCTTTACCAGCTACACAGGTTGTTTTTCCGTTTTGACCTTCAGGTCTCATAGTCATAGAATCATAGAGTCTTTTAGCATGGAAAGAGGCCCTTTGGTCCATCGTATCTGTGCCAGTCATCAAGCACCTATCAATCCTAAGCCCATTTTAGGGACTTGGTCCATAGCCTTGTATGCTATGGCATTTCAAATGCTCATCTAAATACTTTTTAAATGTTGTTAGGGTTCCCGCCTCTACCATCCTTTCAGGCAGTGAGTTCCAGATTCCCACCACCCTCTGGGTGAAAGCATTTTTCCTCATACCTAATATAAACCTCCTGCCCCTTAACTTAAATCACTGCCCCCTGGTTATTGACCCCTCTGATAAGAGGAACGGTTCCTTCCTATCCACCCTATATATGCCCCTCATAATTTTATACACCTCAATCAGGTCCCCCCTCAGCCTTCTCTGCTCCAAGGTAACAACCCCTGCCTATCTAGTCTCTCTTAATAGCTGAAACGTTCCAGCCCAGGCAACATCCTGGTGAATCTCCTCCACACCTTCTCTAGTGGAGTCTGCGTCAAAAAGTTGTGGCTTGAAGCTAGATCTAGTGGTCTGGATTTTTAATCAGCATTATTTTACTACCATGGCTATCATTGCCAAGCCCTCAAAAGTGAAGATATCCTTGACTTTCCTCAGGTTGTAATCAACCATTGGGAATGGAATTGGGACACATTGCAGAACATCAGATCAATGCCACCTCATTCTGGCAATGGACAGATGAAAATGGTCAAGTTATCAGTTGGTCACCGGACAAAGCAAGACTGAATGTTCCAGGGCCTGGATGGGCTGCTGCTGAAGGCAATAGCCAGCAATGGCTTCAAATAGATTTGCGAGAGAGGAAATACCTCACAGGTTAGTTATACACCAACTATTTTTAATTATATACCACTAGGCGTTCAATAAATATTTTTATATTTTTATGATTATTTCTGTTTAAAAGGCACATTGGTTCAAATGTGGTTGGTGAAAGGAATATATCTTTATAGCATTACTGTCAATTATTCTTTTCTTCATGCTAACAAGGTGTTAAGATTAAGTTGAAACTTGCTGAATGTAAACAACTGCGCTCCAAAAGTTAACGAATAAAGATGCTGCTTATGTGGTGATATAATAGCTGCACTCACACACATATTTCTGACCTTTCATAGCAATCAAATTTTGCTCAAGTCTGGAATAAATATCATCATTTGTTTATTGAATATTGCAAATAAAATCTTTCGAAAGTGTCACACTAAAATTAGATCGAATGAAATCCCATTGTCTGCTATTTTAACTGCAGCATTACTTGATTTAAAATAGATTGAACCCTTAAATTAGCAGATGCAGAAATTTAATCTGAACATGTTGAGTGCTTACAATGCTCAAAGATTTGATTTGATTTATTATTGTCACATGTAATAATATACAGTGAAAAGTATTGTTTCTTGCACGTTATACAGACAAAACAAACCATTCATAGAGAAAGAAAGGAGAGAGCGCAGAATGTAGTGTTACAGGATGTAGAGAAAACCTGAATTTCAAGTATATATATATTATTGGCATTTACCAGTACCATTATGTAACCAGTTTCTGCTCTTGTCAAGTCATGATAGAATATAATAGTATCCTTGCTGTTCTTACTAGAAATCAAAAACTAGAAAGGCATACACTCGAGTTGGTGTGGTGGCTGGAGTCAAAGTGTTTTTTTTAAGGCCAGTTTTGAAAGGCTTCCCCCCTCCCCCCCAACACAATGGAGCATAGATCGGAGGATTAGGTTCAAAAATCAACATATTCCATGTGTGGTTTTCCTGATTTTTCCATTTGTTATTGCCAAATCACTGATTTGCACCAGGATAAGAAGTCTCACAAACTGCAAAACATTTAAAGGCATTAATAAAAATTCAGCATTGGGGTATTGTTAGGAAGAGTTTTATTCTATACCACCGGTAGGAGCTGATATTTATGAAATGTTTTGATGCTGATCTTGGACAGTAACACAGAGATGATCGATACTTACTGGCCATTGGAGATTTGACAGTATGGAAAGATGACTCTGGGCAGTGATGAGGAAGTGCTTTAAATTAGCGAAGTAAATGCAAGGAAAACATTCCTTCTGCTATGCAAATAGATAAAGGGCAATTCTGGAAGGAATAAAATGATTTGCATCATAAAAAATAGTACATCATGTGAGGTATTTGGAATTTTTTACATGTACAACAGGGTAAGAGGGTCTGGGGAAGGAAGAATAACTTCTATTACTGGCCCCTGGCATGGTTTTTTTTTAAATGATAGATACATTTAGAAGAATGAGAGGCGACCTTATTGAGACATATAGAATTCTCAGGGGATTTGACTGGTAGATTCTGAGAGGTTGTTTCCCCTTGTGAGACAATCTAGGATGGGCGGGCATAATCTCAGAAAAACAGCGAGGTTATGTTGCAGCTGTATAAGGTGCTGGTGGGGCCACACCTGGAGTATTGTGTACAGTTTTGTCAGGTACTTACCTTTCAGTACAATTTCACTTGTGTAATACTCTTCACTTCATTCAGTCACGCAATATGTTGCTTCAATGAATTTGCTGCATTGCAATAATACAGTAATAGTTTATGAGTGGCACAGTGGTTAGCACTGCTGCCTCAGTGCCAGGGACCTGGGTTCAATTCCGACCTTGGGTTACTGGCTGTGCGGAGTCTGCACGTTCTCCCCGTGTCTGCATGGGTTTCCTCCGGGTGCTCAGGTTTCCTCCCAAAGATATGTGGGGTAGGTTGATCGGCCATGCAAAATTTTCTCTTAGTGTCAGGGGATTAGCAAGTTAATTATGTGGGGGTTACAGGGATAGGGCCTGGGTGGAATTGTTGTTGGTGCAGACTCGATGGGCCAAATGGCCTCCTTCTGCACTGTAGTGATTCTATGATTCTAATAGATAAATACAAAGCACAAAATCCAGTTCCTATACAATTGGTGATATGAGTTTGTTTTTACTCTTACACTGCAGATCATATTGTCATTTAAATAAATGGTTATTCTGTAAACACGCTACCTTTAGGAGTTATGTTCTCCTTCTACACCAAACATTTCGTAGTGGCTGAATCACAATCAAATACAGGCATTAGACAACAGCGCATTACGTGTAATGCATCCGGCATGTTTGCATTTAGTGGCAGCTTCACAGCAATGCTAACATTGCTCAGAGGCCAATAACAGAGGTTACCCTTCCTTGCCACATCCTCTTACCCTGGTATGTACTAAAAGAAAATCCAATTCAGCCCCCCACTCAACTCCATTGAGAGCCTAAAGGAAGCCACATCTGATTGGAGAATCCACTTTTATTTAGAGTATTGTTAATGATGAAATTGCTGCAATATTCTCAGAATGTTGCCTGAAACATCAACATTTTTTTCATTTCTTTACAAATGTTGCCTTTCATGGTGAATCCTTCCAGCACTTTTATTAATGTTTCCTGGATAACCTCTCAGAAATTAATCTTGGTAAAATGTTAATCCTTGTAATGTTGTTATTTTAGACAATGTTTTAGAATTTAAATTGACCATCAGATTATTTTCTCCCAACCTCCCTTCCCAAATGATGTGCAGCATGCACTGTGCAAAAAATGCTGACACTTGTACGTTGGAACAGATGTATAATGGTTTAATTTGAATTTGAGCCAAATATAGAACAGAATGTGAACAGTATGAAGAAAATATGGTTGACTTGGAACTGAGTAGCTGTATGCTAATCATGCATCATGTTCAGAATTGGGTCTTTGAGTAGAGAAGGTCAAGGGTGTGATTGGTGACTATTTCATTACTGTATTTTGTTTGAAATCTGAGGATAATTCTTTATGCAACATGACTCCATTGTAAGTTTTCTAATTAATGCAATATTAAATATTAAGAAAAAGCCATTCACATTTTTCTTTCTTCTCTCCTAAATCACATAACCCAGTGGATCCTTAATGAAGAGAAGGAGTAGGTTATTCAGCCCTTTCGAACCTGATCCACCATTCAGTGAGATCATGACTGATTTTCTACTTGAGCACCATTTTCCTACGTTATCCTTTGATGTTTTTAATATGTAGAACCCCATCAATCTCAGTTTCGAACATACTCAACAACTGAGCTTCCACAAGGGGCATAGATAGACAGACAGAAAGAAACCTTTCCCCTTGATGGAGGGATCAATGATTAGGGAGCATAGATTTAAAGTAAGGGCAGGAGGTTTAGAGGGAATGTGAGAAAAAACCTTTTCATCCAGAGGGTGGTGGGAGTCTCGAACTCCCTGCCTGAAATGATGGTGGAGGTAGAGATCCTCATAATATTTAAGTAAGCATTTAGATATGCACTTGCAATGCCAAGCCGTACATAGCTATGGACCAAGTGTTGGAAAATAGGATTAGGATAGTTGGGTGGTTTGTCTTTGACTGGCACAGACTCAATGAGCGGAAGGATTTTTTTCTGTGCTGTTGACCTCTCTGACTCTATAACCCCTGGGGGCAGAGAATTCCAAAGATTCACCACCATGTGAGTGAAGAAATTCCCCCTCATCTCAGTCCTAAATGGCCTCCGCCAAAGAATGTGCAAGACACCAATATATTTATACAAAAAGTAACTGTCAAAGAAACTAGTCTGTTTATATGGTTTTGTAATCTCTTCAGGAATCATAACCACAGGTTCCACACTTCCACGGTTTCTCTTTTACGTAGAGACTTATAAGGTGTCCTACAGCAAAGATGGTAAAAAATGGAAGGTATACAAAGAAAGCAACAACAATGTTGAACGGGTAAGTTTTACAGCAGTTCAGCAATTTCAATTGGATCATAGCTGTCCATTGTTTAAGTTAAGGCATTTTGCTTGAGGTTATCTCAAAAACCACTTTCGTAAATCTATATTTGCACTAATAAACTGATGAATATCATGTATTTTATTATTAAATTTTCAAATACTAAATTGTTATAAGCAAGCTGGTCATTTCCTTTGTGTTCCAAAGCTATAGCTGTCAATGTTTCATGTCCAGTGATAAAGGGGCTATGTGTAGGGCATTTTTAAAATGTTTTATGCTCTCAGAAGGTAACACAATAAATGCTCATTGCAGATATTTGAGGGCAACACTGATTACTGTCAATTGACCCGCAATAACTTCATCCCTGCCATCGTTGCACGTTACATTCGCGTAATTCCACAAAGCTGGAGTCAGAGAATAGCCATAAAAGTGGAGTTAATAGGATGCCGGCAAGTACGATGTGAGTACATCTGGATTCAAATTATAAAGTCCTAATGTGAAGGGCACATTAGTACGAAATCAAACTCATCTTCAACCAAAACCAATCAGTGCATAATGATGGGGAATTTCTAATTATATTTCCAGTTAATTAATCTTTTAGCACTATACCTTTGTACAATAATCATGAATCTTCTGTGTCAATGTTCTTTTGACTGAATGATCTGATCCTCAGAGACACTAGAAAGGAAGAATTTGCATTTATGATGGTGTCTTTCACAACCTTGGGATGTCCCAGAGCCAAATGACTTATACTCTATTTCTCATTTCACTGAAGGATTCTGCAGAGCTTTTCCTTTAAGGAAACTGCAAGTTACTTCCACATTATTAAGGATGAGAGATTGAAATAATAAAAGGTTAAAATCACACTTATTTTGTGTTATGAACATAGGGATCTTCTTGAGCAGTAGAGCAAAGCAGGCGACCACCAACCGAGAGCCTTTTTTGATAATTCCGCCCAATTATCTTTGCTAGGGAAGTATTGTGATACAATGCTGTACATGTTCACACACAGTCTAAAAGTGTGTCGTAGCCTATTGAATAGTTTTGAAATATACTGTAATGTAATTGAAATGGCAGCCAATTTACCAAAAAGCAAGGTACCACAAACAGCAGATATAAATGATCACATAATCTAATTTACCAGTGTAGATAAAGGGTTAAGTATTTGCCAAGAAACCCAAAGAATTCTTCCTCTGCTCTTCTTCAAGTAGTGTCATAGAATCTTCCAGGCAAAATTCAGAAGGCAAGGTCAACACGGGTTCTGATCAAGGGTGGACCAAAAGAAGAGATGGCATTTGAAACTTTTTGGTGGATCCCTCATAAAACATATATTAAATGATAATGGTGAAGCCATCAAAGTATGTCTGAATATTATTTTCAGTTTGCCACATTTGAGACCAATGGAAGTCTGGACACAGACGGATACTTTGCATCGGAACAGTTGACTGCACAAATTAGTCACTACTTTGATTTTTTTTTACTTGAGGGACCTTGGTCCAGGAACATGGAAATTTGAATAAAATCCACTAATAACCGTGAGCATAAAAAAAGTGATGGAACCTATGTTATAACTGCTCATGTTTAGCTGGAAAATATTGACCTTCACAGGAAGGTTCTATCATACAACTTGGTGGCTACTATTGGCTACATGTTGCTTTAATGCATAATTTCATCACTTGTAAGGAAAACAGTCGTCAAAAGCTACTTTAGGAACACAGGAGCAGGAGCCAATCAAGCCTGCTCTGCCATTTAGTACAATCATGGCAGATCATCCACTTCAATGCCTTTTCCCCATAATATCCCATATCTCTTTATGTCACTGGAATTTAAAAATCTGTCGATCTCTGCTTTAAACATGCTCAATGACTGAGTTTCCACTGCCCCCTGAGGTAGAGAATTCCAAAGATTCACAACCCACTGAGTGAAACAGTTTCTCTTCTCTCAGTCCTAAGTGCCATTCCCCTTATTTTGAAATTGTGCCCCCTAGTTCTAGACTCTCCAACCAAGGGAAACATCTTACCTGCATTTACCCTGTCTATCCCTTTAAGTATTTTGTAGGTTTCAATGCGATCACCTCCAATTCTTCAAAACTCTAGAGAATACAGGCCCAGTTTCTCAATCTTTCTCCATAGGACAGTCCTGCCATCCCCAGAAATCTGGTGAAACTTTGTTGCACACCCTCTATGGCAATAATTTCCTTTTTAAGGTAAGGGAGCCAAAACTTCACACGTTACTCCAGGTATCGTGGAATAATAACAAATGGGATTACTATCTCAATGGAAACAAATTAAAACATGCTACCGTGCAAAGGGACCTGGGGGTCCTTGTGCATGAGACGCAAAAGCCCAGTCTGCAGGTACAACAGGTGATCAAGAAGGCAAATGGGATGTTGGCCTATATCGCGAGGGGGATAGAATATAAAAGCAGGGATGTCTTGATGCACCTGTACAGGGCATTGGTGAGGCCGCAGCTGGAATACTGTGTGCAGTATTGGTCCCCTTATATGAGGAAGGATATATTGGCATTGGAGGGAGTGCAGAGAAGGTTCACCAGGTTGATACCGGAGATGAGGGGTTTGGATTATGAGGAGAGGCTGAGGAGATTGGGTTTGTACTCGTTGGAGTTTAGAAGGATGAGGGGGGATCTTATGGAGACTTATAAGATAATGCGGGGGCTGGATAGGGTGGAGGCGGAGAGATTCTTTCCACTTAGTAAGGAAGTTAAAACTAGAGGACACAGCCTCAAAATAAAGGGGGGTCGGTTTAAGACAGAGTTGAGGAGGAACTTCTTCTCCCAGAGGGTGGTGAATCTCTGGAATTCTCTGCCCACTGAGGTGGTGGAGGCTACCTCGCTGAATATGTTTAAAGCGCGGATGGATGGATTCCTGAGCGGTAAGGGAATTAAGGGTTATGGGGATCAGGCGGGTAAGTGGTACTGATCCACGTCAGATCAGCCATGATCTTATTGAATGGCGGGGCAGGCTCGAGGGGCTAGATGGCCTACTCCTGCTCCTATTTCTTATGTTCTTATGTTCTTATGTATCGTCTAATAACCAATGTTCTTTACAATTGAAGCAAGACTTTGCTACTCCTGTACTCAAATCCTCTTATAATAAAGGATAACATTCCACTAGCCTTCCTAATTGCTTGCTGCACCTGCATGTTAACTTTCAGTGACTTGTTGATGATCACACTAGGTTCCTTTCTAACCTCACATTTTTCAACATTATTATCCATCTGCCATGTCCTTGCCCACTCACTAAGTCTGTCTAAACCCTCTTGAAGCTGCTTTGCATCTTCCTCATAATGCACATTTCCACATAGCTTTATGTCATCCGTGAACTTGGAAATATTACATTTGGTCCCCACATCCAAATCACTGATATTGTGAATAGCTGAGGCCCAAATACTGATCCTTGTGGTAACCGACTAGCCACAGCCTGTCAACATGAGAATGACCCATTTATTTCTACTCATTGATTTCTGCTTGTTAACCAATCCGCATTCCATGCTAGGATATTACCTCTTATCCCATATGTTTTAATTTTGCTAACCAACCTCTCTTGGGGGACTTTATCACAGGTTAAAATCCAAGTATACTGTGTCGACTATCTCCCCTTTATTAGTTCTGTTATAAAATCCTCAAAAAACTTCAACAGTTTGTCAAATATGATTTCTTATTCATAGATAATAATGATCTGATTGAGCATAATCAACATGGATTTAAGTCTTCATTTAATATTTCCTTTATAATGGATTCCAGCATTTTCCCCACTGCTAATGTAAGGCTAACAGGTCTATAGTTCCCTGTTTTCTCTTTCCCTCCCTTCTTAAATAGTGGGGTTACATTTGCTTCCAATCTGCAGGAACCATTCCAGAATCTATAGAATTTTGGAAGATGCATGCACTATCTTTATGGCAACCTCTTTCAACACTGGAATGTAGAATATCAGGTCCCAGGAACTTACCAACCTTCAGTCTCAATAAGTTCCCCAATATAATCTTCTACTAATACTAATTTCCTTCAGTTCCCCATTTTCCCTAGTCTCTTGGATCTCTAATTTTGGGATATTTATGTAGAAATGAGGAGCAGGCCTTTTGGCCCTTCAAGCCTGCTCCACCATTCAATATGATCATGGCTGATTATCTATCTCAATACCATATACCCACTTTTCCACTCCTCTTCCCCCCCCCCCCCCCCCCCCATATCCTGGGATGCCCTTAAATCTAAAAAAATCATCTAGTTCTTGAATACATTCAGTGACTTGACCTCCACAGCCTTCTGTGGTAGAGAATTCCACAGGTTCACTACCCTTTGAGTGAAGATGTTTTTCCTCATCTCAGTCTTAAATGGTCATACTGCGACCCCTTGTTGTAGATTCCCCAACCAGGTAAAATATTCTCTCTGCATCTAGTCTGTCCAGTCCTGTTAGAATTTTATACGTTTCAATATGATCTCTTCTCACTCTTCACTCTAGTGAATACAGGCCCAGTCGAACCAATCGCTCCTCATTGGACAGTCCCGCCAACCCAGCTATCAGCTTAGTGAACTCTGCTGCACTCCCTCTATGGCAAGCATTGCTTTTCTTAGGTGAGGAGACCAAAATTGCACGCAATTTTCCAGATGCCGTCTCACCAAGACCCCTGTATAACTGCAGTAAGACATCCCTCATTGCAATTAAAAAATTCCACAATTTGCTTTTGCGATCTGAAATCCTCCCTTAGTAACGTATTGATTCTTTCCCTTATTATCAGTGCAACACCACCTCCTTTCCCTTTTTGTCTGTCATTCCTAAATGTCAAATATCCTTGAATATTCAATTCCCAGTCCTGATCACCCAATAGCCGTGTTTGGCAATTAGATCATACCCGTTTACCTCTCTTTGTGCCTTTAAATCATCTACCTTTGTGAATGCTGCCTGCATTCAGGTGGCGTGCCCTTAATTTCGTCTTTTTAACATTCATGTGCACTCTAAACCTAGTTGATGTTCACCTTCATTTCTCTTGCCTTTTCATTTCGCTTGCTACTTTTCTACTTCCTGTTACCAGTTTTACTTCCTTCCAATTTGATCTACCCCTCAGGTTCCCATCTCACTGACAAGCCAGTTTAAACCCTTCCCAGCAGCACGAGCAAATCTCCCTGGGAAGACATTAGTCCGTCCTGGTCCTGTTGAGATGTAACCATCTGGCCCAGAACTGGTCCCAATCCCTCAGAAATCTGATGCAAATGCCTCAGAAATCTGATGCCCACTCTTTGCTACATGATATCTTTGACCCTGGCATCAGGGAGGCAACACACCATTCTAGAGTCACGTTTATAGCCGCAGAAACGTTTGTCTGATCCCCTATCACTATTGCCCTTCCACTCTTCTTCCTCCCCTCCTGTGCAGCTGGGGCATCCATGATATCACAGACTTTATATTCAGTTTTGTTTTACAGATTTTCCTGTGACTCATAAACAAAGAGGAGAGTATCTGAAAGTTGTCAAAAGTCACCTTCACAGTAAAGTCCTATTTCAAATTTGTTCTGATAGTGGCAAGTTTTGTCAAAATGTATGAATGTCTGCTTGTTGGACACTTTATTGGTCATACTTTTTAAAGGACTTCCTGATTAGTAGTTGTCCTGTTCCTGCACTTTATTTTTGCCATGAATGTTCTCATAAGAAAACGTAGCAACAGTTTTGCACACCACCCTGGAATACTTGAAGAATTTTACAGCCAGAAACAGCTAACTACACTGCTGCAGATGCCAGGTGCACTGACATCATTGCAACTCCTTTCTGGTTTCACAATGTTCCAGTGGTTTTCTCTTGCCTTCTCACATGCTTTAGATACCCGATTCTAATTAGAGACCTATTGAAATCAGTACTCGAATAGTACACTGACGATAATATCAATTAGTCTTTCACTGAATAACTTCACTGCATGGTGTCAGTAAAGAATTCCTGGTCTAAGATGTGACAAACCTGACAGTCTAGCTGCTTTTTGTGTTTTTTGATAAACGGTGTAGTTGAAAAAGATGTAGAGCTAAAGTGTCGCCCAAACAGGGACTTGAACCCTGGACCTTCAGATTAAAAGTCTGATGCTCTACCGACTGAGCTATTGCATGCTCTGAATCAGAAACCCTGATAAAAATTCTATACCACCCACCCACCAAGTTGCCCCCCCCCACCCCGAGTTGTCTCTGCCACCCCTCCCATTGTCTCTGCTCCCCCCCCCCCCCCCCTCCCTCCCTCCACCCCCGACACACAGTTGTTCAGCACCCTCAAACTCACCTTAGCATTAGTGTTTGGATGACTGGGGTTTTTCAAAAATCTGATGAGTAAAAAATTCACTGGGTTCACTTTTCACTAAATGGGTAGTAATAGATTCCCTGCCCAGCTTACAACCCCAACAGATGGACTTTTCTTTACATTGAAGATTACATCATGTGTAAAGCTGACAGCCAACCCACTGTCATTATCGCACATGTGCTGGGAATAGTTAACATTGACGCCACTGTGTCCAAATTAGTATTCACAGATTCTCAAGTGAGGTTTGCTCTGATGCTGCTTTTATTATCGAGTGCCTTGCCAAATAACTAATTTCAGTAAAAGAATCCAGGTAAAATACTATTTCTATATTTAACGATGATGAATGGATTCAAAGTTTATTGAAATCTTCTCTGGTGGAATTAATTGATCTGTGTCAAAATGTACTTACAGTAGCAATGATACTGGTGGGGACACAGTAATAGGCAACTTAAATATTAATATGCACAAAGCTGAAAGAACAGACATCCAACCCTAAGATCCTGAAGTAAGTCCGCACATAATGTACCACTGTGTCCACCAAGTGCCTTTCGACTAATGACAGACCTAGATTTTACCTCTGAGTATTAATGAGGAGAGCTCTAAATAAAGTAAAAATATCTCTATCAGTTATGTGATTATCTATTGTTTCAGTGTAACAGATATGTGGTTTTGCCCATCCTGATCGCAACAGATGTGATATAATCCTTGCAGGGAAAAGTGACCTGCATTTGCTTACTGAGAAATAATACTGTTAAATATGTATTATATGTAAAGACAAATGATTTTGCATTTTTCCAGCATTTACAGGTATTAAACAAAAATCTATTCGGCATATTGATATATTGGAAAAAGAAAATATGAACAATACAGACCCTATAATTAAAAAGGATATAAATTGTGGTAAGATATTATTATAATCACTTGTTATGCTAACTTAATCAAATTAAATAACAGCTGTCCAGGGATTTATGCTTGAATAAGAGAGTTTCTGACATAAATACAGTTCCCCTGTATAGAAAGTCATTTTACTGTTTAAAATTAGAGACTATAGCCCTGAAATTCTGCCATAGTCCTACCAGTCTCCTGTGATAACTCCAAGGGATGACACAGAACCCGAAGGTTAACAGTGCAAGCAGATTTCATCCAATTTTCCAAGGCATTTTGCACGTATCCCATCAGAGTTATAGCAGACAGACTGGTAGAACCTCAGCAAAATCAGGGCCCAGAAATTATTTCACTGTTGCATCAACTAAAATTAACAATTTTGGGGGGTTTAAAATATATAGAACTAATGGCAATTGATCCAGTTGGAGATGTTTTGGTAGAGAGATGCTGCTGGTTTGATTTCTATGTGAAGGACACTTGCAGGTAACCCTTGCTTCAGCAAGAGAACTTTTTTGTGTGTTAATTCAGGGGAAAGAGGCTCCAATCACAAGATCCATTCTGCTGGAAGGAATTATGTAATTCACCTATTTTTCTTCTCTCTTAATTCAGGAATAAGACTCGTAGCTATTGTGGTTCCAATTGTACTTTCTGTAGTCCTCATGTTATTGGGAATTTGCATTTTCAAGAGTTTAAGAAAGTAAGTTAATAATAAAAGAATTCACATTTTCAAGAGTTTAAGACAGTAACTTGTAAATTTTAGTAGATGTTTTTCTGTAACTTCGTAAATTAACTGAAGGGGGTTACTGTATAATGAGCAAACAATTTTTTTAAAAAAAGAAAAATACATTTCTGTGGATATACATACATACATTTCCATAAGTGGCACAATGGTTAGCACTGCTGCCTCACAGCTCCAGGGACCTGGGTTCAATTCCCGGCTTGGGTCACTGTCTGTGTGGAGTCTGCACATTCTCCCTGTGTCTGCGTGGGTTTCCTCCTGGTGCTCCGGTTTCCTCCCACAGTCCAAAGATGTGCGGGTTAGGTTGATTGGCCATGCTAAATTGCCCCTTAGTGTCCGAGGATGCGTAGGCTAGATGTATTAGCGGGGTAAATATGTGGAGTTACGGGAATAGGGCCTGGGTGGGATTGTTGTTGGTGCAGACTCGATGGGCTGAATGGCCTCATTCTGTACTGTAGGGATTCTATGATCTATGATTCTATCTAAATTGTCTGAATGTTCTAGCTGCTACTCAGTTTTTTCTGCTTTTCCCAGTCCCCAAGGAAGTAGTTTTCATATTTTCTTTAGTGGGTTATTATTTTAACAATGGGCAAGTCCATTTTAAAATGTCCTATCTTGATAAAAGCTCTTCGGGACAGCACGTTGTCATTTTAAAGATCTAGGCAGCTCGTTAACCTGGACCTAAGTCATCTTTATTTTTGTGGGGTAATAAAGACACAAATAATTGACTGTTGCTATTCTGCAGTTAGACGTCCTACAAAATAGGACGTAGTAGCTGAGTTGTGCCCTTAAGATGTCTCGGCATGTAAAAAGCATGCATTTTCATAGTCAGCTGTTGCACTAGATTTTCAACATTCTAATGATCACTTTCATCTTGCAGAAAGACAACAGAAGATTGTATTGGCACTCCCAGTCAAAAAACAGGTGAGAAAGAAAGAATTGCACTTGCATTGCCTCTGGACATCCCAAAACACTTTACACCCAGTCACTTTGAAGTGTAGTCATAGTTGTGATGACAGAAACATGGCAACCAAGTTGCATACAGCAAGGTCCAAAGAATCTGTTTGTAATGATGTTGGTTGAGGGTTAAGTATTGGCCAGGACGTCAGGAGAACTCATCTTCACTTCAAAATATTGTCATGGGATCTTTTACATTGTCTGAGGAGGCAATAGAGACTTTGGTTGAAGGTTTCATGCAAAAGATGACAGTGTAGCACTTCCACAGTACTGCACTGGAATGTCGGTCAGATTTTATGCTCGTGTTCCTGAACAGGGAATTGAATACGCAATCATATGACATATGATGTGACGATGTTGCCACTGAGTTAAGTAATTTAAGCTGTAGTGAACCACAAATCTGCATTGTTATAAATGTTAACATTAGCCAGTAGCATGGACTTAGTTATAAAATTGCTGTTAGCATATTTCACAGAGAAAATACTTTCATTTTCCCTGAAAGATCTGCTTAATATTTGGAAGCAATTAAAATAATTGTTGCTCAGATTCTCTGACGCTAACATTCACCATTCACATTTCTGGGAAGCCACAAATAAGAAACCACTTCAGCGCAGATTATAAATCTAAAATAAAGGAGATATTGGGGTGTGGGGAAGATGCAAATATAAGGCTAAGTAGAAGATTTTAAACAAGAGTAAGCAGCAGAGATTAAAAATACAAGGGCAGTTTGGTTAGCTGTAACTTGCACATTTATGTTTAAGTTCTGAGTATGCAGATTGTCATCTCAGCCATAGAATCCCTACAGTGCAGAACGAGGCCATTTGCCCTATCGCATCTGCACCGACTCTCTGACAGAGGATCTTACCCAGGCCCTATCCCCGTAACCCCACATATTTACCCCGCTAATTCCCATGTACATCACTAAGGGGCAATTTAGCATGGCCAATCCAGCTAACCTGCACATCTTTGAACTGTGGGAGGAAACTGGAGCAGCTGGAGGAAACCCACACAGACACGGGGAGGACTTGCAAACTTCACATAAACAGTCACCTAAGACCGGAATTGAACCCGCGTCCCTGGAGCTGCGAGGCTGCAGTGCTTATAGTATCAGAGGAACATGTTGCATCCGGACACCTCTTGCAGCTAGGACAGAAAGTAATCAAAAGCTACCATAAGTATGATGTGCAGACCTTTGAAAGGAGTGATGCATAGTAAAACAAGAAATGTTCTGCATTTTTACCATTAGGAAGGAAGTAACTGGCTTTTTGCTTATCTTTGGAATAATGTAATGATTAGGAATAATTTACATATGTTCCCATTTACCTTATTTAGTATTCAATACTGCTCAACACGTCAAAAAGCTGTACAACATTTTGGAATTTTCTTCTGTTGTTCCCTGATATGTTTTGGGGCCTGTTATATCAGTGACAAATCTATTCAATTTACAGTATACATTAAGTTATTTCGGCATGAATTGACCTTGCTGCTGGCAGGATGTGTAAATGTGTCTTGGTACAGCTTGGCTGCCTGTGTCCTTGCCAAGTGGAAATATAAAGTTGTCTACATGTTGAGGACTGCGTTTGTGGTCTGCCATTCCTTTAGTTAAAAAAATCTGCACTTTTTTTTGTGGGTTGGATGGGGTGTCATCGGGTTTATAAGAATTTTGTGCAATTAGGCACTGGGATAATTTTATAAAATTGTTTCTGGATTTGACATTCCTTGACTCTCAAAGATTTGAGGTTATGGGGGTCAGACAGGAAAGTGGAGTTGAGACCACAACCAGTTCAACCATGATCTTATCAAATGGCACAGCAGGTACAAAGGGCCAATTGGATGAGTCCTGCTTCTAAGTCCTATGTTTCATTGAAATATTATTTATATGATTTATTGCAGGTTGCTGGGAACAATTCAAACAGCCTTTCAAAAGATACCAATCAACTGAATTTACCATTAGTTACAGCCATGAAAAGGAGGTCTTGCAGAAACTTGATGTTGTCAGAAGCGATTCGTCAGGTAAAAGGAAATATTGTGAATTCACATATCCTGAGAATCATTTATATGCTTAAACTTATATCACATTTGAAAGACGTTGCCTCAAGAAACTGTGGTAGAGCAATTAATATTGTGATTTTACCATTAATCGCCTCTAAAAGTATTATTAGAAGTGATATTGCACAGTTGCTACTTGCATGTTTTAAACGTGGTTATGTTCTCTTTGAAGTTTGCTAAGTTCTTACATTTAGAACCTAGGAAATCTAATCTTGCATCAAGATTTTGTGTGCTTCTTACCACATAATGCTGAAATTTGAGAGTGATCCCAAAATTTCTATATTACTTTTGTTACATAAAAATTAGTCACACAATGTACTGAATTCCTTTCTTGGAAAGTCCCACAAAATAACCATTAAAACATCTCTAAAATCTATTTGGGTATTGTCTTACAATGTCGGGTAGTGAAAGAAGATTAAAGTTATAACTGACATGTTTATCTGTCCTTTATTTTGAAGATTACCAGCCATCTGTAATGGCTAGAACAGTAAGAGTGGCAAGAAAGGGCTCTACATTTAAACCAATAGACACAGAAGACGATGATGGAACTGTTCGAAGGGATTCTCTGAGCCATTACGTCGTCCCGCTTGTTGTAAACCAACACGAATATGCGGAACCTTTAACTAATCAGGAACCAGTATATGCAACACCAATTATTGAAAAAGTGCAGCACCTTAGTAATCCTACGAGTAAGAAACCATGTACAAAAGAAACTTTTGTAGCAGTGACCTGTTTAACAAAAATACCTTTGTTTTCTCAAGTGACTAGTTCTCACCTTGAACACAATATTCCTAATGGTAATGGATTACATCCAAGTAGCATATTTTATCAAATACCACAAGGTATTATCAACAATTCAAAGAATGGCAAGGCAGAATATGATCAGCCAGCCAGCAACAGCACCTTGATCGTTGGCGGATTTTCTAGTAATTGAGTTTTGTTTTACCATCGTCAGCGAAAAGAATCTGGCATCCAAAAAGATCCCTAAAGCTGTGAACAGATAATTCAACACTTTACTCATCATCATGGAATAAGAATAAACCGCAGGCATAGCACCAACGTGGAGTATTTGGGGAAGATGTGGCAGTTGCATGCACACCTGGCCTCAGTTTCGCCAAACTATTGCAAGACTGAAATTTTAATTCTGGCATTATGTAAATGTAACATGCTTAGACTCGTTAACTGGCAAATGTTTCAAAAATGTACAAAATTGCACACATTTTTATGTCCCATACCTTAATTGGTATAAATATGCTGCTTTAAACACAATGTGCAATTGATATGCGAGATGCTCTTAATAGCAGATTTTAGATGTGGATTTCTTTTCTAATCATAGCACATTATAAGAATTTTAACTTTTAAAAAATAGTTAGTAATTTTTAACTATCCTTTGCTGTTAAAGGGTGAAATATTACGATGTAAAACCTTTTGTTGTTGCATAAGAATTTTTCAATTTTATTATCATTGGTAACTGGAAAGAAGAGTTTTTGAAGTTTGCTTTGCTTTTATAATGTGTGCGCTGATATAGTTTATTGTCACAATTTGTTGCTGGCTCATTGGATTACCTGTGGACGTTAGTGATTTGTAAACATGCAGAAGGTATACATTTTGCTTTTCTCTTGGTTGTTAATTGCTTATTTAATAGCCAATTGTTCAATACCAATGACTGTATATAGCATTCTTACTGTATTGTTTAAATTTGACAGATTTAACTTCTCTCAAAATAACAGCTGTTTTCAAAAGAGTGGCCAGTGGTTAGCGCTGCTGCCTCACAGCGCCAGGGACCCGGATTTGATTCCAGCCTTGGGTGACTGTGTTGAGTTTGCACATTCTCCCCATGTCTGCATGGGTTTCCTAGTGTTCCGGTTTCCTCCCACAGTCCAAAGATGTGCAGATTAGGTGGATTGGCTATGCTAAACTGCCCCTTATGGTGTAAGTTAGGGGGATGAGCAGGGTAAATATGTGGGGTTGTTGGGATAGGGTAGGGGTGGGCTTGGGTCAGAAAGTTCTATCAGAGTCGGAGCAGAATTAAGGGGCTGAATGGCCTCCTTCTGCACTGCAGGTTTTCTATGAACTTGCAAATGTGAAATTTAGTTTTGCTCCAGGTTTAACAGAGTCTATTATTGCTGAACTCAAACTTTAAGTGGTTATTGACTATTGTGATGTTATTCTGTAACAATGCTAAGGGTGCTGAAGAATATGTTTCTAACTATGGTATAAGCTAGTGGTATTTCATATCTTTAAAAAGTTCTATACAAGTTGTATTTATTGATCTTCATTTAAATTTTTAAAAACATTTTCCAATCCTGTCATTCTGCCAAGTCCTGCAAAAATAGTGTTCCAATGTTGCCAATAGCTCAATGGTGCTTTGCTAGAGTGCTGTTTTCCTGTGTATGCCTAGATAGTGTTCAAAGGCTTTGGAGCATTCTAAATGCGTCTGATCCTATTTACATTGTCTGTCCACTTACTTTACAATAGGATAATTAGGAAGGTGCATCCTAGTTTATTTTTCTTCTCCCCCCTCCCTTTCCAGGCTACAAGTATAAATAAATATATATTTAAATTATGCTTCTTGTGCAGGCTGACAGCTTTCATATCCTATAATTGTACAACTCAGTAGAAAATAGTTTATTAATGTCTGCATAATTTTGAAGGTTTTCACTGGCATTCCTATTCATGGAAAAAAAGGTAACTCAAGGCAATTCAAAATTAAACAGGTTTTTAAGAGAAATGTAAAGATCATATAGCTATCACGCTAATTAATATACTTGTTTTAATAACTGACACAAACCATGAATTTTCCAATAACTTTGCAATTCAAGTGTAGTTGGACTCAGTAAAGGGGTACTGTATTTAAATAATGCTGGGATAAAATTCCACTTATGGCGAAGGGCATCTGGTACTTTGCCCAGCCTATATGAATGTAGATCATGAGTTATCAGGCAATTCAACTGGAGTTTTTGGAGGAGATATGAGAGGTGAAGTGATGCCCTTAAGGGTAACATAGTAAATGAGGGTTACCTGGCTTGAGGGACCAATTGGGACTAAGAGTGGGTAATCACCCCAGGAGGTGGAGACTCTACTCTGGGCAGAAGACATCTAGAAGATGGGTAGAAGACACATAGGTACTGGGGCAACTGGTGAGCTGCTTCAGGGCAGGCAGCAAGGGGATGCTGCTGGCTTCTGTACGATTTTTCGTTATTCATTGTGTTCCTGACAAAGTGTGCATCATTAGATTTGGCGACAGGAATGGGATGGATTATGATGACGCAGCATCTGACCCGACACCTGTGAGTATCCAGTTTTAGTCAAAGTCTGGAGAAGCAATACTCAGCCAGATGCCTGTCTTTGGGTGAATGGACCCATTTCAGATTTTAAGAAAGTGCCAGACCCTGAGGGACAGATGCGGACTGAGCTTGGATTGGCTAGTACAGTCAGAAAGTTATTTCTGACAAAGCATACCGTTCATGGAGAAAGAAACGAGAGAGTGCAGAATGTAGTGTTACAGTCATGGCTAGGGTGTAGAGAAAGATCAACTTAATGCAAGGTAAGTCCATTCAAAAGTCTGACAGCAGCAGGGAAGAAGCTGTTCTTGAGTCGATTGGTACATGACCTCAGACTTTTGTATCTTTTTCCCGACGGAAGAAGGTAGAAGAGAGAATGTCCGGGGTGCGTGGGGTCCTTAATTATGCTGGCTGCTTTGCCGAGGCAGCAGGAATGTAGACAGAGTCAATGGATGGGAGGCTGGTTTGCGTGATGGATTGGGCTACATTCATGATCTTTTGTATTTCTTTGCAGTCTTGGGCAAAGCAGGAGCCATACCAAGCTGTGATACAACCAGAAAGAATGCTTTCTATGGTGCATCTGTAAAAGTTGGTGAGAGTCATTGCTGACATGCCAAATTTCCTTAGTCTTCTGAGAAAGTAGAGGCGTTGGTGGACTTTTTTAACTATAGTGTCGGCATGGGGGGACCAGGACAGGTTGTTGGTGATCTGGACACCTAAAAAATTAAAGCTCTCAACCCTTCCTACTTCGTCCCCGTTGATGTAGCCAGGGCCATGTTCTCCTTTATGCTTCCTGAAGTCAATGACGATCTCCTTCGTTTTGTTGACATTGAGGGAGAGATTATTGTTGCTAAACCAATTCACCAGATTCTCTATCTTATTCTCGTACTCTGTCTCGTCATTGTTTGAGACCTGACCCACTACGGTGATGTCGTCAGCAAATTTGAAAATCGAATTGGAAGGGAATTTGACCACACAGTCATAGGTATATAAGGAGTATAGTAGGGGGCTGAGAACACAGCCTTGTGGGGCACCGGTGTTGAGGATGATCGCGGAGGAGGTGTTGTTGCCTATCCTTACTGATTGTGGTCTGTGAGTTAGGAAGTTCAGGATCCAGTCGCAGAGGGAGGTGCCGAGGCCCAGGCCATGGAGTTTGGAGATGAGTTTCGTGGGAATAATTGTGTTGAAGGCTGAGCTGTAGTCAATAAGTAGCAGTCTGACATAGGTGTCTTTGTTATTTAGATGATCCAGGTTTGAGTGCAGGGCCAAGGAGGTGGCGTCTGCTGTGGACCTGTTGTGACGATAGACAAACTGTAGTGGATCCAGATAGTCCAGAAGGCTGGAATTGATTCGTGCCATGACTAACCTTTCGAAGCACTTCATAATGATGGATGTCAGAGCCACCGGCCGATAGTCATCAAGGCACGCTGCTTGGTTTTTCTTAGGTATCGGGATATTGGTCGACTTCTTGAAGCAGATAGGGACCGCAGATTGTTGTAAAGAAAGGTTAAAGATGTCTGCGAATACCCCCACCAGCTGACCCATGCAGGGTCTGAGCGCTCGTCCAGGTACCCCATCTGCGCCAGGTGCCAGGTTGACCTTCAAGAAAGCTGCTCTGACATCTGCAATGGTGACCCCAGATACAGGTTCATCCAGGGCTTCCAGGATGGGGGGCATGTTCTCGCTGACCTCTTGCTCAAAATGGGCTTAGAATGCATTGAGCTCATCAGGGAGGGGTGCGTTGGAGCTGGCGATTTTACATGCTTCATCTTGTAGCCTGTTATGTCTTGTAGAGCTTGCCATAGTCGGCGGGGGTCAGTGTGGCTAGCCTGGGACTCTAGCTTGGTCTGGTACTGTCTTTTGGCATCTTTGATGAATCTCCTTAGATCCTATCTGGCTTTCTTGTATAGGTTAGTGTCGCCTGACTTGAACGCTTCAGACCTGGACTTCAGCAAGCAGTGGATATCCCTGTTCATCCATGGTTTCCAGTTGGGGAAAACACGGATTTGCTTCTTTGACACACAGCCTTCTACACACCTACTAATGAACTCAATTACTGTTATGACGTATTCATTCAGGCTGGTCGCAGAGTTTTAAAATACTGACCAGTCCACTGACTCCAAGCAGCCCCATGGGAGCTGCTCAGACCAACATTGCATGACTTTCTTTGGTGGATTCTCCTGCTTCAGTTTTTGCTTGTAAGGTGGGAGCAGGAGCACAGCCTTGTGGTCTGATTTGCCAAAGAATGGGCGGGCGATAGAGCAGTAGGCATGCTTAATATTTGTGTAGCCGTGGTTTAGGATGTTTGGCCCTCTGGTGGAACAGGAGACGTATTGGTGGTAACTTGAAAAATATAGAGAAAAAAAGTTGAGAAAATATCCCTCAGAAGCAAGAGCTGTGATTTTGTGTTTAAGAAAAAGTGGAACTTAATTCAAAAAAAGAGTTGCTGCAAAGTTTTATTTCAGAGAAGGGAGCACAGAGGGCAGTGTTTTTAGTGAAAAAGAAAAATGCCCCAAGGAAATGCAGGACCTGTCCCAAAGGTGCAGGGAAATTAAGAAGCTGAGATTGCTGAGCTCCTGATGGCAGCAGAGCCTGCGGAGGTTCTAAGCAGCGGTCCCTGCACTGAGGGGTTGCGAGCAGTGAAGAGGGTGCGGCAGGTAGTTAACTACCAGGGACCATAGTTTGATTCTAGCCTTGGGCATCTATGTGGGTTTTACATGTTCTCCCCATGTCTGCATGTTTCCTCCAGATGCTCTGGTTTCCTGTTGTACCCAGTGGACATGGAGCGACGGATTATTCACCGGAGTCGAGAGACGCTTCAGCAGTCCGTGTTGCCATCAAGAAATACTTTTGAACCTGTAACCCCACTGAAGTATCTGATTGACCTTTTACAGATGAACTGATGTCTCTGTGGAAACAAATTGTAATGAACTACCTGTGCCGGACCTGCCGCCTGATGGGCTGGACAAGCCGATAAGATTGCGCGAGAGACGAAAAATTAGGTTCACGCCCGATTTCTCACCTCTCTCAATCATACTGGTCCTGGGTTCCTGGCGAGATTAGCCTCGTGCCCAGGAAGGATGCGAGGCTGATTATAATCTTTAAAGCCATGGTAATGTGGATTTAAATATTATTAGTGAGCCCAGGAAGCTATTGTCCGAGCTCGCTTGTCTTAGTGTCCTTTCCAGTGAAAGTCCTCACCAGCGAGGATTACATATGGTCCCCATCAGTGGCGACTTGACATGATGGCCTTGCCAGTAGGACCAGAGGCCACTGAGGCACCAAGGGTGGCCAGGTTCGAAGGAGCAGCGCTCCTTTGGCATGGCCATAATGGGGGTGGGCTTTAAGGGGAGCGGGGGGGGGGGGGGAGGCTGCACACTCCAACAGGAATTGGATAGTGGGCTGGGGTGGGGGGAGCTGTGCACTCTGCAACTGATGATCAGCCAGGGCGGGCCAGGCCAGGCCAGGGGTGAGGTGATCGGCCAAAGGGGCTACTGATCGAGTGGGGGGAGGATGGGGAGAATAGTCTCTCTATTCTGTTGCACAGAACAGAGAGATCTGTGCATGAGCAATAGCGCCCTCTGTGTTCAGCCAGCTTTCTGGTGAGCTTCGGCCCTGTCCCCTCCCTTACTGGCAGGAAATAGATTGTGTAGGTGCACAAAGTAGCATAAGATTGCATTTTCAAACTCTCCCAAAAAATGGATCCGAAACTGTCCCGTTTTCATGCACGTTCGGCATAGAACTTTTTTGATAAGATCGCCCCCTTGATTTATAATTGTCCAGCTCTTGTGTATGTTTAGTTGGTGTTTAGAACTGAATAACTTAATTCCTTTATACAATCTTCAATAATTAAGGGGATGGATGAGGTGATTGTCTCTTTAAAGACAATACAGAAGAAGAGGAACACCTGGCATGAGGGACCAATTGGGACTGAGTGGATTATCTTCCCTAGGGGGGTCAAGTCCTATCTTGAGTAGGAGATATGTAGGGACTGGAGCAGCCAGCCTCTATACAGCTTTTCCTTACTAATATATACCCTTTGTGTTTCTGAATATGCATCATTACAAGAAGCAAGGGAAATATTGCAGAGTTTGACTTACACATGCTTGTTTCCTAGTGGGGTGCACAAGGTCACAAGTAGGACCAGGAACTTCCATCATTGTCTTTTTGATCGTTCAGGCTAATTTAGGTCCTATAATTGCTAATCTAGTTGTGAACAGCCGAGCAGCCATAACATTGAATAGACCTCCAGCTGTCTCCATATCATAGCAAAAATAACTTATCTACAACCCATTGAATGAAATAAAAGATCCTCTATAGATGCATGTTATGTCCTCAGACCTCCCAAAGACCTCACAGCCAATTAAGTACATTTGACATGTAATCAAACACCACAATCGCATGAGATAAAAAGCCAGTTGATTTGTTGTGATGCCATTGATTGAAGGTTGAGTTCGACATCAAGAGCTGATCCAATAATGCTACAGGATTCTCTTTCCATCGGATGGTCTCTGTTTAACATCTCATCAGACAGATAGCACCTTAGTACTAAAATGAAGTGTGGCTGTGCAGAGGTCTTGGGGTGGGGTTTTAACATACAATTTTCTGATTCCGAGGTAAGTTACTACCATTGTGCTAGGCTAACATTTTTTCAGTGGACAAATTAAAAAATTACAAATGTGGTATCCGAGGATGTTCTTGGCTCAATTTTGTAGCACAATAACTTTTGAGGCACATGGTTCCTGGTTCAAACTTTAGCCCTATATTTAGAAAACATGGTGTAAGTGGACACTTCAGTATAATATTGAAGCAGTACTTTGTCAGAGGGGACTGCCTTTCATAAAATGTGTTGATCTCTTAAACTTAAGAGGCCGTAACAGATTTGTACCATAAAGGACAGAGAGCTCTCATGGTGTAATCAACATTCAATATTTAGTCAGAGTCATTGAGGTTTACAGCATAGAAACAGGCTCTTCGGACCAACTTTTTTTTGAGGAAGTGACAAAAATGGTTGATGAAGGAAGGGCCGTGGATGTCGTCTATATGGATTTCAGAAAGGCATTTGACAAAGTGCCTCATGGCAGGTTGGTTAAGAAGGTTAAGGCTCATGGGATACAAGGAGAAGTGGCTAGATGGGTAGAAAACTGGCTTGGCCACTGGAGACAGAGGGTAGCAGTCGAAGGGTCTTTTTCCAGCTGGAGGTATGTGACCAGTGGTGTTTTAACAACACCAGGTTAAAGTCCAACAGGTTTATTTGGTAACCTGTTGTTGTTAAAACTCTTACTGTGTTCACCCCAGTCCAACGCCGGCATCTCCACTCCAGTGGTGTTCCGCAGGGCTCTGTACTGGGACCTCTGTTATTTGTGATATATATATAAATGATTTTGAAGAAGGTGTAACTGGTGTTATCAGCAAGTTTGCGGATGACATGAAGATGGCTGGACATGTGGATAGTGATGAACATTGTCGGACAATACAGCAGGATATAGATAGGCTGGAAAATTGGGCGGAGAAATGGCAGATGGAATTTAATCCAGATAAATGCGAAGTGATGCATTTTGGAAGAACTAATGTAGGGGGGAGTTATACAATAAATGGCAGAGCCATCAAGAGTATAGAAACACAGAGGGACCTAGGTGTGCAAGTCCACAAATCCTTGAAGGTGGCAGCACAGGTGGAGAAGGTGGTGAAGAAGGCATATGGTACGCTTGCCTTTATAGGACGGGGTATAGAGTATAAAAGCTGGAGTCTGATGTTGCAGCTGTATAGAACGCTGGTTAGGCCACATTTGGAGCACTGCGTCCAGTTCCGGTCGCTGCACTACCAGAAGGATGTGGAGGCTTTAGAGAGAGTGCAGAGAAGGTTTTACAGGATGTTGCCTGGTATGGAGGGTCTTAGCTATGAGGAGAGATTGGGTAAACTGGGCTTGTTCTCCCTGGAAAGACGGAGAATGAGGAGAGACCTAATAGAGGTGTACAAAATTATGAAGGGTATAGATAGGGTGAACAGTGGGAAGCTTTTTCCCAGGTCGGAGGTGACGATCATGAGGGGTCACGGGCTCGAGGGACAAGGTATAACTCATATTAGAGGGATGTTTTTTACACAGAGTGGTGGGGACCTGGAATGTGCTGCCAAGTAGGGTGGTGGAGGCAGACACGCTGGCATCGTTTAAGACTTACTTGGATAGTCACATGAGCAGTCTGGGAATGGAGGGATACAAACGAATGGTCTAGTTGGACCAATGAGCGGCACAGGCTTGGAGGGCCGAAGGGCCTGTTTCCTGTACTGTATTGTTCTTTGTCCATGCCGCCCCTTTTTTTTTTTACACCCTTAAGCTAGTCCCAATTGCTCACGTTTGGCCCATATCCCTCTATACCCATGTAACGCTTTTAAAAAGATAAAATTGTACCTGCCTCTACTACTACCTCTGGCAGCTTGTTCCAGACACTCATCATATCTCTCCCCTCTCACCTTAAACCTACGCCCTCTAGTTTTAGACTCCCCTACCTTTGGGAAAAGATCTTGACGATCTAGCTGATCTATGCCCCTTATTATTTTATAGATCTCTATAAAATCACCCTTAAGCCTCCTACGCTCCAGGGAAAAAGGTCCCAGTCTATCCAGCCTCTCCAAATGCCTTCTTCACCACTCTGTCCACCTGTGACTCCACTTTCAAGGAGCTATGAAGCTGTACCCCTAGATCTCTTTGTTCTATAACTCTCCCCAACGCCCTACCATTAACTGAGTACCAAAATGCATTACCTCGCGTTTATCTAAATTAAACTCCATCTGCCATTCGTCAGCCCACCGGCCCAATTGATCAAGGTCCCATTGCAATCCTAGATCACTTTCACTGTCCATTATGCCGCCAATCTTGGTGTCACCTGCAAACTTACTAACCATGCCGACTAAATTCTCATCCAAATCATTAATATAAATGACAAATAACAGTGGACCCAGCACCGGTCCCTGCGGCACACCGCTGGTCACTGGCCTCCAGTTTGAAAAACAACTCTCCACAACCAACTTCTGTCTTCAAGTCAATTTTGTATCCATTTGGCTACCTCACCCTGGATCCTGTAAGATTTCACCTTATGCAACAACCTACCATGCGGTACCTTGTCAAATACTTAATGGTAATTATATGTAATTGAGGCTCGCTAAACATAAATGATTTCTTCTTCCTCATCTTTTGCCTAACATATTCCACTTCTCTTACACTCTAAGAGATCCAGCTGTACTGTGTCCTCCCATTGCCTGCATAAAACTGTCCTGACCCATGATAGTAAATGTTTCGAGGCAGAATTTTCCATGGTTCATTCTCCTAGAGAAACTGTAAACAACTGTTTGTGTCATTATTGAGTTTTTAATTAGAAGAATTTGTTTGAATCAGGTTTGACTACTAAATCCATTAAGACTTGGATATGCTGTATGTCAATCATATTCCATCACAATAATTCAATTGGAAAACAACAGGTTCCAGGTTTGTCAATAACAAAGAAGGAATATTGACTCACTGTCTCCCATCTATCTTGTATTGTCTGGAGGAGTCCATTCTATTGTCACTAATTGACTGCATCCAGCTATACGCAAACAGGTGCATAGAAACGATATACATTCTCTGATGCTTTTGCAGTATTTAGAAATTGGTTAAAATGGCAAGCTGTTTAATATAGGATATTCATATTGAAGCATGAGTGGAAGGAACAGAATGTTAGTCACAGCCTGTGAAATTGTCCTGGATATTGCTTTACATGAGCCCTTAAGAAAACTCACTTTTGGCATTCAGAGTTGTTAATGTCTTTACCGAAAATCTTAATCTTGACAAAATGCCCTAGCTCCAAGTTCAGCCCAAATAGTGAAAGTCCTGCCCCCAAAATCTAGGCTCACATCTCTAAATGAAACAAAGGAAATGGAACTTTCTGTTTATAATTACACTGCTTTGAAACTCATATGGTTTCTCAGTAATCCAAAAAAGCAAAGGTTAGCAGAATATATTCAAAATTAACACTGAATGCAACTGGGGAATATTCCATGCTGAAGGAAGCTTCCACAAACAATGCAATGCCAACAGAAGACGTATAATTATTACAATTTTAATTTTGTTTTTAGTATTTCTAAAACAACTTCACATGGTGAACTGCCTTTCAAATTTAATGATTTGTAATTCTAGCAAATCCTTACTTGTTTCAAATGCAAAAAATGGAGGAAAAAAGTAAAATATAAAAGTTCCCCTCATTTGGTACCAAATCTGGTATGCAAAATGGAAAACGGGTCTACACTCGAGTACCATTCACAAGCTTCCCTCACCTAGATGTGCATAATTAAACTTAACACAAATAACTCCAATGGTCCCCACTTTTGTCTTCCAATGAATCTTTATGGACAAAACCTGCTTCACATTTAAAGAAAAACTTTTATACAAAGGCATTTTTTTAAAACACATTTGTTATTACATATTAATTTTACTGGCTGCAATGTTTCCTTTCTGCTCGTACCAGTATTCATAAAAGATATTTAATCTCAATGTACAGGTGTATATATTATATGTATTTTTATTCATAAACATCATAACAGCCATCTCCCACTAGGGAAAAGAAATATAGAGGGAGAAAGTGAGTATTACCAGATATCCCTGAAATTTATTCAGCCACTTAAAGGTCAAGTGTAGTCATTTTGAGAATTTGATCATAGCTTTTGACCGGCATTTTATAATTTTAATATACTCAGTAAGATAGGTTGTGTGATCTAGTTATAAAGTACAGTTGCAAATGCTGGCCATTGAGGAAACCAATTTTCTAATTGACATAGATTTTGCAGAAATGTAGCTTCCCTGTCATCATATATTCCAGTGGGGAAGTTGTATCAGAATAATACATGGGAGACGGTTCAATTTTCAGAATGAAAAACTATTGGCTTATACGGAGGAATATATTTTCATATACATGACACTTAAAAAAACAAAGCCATTTTAACTATTAAGACAACAATATACAGAGCCATCCATCCTTCATTCTCTAGTGACATTTGAACTGGAACACACAGATGCAAAATATTTCATATACATTTCTTAGGTGTGTCTGTAACATCTTGGAATCAGAACCCATATTTCAGATAGTTTTAGTGTGATTCCCTGGACATGCACTTGTTTGCACCATCACTATTACAAATTTGTATTGTGCTTTGAGTCATTAGCAAAATATTAGCTATCATCTCCTGTTCATAACACCCATTCCTTTTTATGGGTTAAGTTATTTTGTACTGATACAAAGCAGTTTCAGCTTTGCATTAACATTAAATTTGTGGTGCACTCAGATGTGTTGCTTAAATTGTATTTGGCATTTCCAGCAGGTAGTCTTCAATCAGAGCAATAAAAAATACCTGGGAGCTTTTTACTAGTGATAAAAGTGTTGTCAGCGTCAAACCAACATTAAACTTTAACTCTCCTTTAACAAAGCTGCGCAGTGCTTTGATGTTGCTGATCATAGAGTGAAGAGAGAATGTTAATGTAAATCTGGTCTACTAGCTCCACACTGTTGTGAACAGGAACTGGCACTTGCAGTATCTCAATATCCCTATAGTCGTGTAATTTTCTTGGGCATAACATTGGTCAGAAAATCTGAAATGGGAGAACTGAATGATCAACGTTAGCAATGTTATAATTTGCTTAAAAGCTAAATGGTTTCTAACTGATGAAATAAATAAATGAGGTTAAAGTCTTTAAAGTTAATATAAAAATCATCAGAATATTCCCATATGTTATTTGTATTGTACTTCACAGTGTAATTAGATGTTTCCTGTATAAATTCACATTTGCAATTGTTCAGCTTTAACTGTCAGCCATATACTTCCACATCCCTTGTTTGCCTTCATGGGTATGAAAAATTCAATTTGCTTTTTCATAATCTTGAGAAAATCACTTTTTCATTTACTTTGGCATAGTTAAGTTTTCTTAATTGTACTCTGGTGCTAAAGTACAAAAAAAAGCAATGGTATTATCCAGGTGCAGTTAAGACTTCCCAATGCACAAGGAAATGAATATAAGCCATAAATATATGAGTGTTAAACAAATGTAAAACAATACATTAAACACTTTATAACAAGTGAATATGATGAAATAAATTAACAGATCTTGTTTCCCCACTGTTTCATTAACATAGCCAGAATGCTGTGCTGAAAGAAAGACAAGAGGCATAAATCTCCTAACTATAGAAAATCATAAACTGAACAGAATCTAGCAGTTATTTAAAAGAATATTCAAGCACATTATGTAGTGGAACATTGAGATGAGAAGTTTTCCAGACAGATGCGTAAGAATGCCATCGATCTGATTATTATCATGGACATTGTGAAATCAGATGTATAAGGTATTTAAAATAGAGCAAACTTGATACATCAAATACTCTCTATGCATTATATTTGAATGCTTTGTAACAAGGCGATTTGCATTTCTGCAGATGCACAACAAATTTATTACCCCACAAGTTCTGAGTATACATGTATTTACAGGTAACTTATCTATTGATGAAAGATGAAAAACCTATAAAGAACATGGCTTTGCTTAGAGTCATATTCTGTTGATGCTTCAAAAGCAATGGAGAATCAAAGATACTTAAAAGATAAACCATCAAGGATAATAAACAAATGATGTATTATTGAAGAAAATTCCTTTCCAGTTGCTTTAGCAAGCAACTAAGCCCAAATGGCAGTGTGTAACCGCAGCATTCAACATATTTGTAGACAAGTCATTTACAGTATAACTTTAAAGCCATGAAAGGGGATGGGGGGGTGCATAAAAATAAGCATTCACCATAAACTGTAACTTTATAAATAGTTAAAAATCCAATAAAGATGTATGTACAATACA
Source organism: Mustelus asterias (assembly GCF_964213995.1). Taxonomy (NCBI): domain Eukaryota; kingdom Metazoa; phylum Chordata; class Chondrichthyes; order Carcharhiniformes; family Triakidae; genus Mustelus; species Mustelus asterias. The sequence continues at coordinate 68,734,437 of NC_135805.1, forward strand.
GAGTTGCTTATACAAAAATGGCAAGGAAACCACTGGTGCTGCTGAGAACTTACACTATAAAAAGTGAAGCATTTGTTTCATTATAATATATACAGAGTGTGAATTCTATTGTGTAAATATAGAAAAAAAACAGGACAAGCAAATATACCTTTCTTGGGAGTTGTGTGTTCAGAAAATGACCTTTTGTTAGATGGAAAATAAGTTATCAATTTGAAATGCTAATTCTGTTTCTCTCTCCACAAATGTTGCCTAACCCAAGTATTTCCAGCATTTTCTGTTTTCATTTCTGCTGTAATACTGTGAAGTTCTCCACGATCATCTAAATTGTCATTAACTGAAAATAATCCTTTAGCATATTCACATAAGTTTGATATTGGGTGTCGAAATTTTGGTGGAAATTTGAGATTCATGCCATGCCTACACTATTTGAACAACGAGGATTTATGAGCTATGTTGAATTGGCACAGTGTATCAAGTGATCAATGCGTAGAGACCAGTACATACAACATGCTTCCCTTCCAAAGCTGCAAAGCACCTAAAGTGGTACTATATTGAATATACCAACATCACCTTAACTTTACGATGTTCCATTTTATACCCTTTTCAGAATAACCTAATAATTACAAATAGTGCATTTCAATTCTGGTTTGGATATACATAGGAACTGAGTACTTGCAACAATGCAACTCTGTCAAGGTATCTTTAAATAATTATTACTACTGGATTAGGTAATGTACTTTAACAGGAAGTTAGTCATCCAATGAGATGCAGTTATGCAACCTAATAATCTACATCTCATTAGCTCATTATTTCTGTATCATAAAGTTTAAACACAAGATATCACACTTTTACTATTTGTAGATATTAAACTAATATGTCAATTCCTATCTAGATTAACAGCAACATTTAATGCAATGCGATTATATTCTTTATGGAGAAGGCTAAGGGTCAGGGCAACCTATTGTATCTTGAGGAAATGCAGTTAACAGTTTTGCATATATGAACAATGAAAACAAAATGCAATGTCATCAATTTTCTCCAAAGGACAAAGGTTCACTTTAGAAGCAACATCAGATTAACAGTATCAGGATGAAAGTGCTTCTTGTGCAGATATTATGCACAAACGAACCTTAAAGGGAAAGTGCAACGGGCAGTCTGAAAACATCCCAAAAGACACTATTTAATTTTAACTATTAAGCTAGCACCTAATATATGTTGTCTCCTTGTCTCCCTCTAGTTTCAAAGCTTCAGTTAGCTGTAATCTCAGAACATGTTAACCATCAACCAAATTTCCTTAAAATGGTAAATAATACAAAATCAAAATATTTTCATACATGCAGAACTGTTAATAATGCAGCTCTATGGTATATTTGAACTCCTTAGCCACAGAACATAATCATGGTGATCCCTAATAGACATTATTTTCAGTACAGGTGTACACAATTGATCACATTCACACGATGTTTCTTCTGTATTGCCAGTCAAGTGCAGAAATATCACGTTAATGTTCAAGTAACATAGGGATAATTTAAGATGAGCACTCTGCACAATCTTTTTGTTTGGGTGTTGCATCTTCTGAAGCTGTTTCACTGCTCGTTCCTGCATCCCCATTTAAGATGGCATCTAGAACCGGTTTCTGTTCTGTCACTTTAAAAAAAAAAAATCAGCATTAATAGCTTATTCAAAAAATGCATGCAAGTGCTATAGATTCTTCAGAATTTGTGCTTGTGGCAATTATTAACCCTGCGAAAAAAAATTTGTATCACTGAATCACATAGTATGAAGAAGCATATTTTCAGCAACATTCAAGGGTCAAGTCAATTTGGACATTGCTTAGACAACTGGCAACAATTGTAACAGTATACACTTGCCCTATCGCATGGGGAATGTATATATATTTTAGCAGGCAGAAATAGAAAGAAATTTCTAAAACATAACATTTAGTGAAAAAGAGATGAAAGAGGATTCACCCAACAATCCAGTTGGTAATGGCAGTGTAATATACCACACAGACCAAAAAAGTCCCAGTCTGTATTCAGTAAGGTACATATCAGCTGCACAACATTGTGCCAATGATGGCTTCAGTTCACCAAGATAGAGGAGAAAAATCAACCAGGCTTCTTACTGCTGTATGTGTAAACATTAGATATGGGTAGGACATCGCTTAACTGTTCATGTACTAGCTTGCTAACACTCAGTCTACACTCATACAGGAAAATCACTCCTTTGGGCACGATATCGGATGCGGGAGGCTCCAGAACAACCACACTATTTTCTTTACTCAGTCTTAAAGTATAGCTTAAAAGCAAAATTCTGCAGATGCTGGAATCTGATATAAAAACAGAAAATGCTGGAAAATCTCAACAGATCTGACAACATCTGTGGGGAGAGAATAGAGCCAGTCAGACCTGCTGAGATTTTCCAGCATTTTCAGTTTTTGTTTCAAATTCCAGCATCTGCAGTATTTTATTTTTAAGCTATACTTTAAGTCTGAGTAAAGGTAATAGTGTGGTTGTTCTGGAGCTTGTCAGCTTTGGCTCAGTAGTAGAATCCTCACCTCTAAACCCAGAAGGTCAGGGGCTTGGGTTCAAGTCCCAGTTCAGAGACAGAGGGGGCACAATTTAGTATCAAGGGAATGCAGTCTTTCAGCTGGGATATTAAACTGAGAACACAGTCAATTTTCAGGTGGAAATGACACTATTTGAAGTGCAAGTGGGGGATTCTCTCAGACTCCTTGCCAATATTCATTCCTCAACCAACATTACCAAAACAGATTGTCTGATTAAAAATCACACTGCAGTTTATGGGATCTTATTGTGCAACAATTGATGCCATGTTCTGCAATATGCATTAACTGCGCATCATTGGTTGTAAAGTGCTTTGAAATGTCCTGATGGTGTGAAAGGTTCTATATAAATTCTATGGTATTCTTTGTGAGGTATTTAACATCTTGGGAGTGCCTCAGTATCATTCAAGTCGATAATGTTCACATTTCTACCTGCTAGGGGCTTGGCATCACCACTTCCATCATTTCTGCCGACAGCTGCATTTCTACTTTCCTCCAGTTCATCAAGATACAAGCGATAACGATGCCCAGTCTCATCCTCATAATCCACATTTTCATCATCAGAGTCTATCTCTGGAGCAACATACACCACTTCAAACTCGATCTCTCCTCTCTTTAAAAAAGAACAAAGTTGTGCTTTCAGAATACACAAATATTCCACAATAGCACACCAAAAAGGTTCTGGTAATTTTCTACTCCCGACAACAGTTATAGAAGCATATGAGCATTCTTACATTTGAAAAATGGTGTGCATAGACTATATATTTTAAAAATACTCATGTGAACATGTTGTAAATATTTATATTCATCTTGCCAAGAAGCTATGTAGAGTTTAGTTGGAATCAACACAGAAAATGCGCAAAGCAGGTTTCTCAGCATTAGTCCAGTAAGACGACAGATTAAAATTGCCCTTTGTCAAAATTGTAAAGTGGTAGAGGTACATGTCAGAATTGGACAGGGGCAGCACCCCCACACATTTTTAGCAAGCAGATAGTTGCCTACATAGGTGTAATTACCTGCTGGGAGAGAATAGTAACAGCTTCTTTGTGTTTGGCATCTCTTAAATTGATTCCATTAACAGCTAGTATGGCATCTCCAACATGCAGGCCACCACATCGCTCAGCAGGTTGGTCCGAGTGGATTTCTGATATTAGAATGGGAACTCCGTGCTCCTTGCCACCCTGTATGAAAGTTAAAAAGTAGTCACATTTAGTTGACATCTGGACAGTGCACTTCTTTATTTCTAATCCCACAAATTACTCCATCACATGGTATATACAAGACTATGTAATAACTCCTGCTCAAACATGTTAAACTCTTAAGTTCTACTTGTAAATTTTTGTCAGAGTTGTGACATCTAGCTGTGAAACATGTTTTTACTGCATTTCCCAGGTCATAAAGTTTAGACTTTTCAATCATTGGAATGCTTGTAGTTTTGAATTGTCACAATGGAACAACTGGATGCATTTTAGAAATGCAACAAAAGAATTGCACAAAAAATTTGAATAGTAGGAATTAATTTTTATCATGGGGTGAAAGTGTCACTGGCACGGCTGGCATTTACTGAGAATTACTAAGTGCCTTTGAGACGGTGGCGGTGAACTGCCTTCTTGAACTGCTGCAGTCCATACGGTGTAGATACATTCACAGTGCTGTTAGGAAGAGTGTTCCAGGATTTTGACCTAGCAACAGTGTAGAAATGGTAATATATTTCAAATTCAGAATGATGAGTGACTTGGAGGGGAACTTGCAGGTGGTTGTGTTCCCATGCACCTGCTGCCCTTGTCCTTCTAGGTGATAGAGGTTATGGGTTTGGAAGGTGCTTTTGAAAGAGGTTTGGCAATTTGATGCGGTGTATCTTGTGTATGGTACACACTGCTGCCAGTGCACCAGTGGTGGAGTGAGTGAATGTTTAAAGTGGCGGATGGGGTGCTGATCAGGGAGGTTACTTGGCCCTAGGGAAGGTGTCAAGGTCATCGAGTGTTATTGGAGCAGCATCCATCCAGACAAGTAGACAGTATTCCATCCTGATTTGTGCCTTTTTGATGGTGGATGAGCTTTGGAGAGTCAGGAGGGGAGTTACTTTCTGCAAAGGTCTCAGCCTCTGATCTTTTCTTGTACCTACGGAATTTACGTTTCTGGTCCAGTTCAGTTTCTGGTCAATGGTATCCCCCAAGGTGTAAAGTTTGTAAACATCTTTGAGGCCATAACATTTACTTTTTAAAGATAGGTAGCTCCGTTTTAACAGAATACATTGTCCATTACTTTATGAACATTTTCTTCCCTTATTAAAAACATTTGACAAGGTGTGAATAATATCTCTTGACATGCATATATCTCAATGCATGCATAATATTAGGAAATGCAACATCATAGTTCAGAGGGAATCTTTACCTCATAATTCATCCATTTCAGTAAACCATTTAATCTGCATTTTTGCAGTTTTGAATAAAGTTGGGATAAGGGACTGCATATTGTATTAACAGGAAGTACAGGGAAAATCTCAGCAAGTCTGACAGCATTTGTGGAGAAAGAAACAAGAGTTAAATGTTTCAAGTTCAATACGACTCTTCTTCATAACTGAAGATAGAAACGTGATGGGTTTCATGCTGCTGACAAAAAAGGGGACAGTCAGATGGAACTAAAAAGGTCAGGGATAGGTTACAGATTAGGGAGCTTAAAGGGCAAAGATGTCATGGAATAAAAGGCAAAGGAAGTGATAATAGTTCAGATAAAGAAATAAGACATTAGTCGAGAGCGAGTGTTAATAGCAGAATAAAGGACCGTTCTGTGAAAGCAAAAAAAAACATGAAAACAAGATACAGACTAGCACCTGACAAAAAACAGTTCAAAATGGAGGAGAGTTCACACATCGGTTTGTTGCAGTGTTCAGTGATGTCCAATACAAGCAAGAGGAATAGGCACGTTACAGCCTTCTGGACTCAAGACTGAGTTCAATAACTTCAGACTGTGAATTTATCCTCCATTTTGAGTTGTGTTTTATTTTTGCCAAGTGCTAGTCTGTATCTTGTTTTCATGCTTCTGCTTTAACAGAACTGTCCTTTATTCTGCCATTAACTCTTAGCCTGGTGTCTTGTTTCTCTATCACAACCATTACCACTCCCTTTGTGTTGTGCTCTATGACATCATTTTTAATTTAACCTCCCCAGCCTCTAACTTATTCCTGACCTTGTTTTTTGTTCTACTTTATTCCCACCCCAAACACTTTTACAACAGCATGAAAATCATCACATTTCAACTTTTCCAGTTGTTCTGGTTTTGATTTTAAATTTCCAGCATTCACAATATTTTGCTTTTATTTTACTGCACACTGCATTCTCAGGACAGCATTAAAGCCCTTGATAAAGGTGCAACTTCCTCCAGTTAAATACTTGTAAACTTGTTGTCATTGTCTTTGGCTCCCAGCCACACCTTTATGCCATTGCTTTAGAGTTCATGAATCTCCCAAATTGCTACTTTGAAATTAGTCCGGGGGTGCAAAGCCTCAGTCATCTTATTTAAGTTTGAGCAGGGTTCTGTTTTTTGGGGGCGGCACAGTGGTTAGTACTGCTGCCTCACAGCGCCAAGGATCCGGGTTCGATTCCCAGCTTGGGTCACTGTGCGGAGTTTGCATGTTTTCCCCGTGACTGCATAGGTTTGCTCCGGGTGCTCCAGTTTCCACCCAAACTCCAAAGATGTGCAGGTTAGGTGGATTGGCCGTGCTAAATTACCCCTCAGTGTCAGTAGGACTAGTTAGGGTAAATGCATGGGGTTATGGGGATAGGGCCTGGGTGGGATTGTGGTTGGTGCAGACTTGATGGGCTGAATGTCCTCCTTCTGCACTAAGATTCTATGATTGCTAACTCCTAACCTATTTCAACCTCCAGAATGTTCCTTGCCTCTGTTCCCAAATCTCTGCTGCTGCCACCACCAAGTCCAATTTCCATTATTTCAAGATGCAACTTGTTGAATGTGCTGAGCTGCCCTCCATTTCCCCTGCAAACTACTTATCTAAATTGTAAACCATAACTTGCCCGTGCCTCCCCCTTCATTGCCCAACAACTTCATCCTCCCCAAACTTCAGTAACTTGTTGTACCCAAGTGGATCTACTTAATCATCCTTGTTCAAATCCCTCATGTCCTCATCCATCCTCCTATTTCACCAGTGTCTCCTGCTGTATATACCTGCATTCTTCAAATATTGAAGAATTTCTCATTCCCTTCTTCTCGTACACAATCACCATTAGCTATTTAGTTCCTATGGAATTCTGGATTTCATGACAAACCCATTCATTTCACCACCATCCTACTTTCAAAAGCTTCCTTAAAATCCTTTCCTTCAAATTGCCTTTGCATCCTCTCCATAGTCTCTGATCTTGCTTAGTATATACTTCATGGAATAGTGCTGAGATGCTATCCTCTACTTATGTGTTTAATAGATGTAAATTGTTGTGTTAGCCAACGTATATTGTCCTATAAGCTACGGTACCAAAGCAAACAATAATTGGCAAATCACAACATAAATTTTTCAATACAACTTGACTTTTTAAACCAAACAAAGTTGTGCGCAGCATCAATGTTAGCTTGAGTGAGATTAAAGGTCAGAGGTACATTCTATTTACAAATGTAACCATAGTTCATACTTGTAGTTTCAATATACTTATATTGAAACAAGGGATTCTAAGTTTTTTAACAGTATGCACACCATAAACCTCTTTCATGCTTAACTAAGTATTCTCATTAGTTTGTATATATCTCAATCTGTGGACAGCAGATACTACTATCCAACAACAAAGCAATTGTTCCAAGAATAGCCATTTACAGACTTTCAGCACATGAAATTTCAACAATTCCACGGGAAACTGAGAAGCTTGTGCTTTGCAACTCATAATCTAAAGGTTTGTGAGCCTCATGTGTCCCACAGGTGACTATTTGAATGCCAGATGCAATTAGGGCGATGACTCCTCCTACACTGTTTTCTACAATCAATAACGGCCTACCATTTAAACATCTGAATAAAATGCATCAGCTTCAGAGTAAATCTTGAGACACCACATACTATTGCTCACAGAGCCAGCATGTATTACAAGATCCAGGACATGCTGCAAATCAGTTTCTTTCCAATGAGATCGAGGGAAAATTTGCCTTTTACAATATCTGCCATTTAGGCTTCCCCAAATTAATCCAAATGAAGTTTCTATATCAAATCAATAGTATAAAAAAACAGCATCTCTCTGTTCTATCCAGACTGGCTAAAGGACTGGTCCAGGAGGGAGGGCTTTATTTTCATAGACCAATGGGAGGTTTTCAGGAGAGGATGGCACCTGTACAAGAGGGAGGGGTCACAACTAAGTTGGAAGGGCACAAATATCCTGGCTGGGAGCTTTGCTAGTGCAGTTCGGGGGGGTTTAAACTAGTATGGCAGGGGGGTGGGGATCAAACTATTAGGTCTATAAGTGTGGTGGCTGGGGACGAGCTTGGGGCTGGGACAAGGCTGGCAAAGAAGAAGAGCACTCTGGGGGAGGACGACCTCACTGAGCCTGGGGGTCTGGAGTGCTTATACTTCAATGCAAGGAGCGTAGCAGGTAAAACAGACGAACTTGGGGCCTTAATGCGCACGAGGAATTTGGATGTGGTTGCGGTGACAGAGACTTGGTTGAAAGAGGGACAGGACTGGCAGCTGAATATTCCAGGGTACAAGTGTTTTAGGCGAGACAGAGGAGGGGCCAAAAGAGGTGGGGGAGTAGCGGTATTGGTTGGAGAGCATCTTACAGCGGTGCAGAGGGAGGACAATTCGGAGGAGTCGTGTAGCGAGTCACTCTGGGTGGAGCTTAGAAACAGGAAAGGCGCAGTCACTATGTTGGGGGTGTACTACAGGCCCCCCAACAGCCCAAGGGAAGTGGAAGAATGGATATGTCAGGAGATACTGGATAGGTGCAGGAAATATAGGGTTGTTGTAGTTGGAGACTTCAATTTCCCTGGTATAGACTGGAAATCGCTGAGGGCAGGGACTCTGGATGGGGAGGAATTTGTAAAATGTGTACAGGAGGGTTCGTTGGAACAATATGTGGACAGCCCGACTAGAGAGGGGGCTATACTGGACCTGGTACTGGGGAATGAGCCCGGTCAGGTCTTCAAAGTTTTGGTTGGGGAACATGTGGCAAATAGTGACCACAATTCTGTTAGCTTTAGGATAGTGATGGAAAAGGATGAGTGGTGTCCCAAGGGTAAGGTGTTGGATTGGGGGAAGGCTAACTTTATTGGGATCAGGCAGAAATTGGCAGCTCTTGATTGGGAGAGGCTGTTTGAGGGTAAATCCACATCTGGTATGTGGCAGTCTTTTAAGGAACGGTTGTTAGGGCTACAGGACAAGCATGTGCCTGTAAAAAAGGATAGGAAGGGTAGGATTAGAGAACCGTGGATAACCAGGGAAATTGAGGGACTGGTCAAAAGGAAAAGAGAGGCGTATGTTAGGTCCAAGCAGCTAAAAACGGAGGGAGCTCTGGAGGAGTACAATGAAAGTAGGAAAATACTCAAACGGGGAATTAGAAGAGCAAAAAGGGGTCACGAAATGTTCTTGGCAGACAGGATTAAGGAGAATCCCAAGACATTTTATTCATACGTTAGGAACAAAAGGGTTGTTAGGGAAAAAATCGGACCTCTCAGGGACAAAAGTGGGGACTTATGCTTGGAGCCCAAAGAAGTAGGGGAGATCCTAAATGAATACTTTGCGTCGGTATTCACAAAGGAGAGGGATGTGTTGACTGGGAGTGTCTCGGAGGGGAGTGTTGAACCGTTGGAGAAAATCTCCATTACAAAGGAGGAAGTGTTAGGTTTGTTAGAGAATATAAAGACTGACAAATCCCCAGGGCCTGATGGAATCTATCCAAGGCTGCTCAGGGAGACGAGAGGTGAAATCGCTGGGCCTCTGACGCAAATCTTTGTCTCGTCACTGGACACAGGTGAGGTCCCAGAGGATTGGAGGATAGCCAATGTGGTCCCGTTATTTAAGAAGGGTAGGAAGGATAACCCGGGTAATTATAGGCCGGTGAGCTTGACGTCCGTGGTGGGGAAGTTGTTGGAGAAGATTCTTAGAGATAGGATGTATGCGCATTTAGAAAGGAATAAACTCATTAACGATAGTCAACATGGTTTTGTGAGAGGGAGGTCATGCCTCACTAACCTGGTGGTGTTTTTTGAAGAAGTGACCAAAATGGTTGACGAAGGAAGGGCCGTGGATGTTGTCTATATGGACTTTAGTAAAGCGTTTGACAAAGTCCCTCATGGTAGGCTAGTGAAAAAGGTTGGATCCCATGGGATAAAGGGGGAGGTGGCTAGATGGGTGGAGAACTGGCTTGGTCATAGAAGACAGAGGGTGGTAGTGGAAGGGTCTTTTTCCGGCTGGAGGCCTGTGACTAGTGGTGTACCGCAGGGCTCTGTATTGGGACCTCTGTTGTTTGTGATTTATATAAATGATCTGGAAGAAGGAGTAACTGGGGTGATCAGCAAGTTTGCGGACGACACAAAACTGGCAGGACTTGCAGATAGTGAGGAACATTGTCAGAGGCTACAGAAGGATATAGATAGGCTGGAAATTTGGGCAAGGAAATGGCAGATGGAGTTCAATCCTGATAAATGCGAAGTGATGCATTTTGGTGGGAATAATGTAGGGAGGAGCTACACGATAAATGGAAGAACCATAAAGGGTGTAGAGACGCAGAGGGACCTGGGTGTGCAAGTCCACAGATCTTTGAAGGTGACGTCACAGGTGGAGAAGGTGGTGAAGAAGGCATATGGCATGCTTGCCTTTATAGGACGGGGCATAGAGTATAAGAGTTGGGGTCTGATGTTGCAGATGTATAGAACGTTGGTTCGGCCGCATTTGGAATACTGCGTCCAGTTCTGGTCGCCACACTACCAGAAGGACGTGGAGGCTTTGGAGAGAGTACAGAGGAGGTTTACCAGGATGTTGCCTGGTATGGAGGGGCTTGGTTATGAGGAGAGATTGGAGAAACTGGGGTTGTTCTCCTTGGAAAGACGGAGGATGAGGGGAGATTTAATAGAGGTGTATAAAATTATGAAAGGCATAGATAGGGTGAACGGTGGGAAGCTTTTCCCCGGGTCGGTGGTGACGTTCACGAGGGGTCATAGGTTCAAGGTGAAGGGGGGGAGGTTTAACACAGATATCAGAAGGACATATTTCACACAGAGGGTCGTGGGGGCCTGGAATGTGTTGCCGGGCAAGGTGGTGGAGGCGGACACACTGGGAACGTTTAAGACTTATCTAGACAGCTATATGAACGGAGTGGGAATGGAGGGATACAAAAGAGTGGTCTAGTTTGGACCAGGGAGCGGCGCGGGCTAATTGTTCCTTGTTTCTCGTTTCAAGGCTTCATTCTATGATCATCTTGCTGGTGCCAGTACAGAGCGAGACTGCGGATAGTTGGGAACCTGTCTCGGGGGCAGGGAATTCATATAAGTGTTCGTGGAAGTGGAAATGACTAGGGTTGGGAAGCATTTTCCGATCAGGGCCATTGTGATCTCCTGGACTCGTTTCGATCGCCACAGGGGGTCGGAGAGGAATTTCCCAGAATTCTTTTCCCCATATTGGCCCTGGGGTTTTTCACTCTGGGTTTTCGCCTCTCCCTGGAGATCACATGGTCTGGAATGGGGGGGTGGGGGTGAGTTAATAGGTTGTAATGAACAAAGCATCGTAGCTGTGAGGGACAGCTCGGTGGATAGGATATTGGTATGTAGATAGGCTGGAAAATTGGGCGGGGATCCTGGATTCAGGATTCAATCCTGGACCGGGGAGCAGCGCGGGCTTGGAGGGCCGAAGGGCCTGTTCCTGTGCTGTATTGTTCTTTGTTCGATGCTTTCCTGTGCTCAAATCAGATAGCTGTATAAATGTCTGAAAATAAATGTTAAAGCAGACTCACTGTAATCGATATGCCAAGTCCTTCATGATCCTCTTTGACCAACAATACTTTCCGAATTGGCCCAACACCTTGGTTCTTCCTTATGATGTCTGGGTCCTAATTCAGGATGGAAAAAAATAAATTTTTAAACATGAAAATCAAAATATGCTCTCAATATTAATCATTCTTAGCAGAAGACTGTAGAAAAAAAATGCTTAACACTTTCTTGCCAAATAAAAAGTGAATGAATTGGATTTTTTATCTAATGTTGACAAATGATTTATAATAGTCCACTGAAGCATTAAGAACATAAGGCTCTAGTGAAATCTAATCTTCTTACAATCAATGATAAATTAGCAACTGAACTCAAACAGTCTAACAGGATAATCAGTAAAAACTTGGGAGTCCGATTTAAGTTAAGAATGCAACAATATTATTAGAATATTCAGAATTCAGAATATTCAGAATTCTTATTATTCAAAAATTCCAGCTCTGCCAGAGGTGATATATACTGCTGCTTATCCCCGGTATCATTCTATTAACTCTCTTTTTCATCCACTTGAAGGCCTTGATATTGTGGTGCTCACAATTGAATACAATGCTGCTTTTCTGCATGAATTACTTTTAAGTACGTGAAATCTAATTAGAGCTGTAGTAATTCATTAGAAATGATTTAGAACTTACAGGAATCATTCAGCCCATCTGCTGAACCTGTCTATCTTAATACTAATTTCCCTGTTTTCTTCTATATCCTCTCTTTTCAAATACTTGGTCAATCCATCTTTGAACGATTGTCACAATATCAACAACTTGTGGTCAAACATCCCATGTTCTAACAACCCTGATTTTTAAAAAGACACAACTTCCTTGTTCATTCTTCCAGTGACAATTCTGAGTAATTGTTCTTTCGTAACCAAGAGAAAATGCTTAGGAAACATTAATCAGACCCTCCCTTCAGTATTCTCTATTGCAGACAAATAAAAGTCTCAGCTATACAGACCTTTCATCATGACTACAACTTCTCATTCTAATATAATTCTAATGAATCTTGGCTGTGCCCTTACCACGGCTCCAATATCCTTCCTATAATGGAGATGCTCAGAACCAAACACAATACTCCAACTATGGTCTATTTAATGTTGGCAACAATTTCAACAATAGTTCCTTGCTTTTATATTGAATGTCAATGTCCTGATGAATAAAACCCAGAATCCCAGTTAACTTTTTTTTTAACCCTTTCAATCTAAACCCTTACTTTTAAAGATCCATGTATCTGTACCTAATAAACCTCTGTTCAGGGCCTTACCATTCAAGCTATACTTCCATTCATTGATTATTTTCCAAAATATACCGATCTGTATTGAACTGCATTTGCCAAGCCTGTTAATTTGTTTGCATCCCCCTAAAATATCTTGTGTTATTTCTCAAGTGTTTTTCATTTTTCCTAATTTATCATATGGGCCTTAAAGGTTTGTCTTAAAGGGATAGATTACATAGGATGTTTTCATGCAAAAAAGAATCCATGTGCGGAATGCTCTACTGCAAGGTGAACAAGAAAAGCTAATCCTATTAGCATACAGTACTAGGGCTAGGGCACACATTTAAAAGTTTTGGGCAAGAAATGCAGGAGGCAATGTGAGAAAAGAAAATGACTTGTATTTATATAATGCTCTTCACAACCACTGGATATCTCAAAGTGCTTTAGATAATTATTGATTGTTTAAAAACTTCCCCACCATTGATGTTAAGCTAGCTGGCATGTAGTTGCTGAGCTTATCCTTATCCCCTGTTCAATATTTGGAATTCTCTAGTCGGCTGACACCACCCCTGTATTCAAAGAGGATTAGAAGAGTATGGCCAATGCCTCGGCAATTTCTACCCTTACTTTATTCAGTATCCTCCAATGCAGCTGATCCAGTCCTGGTGACATATCAACTTTAAATACATTCAATCTTCATAATATCTCCCCTTTATCAATGTTTAGCTAACCCAGTGACTGAACGACCTCCTCTTTCACTGCGAACTTAGCAGCATCTTCTCACTTGGTTAAGATAGTCGCAATTAATTATTTAGTGCCTCAGTCGTACCCTCTGCCTCCATGCATAAATCCCTAATTGCACAGCTCTAGGGGATTTTCATTAATTGGAAAGCTTTTCATTAACACACAATATTATCTTTTACCGGAAAATTGAAAATTTTAGTTCTACTTACATGCCCAGGCGGCGTGGGCAGAGGTCGTTTAGGGTCATTGCGTCCTCGACATGCCCTAATAACAGTTTTATGTCTGTGAAGATGTATTTCTGCTTCCAGCTGATTCCAGAGTTTATCATGAGCAGGTCCTTTCATGTCTCGACCCAAAAGTTGGATTTGTTGCACTCTGCACAAAAATATTAGAAAGGTTGATGTCTTTGCTCTTAAACATGTCAACAAATGTAAGACTGTTTGCTTGCTGAACCAGTGCCTGACCGAGTTAAAACTCCTTTCCATCTGAATAGGAATATCAAATGTACCATGAAATCAAAACAGGAAATGTTGAAAATGCACAGTGAACATTTATGACAGAACAACAGGCAGGTATTTCAGGTGTGAGCATTTCACCTTTAGATGCTGAACACTGAGTTGTCAACATTTTCTGTTTATATTTCTCATTTCAGACTCTACATAAAATGCACCACATGGATTGTGTGTGTTTGTGTATACATAGATGTGAATTGAGATCAATTGAAACTCTATATATAAAACATACATTACTCATCAATGAAAAAGAATATGCATTCCGCTTCTCTTCAGCGCAAATTGTGACAATTTCCCTTTAACCCCTTAAAATGCTATTGTATAACTGCATCACAGCTTCAAACAGTAAAGCTAAATTATTTCACTTGTTTAATTAGTTACATAATAGAGATATTAAAACAATGTTTGAAATCCCCAACTTGTTTTCTATTGGAAATGTTTTAATAGTCATCAAGAATGATCACTCACCTGCCAGCCAGCTCCTTATCCAGGTATTTAGCAGCCAGCCTCGCACCATATACCTCAGCTTGTAGAACTGCTATATGACGACGTAAGGCATCATTCTCCTTTCTGAGCAGTTTTACATCAGCTTCTAGCTTTGCTTCCTTCACTTTTTCTTTCTTATTTGATTCTAATTCTTTTTCCTTTCCAGAAAATGTAGACATTAGTTACCAACATAGATAATTGGCCCAATTAGAATATAGTGTTCTTTGCAGTCACAAGCATTGCCAATATTGTGATGCCTCTTCACTTAACAATATGAAACCCAAAATCTAAAGGCGGCTTAGGTTGACTTTGGCCCAAGCCACCAACAAACTGTTCTGGTAGAGGACTCAAATGAGAAGGAAAATTGTATTTTACAAGACTGTAATACCAATAGGTAAAGCACAGCTTCAAACTTGGAAAGAGAATTTAGCAATACTAAACTATAAACAATAAATGTCACTCCATTTTGCTTGATAATCCCTCAATCTGTGAAAAAGCTAAAAAAAAAACATATGGAAGTATGCAGGAATTGGTGCAATACATAATTTACTTTTACATAATTATCTTAAGCATCATAAATCTAGTGGCTGTTATAACCATCACATGCTGCTCTTAAGACAAAAAATATTCATTGCACTTGAAAGCATTTATAAAGATTATCTTCGTTCTGAGAAATGGCACAAGGAAGAAAAGTGTAATGAAATTTTCTTAATGCCAACATTACTATGAAATGCAGAATGTGTTTTTTTTAAAACAGATGTTATATCTAGATTAAAACCTCTGAAAATGTATAATACCTTTTATTAAAATGCCTGAAGTTAAAAACATTAATCTGACCAAAATTAGCAGAAATGTCAGTTTTCTTAGGCTGAGCAAATTATTTTTAAAACTTGTTCTAATCTATCATTGTTGTGCACAGTAATAAAAATAATCAAGGTTTGACATTTATGAAAGTAACGTGCTCTCAGCCAACAGTCAAACCAGTGTTTCGGTCCAAAAATATATTTTCTTGTGTGACTTATAATGAAAGAGTAAAACTGATAGAAGGCAGTGACAGTTGTCAGTCAATCCACAAATAAACACTTACCATGTCATCCAATGAAAGGACAGACTTGGGACAGGAAAGAGAAAGGAGTTAGAGAGATAGCAGACCCATAAATACATTTAAAAGGAGAAATCAGTGAATTTTGTCCAAAAGCAGAGCAGGGCTAATATTCCAATATTAATGGCTGTCTGATTCCACTGGATGGTTACTTTAGTGAATGAAGAAACACTAGGTTAAACAAACAATGGGGCGGCACAGCGGTTAGCACCGCTGCCTCACAGCGCCAGGGATCCGGGTTCGATTCCCGGCTTGGGTCATTGTGTGGAGTTTGCACGTTCCCTCCGTGTCTGTGTGGGTTTCCTCCGGGTGCTCCGGTTTCCTCCCACAATCTGAAAGACATGCTTGGTTAGGTGCACTGGCCATGCTAAATTCTCCCTCAGTGTACCTGAACTAGGTGCCAGAGTGTGGCGACTAGGGGATTTTCACAGTAACTTCATTGCAGTTAATATAAGCTTGTGACTAATAAATAAACTTGAACTTTTTTAATTTGCATATCCAAAATAAAATACACTAATGGGCCAAATAAAGTGAAGAAAATTGCACAGTACAGCTTTTGAAAGTTATTCACAGAGAGTGCTGCTCAGAGAAAAGCTGAAAGACTACAAAATTGTAGCCCACCTCAGATGTGCGACAGATGACAGGACACCAACCACTGCCAGGTAAGGTAGCAAGTAGGCTGTTTAAATACTATATACCTGCCTTTCAGGCCTTGGGAAACACACATGATGAAGGAAGATGGGACTGTTTCAAGAAAAGCTGAGTGCATTTACAGTGCAGTCTGTGGCCTGGTGGAGCAGGAGTGTTTCCTCCCACGCTATCAAGTTTAACTTCTTCCCTGTCAGAATCATTCCACCACTATACACTTACTCCTCCAGGTATTAGTGACCCCTGCCCTTGGCCCAGAGTGCCACAAATGTTCCCAACAACACAGCTGCAGTCTTACTACTTGCTTCTTGGGGGCGTAGTCCCCTCCAGAGCATTTCCTGCTCAGCAGACAGCCAAGTCTGCCAATCAGGTCAGCTTCAGGGCAGGAAATCTGCCTGTGGGTTAAAACTCCACAACATGCAGAGAACCTGGAATTCCAGAACATAGCTCTGCCCCACTACCGAGCTCGCGGGATGCTCCTCTATCAATAGCAAGGCCACTGACACAGGGTTTCTACATAAGAGTCTAAACAGGCAATTCAAGAAGACTGCATCATGGAAGATTATAGGGACAGCATTTGATTTTATTTCATTCATTTCATTGGATAGAATGTCATGGCAATTTCCAAGTTGCACAGGTTCCATATGGGAGCATCTGATTTCAGAGCGACTCATTATGATTCTTGGCTGAGAAATCGGCAGCAGTATAGCACAACAATGTCTCTCAGTTATCTGGGAAAGTGGGTATGGGAGGAAGAAAGATCAATCACATTTTCAACTGTTTATCATTATTCATCAGTCTCTTGCTGATTATGTGCATGCGCCAGCGCATAGGGATGGCATCACTTTCTAGGCTCAAAATGACAAATATAACAATTAGAGTGAAATATCAAATGAGGGGCTGAAAAAAAAACACCAGGGAACTGATCTTCCAAAATAATCACCGTCTCTGGGAGAAATAGTTGAACACATTTTCCGGCCCTTTGAATTTCGTGACTAGTTAGATTGAAGAGAATTGACTTGAAGAAGTTATTTACCTTGAAATAAATGCATCCTAAATAACGCTCAACTAAACATTACTCATTAATTCAAAACTAAAACTTTGTTGCTGGTTTCAATTTTTAGCTAAGACATACCAGCTTAGCCTTGATTGAGCTGGAGTCAACATTCTGCCCGGTTTTGGCATGTAGCTGCAGTTGGACTGCATGAAGCTGGAGGAGCTGATCATGGACTTCTTTTTCTAGCACGACTTTCTCAGCCTGGGTATTGATCAACTCTGACTTCAGGTCCAGCAGCTGAGCCTAGAGAGCAAAATGAAAAGCAAATGGTTAACAGCTGAAAACAATATGAGCAATGTAAAGATCACATTTTTCATTTTACACAAGGATTGTATTTTAGGGTTTAATTTTTTTTTACACATAATAAATACACACAGAATATGTACACTAGATTCTATGTCCCTCATCAAATATATGGAACCGGATATACCCAAGTCTTGTCTTCAGGGGTAAAAGTTTTCTTCAGCACTTCAGGAACTCAACCAATTTAAACAAAGACAACTTTATAGAAATAACCACTGTACCCTTAATTGTCTGTGGTATACTTCTGCAGTGCAGGAGGCCTTGTAGCACAGCTGGTAGCTCCCCGGCCTCTAGTCAGAGCTCTGGGTTAGGGCTGGATGGCCAAGGAAGGGGTTTCATAACACAGTCAACAGGTTGAGTATCAAGCTGCAAAATCCTTCCAACATACCAATGGCAGGCTGTAAGAGCGGGAGAGACCCCTGGTCAGCAATGATTGAAGCGTAGTGACAGACTAGTGAGCCGTTCCAGGAAAAACTAGCTATAAAAACAGATGAAAGTCTGCCTTGTGCACCACTAGGTGTGGAAAGAGAAACAACAACAAACAATTCTTCAGCAGCAAAAGATACTCAATCTATGGGGAAGTGCATACACTTGATGATTTGGTCAAGTTAAATTTATATGCCCAGCTTATGGTAATATTTTTAATTTATTCTTTCTTTCAGACACAATGATTTAATAATAATGTTCTGCATAATCAAATCACAGCAACATTAAGTATGCAAACAACCAAGAAGAATTTTTTTTATATGCAGTAAAATATTTCCCTTGTAGCTCAAACAATAAACAGGAAATAAGTAACTTTCTACAGTGTGAAGCACTGCACTATACTGTAAACGTAGGAACATATGACGTGACCATGTTTGACATTCTGGGCAGTTTGCCAAACAGGTTATATCCAACTCATAGCATTAACTGCACTACCACATCCTGAAGACTCTCAAATTTCACTGCCATCTACCCTTGTGTCAGGGTACATTTGAGCAATGTTTTTTAGCATAATTTGTAATTTTTGATATGCCTCGTCTATTCATCTACTCTCAGGGTGGGTGATTTTCTGTGTTACATGCATTGGCTTTCACCTTGGTATTTTAGTTTAAGAAAAGGTTGTAACAAACCCCATGTGGTCATTGCCAAAGGACTAAATATTTCACACTAAAGTAGTGGACAGGCTTTGGGGAGTCAGATGATGAGTTACTCACCACAGAATTCCCAGTCAGGTTGTAGTCACTCAACTTATGTGGTTAGTCCAGTTAAGTTTCTAGGTATGGTGGGGGATTCAGCAACGGTAATCCCGTTGACGGTCAAGGGTACAAGGTTACGCTCTTGTTGGAGATAGTATTATATGGCACTTGTGGGGTGAGAATGTTACTTGCTGCTCATCAGTCCAAGCCTGAATTTTGTTATTTGCATTACTGCAGGTAAGCACATTCTCCTTTATTATCTGAGGAATTATGGATGGAATTGAATACTATACAATCATCAGCAAATATCCCCACTTTTGACCTTAAGATGGTTGGACCTAGGACAATGCCCTGAGAAACTACTTCGATGATATCCCGGGCCTGAGATCCCCCAGTAGGCACAACCATCTTCCTTTGTGCGAGGTATGTTTCCAGCAACTGGCATGTTTTCCCGGTGATTCCCACTGACTGCAATTTTATGAAGGTTCCCTTGATGCCATAACTGGTAAACTACTGCCTTGATGTCAAGGGTGGTCACGCTCAGCTCACCTCTAGAATTCAGCTCCTGTCCATGTTTAGATCAAGGCTGAAGCTGAATGGTCCTGGAGGAACCCAAACTGAGCCCAAAACCTTTTCCATGAGAAGATTGTTTGCAAGTGCAGCTTGATAGCACTGCTGAAGACCCTTCATCACTTTGCTGATATTTGAGTGTACTGATGGGATGGAAATTTCCACATTAGATTTATCTGACTTTTGTGGGTGGGACAAACAAACAATTTTCCACCTTGTTGGACTGATGTACTGGAACAGCTTGGGCTGTTGACAGATTTTACAGCTGAATAACTTGCTAACCCAATTGAGACTCATAAGGAGACAACCACAAAGAATTGTTGCCATTCCAAATAGGGGTGGCAGGTTTTCTTCCCTGAATCAGTTGGTTTATGACAATTTTCACAGTCACTTTTCCTGGTGCATTTCACAAATTATCAGATTTATTGAACTGGGTTTTACAACTTGCTATAGTGGGAATTGAACTTGCAGCTTCTGGGAAGTCCCATATCATAGCCATTACACTACCATACCTTAAATAGAAAATGCTATGAATACTCAGCTAATCTGGCAGCATCTGCGGAGAAGGTGACAAGAGTTAACAATTCAGGTCTGTGATCTTTAAGAATTGTTCTGATGAAAGGTCAATGCCTGAAACATTAATTATTTCTCTCTCCATGGATGCGGCCAGATTTGTTGAGTATTTCCAGCCATTTTTGTTTTTATTTTCAGATTTCAGCATCCACAGTATTTTGCTTTCATTGTTTGCCAATACTCACATGCAAGATGCTAACATCATGATATTTAGAATCATAAAATAACTACATTAGTGCAGAAGGAAGCCATTCAGTCCATCGAGCCTGCACCGACAACAATCCCACCCATGCCCTATATATTCCCTGAACCCCACGTATTCACCCATTAATCCCCCTGACACCAAGGGGCAATTTAGCACGGCCAATCAACCTAACCCACACATCTTTGGAGTGTGGGAAGAAACTGGAGCACATGGAGGAAACCAACACAGATACAGGGAGAACGTGCAAATTCCACACAGTCACCCGAGGCTGGCATTGAACCCGGGTCCCTGGCATTGTGAGGCAGCAGAGCTAACTACTGTGCCACCAACATCACAAGGTCACTGCAGACTCAAGTCATGTTGTTCATTATAATAGTACCAACAATAAATATGCAGCTGCTATTGGAACAATGCATTTAGTGGCTGCAGGAAGATTAGTGACGGTCAGAAAACCCCACATCTTCCAGTTTTGAAGTAATTTTGCATAAAAGCTGCAAATCAGGTCTAAAAATAAATTAATTAAAACACACAAAAGTCTCTGGAAGGAGAATGGTATTCGATTTAAAAGGTTAATCTTAAGGAATTTATACATGTAAAATCTGCAATAGTAGACCAAAGCAAATTATTTTCAAGGGCTTGAACTGACAAAAAATGCTTCAGCCTTTGAAGTGTTCCTCATAAGATGAATCTTTTCCTTTTACAAAAAGATTACATTTAATAGATGCACCAGTGCTGTTTAAGAACTATTGGATTTGCTTATCATCACATGCTGTGCAACAGTCTGCTGCAATTAGCCCACTTAAAATAACTGATTGTGCATTTCCACACACGACATACATGTCTATCACTGCAACAGATGGAGCATCTTCCCACGTTACATCATTTTGGGATCAGTCATAATGGGCAAGGTGCCATTTAGACTTCTACTTACATTAAGAATGGTTGCCTGGGTGGGATTGTGGTCGGTGTAGACTTGATGGGCCGAATGGCCTCCTTCTGCACTGTAGGGTTTCTACGCTTCTATGATTACTCACAAATCACCTAAGCTCCAAATTTAGAAGAGATCTATATTTTTCTCTTTCTCCTCTACAAATAAAATACTATGACCTGGATCAGGATTTCCGTAGAAGCAGGGGATAAATAAGGCCAGTTTGAAAAGGTTACTCCACTTACTGAAAGAGCCTAGTCGATAATAACCTGATCCGAAGTATGCGTGGATTAGATTTTTCACACAAAATATTTCACAAAAGCAACATAGTGTTTAATGGTCAGACAGTTATGACAGTGAATCACTGGATCAAGTATGATTCCCAATCCGAGTCAAATTAGCCGACCACAGCCAGGGCAGCTATTGAGTTGTTACTCTACTGCTCTCTCTACTATACCAAGGATTTGCTGAACATTCTATTCTTGAACCCAAGAGCCAAAAATCCTTGAAAGTGACTCAGTATTGTGACGATACTGAGCCTTTAAGAAATGTATTTTAATCACATTTCTTTGCAGGTCTTTTTTAAGGAGTTCCTTTGCAAGGTTTTATTGTTGCCGTCATGTCTGTAGCCGGTATCCTCTAATTGTTAGTGAAGCAATATAACGGACATCTTGTTTATTTTTAATCTGGCCTAATGCAGTGCCTGGGGTTTTATGACCCTTTTGAAATTGCTGGGTGGAGCATGTTTGACAGGTCAGGTGCTGCCTGGGAACAGTTTTTTTTTCCCCCCCACAGAAAAATCTACGGCTTTAGTTTCATTTTGCTCAGATGCTGTTTGGATGCGAGACAGAAAGCAGTGGCTGTTGTTTTCCCCCTCTCTCTGGAGTCGAAAATTCTGCTGTCTGTGAGTTGCTGTTAGAAGCTACTGGGAAAAGGCAGCATGTTCCTGCCTCTCTCTCTCCCCAGAGGGGTGCTGAAAGTCCCAGGGCTGGGAAGCCTCAGAGTTTTAATTCAACAGCCACAGGACCAATTCACAGCAGATGTTAAAAAGCTGCAAAATCCAGCAACACGTGAGCCTACTCACTTTATGTGCCAAGTCTGGAAAGAGGTGTTGTTTGACTTGGAACATCATTGTTAGCTGTTAAGGTTTATACAATATCATGGTTGTGCTTTGTAATTGGGAGAAGTCATGCTAATTTATCTTATTATATTTTAACTCTGATAAAAGTTTCCGAGTGGGTCACTTGAATCATACCTGGAGTGAAACACCTTATGCTCACCCGTGCCAAATTCAAAGGTAAAAACTTAGGATCTAGGCTATCTTCATAAAACACCTTGGAGTTTCTGGTCTGGATCATAACAGTATGGAAACTGGATATAAATGGTTGCTCTGACACAGTTTGCATAAGGGAGGCCAACACACATAAGAACATTTTCAAAAATCAACAGCACCATTAACACGCTCATCTAATCAAGATGACTACTGTAAGAAACCCAATGGCGGAAAACAATAATTTCAATGATTCAGCTGGAGTGGTGGGGGAGGTGAGGTTCCAAATTATTGGGGCGGCAGTGGTGGTGAAAGGACAGCCATCATGCTGAAAAACACCAGTTTTTTTTTACCTGACGTATTAGACAGAGAACGATGCATGGAATTATTGCAATGTGGGCAGAAACAAAATGATGAGATTTTTAAAATTGTACTGAACATAGATTCTGAGATGCCATGATTACTTAAAAGGCTTACCAGTTACAGCTCTGGTTCATACAAGCTCATGTTCCAGATTTATACTGGATTGATTCATTAAACTAGACAAAAGAAATTGCAGGCAAGGAGTTTTGCCTGAGGAATACCAGATTTATAGCTTTATTCCCTCTTATACCTCCCACATTTCACACTATGAAATCTGCAAAGATTACCAAGCATAACTGCTTACCTTGAAATAGAAAATGCAAACAAATGACATTTTAAGATCTCTTTGATGATTTTGTGTGACAGCTCAAATGTTCTGAGAGCTTATGGACCCTCACCCGCCCATCTATAAACCATGTCTGGGCAATAGAAATATAGAAAACAAAAGCCGAAGTAGGGCATTCAGCCCTTCAAGCCTGCTCCGCCATCCATTATCATGGCTGGTCATCAAATTCAATATCCTGATCCAGCCTTCCTTCAGTATCATTACACCCTCTGGAATAGGCTTAGCATGGCAAAACCACAAATATAAAAGTGATGAAATTATTTATGTTTAAAAATGAGTACATGCACATTTATCCATCACATAATTGCTATCTAGTGTCCGTCATTGCTGCCCCTGTAAATGTGACAAATGGCCTGTGGTTAGTTCCATTTTTCAGAATGTCACTTTTGAACTTCAGGAGGTTGCTCCAGAAAAGAAAATACAAAATATTACTTCCTGAGTTGTCTCCTACCAGCCATCTTAAGTCCTAAATTAAGACAAATATGTAATAACTAAAGGATGCACTCACCCTCTACAAGTTTATTATTAATAGAATCATAGAATCCTGCAGTACAGAAGGCGGCCATTCGGCCCATCGAGTCTGCATAGACCACAATCCCACCCTAACCCCATGCATTTACCCTAGCCAGTCCTCCTGACACTAAGACGTAATTTAGCATGGCCAATCAACCTAACCCGCACATCTTAAGAACACAAGAACTAGGAGCATGAGTAGGCCATCTAGCCCCTCGAGCCTACTCCGCCATTCAATAAGATCATGGCTGATGTTTTCGTGGACTTAACTCCACTTACCCGTCCGCTCACCATAACCCTTAATTCCTTTACTATTCAAAAATGTATCTATCCTTGCCTTAAAAACATTCAATGAGGTAGCCTCAACTGCTTCACTGGGTAGGGAATTCCACAGATTCACAACTGTGTGTG
This sequence comes from Mustelus asterias, assembly GCF_964213995.1. Classification (NCBI taxonomy): domain Eukaryota; kingdom Metazoa; phylum Chordata; class Chondrichthyes; order Carcharhiniformes; family Triakidae; genus Mustelus; species Mustelus asterias. The sequence continues at coordinate 68,758,391 of NC_135805.1, forward strand.
AAGAAGTTCCTCCTCAACTCAGTCCTAAATCTGCTTCCCCCTATTTTGAGGCCATGCCCCCTAGTTCTAGTTTCACCTGCCAGTGAAAACAACTTCCCTGCTTCTATCTTATCTATTCCCTTCATAATCTTATATGTTTCTATAAGATCTCCCCTCATTCTTCTGAATTCGAATGAGTAAAGTCCCAGTCTACTCAGTCTCTCCTCATAAGCCAATCCTCTCAACTCCGGAATCAACCTAGTGAATCTCCTCTGCACCCTCTCCGGTGCCAGTATATCCTTTCTCAAGTAAAGAGACCAAAACTGTACACAGTACTCCAGGTGTGGCCTCACCAGCACCTTAAACAGCTGCTAAATAACCTTGCTGTTTTTCAACTCCATCCCTCTAGCAATGAAGGACAAAATTCCATTTGCCATTGTGACAACTCCACTGGTCAATTAAAAGACAAATGCAAAAGGCTTTTTAAATAGTACAGAAGGTGCAGTTTATCAAAAGTTTAAATGAGTCTGTCGGTTAATTGTGGGGTGTTTGAACAACCGCTTTTAACGTTAAAGGTCTCTAACAGGACCATAACAATTGCATTTCGAATTCCATTTGGACAATAGCATTCTGCTACGTGTGAGCACACACCAGCTCTACGATACAGTTTCTTACTGAGGTGCAAGGCTGCAGAGAATGTCTTTTTTCCCTCCAATTAGTTTTATCCGTCTGGGAAGAGCTATCTATTGCAGTTATTGTCTCTAATCATTTCAGTCTATCTATGATAAAAGTTAAAGGTGTGGTACAACAGTAAGCTAAAAGGTATATTACAATTGATTCTTAGTGTGACAAGAGTTTTACATTGAACACGATATCAGCACAAGTCAAAGGATGGTTCTCCAAGTTGTTCATGGGTGTAGACCGGCCTGCTCTACAGGTTTAGCAGGTAGTTAGAATAACGATCACATTTCCACCCGATATCCACTTAGGAATAACAATATTAGTAAGCTCACACTACCCACTCTTTAAAAACAATTGTCCTTTTCTTACTGCCTTTCTCTTCTTGACAGCACACATGATTTCCTGCAGCATAGTTGCACTTTGCAGAGATTCAAAGTGGCCATGATTGATCACCATCTTATCTACTGGGGCAGCGCACTGCAGGTTATCTTGTCCTCATCTAACATTTGTGCTTCAGCATAGCTTGCAGGCAACAATCAGCCCTGGGGCAATTTTCCCCTTCCTCACTGAGGACCAGGCAAGTCTAAAAGATCAGCACAGAATCACATCTGGAACTTCCTTGATTATCTTGTTGAGTTACTCAGTGAAGGAACTTCTTGCAACACCGGTGGAGCACAATCTATCCCAGGAAATTTCAAGCGAATTTCATTTAATATGCTTGATCACAGCTCCCTGCTGAAATTGAGCTTTTCTTTTCTGTTTCCACATTGAGGGGAAGAGAAGAATGAAGTTTTCCAGGTGTTGAAAATCACAGTACTTCAAAAATTTATTCGACTATTTATTTCCAATATTAGAGCATAGAACATTACAGCGCAGTACAGGCCCTTCGGCCCTCGATGTTGCGCCGACCAGTGAAACCAATCTAAAGCCCCTCTAATCTACACTATTCCAATATCATCCATATGTTTATCCAATAACCATTTGAATGCTCTTAATGTTGACGAGTCCACTACTGCTGCAGGCAGGGCATTCCACGCCCTTACTACTCTCGGAGTAAAGAACCTACCTCTAACATCTGTCCTATATCTATCACCCCTCAATTTAAAGCTATGTCCCCTCGTGTTAGCCATCATCATCCGAGGAAAAAGGCTCTCACTATCCAACCTATCTATTCCTCTGATCATCTTGTAAGCCTCTATTAAGTCACCTCTTAACCTTCTTCTCTCTAACGAAAACAACCTCAAGTCCCTCAGCCTTTCCTCATACGATTTTCCCACCATACCAGGCAACATCCTGGTAAATCTCCTCTGCACCCTTTCCAACACTTCCACATCCTTCCTATAATGCGGCGACCAGAACTGTACGCAATACTCCAAGTGCGGCCGCACCAGAGTTTTGTACAGTTGCAACATGACCTCCTAGCTCCGAAACTCAATCCCTCTGCCAATAAAAGCTAACAGACCATACGCCTTCTTAACAATCCTATCAACCTGGGTGCCAACTTTCAGGGATCTATGCACATGGACACCCAGATCCCTCTGTTCATCCACACTACCAAGTATCTTACCATTAGCCCAGTACTCTGTATTCTTGTTACTCCTTCCAAAGTGAATCACTTCGCACTTTTCCGCATTAAACTCCATTTGCCACCTCTCAACCCAGCTCTGCAGCTTATCTATGTCCCTCTGTAACCTGCCACTTCCCTCCGCACTGTCTACAACTCCACCGACTTTAGTGTCATCCGCAAATTTTATACTTTAACAAAATGATAAGGACACTTAAGTATTTTCTACAAATTACAGCTAGGCACACAGCTGCTGATGGACTATTCAACCTACTAAAACACTAAGAAGTGCAGGCTACAAAAAAGAACATTAGTGAGTGTTGCTGGCAATGCCACCATTTATTGCACATTGCTAATTGCCCTTTAGAACGATGTTGCGTTTAAAGTTTATTTGTTAGTGTCACAAGTAGGCTTACATTAATACTGCAATGAAGTTACTGTGAAAATCCCCTTGTTGGCACATTCCGGCGCCTGTTCAGGTAACTGAGGGAGAATTTAGCATGGCCAATGCACCTAACCAGCACATCTTTAGCACTGTGGGAGGAAACTGGAGCACCCGAAGGAAACCCACGCAGACATGGGGAGAACATGCAGACTCCACACAGACAGTGACCCAAGCCGGGAATCAAACCCCGATCCCTGGTGCTGTAAGGCAGCAGTGCTAACCACTGTGCCACCATGCTGCCGGTGAACTGCCTTCATGAACCACTGCAATCTGTATGGTATAGACACTCTCACAGAGCTGCTAGTGTGTGTTTCAGGAATTTGGCCTAGCGACAAAGAAGGAATGGTAATATAGTTCCAAGTCAGGATGGTGTATGTGCTTACATACGTACATACAAATTAGGAGCCTGCTTCGCCATTCAATAAGATCATGGCTGGTCTGTCTGTGACCTCAACTTACCATTCCGCCTACCCCAAAAAACCTTTGACTCCCTTGTTAGTCAAGAATCTATCACTGCCTTAAAAATATTAATTGACCCTGCTCCACCACTCTCTGGGAAGAGAGTTCCAAAGATTCAACAAATCTCAAAAAAATTCTCATCTCCATCTTGAATTGGAGGCCCTTTTTTTTTAAAACTATATCCCTTTCAACATACACTTTTTCAAGTCCCCTCAAAGTCTTATACGTTCCAATTAGATCACCTCTCAATCTTCTAAACTTCAATGGAAACAGGCTCTGCCTGTCTAATTTTTCCTTGCAAGATAACTCTCATTCCAAGAACCAGTTGAGTGAATTGCTGCTAATGCATTGATACCCTTTCTTAAATAACGAGACCAAAACTGTACACAGTATTCTAGATGTGGCCTCACCAACAGATACAAGTGTAGCAAAATATCCCGACTTTTATATTTCATTACCCTTGCAATAAATGAGAACATTATATTTGCCTTCCTAATCACTTGCCCTAACTACGTGTTAACTTTTCCTGATTCATATACTAGTACACCAAGATGCTTCTGTGCCTCTAGAGTTTTGCAATCTCTAATAAAATACTGCTTTCCAATTTTTCCTACCAACGTGGACAAGTTCTGAAAATCTAAGAACACCACATCCATCGGTTCCCCATTATCTACATTGCTTGTTATTTCCTCAAAGAACTCCAATAAATTAGTCAAATATGATTTCCCTTTTACAAAACCATCTTTACTATACTAGATTGCACCAAGATGTCCTATGTGCCCCGCTATAACTTCCAACTATAATAGATTGCAGCAACTTCTCTGCGGCAGATGTTCAACTAATTGGTCTATAGTTTCCTTCTTTCCAACCCTTTCCTTTCTTGAAAAGAGTCAAATTCACTATTTACCACTTCTCTCAGAACTGGTACCAGTGCCCTATGAATCGAAACCCATTTTTCCATTCTTCCTGACTTCTACTTAACTCTAATCTGATTTACCCTACGCCAATTTGCTCATGGCTCAGGTAGTAATTCAGAGATTACTACCTTTAAGATTCTGCTTTTTAATTTAGCCCTTGGCTGCTCCTATTCACTCAGCAGAACCTTCTTCTAATTCTGCCTATGTCATTCGCACCTTCATTGACCATGACCACTGGGCCTCCTCCTACCACTGCAAGTTCCTCTCCTCTGGTGACCATGAAACCACTTGTCAATTGTGGTTAAACTCCACCTGGTTCACTAATGACCTTTAGGGAAGGAAATCTGCCATCCTTACCTGGTCTGGCTTATGTGTGACTCTAGACACACAGCAATGTGGTTGACTCTTAAATGCCATCTGAAATGGCCTACCAAGACACTCAGCTGTATCAAACCATTACAAAGTCTATAAAAAGGAATGAAACTGGACAGATCACCACGCATCGATGAAGGTAAAAGCTAAAGTTTATTTATTAGTCACAAGTAGACTTACAGTCACACTGCAGTGAAGTTACTGTGAAAATCCCCTAGTTGCCACTCTCCGGCGCCTGTTCGGGTACACTGAGGGAGAATTTAGCATGGCCAATTCACCGTACCTGCACATCTTTGGTCTGCAGGAGGAAACCGGAGCACCCGGAGGAAACCCACGCAGACACAGGGAGAATGTGCAAACTCCACACAGACAGTAACCCAAGCTGGGAATCGAACCCAGGTCCCCGGCGCTGTGAGGCAGCAGTGCTAACCACTGTGCGTACCAGAAACAACAATGGCAAATCCTGTTGGCCTTGCAAAGTCTTCCTTACTAATATTTGGGGATCTTGTGGCAAAATTGGGAAAGCTGTCCATGACTCGTCAATAACAGTCTGATATAGTCGTACTCACCGAATCATTACAAAGTTCTAGACACCACCATCATCATCCCTGGGTCTGACTTGTCGACAAGGCAGATCCACCAGGGGTAGCGGCATATTTATTATACAGTCGAGAAGGAGTCGTCCTGGGAGTTCTCAATATTAACTCTGGACCTCATGTAGTCTCACCGCATCAAGTCATACTTGGGTAAGGAAACCTCCTGCTGATTACTACTTAGTACCCCATCTCAACTGATGAATCAGTACTTCTCCTTGTTGAACACCATTTGGAGGAAGCACTCAGAATGGCTAGAGCACAGAATGTACTCTAGGTGAGGGACTTCAATATCAATCACCAAGAACGTCTCCTTCACACCACTACTGACTGAGCTGGCCAAGTCCTAAAGGGTATAGCTGTTGGACTGGTTCTGCGGCAAGGGAACCAACAAGAGGGAAAAACCTATTTGATCTCGTCCTCACCAATCCCCAGTCACAGATGCATCTGTCCATGACAATACTGGTAGCAGTGATCACCGCACAGTCCTTGTGGAGACAAAGGCCTGTCTTCACATTGAGAATAACCTCCATTGTTGTGTTGCACTATCACAGTACTAAATGGGATTGTCTTCAAACAAATCTAGCAATTCAAAACTGAGCAACTATGACCTAACAGCAGCAGCAAAATTGTAAACAACTACAGTCTGTAACCTCATGGCCCAGCATATTCCCCACTCTAACATTACCATCAAGCAAGGAGATCAACCCTGGTCCAATGAAGCATGCGGGAGGACATACCAGGAGTAGCAAGCACCACATAAAGCAGAAGAGGTGTCAACCTGATGAAGCAACAGCACAGGAATATTTGCATGCCAAACAGTGAAAGCAGCATGCAATGGACAGAGCTCAGTGATCCCACAACCAACAGATCTGTCCTAAGCACTGCAGTTCTGCCACATCTAATCACGAGTGTGGTGGTCAAATAAAAACTAACTGGAAGAGAAGGCTCCACAAATAATCCCATTTTCAATGATGGGGGGACCTAGCACGTCAGTGAAAAAAGACAAGCCTGTGGCATTTTCAACAATCCTCAACCAGAAGTTTTTCCATTTCTGTTTCCACTGGAGGGCCCTAACATCACAGATTCTAGTCCTCAGCCAATTCTATTCACTCCACATGATATCAAGAAACAGCTGAAGGCACTGAATACTGTAAAGACCCTAACAACATTCCGGAAATTGTACTGATTGTGTTTAGTACATTAGTAGAGAATTGTATCCTATTATAGACCAGCTTCAACCAACTGCATGCCTCGAATCTTAATTTCTGTACAATTGTTTAAGAATGATACCCTGCCACTCAACTGCTAATTGTAAAGGGCCATACAAGCCAGCAGTTGGATCACTGGTGTGCAGGTGCAATTTCAGGAATCTTCATGAATAAACATGATATTTCTTGATTTCAGTTTCTAAAATTCTATTTTCAACTGTTTCTGGAAATGTCCAAAATATGTCTTTAGTTGGGTCCCAAAGCCTCTGAAAATAAGTGTCACCTCATCTACTCAACACCACCACTGAACTGTAGTTTGAAGAGCTATTAAACTTGTGACCGGATTCAGGGAAAAAAAAAATCACAACTATTAATAATGTTTATCAAGTGTTTCTGGTTTCCTTCAGGTCAAACAAACATCATCAATCACCTTTATTATATTGTTTTATTTATTATATTGTTCAGGAGGGACAGGGAAGGAGGCAAAAGAGGTGGGGGAGTGGCACTGTTGATCAGGGATAGTGTCACAGCTGTAGAAAAGATGGATGCCACAGAAGGATTGTCTACGGAATCTCTGTGGGTGGAGGTTAGGAACAGGAAGGGGTTAACTTTACTGGGTGTTTTCTATAGGCCGCCCAATAGTAGCAGAGATATGGAGGAGCAGATTGGGAAGCAGATTCTGGAGAGATGTGATAATAACAGGGTGGTCGTGATGGGAGATTTTAATTTCCCAAATATCAATTGGAATATCCCTAGGGTAAGGGGTTTAGATGGAGAGGAGTTTGTTAGGTGTGTTCAGTAGAGCTTCCTGACACAGTATGTGGATAAGCCTACAAGAGGAGAGGCTGTGCTTGATTTGATATTAGGGAATGAACCTGGGCAGGTGTCAGATCTATCAGTGGGAGAGCATTTTGGGGATAGTGATCATAACTCTATCTCTTTTACACTAGCACTGGAGAGAGATAAGATCAGTCAAGCTAGGAAAGTGTTTATCTGGAGTAAGGGCAACTATGATGCTATTAGGCAGGAAATTAGAGGCATAAATTGGAAGGAGGTTTTCTCAGGGAAATGTACGGAAGAAATGTGACAAATTTTCAAGGAAAATTTGTCTGGAGCTCTGCACGGCAATGTTCCGGTGCGACAGGGGAGTTATGGTAGGTTACAGGAACCGTGGTGCACGAAAGCTGTAACGGATTTAGTCAGGAAGAAAAGAAAAACCTACAAAAGGTTCAGGGAGCTAGGTAATGTTAGAAATCTAGAAAAGTATACGACTAGTAGGAAGGAACTAAAGAGGGAAATTAGAAGAGCCAGGAGGGGACATGAGAAGGCCTTGGCAGACAGGATAAAGGAAAACCCCAAGGCATTCTACAAGTATGTGAAGAACAAGAGGATAAGATGTGAAGGAGTAGGTCCTATCAAATGTGACGGTGGGAAAGTCTGTACTGAACCGGTTGAAATAGCAGAGGTACTCAATGAATACTTTGCTTCAGTATTCACAGTGGAAAAGGATCTTGGTAGTTGCAGTGCAGACTTGCAGTGGACTGGGAAGATTGAGCATGTGGGCATTAAGAAAGAGGATGTGTTGGAGCTGTTGAAAAGCATCAAGTTAGATAAATCGCCGGGACCAGATGGGATGTACCCCAGGTTACTGTGGGAGGCGAGGGAAGAGATTGCTGATCCTCTGGCGATGATCTTTGCATCGTCAATGGAGACGGGAGAGGTTCCGGAGGATGGGGGATGTGGTTCCGTTATTCAAGAAAGGGAGAAGAGATAGCCCAGGAAATTATAGACCGGTGAGTCTAACTTCAGTGGTAGGTAAGTTGATGGAGAAGATCCTGAGAGGCAGGATTTATGAACATTTGGAAAGGAATAGTATGATCAGAAGTAGCCAGCACGGCTTTGTCCGAGGCAGATCATGCCTTACCTTACGAGTCTGATTGAGTTTTTTTGAAGATGTGACTAGACACTTAGATGGGGGAAGAGCGGTAGATGTGGTTTATATGGATTTCAGTAAGGCGTTTGATAAGGTGCCCCATGCAAGGCTTATGGAGAAAGTGAAGGGTCATGGGATACAAGGGGACGTTGCTTTGTGGATTCAGAACTGGCTTGCCCACAGAAGGCAAAGAGTGGTTGTAGATAGGTATTTTTCAGAGTGAAGGACGGTCATCAGTGGGGGGCCCCTGGAATCTGTTCTGGGACCCTTGCTCTTTGTGATTTTTATAAATGACCTGGATGAGGAAGTGGAAGGATGGGTTGGCAAGTTTGCTGATGATACAAAGGTTGGAGGTGTTGTGGATAGTGTAGAGGGATGTCAGCAGTTGCAATGAGGCATAGACAAAATGCAAGACTGGGCAGAGAAGTGGCAGGTGGACTTCAACCCAGATAAGTGTGTGGTGGTTCATTTTGGCAGGTCGAATAGGATGGAAGAATATAATATTAAGGGTAAGACGCTTGGCAGTGTGGAAGAACAGAGGGATCTTGGGGTCTGGGTTCATAGGACGCTCAAAGCAGCGTCGCAGGTAGAGGCTGTGGTTAAGAAGGCGTATGGAATACTGGCCTTCATCAATAGAGGAATTAAGTTTAGAAATCGGGAGATAATGCTGCAGCTGTATAGGACCCTGGTCAGACCCCACCTGGAGTACTGTGCCCAGTTCTGGTCGCCTCATTACAGAAAGGATGTGGAAGCCATAGAACAGGTGCAGAGGAGATTTATGAAGATGTTGCCGGGATTAAGTGGTATGCCTTATGAGGATAGGTTGAGAGAGCTAGGTCTATTCTCCTCGGAGAGGCGAAGGATGAGAGGTGACCTGATAGAGGTGTACAAGATGTTGAAAGGTATTGATAGAGTGGATTCTCAGAGGCTTTTACCCAGGGCTGAAATGGTTGTCATGAGAGGCCACAGGTTTAGGGTGCTGGGGAGTAGGTAAGTTTTTCACTTAGAGGATGGTGGGTGCATGGAATCGGCTGCCGGTAGTGGTGGTGGAAGCGGATTCGATTGAGTCTTTTAAGAGACTTTTGGATAGGTTCATGGAGGTTAGTAAGATAGAAGGTTATAGATGAGCCTAGAAGGTAAGGAAATTGTTTGGCGCAACTTGTGGGCCGAAGGGCCTGTTTGTGCTGTAGCTTTTCTATGTTCTATGTTCTATATGTTCAATGGCAGCACTCTCAAACTCAGAACCTTCTGGCTCCAAGGTAAGTCTTACTTGCGAGTGAAATACAAAATCTAGATTGACATTCTACAGTGCAGTACAAAGGGATTGCTGCACTGTCAGAGGTGCCATCTTTTGGATGGAATGGATGCAAAAGATCCTATGACATTACTTTGAAGAGGTGTTGTGGCCATTATTTATGCCTGAATCGACTTCGCTAAGATTGTCAGACCATTATCACATTGCTTTTTGGTGGGACCTTGCTGTGTGCAAACTGGTTGCCACATTTCTTATATTGGTGGCTATTCTGCAAAAATACTTTTTGTTAAGTTATTAAGCGCTTTGCAATATCTAAAAGTTCTGAAAGGTAGTTTATAAATGCAAATTATTTATCTTCCTTTATTGTATCCATATTACTATTACTTGGTTGCCTGCTCCCCAATAGTGATACAAAAGTTACAAAATAAAGAAAATCAATTCTAAAATATTAAAATTAGACAAGTAGAATAGGTGATCAATTTATGTATTGACAAGCAACTTAAATTAAATTCAATTAGTCTTAAACTAAAAGATTACAGGTTTTCTGATCATTTACCTCTTTGCTATTTGTGGGACCTTTCTGCATGTAAAATGGCTGGGAACATAGGAACAGGAGAAAGTCATTTAGCCCCTCAAATCTGTTCTGCAGGCATCAAAGGCATCATCACTGACTTGACCTAATTTCATCTACCTGTCATTCCCTCATACCCAGTGATATCTTTGCTTAACAAAAATCTATCAATCTCAGATTTAAAAATTACAATTGATCTTACATTAATTGCCACTTGCAGAAGAAGGTTACAAACTCCTACCATCCTTTGTAGGTACAAGTGTTTCCCGATTTTACTCCTGAAAGGACTGATCCTAATATTTAGGCGCTCTACCCTGCACGTTCCCCCCAATATCTTGAATACATCAATCATCATGCATTATCTTCTCAATTCCAGGAACTACAACTAATGTTTGTATAATCCATAACGTAATCCTTGGAGTCAGGAATATGTTGATAAATCTCTGATGTACTCCCGCCAAGGCCAACATAACACTTTTAAAATGTGGTGCCCAGAATTGTTTACAGTACTGTGGTTGTGATCTAACCAGGGTTTTGTACCCCCTTGTACTTGAATCCTCTAGGTATAAAGGTCAGCATCCCATTAGGCTTTTTGATCTTTAATAATCTATGTATATGGAGACCCAGGTTTCTTTGGAGCGCCACTGTTTCTCGCTTTCACCATTTAGAAAGTACTCTATGCCATCCTTTCCAGGTCTAAAGTGGATTACCTCACATTTGCAGACACTGAAATCCGTTCGCCACAGTTTTGTCCATTTTTATGCTTCCATCTACACTACTTACAATACTGCCTATCTTTCTATCATTAGCAAATGTTGTCATCTAGCCTTGCACCCCATCATAAATATGATAAATGGTTGAGGTCCCAACATGGATGCTGCTGGTTACACCTTACCAATTAGAGAATGTGCCCATTATCCCTATTCTCTGTCACTTGCCAATCAGCCAATTTCATAACCAGGAATTTGTTTTCAATTCCAAGAAGTTCGCTGTCTCTTATTACGATGGACTTTATCAAATGCCTTATGAAGTCCATGCAAATACCACCTACAGATATTCATTCCCCTGTCCGCTACTTTAGTCACCTTTTCAAACAATTCCATCAGGTTCATCATACCTGGCCAACCCTTTTCAAATCCATGCTGGCTCTCTCTGATCAGCTGAAAATCTTCTAAGTTTTCAGTCACTCTACTGTCAGTTATAGACTCCAGTAACTTATCAACACATGTGCTAGGCTAACTAGTCTGTAATTTTCTGCTTTCCCCCTCTCATTTTATAGAATAGCAGAATGGCATGCACAACCTTCCAATTTAAAGGAATTGTTTCCAGATCTAGAGAATATTCAAATCCTTTCTAGCCACATGAGGTGTCAAGAGGACTGGACAACACCTAATGTGGTACTATTTTTCAAGAAGGTTAGTAGGGATAAACTAGGTAATTAAAGGCCAATGAGTCTAACATCAGTGGTGGGGAAATTATTAGAAGAAGTTCTGAGGGACAGAATTAATCTCCACTTGGAGAGGCAAGGATTAATCAAGGATAGTCAGCATGGCTTTGTCAGGAGTGGGGAGATCATGTCTAACAAATTTGATTGAATTTTTCAAACAGATGACTAGGTATGTAGGTAAAGGCAGTGCAGTTGATGTAGTCCACATGGAATTCAGTAAGGCTTTTAACAAAGTCCAGCATGGGAGATTGTTCAAGAAGGTAATAGCCCATGGAATCCAAGACAATTCGGCAAATTAGATCCAAAATTTACTTAGTGGCACGAAGCAAAGTTGACGGTCGAAGATTGTTTTTGTGAATGAAAGCCTATGTCCAGTGGTGTACCGCAGGGATTGATGCTGGGTCCCTTGCTTTTTGTAATACATTAATGATCTAGACATGAAAATAGTAGGTATGTGGTCAGCAAGTTCGCAGGTGACATGAAAATTGGTGGTGTGGTAAATAGCAAGGAGGAAAGCCTTAGATTACAGGACAATACAGACAAGCTGGTCAGATGGGCAGAACAGTGGCAAATGGAATTTAACCCTGAAAAGTGTGAAGTGATGCATTTTGGGAGGACTAATACACAACGGAATACACAATGAACAGTAGGATGCTAGTAAATACAGTGGACCAGAGGGATCTTGGGGTGCATTTCCATAGATCCCTGAGGAGAACAGGGCAGATAGATAAGGTGTTAAGACTGCATATAGGATATTTACCTTTCTTAGCCAAAGAATAGTACATAAGAGCAAGGAGGTTATGATGGAACTGTATAAAACATTCATTAGGCCACAGCTAAAGTATTGTGTGCAGTTCTGGTCACCACACCATGAGGAGGATGTGACTGCACTAAAGGGGGTGCAGAGGAGATTTACCAGGAAACTGTCTGGGCTGCAGTGTTTCAGCTGTAAAGGGAAGCTGCTTAGGCTGGAGTTGTTTACCTTGGAGCAGAGAAGGCTGAGGGGGGACCTGATCGAGGTGTATAAAATTATGAGGAACATAGACAAGATAGATAAGGAGGAACTTTCCCCTTAGTAGAGCGGTCAATAACCAGGGGGCATAAATTTAGAGTAAAGGGCTAGAGATTTAGAATGGATTGGAGGAACAACATTTTCATCCAGAAGGTGAAGGGAATCTGGAATTCGGCCTGAAACAGTAGCAGAGGCTGGTACCCTCACAACATTTAAGAAGAATTTAGATGAGCACCTGAAATGCCATGTGCCATAGCATACAAAGCTTTGGGCCAAGTGCTGGAAAATGGGATTAGAATAGATAGGTGCTTGATGACTGGGCAGACAAAACGGGCCAAAAGGCCTATTTTTGTGCTATAAAACTCCATGACTCCAACTTTGGAAGATTATAGTCAGCATCAGCAATATTCTCACCTACTTCCTTTAAAACCATCTGATTCTAAGGATTTAAACTTTACTTCCTTTAAAACCCTCTGGTTCTAGGGATTTCTCACTGCTTAGAGGAGTTATTTCCTTCATTACTGTTATTTTGCTTACATTCAATTATATGATGTCTCTTACTACATCTTTAGTCATCTATGGCTGCTTGTTGGCAAGTGTTTGCATTTTAGAGGTATAATCTGTGCCTATAATATATCACATTAAATATTTTGTGGACACCCAATGACCTTAGAATCATAGAATCCCTACAGTGCAGGAGGCCATTTGGCCCATCGAGTCTGCACCAAACACAATCCCACCCAGGCCCAATCCCCATAACCCCATGCATTTACCCTACCCAGACCCCTGACACTAACGGGCAATTTAGCATGGCCAATCCACCTAACCTGCACATCTTTGAACCATGGGAGCACTTGTTATTTACAGTGGAGAATCTCTCCCTTAGCTCCATTAAGCAGTTGAGATATTGCAGAAGTTCTCATTAGATGATACAAAACCAAATATTTGCCCTCACCAACTAACAACCCCCCAAATCAGGGGCTGAACCAATGCAGGGTCTCTGCTGAGAAACTATCAATATATTGCCCCTGATAGAGGCTGATCTGGTGGTGTCCCTATTAAGGTATTAACATCAATATATTGACCATCAGCCAGGGGCTGATCCAATACATGGTCTCTATCCACAAAGTTAGGTGAAATCACTCTCCCACCTCCAGTTTATGGTTGATCTGGAAGACAGTCTGCGCCTTGTGGCAGAGCTGTGCGAAGCAAGAGCTGAGCGCCGTCATCTTCTGGCGGCCCTCGTAGGTGATCTCGGACTGGTCGGGGTCGATCTCCCCCAGCAGCAGGTCCACATCCACAAAGGCCTTGTCAAACTCCTTCTCCAGCACCTCCAGCCAGCGGAACATGGAGGGGCCTGCCACCGCACTGGCCGCCGGAGCCCCGGCCGAGGAGGCCATGGTTAGTGTGGCTGGCGGTTGGTGAGTGCAGCCTGCGGCCCTAAATCTGCCCCCGGCTCTCCTCTCTCTCCGCCCGGCGCCGCCTCCAGTTCCGGTTGTCAAGGAGCCGTCGCTCGATTACTCCCGCCTGCCACAACGGTAACAGCCCAGAGAGCCGAACGGGGAGTGAGCGAGCGGTTACCATGGAAAAAGGGGCGTGACCCCCAAATAGCGTCAAAAACCCCGCCCACAACAGTCATATCCCTTCCACAACCCACCTGTCAATCACAACCTCAACAACAACTCAGATGTGTCTAACACCTTTCACATAATGAAACATCCCAAGGCATTTCACAGGAGTATTATAAAAACAAAAATTATATTATAACTTTATTATATTTATTATTATAATAATAAATTATAAAAATATTATAAAACCACACTGAATCACATAAGGAGATATTAGGTTTGACTTGATTTGTTATTGTCACATGCATTGGGATACAGTGAAAAGTATTGTTTCTTGCACACTTTCCAGACAAAGCATACCATTCATAAAGTACATAGGGGAGAAGGGAAGGAAAGGGTGTAGAATATAGTGTTACGGTCATAGCTAGGATGTAGAGATAACTGCACGGTCAAAGAAGTAGGTTTTAAGAAGGTCATAAAGGAGTGAAGCAAGATCGTGAGGCAGAGAGCTGTAGGGAGAGAATTCCAGAGCTTGGGGCCCAGGCAACTGAAGGCACAAGCTACCAATAGTGGAGCAATCAAAATTGAAGCTGCTCATAATGCCAGAACTAGAGGTGAACAGATATCATTGAGGATTGTGGAGCTGGAGGAGATCACACGGAGAGGAAAGGTTCTGGAGAGATTTGAAAACAAGGATGAGATTTTTTTTTAAAGTGGAGGCATCACTTTACTGAGAGCTACCGTGGGTCAGTCAGCACAGGCGTGAAAGCTGAACAGGACTCGATACAGCAGTTTTGGATAACTTCAGGTTTACAAAGGGTAGAATGTGGGAGGTCAGCCAGGAAAAGCTTGTAATTGTCAAGTAACATAGACATGAAGGAGCTGAGACACAGACAAAATTGGGTGATGTTAGAGATTGAAATAGGCAGTCATGAAACTGAATATAGGTGCCCATCAAGGTGTCAAATATGACATGAAGCTTGAGTACAGTCTGGTTTAGTCTGTGCCCAGGAAAGTGATGAAGGGTATGGAATTTGGAGCAATGACTGAACACTGTTTTAGTCTCAATTTTTATTTGGAGGAAATTTTTCCTCATTTAATATTGTGGCAGCAGTAGGCCATTCGGTATGTCAAACCTGCTCCGAAAATGTGACTAAGAAGACGTGTGGATTTGAACCAGAATCCTATTGATCTGTAGTTAAACACTCTGCCATTGAACTACACCCTCCCAGTCAGAATGGACTGGTTGTTGGATAAGAAACTTGATAATTTTACAACAGTGGACAATCCGCACAAGGTTAGGCTCTGATTTAAGAAGGTTCACGCACACAAAAAAGACCAGTTTGATTCTTTGAAATTAGTCCATGATAAGGCTTATTTGAATGACATATCTTACTCCTGGGAGGACGTTGCTGTGCTGTTAAGCTGTCATTCACAAGGTGATTTACCATGTGGCAAGTGAGGGAGAGTTCTGAATATTGTTTAAAAGGATCAATGTTGAAAAGGAGAAATATGACAGGGTCAGGGGAGACTGGGCTTAGATAAGAGAGGATACCAACTCTGAGGGCTAATCAGCCTCTTTCTGTGTTGTAATTTGATCATCAAGGAAACCTTTCCTTCTTATAGTCCAAGTGCAAGGAGTGGTTAACAAACATTGTTGTTGCACTGAATTTAAACTGATAAGTCCTGTGAGAAGTGTCCAATCCACTGATCCCACTGCCTCTTTTGCAGCCAAATGGTTTCATTCAGATTGGTCTGTGGCTGGACAGTTTTGCCATGTTAAGTCCAAGTACAGACTGCATCTAATTGATGCTTTGGGTTTCAATTTGTTACCCTCACCCAGAGTCAGGGTACAGAAAGATAGGGAAATAGACCGATATTTATATACAATAGCGGCTAAATTTAATTAATATTTAATTTCAAATTATGAAATGCATGTGATTGTATAACATTATTTTGAAGTGGATAATTAATAGCATTATGAATGTTTCCTATTGAAGTGTTTCTCTCTCCATTAATTCACATAACTAGATGTCGGTTCCTCTGATCTGGAAACAATAGTTTTTCAACAATCTGCCTAACAATTATCCTACTTGCATTACGTTGTTTACTGGATGAATTACAAGTTGTTTTGCACAAAATCAGCATATGCTTGCTTTGGAATAAAGGATATTAAGCTCAAACCAGACTGAAATAACTAATATATTTATTCATAAATAAAACAAAAATATGCTGTGCAATACTACAGCAAATAGTGAAGGCAAAAATATTTTAAAAAACATATAACAAAGAAAGCCCATTATTAGCCATATATCTTCAAAAGAAATAAAATAGGCCCAAATCAGGCCATCAGATGGCATTAATTCCGGTTGAGTTTCATATTACACTGAAGTGTTAAACCATAAAGATTAGGACTTAGGAGAATGGAAGATTGATGTAATATTGATTCCTAAACAAATTACAATCTATACAATATATCAGGATCTTTGTTTCTAACTTTTACTGAGAATGTATTTGTGAAAAGAGTGAACAAATTACATAAGGTGGGTGAGCTTGCAGCATGGGTTGGTACCTGGGATTTCGATGTTGTGGCCATCTCGGAGACATGGATAGAGCAGGGACAGGAATGGTTGTTGCAGGTTCCAGGGTTTAGATGTTTCAGTAAGTGCAGGGAAGGTGGTAAAAAGGGGGGAGGTGTGGCATTGTTAGTCAAGGACAGTATTACGGTGGCAGAAAGGACATTTGATGAGGACTCGTCTACTGAGGTAGTTTGGGCCGAGGTTAGAAACAGGAAAGGAGAGGTCACCCTGTTGGGAGTTTTTTATAGACCTCCAAAAAGTTCCAGAGGTGTAGAGGAAAAGATTGCAAAGATGATTCTGGATAGGAGCGAAAGTAACAGGGTAGTTGTTATGGGGGACTTTAACTTTACAAATATTAACTGGAAAAGCTATAGTTCGAGTACTTTAGAGGGATCAGTTTTTGTCCAATGTGTGCAGGAAGGCTTCCTGACACAGTATGTAGATAGACCAACAAGAGACGAGGCCACATTGGATTTGGTACTGGGTAATGAACCAGGCCAGGTGTTAGATTTGGAGGTAGGTGAGCACTTTGGTGATAGTGACCACAATTCGATTACATTTATCTTAGCAATGGAAAGGGATAGGTATATACCGAAGGGCAAGAGTTATAGCTGGGGGAAAGGAAATTATGATGCGATTAGATGAGATTTAGGTGGCATAGGTTGGGGAAGGAAACTGCAGGGGATGGGCACAATTGTAATGTGGAGCTTGTTCAAGGAACAGCTACGACGCGCCCTTGATAAATATGTACCTGTCAGGCAGGGAGGAAGCAGTCGTGTGAGGGAACCGTTGTTTACTAAAGAGGTTGAATCTCTTGTGAAGAGGAAGAAGGAGACTTATGTTAAGATGAGATGTGAAGGCTCAGTTAGGGCGCTTGAGAGTTACAAGTTAGCCAGGAAGGACCTGAAGAAAGAGTTAAGAAAAGCCAGGAGGGGACATGAGAAGTCTTTGGCAGGTAGGATCAAGGAAAACCCTAAAGCTTTCTATAGGTATGTCAGGAGTAAAAGAATGACTAGGGTAAGATTAGGGCCAGTCAAGGACAGTAGTGGGAAGTTGTGCGTGGAGTCTGAAGAGATAGGAGGGGCACTAAACGAATATTTTTCGTCGGTATTCACACAGGAGAGGGACAGTGTTGTCGAGGGGAGTACTGAGATGCAGGCTGTTGGACTGGACGGGATTGAGATTCATAAGGAGGAGGTGTTAGCAATTCTGGAAAGGGTAAAAATAGATAAGTCCCCTGGGCCGGATGGGATTTATCCTAGGATTCTCTGGGAGGCTAGAGAGGAGATTGCAGAGCCTTTGGCTTGGATCTTTGTGTCATCATTGTCTACAGGAACAGTGCCAGAAGACTGGAGGATAGCAAATGTTGTCCCCTTGTTCAAGAAGGGGAGTAGGGACAACCCTGGTAATTATGGACCGGTGAGCCTTACTTCTGTTGTGGGCAAAGTTTTGGAAAGGATTATAAGAGATAGGATTTATAATCATCTAGAAAGGAATAATTTGATTAGGGATAGTCAGCATGGTTTTGTGAAGGGTAGGTCGTGCCTCACAAACCTTATTGAGTTTTTTGAGAAGGTGACCAAAGAGGTGGATGAGGGTAAAGCGGTTGATGTGGTGTATATGGATTTCAGCAAAGCGTTTGATAAGGTTCCCCATGGTAAGCTATTGCAGAAAATACGGACACATGGGATTGAGGGTGATTTAGTGGTTTGGAACAGGAATTGGCTAGCTGTAAGAAAACAGAGGGTGGTGGTTGATGGGAAATATTCATCCTGGAGTTCAGTTACTAGTGGTGTACCGCAAGGATCTGTTTTGGGGCCACTGCTGTTTGTCATTTTTATAAATGACCTGGATGAGGGCATAGAAGGATGGGTTAGTAAATTTGCGGATGACACTAAAGTCGGTGGAGTTGTAGACAGTGCGGAGGGAAGTGGCAGGTTACAGAGGGACATAGATAAGCTGCAGAGCTGGGTTGAGAGGTGGCAAATGGAGTTTAATGCGGAAAAGTGTGAGGTGATTCACTTTGGAAGGAGTAACAGGAATACAGAGTACTGGGCTAATGGTAAGATACTTGGTAGTGTGGATGAACAGAGGGATCTGGGTGTCCATGTGCATAGATCCCTGAAAGTTGGCACTCAGGTTGATAGGGTTGTTAAGAAGGCATACGGTGTGTTAGCTTTTATTGGTAGAGGGATTGAGTTTCGGAGCCATGAGGTCATGCTGCAACTGTACAAAACTCTGGTGCGGCCGCACTTGGAGTATTGCGTACAGTTCTGGTCGCCGCATTATAGGAAAGATGTGGCAGCGTTGGAAAGGGTGCAGAGGAGATTTACCAGGATGTTGCCTGGTATGGTGGGACGATCATATGAGGAAAGGCTGAGGGACTTGAGGTTGTTTTCATGAGAGAAGAAGGTTAAAAGGTGACTTAATAGAGGCATACAAGATGATCAGAGGATTAGATAGGGTGGATAGTGAGAGCCTTTTTCCTCGGATGGTGATGGCTAACATGAGAGGACATAGCTTTAAATTGAGGGGTGATAGATATAGGACAGATGTTAGAGGTAGGTTCTTTACTCCGAGAGTAGTAAGGGCGTGGAATGCCCTGCCTGCAGCAGTAGTGGACTCGTCAACATTAAGAGCATTCAAATGGTTATTGGATAAACATATGGATGATATTGGAATAGTGTAGATTAGAGGGGCTTTAGATTGGTTTCACTGGTCGGCGCAACATCGAGGGCCGAAGGGCCTGTACTGCGCGGTAATGTTCTATATATTCTTCTCTTTCCTACTCCAACAGAAAGATATTGGAACATAGGAACATAGGAAATAAAAGCTGGAGTCAGCCATTTGGCTCCTCCAGCCAAATCCGCCATTCAATATGATCATCGCTGATCTTCTACCTCAATGCTACTTTCCCACACTATCCCTATAACCCCTTGATATCTTCAATGTCTAGAAATCTATCAATCTTTATAGAACATAGAACATAGAAAAGCTACAGCACAAACAGGCCCTTCGGCCCACAAGTTGCGCCGAACATGTCCCTACCTACTAGGCTTACCTATAACCCTCTATCTTACTAACTTCCATGAACTGATCCAAAAGTCTCTTAAAAGACCCTATCGAATCCGCCTCCACCACCACTACCGGCAGCCGATTCCACGCACCCACCACCCTCTGAGTGAAAAACTTACCGCTAACATCTCCTCTGTACCTACTCCCCAGCACCCTAATCCTGTGACCTCTTGTGGCAACCATTTCAGCCCTGGGTAAAAGCCTCTGAGAATCCACTCTGTCAATACCTCTCAACATCTTATACACTTCTATCAGGTCACCTCTCATCCTTCGCCTCTCCAAGGAGAAAAGACCGAGCTCTCTCAACCTATCCTCATAAGGCATGCCACCTAATCCAGGCAACATCCTTGTAAATCTCCTCTGCACTCTTTCTATAGCTTCCACATCCTTTCTGTAATGAGGCAACCAGAACTGGGCACAGTACTCCAGGTGGGGTCTGACCAAGGTTCTATACAGCTGCAGCATTATCTCCCGATTTCTAAACTCAATTCCTCTCTTGATGAAGGCCAGTATTCCATATGCCTTCTTAACCACAGCCTCTACCTGCGACGCTGCTTTGAGCGTCCTATGAACCCAGACTCCAAGATCCTTCTGATCTTCCACACTGCCAAGCGTCTTACCCTTAATATTATATTCTTTCATCCTATTCGACCTGCCAAAATGAACCACCACACACTTATCTGGGTTGAAGTCCATCTGCCACTTCTCCGCCCAGTCTTGCATCTTATCTATGTCTCGTTGCAACTGCTGACATCCCTCTACACTATCCACAACACCACCACCCTTTCTTGAATATACTCAACGATTGAACCTCCACAGCCCTCTGGGGTACAGAATCTCAAAGATTCACCACCCCCTGAGTGAAGAAAAAGATATACCATATGTTTGAAACAAACAAATTTAAGTGCTATTATTGTTCAGTGTTCGGGTAATCAGTTCAAGAAACCCTTCTTGTTTCATTTGCAATAATGAATTCATCTTATTACTCCCACAATCATAATTAGTTTGCTGAATGAACTGATTTGAGTTTGCTTGGTCTTGCTGGTAGTACAGCACTGCATGGTGGTGCTTCCACCATTCCAGCTCGGAGCAACCATCTTCTGCAACCTCCGGCGAATTAATTCAATGTATATATTATTTATTTGATTAAATTGATAATTGCACAAGCAACATTTTTATTTTAAATCACGGCAACATGGAAAGATTTTTTTTTTTAAAGCAGCACTGGGAAATAAAGAACAACTAAGCTCCCTTCCCCATCCTTTCCGATGCTGTTCTCTTCAGTAACTAAGTGTCCAGAAACTGACACCCAAGTGAAACAAACAGGAGGAACTGGCTGGAGTGAAAAGCAGGAAGGTTTTCGGAGCTGAATTTGATCACAGCGCCTCCTCCCTGCTCGTGGGAAATTATCTTGGACAAAATAGCGATTTAATCCGGTTATGAAGATGATTTGACAACTGCCCGAGCATTAGTTTGTATTGTGGGAACTGGACCTCGCTCTGTCTAATGAGTAAAGAACATGAGAAGCAATCAGGAGAGCTTGTTGCATTTTATTCTCATTTATTTTTTGTTGAGAGGGAGCAGGTAATTTAACCGTGGTCTGCGTGTAAAATGTAATGGGTCGTTTGTTGGTGGTGGTGGTAATTATCTGGGCTGAATCTTGTCCATATTTATTTAGCGCCTTGAGAAAAGGTTACCAAGGGGGCACCCGGATTTGAACCGGGGACCTCTTGATCTGCAGTCAAATGCTCTGCCACTGAGCTATACCCCCTTCCGAAAGCAGCGGCTCCGAATGGCTCCCTAGTCCGTACGCGGAGCGGCCCGGGGCCATTGTTCTCCGGGAGAGACTCGCGGGGCTGAGGCACCGGCGCATCCCCAGCGAGAGGCGGGCAGTGGCTCTGTGCTGAGAGCTGCTGCAGCTCCTGCAATGTGCGGGCTGCTCCCACTTGCACAACTGAGTGCAATAGGTTCTTGTGCCTCTCCGCTCCCCCCCCCCCCCCCACTCATCCCTCTCCCTGCCACCACCCACCCAGAAGAAGCCAACGTGCAACTTAAAACGTTTTTGTGCCCAGGCTTTTGTTAAAAATTAAAGCAGTCCCTCAACTGGCGCTGGCATCGCACTTTCATTTGCCCACACTGGAAGACTGCACTGTAACTAAAAAATGCTGGAAAATCTCAGCAGGTCTGACAGTATCCAAGGAGAGAAAACAGAGCCAACAGGGTGAATTTTACCGCCCGGCCCACCACGGGAATCAGAGTGGGTGAGGAGTGGACCATGGAAAGATCAGTTGACCTCGGGTGGGATTTTCCGGTTTCGGGGCGAGCGCGGCTGGAAAATCCCACCCAACATTTTGAGTCTGGATGACTTCCTCAGAGTTAAAGAGAACTGGAAATAGGTTGAGATTTATACTAAGATAAAAGCAAAATACTGTGGATGCTGGAGTATGAGACAAAAACAGAAAATGCTGGAAAATCTCAGCAGATCTGACAGCATCTGTGGAGAGAGAATACAGCCAACGTTTGGAGTCTGGATGACCCTTTGTCAGAACTTCTACTGTAGTGGGAGGAGCACAGGCGGTACAGTCTGCAGTTGCATGACTCATTCTTGACTGCAGAGCCCAGCTTGCTGGAGAGAACCAAGAAAACCGATTAACCTCTGATTTTACGCAGTCTCTTCAACCTAAAATTGAATCTAAATATGCCGATGGAACAAATCTGTAGCAGTTATGGGACTGCAGCTGAGTTGATATCACAATTCTCATCTAGCTGCTGTTCAGGTGATTTTAGCACAGAAAGGCATTAGCATGGCAACCTTAGTGTGTCGCCTCTTCTTGATTGCCTGTTAAATTAACTCATCAATCAAAACCAAATTAGCCAAAGTGCCACCTTTTTAATGTTATTTAAATTACAACTGTTGTTGTTGTTCGTCCATCGTCGTCGATGAGGACCTCAACACCATTAGTCATTATGAGGCTGGATGCGGTGTGTCTGAAGATGACTGATCAGGCCAATTCGGGCACGGAATGTCCTGGCATATATTGGGCAAACTTGTGTAGGCACTGTAGTAGTTGCGCTGGTGGCTCTGGACTTGCGCAGCTCGCGCTATCCGCTGTAGGGTTGTCCAAAAGCGTGTGCATGTTCCAAGTGCCAATGGTGAGCGGTTTCACCTTGTATTTTATTTTGTTTGTTCGACTGCAAGATGGGATCCCCGCCAGCCGCGGTAAACTGGCCAGGGTGTAGTGAAGCAGGCAATGTTTAGGGCACCTTTTCTAGCCCCTTCCTCATTCTACGGAGGTGAGCAGTGCGTTCCTGAAGAGGGCTGCTCATTCGCCCAGGTAGACGCCGAGTTTCACTGCTGCTTCGGTCAGCAGAAAACAATCATTAGACCTGAGCCGCCTGTGTGCAGGTCCATGACTACAGCTCCCAGTGTATCCACACCTGCTGCTTCGTCGCTCGCCCATCGCCACAGGACTTCAAAGGTTGAACAGGTCGGTGATGATAATGATGATGATGGTGTCGAGACTAGCGCGTGATTTGGATTAAAGTGAGGGAGAGTTGCTCAGCGTCAGCCTCACTCTTCCCAATTCCCATCTGGATCCAGTGGCAAGACAAAAGTCGAGACGGCTGGAGATGGGACTAGGCGCAGTGGGTGACCAGGACGTCTACTGTGTCTTGTCCTGCTCTTCGCGTTCCACGACGCTTGCAGAGACTGCCTTCTTGACTGTTGGACCTTCCATTGGTCTCGTCCGCTCGTTCCGCCGGAGTCTGTCTTCATATGCTGGGATAGACATCTCCCAATCTCACCGAGGGTTGAGACCCATGGGCTACCCTCACCTGGTTTAGCCGGCTTGTCGAAGCCATTGCCCGGGGTGTGGCCGCTGTCGCATGCAAACAGCTACGGGGAGCCAGAGGTGAGAGCTGAGTGCCAGGTGGGGACCAAAGGTGGACAAACAGCCCTAAAAAGGACGCGACATGTTCCCCCAACAGAAGTACTACCCCTCCCTGACATCCCATACACCCCAAAATTACGACTACATAAAAAATGAAGCAGTTTGAAGCAGTTAAGAAAGGCCTCGAGCAGGCAGTCTGCACCTTTCTCTATCAAAAGTAACTGGAAAAAGGGAGCAGGTAGTCAGAGTATGCAACCTCATGGGCTGCATGTTTTCCAGACTTGTTACTGACAATGTTGGCCAGGTGCAGGAGCAGACCCACAATAAGATACTCCCCTCCCTGCCCAGTGCCAGGTATTCAAAGAACAGAAGCACGGGATTAAAGTGCAGGTTGCACTTACAAGACTAACAAAGTAATGCATTTTAGGAGGACTAACAAGGCAAGAGAATATACGATGAATGGTTGGACCCGAGGAAGTACAAAGGATGAGAGGGATCTTGCTGTGTATGTTCATAGATCTCTGAAGACAGCAGGACAGGTAGATAAGTTCGTTAAGAAGGCACATGTGATACATGTCTTTATTAACCGAAGCGTTGAATAAAAACACAGGGAAGTTATGATAGAGCTGTATAAAATACTGGTTAGGCCACAGCTGGAGTACTGTGATTTGATTTGATTTTGATTTGATTTGATTTATTATTGTCACATGTATTAGTATACAATGAAAAGAAACAGACAAAGCATACCATTCATAGAGAAGGAAAAGAGAGAGTGCAGAATGTAGTGTTACAGTCATAGCTAGGGTGTAGAGAAAGATCAACTTAATGCAACGTAGGTCCATTCAAAAGTCTGATGGCAGCCCGGAAGAAGCTGTTCTTGAGTCATTTGGTACGTGACCTCAGACTTTTGTATCTTTTTCCCAATGGAAGAAGGTGGAAGAGAGAATGTCCGGGGTGTGTGGAGTCCCTAATTATGCTGGCTGCTTTGCCGAGGCAGCAGGAAGTTTTGGTTGTCACACTATAGGAAGTGATTGCACTAGAAAAGATGCAGAGGAGATTCACCAGGATGTTGCCTGGGCTGGAGCATTTCAGCTATCAAAAGAAACTGGATAAGCTGGGGTTGTTTTCCTTGGAACAGAAAAGGTTGAGTGGAGACCTGGTTGAGGTGTATAAAATTATGAGGAGCATGGATAGGGTGGATAGGAAGGGACTTCTCCCCTTAGCAGAGGGATCACTAACCAGGGGGCAGAGATTGAAGTGAAGGGGCAAGCAATTTATAGCAGATGTGAGGAAAAACCTTTTTGCCCAGAGGGTGGTGGGAATCAGGAACTCACTGTCTGAAAAGATGGTAGAGGCGGAAACACTCACATTTAAGAAGTATTTAGATGAGCACTTGAAATGTCATAGCATACAAGGCTTTGGGCCAAATGCTGGAAAATAGAATTAAAATAGATAGGTGTTTGATGGCTGGCGTGAACATGCTGGGCCAAAGGGCCTCTTTCCGTACTGTAAAACTCTATGGCTGGAATTTTACCGTCCCTCCCACCACAGGAATCGGGGCGGACCATGGAAAGGTCAGTTGAACTTGGGCAGGATTTTCCAGCTTTGGAGCGAGTGAGGCCGGAAAATCCCACCTTATGACTCTATGACTGTTAAACTCATCCAGATCACAAAAGTTAGAGATAGACTGGGAGTCCATGGATCAACTTAAAAATCTATTTGATGGAACTGTTCCATATAATACTTGCAACCCCAGATCTCCAAATGGAGGAACAATGGAGGGCTCCATGTAGAGAGCCCTCCGCTGGGGGAGCCCGCTTGATGTGAAGACGAAAAACTGCAGTGTTGATGCAAAGCATTTTGCTTCCATTGGCACTGTAATTATAATGTACAGTGCGCCCTGCATCCAGAGTTAAGGACCAACCATACATCAGAGTGAATGGAAAAAACTCCCAGTCTGCTTTGCTTAAAATAAACAGGGTAAGAAGTCTCACAACACCAGGTTAAAGTCCAACAGGTTTATTTGGTAGCAAATACCATAAGCTTTCGGAGCGCTGCCCCTTCGTCAGATGGAGTGGATATCTGTTATCCAACAGTGCACAGACACAGAAATCAAGTTACAGAATACTAATTAGAATGCAAATCTCTACAGCCAGCCAGGTCTTAAAGGTACAGATAATGTGGGTTGAGGGAGCATTCAACACAGGTTAAAGAGATGTGTATTGTCTCCAGACAGAACAGCGAGTGAGATTCTGCAAGATCAGGGGGAAAGCTGTGGGGGTTACTGATAATGTGACATAAATCCAACATCCCGGTTAAGGCCGTCCTCATGTGTGTGGAACTTGGCTATCAGTTTCTGCTCAGCGACTCTGCGCTGTCGTGTGTCGTGAAGGCCGCCTTGGAGAATTGTATCATGTATCAATACGGGCATTCAGCCTTGGATCTTCAGGTAAGCGTTCTCCAAGGCGGCCTTCACGACACACGACAGCGCAGAGTCGCTGAGCAGAAACTGATAGCCAAGTTCCGCACACATGAGGACGGCCTAAACCGGGATGTTGGATTTATGTCACATTATCAGTAACCCCCACAGCTTTCCCCCTGATCTTGCAGAATCTCACTAGCTGTTCTGTCTGGAGACAATACACATCTCTTTAACCTGTGTTGAATGCTCCCTCCACCCACATTATCTGTACCTTTAAGACCTGGCTGGCTGTAGAGATTTGCATTCTAATTAGTATTCTGTAACTTGATTTCTGTGTCTGTGCACTGTTGGATAACAGATATCCACTCCATCTGACGAAGGGGCAGCGCTCCGAAAGCTTATGGTATTTGCTACCAAATAAACCTGTTGGACTTTAACCTGGTGTTGTGAGACTTCTTACTGTGCTTACCCCAGTCCAACGCCGGCATCTCCACATAAAATAAACAGGAACAGGAGAAGGCCATTCAGACCTTTGAGTCTGATATGCCATTCAATGAGCATGATTGCTTCGTACCACAATTCCAGGCATGTTCAGGGGATGTATCATGTTCAAACAGTCACTCAGCATTGCAGACTGCTGGGAGTGGCAATGCCCTGTTGGAGTGTGGTCCAGACTATGGCACCAAGGGCAAGGGACTGTACAGTGGGGAACAGTAAATTGTAAAAAATGAGTTGTTAAAGGAGATTCCATAGTTAGAGGGACCCATGTATCAATACGTCATCCATGTGACCCAGAATTCATGCAAGCCCGTAAAAGATTTGACACTTTTCTTTGAAATATCTCTGCTGCCGATGTTATTCCAATCGGTAAGGTGTTAAAACAGAATTTTCCAATTGCTGTTCTGAGAATTGTGAGAATCTTGAACTTCTCTTCTAGTGGTATTTGCCAGAATCCGCTGTTCAGTTCGAATTGAGAGAATACTGTTATCTCCCTAAATTAGATAAGCTCTCATCTACTGATACCATTGGATGGACTCCTCTTTTCACAGTTTTACTGAGTTGTGTGAGATCAACACATATTCTTATGAAATCATTTGCTTTGGAACCGGTATCATCCCTGAGCACCAACTCACTGTGACACAACCAGAAAGAATGCTTTCTAAGGTGCATCTGTAAAAGTTGCTGAGAGTTGTAGCTGACATGCCAAATTTCCTTAGTCTTATGAGAAAGTAAAGTTTATTTATTAGTCACAAGTAAGGCTTCCATTAACACTGCAATGAAGTTACTGTGAAATTCCCCTAGTCACCACACTTTGGCGCCTGTTCAGGTCAATACACCTAACCAGCAAGTCTTTCAAACTAGAGGCGTTGGTGGATCTCTGCCTTCCGCTAGCTTCACTTAATTCTTTAATCTCTCCTAAGGATGTTACCTCAATGTCTTGTGAATCTTCAACTTCATGGACTCTGGTTCCTTTTAAACTCACTGACTTTTACAGCTCAGCCTTCAAAACCATTATTGTGATGAAACTCATCTCCAAGCTCCGTGGCCTGGGCCTCAGCTCCTCCCTCTGCGTCTGGATCCTGAACTTCCTAACCCACAGACCACAATCAGTAAGGATAGGCAACAACACCTCCTCCATGATCATCTTCAACACCGGTGCACCACAAGGCTGTGTTCTCAGCCCCCTACTATACTCCTTATGACTGTGACTTATGACTGTGTGGCCAAATTCCCCTCCAATTCGATTTTCAAGTTTGCTGATACCACTGTAGTGGGTCGGATCTCAAACAATGATGAGACAGAGTATAGGAATGAGATAGAGAATCTGGTGAACTGGTGCAGCAACAATAATCTCTCCCTCAATGTCAACAAAATGAAGGAGATTGTCGTCAACTTCAGGAAGCGTAGTGGAGAACATGCCCCATGTCTACATCAACGGGAACAAAGTAGAAATGGTCGAAAGCTTCATGTTTATAGGTGTCCAGATCACCAACAACCTGTCCTGGTCCCTTCCATGCCGACACTATAATTAAGAAAGCTCACCAACGCCTCTAGTCTGAAAGAGGTTTTGTCCTGTTCCTCCTGGTCTGTGTAGCATTTTTGAGGATGGTTTAGAACTCTCTTGTTTAACCATTGTTCAGCATCTGAACAAACTGAAACTGCTGCTCCTGTATATACTTTAAAGTGTGTCCTGTGACCTTCTACCAAGATCTCTGCCTTCCACTAGCTTCACTTAATTCTTTAATTTTTCCTAAGGATGTTACCTCAATGTCTTGTGAATCTTCAACTTCATGGACTCTGGTTCCTTTTAAACCTTTTTCTTTTTGAGTGTTCTGCCCGTTTTTTTTCTGTGTGACATTCTGCCTGAAAATGTCCCAATCTTTTGCACCAATGGCATTGTATGTCTTTGGCAGGACAATTCCCATGTCCATGCCATTTTCTTCCACACCTGCAACAGCTAGGCAGGGCTGCCGCCATTAATTGCTTTTTGTGCTGTATGTCTCTCCTTCTCCCTATTTTCCCTCTTTTATATCTGACAAATTCAACTGTATCTGTAACTTTGGGATTCAGGCTGCCTCTCTCTACTCCGAATACGGATTGGTTTTGCCTCATATTCTCAACTTGCTTAATTAATTGAATCGCCTTTGCCAGCATCATGTTATCTCAGAACTGCAAATTATCCTATTCCAACACTTAATAATTTAAAGGCTTCAATTAAAAATCTTCCTTGTATTTTTTTGCTTTCAATGGAAATAGTCTCAATGTCTTAAATCTCTCATAGTGTATGAAGCCTAAACATTTTTGCATTGACAACAATTGATCCATTCTTATCGATCTATTTAACCACCATGTCCCTCTGACCTTTCAGTACCAACAGGAGCTGAATTTGTGAATTGTTCAAGCGCTGTTCCAGTCACCAGGAAGGAAGTGTTTTTGCACTCCCATTGAGCTCACATCAGTAAAGTGTCTGTTTTCTGGCTACAGCAGGGTTTCAGTATAATATATACAGTTTTCCCTGCATATCTGCTGAAGCTCTCATCCACACCTTTGTTTCCTCCAGACTTGATTATTCCAACATATTCCTGGCCAGTTTTCCATCTCCCACCCTCCATAAACTTAAGTTGATCCAATTCTCAGCTGTTTGTATCCTTACTTGGATCAAGTCTCATTCACCCAACCTTGTGTTCACTTACCTACACTGGCTCCTTGTTCAACAACGTCTCACATTTAAAATTCTGAACCATGCAGCCAAATCCCTCCTTGTTCTTGTTCCCCCTTATCTGTTTCACCTTCTCGAGCTCTACAGCTTCCCAAAAACCTTCCAATCCCCTCAGTTCTGGTCTCTTGTGTATCCCTGATTTCCCTGGCTGTCATGCCTTCAGCTGTCGAGATCCTCTGCCCTGGAATTTTCTCCCCTCTCTGCTTTTCTACCTTTCTTTTCCCTCCTCTGAAATGTGCTGTGATACCTTTCTCTTTGACCTAGCTTTTGGTTATTTATCCTAATAGTTGCTTACATGGGTCAGTGTCAGGTTTTGTCTGATAATGCACCTAGGAAGTGCCTTGGGATGTTTTACTATTTTAAAGGCACTTTATAAATGCTGGCGTCAATGTTGTTGAAGATGGGATCCATGCTAAAGTGAGTGATCGGGATTAGAGAGAGTAAAGGTTTTACTGGGGTAAGAACTTCTATGGGAAAGGGAGTAGATCAACCATTGCAAAAGCAATTATGCAGATCTTACAGTGGGAATAACGATGAAATTGTCAGAGTTTACCGTCATTACATCTCTGAAACTGATAGGAACTTCTGAAGTCCACACATATTAGTTAACACGGAAATCAAGAAGTTGCTGAATGTGATTCTACACTTCTTCATAGGGTGCACAGTTGAAGTCCTCACAGACTACAATCAAATCAAAAGCATGGAACTAATAAAACTTGCTCTTTTACGCTATTTGTCTCACTATAAAAATCTTTGATAAAGCTGCACCTTGTTGAATGAGGTGTAACTCAGTTTTTAACATTGTATTATGTTCATAATTACAGCTTAAGTAAAAGCTTCTCCAGTCCTGAAAAACTAATTTTATATTTGTGGAAGATCAAACTTTTCATGATAAAAAATCCACATTTTAAAAAAAATCAAAACTTTTTTTGAGTTTTATTTATATTTCAGCTTCAACCTAAACCCATGTATATTTCACAATGTTATTTTGCTCTGTTTAAAGTGATATTAAAAACTGAAGAAAATCAATGCATTCGCTGTCTGTAAGGATACGACCAGATACAAGATTCAGGAACTACAAGCTGCACTGCAGGAGCTATAAGATGCACTGCAGGAAGTCATCAATGCTCCTTAGACCACACCTTCGAAACCCACGACCATTACCATCTAAACAGGAGGACAAGGGCAGCAGCCACGAGGAAACACCACCATATGC
Organism: Mustelus asterias; assembly: GCF_964213995.1. NCBI lineage: Eukaryota > Metazoa > Chordata > Chondrichthyes > Carcharhiniformes > Triakidae > Mustelus > Mustelus asterias. The sequence continues at coordinate 68,788,800 of NC_135805.1, forward strand.
GAGTTTCCCTCCAAGCCAATCATCATTCTGATTTGGAAATGTATCGCCGTTTCTTCACTGGGTCAAAATCTTGGAACTCCCTAACAGCACTATGGATGTACCTATACCAAATGGACTGCAGCGGTTCAAGAAGGCCTCACCACCATCTTCTCATTGGCAATTAGAAATGGGCAATATATGTTGGCCAGTGACACCCACATCCCATTATTGATTTTTTAGAATGATTTTCTGCTTACCCTGTTTGATGCCATCCCTATGTTGTTGGACACCTCAAGATCCCCTTGACTTGATGCCAGATTCAAACTAACTTGGGGAAAGGGGAAATCCATGCCACAGAATGCTAGATCTCTGTGGGAGGTTTTCTTTGAGGTTAGCAGTGAATGCAGTCACTTTGCTACTGACAGCAAACTCTGGGCCAAAAATGTACTGATTGAAAATTGAAAATCTAGAAAGTGTGGAGTTTAAAAGAGCAATTAATTGTAAGTGACTTGAAGGAGACTTTTTCCACTGAAAGAAGCGGTGTTTGGAGGAGTAGGGAAATGTGGATGGTGAGGGAATCAAGCTGGACCTGGGGGACATTGGGAGCAAGAGGCTATATGGGAGAGGTGTCCATTAATATATTTAACAGAATTTGAATACAGGAAGTGCTTTAATGTGTATGGTGAAATTCATCTGATTTTCTTTTACTGCAAAATTCCATTAAATTAATGTAATATTCATCATTCTCATAATGAACGATTCGATATTTTGAGTCACTAAAAGTTAATGAAGTAGTTATTAACAATAAATTCTGAAGAAACAATGTAGTCAAAATATTACAATACATAATCCTTTGAAAATACTGACTTGGCTAAAGTATATGCCCTGCGGCTAATTGCTGGCCACCAAAATGAAGATCAGCATGCTTTCATTGCTAGATACCTTTCTTAGGGCAGACTGCTAATGGAGGAGCTTATACATTATAACTATAGCAAAGTAGTTTCATTATTGTTCCATGCTACAATTCTACATAAATGGAGTCCGAATTTGGAGTCAGCACAATGCCTGATACTATAGGGAAGCATGATCCTCCCTCTCATTTAGTTTGGTTTCATTCAGATTACATTTGATTTCTATTATACAAATTTAGTGATGTAGATTCCGCCTGATTTATTTGTTTGATTTTCAGTTATGATTATAGTATAATGCACAAGAAGAGGACTTGTGAGTCAGTAACTGACCATGATAGTCAAGTATATGGATTTATGGAAGTGTAATGATCATCAGCATTCAGTATCCCTTTTTCCCTAATTCCTAGTATTAAGCAGATTCCAAACTACCCCTTGTAGTTATATGGTGGTATTTTGGGATTTTTCTTTGACAGTTTTAAATCCAGCTAGGGTTAGAAATAAGATGGGTACTTTTCCCTTTAAAATGTAAGGGGCACATTAATTCTCTCTGATCTTAAAGTTTCGAGAACTCACCTGGAGACGCCGGGCCACCTGTGGCAACAAATGTTATTGGGCTTTTGTTTACATCAGCAGGTTCGAAAGGACAGAGAGGGACTGGAATGTAATATGATTGCAACTTTACAAAGTGATGTTATCTCAACTTTACAGCAAAAACAGGCCGGAGACGAAAAAGAAAACCAAATTGAATGCTCCTGTTTGCTGATGGACACCCTACACAATAGACAATTGAGTAATATTGCGACAACGTTCCTATTAGCACTGTGCTTCTTTGCAAATATCAGAACAATATACTATTGTCTGGTATTGGCTTTTCCGTTTGTAACAAAACGTTTACTTACTTTTTAAACCCGATAACATAGTTTTCTGGTATTCTTTTGATCAATGTTTTCCAGCAGAGGAACATGCTCGTTGTACGAGATTCTGATGTTTAAAAAAGATACAAAGACGCTTCTTTACAGAGTGAGATTCTTTCCAGCGAAAGCAGGCTACCTGCCGCATTTATACCGGTTTCTATGATTGTACACTGGTTCATACTTAGTTCTTGAAGAGAAACAAAATGGTATTAATTTATTTTCTCTCCATTTTGGCTTTTCTGATGTTATGCCAAGGCGATTGCCCCAAGAGATGTGTTTGTGACTCTTCTAAATCGGTGCAATGCTACAGAGTTACGACCGTGCCCAAAGCTATTCCAACCGATACTAGAAAGTTATACCTCGGACACAACAACATCAAACAGCTGCGGGTGAGAGAAAGAAGCATAATGAGTTTGTCAGCATCATTTTACCTTAGTTTTTGTTAATAATCGCGTTATTGATTTGCGTTCAATGTCATGTATTTACGTTGCTTTATTTTGTATTGTTTAACTTTAAATTATTTATTGTTTTGTGCTTAGGTGTGTTGGGTTGCAATGCAATAGTTATTTTCATTTCTACGATCGTTTGTCTCTATTACTGAGCAATTACTAAATTTAATCTGCGGATGAATTATAACCCAGTGATGATTTTGTGAATACAGTGAGAAGTCTGAGCGCGTCAGCAAGAGGTGAGGCACTTAAAATGTGTGCAAGATGTAAATACTTTATAATGCGATTTCCCGTAAAATAATAAAATTACAAAAGATGCTGCTCCTGAAATCGCCTTGGACAAGTACAGTCTGCCCTGTAATTGCAGAGCGCGGAGTTTAGAGTTACACTGCTCGTAGATTTTCCGGTTTATATGCCGGAAGCAAACATAAACTAATTTTTTTTGGAATCAGTATTGCATTCTCCTCTTTGCAAAACATAATACAATTCCCTTTGGAGTAGATGGATCGGTAGTTTCTTGAACTGTACCGTACAAAAGCGCTTCTTCATGTTCAGGTGTTGGGACTGGATCAATGAGAGATGGAAGTGTTATCCGAATCCCAATGCTCTTATTATATCATAGTGCGTGTTTTGAAGATTATTAAATACAGGAAACCAAAATTCTACCAAAATAAATCCAATCCTTTAGAGCTTTGATGCATATGCACTCACACAGAAAAGAAAATTGGCCTCATACTGTCTGTCTGTCCACTGACTTTCTATTCATGTTGTTACATTACTTGAATTGCTGCAACAACAAACACTTGGCTAAACTCTGCATCTATTGCCTTTCCTTCGCTTATACAGTCACTTAGAATCATGGAATTTCTCAGCATAGAAAGAGACCATTCAGCCCATCATTCCTGGGCTAGCCACTAAAAAAATTATCAAATTAGTCTCACTCCCTTAGTCTCCCCCACTATTTATTCTGTACTTTTTTCATGTTAGAGGCATAATTACAATCCACATTGATGTTGAGGGTGAATGCAAATGGAGTGTTGGTTGCACAGGAAGGTGGAATCAGAGGACCAGAAATAAAGTGGGAGTAGGATGTATCTAGATTTGTAAACAAAGCTGTGGATTCAATACACTGAGTGACTGGGGGTGTGGAGTTTGGTCAATGGCAGTCAATCAGAATAGGGTTGATGGCGAAATGGCCAGTAATGTTTTGACTACACGAAGAAACATCCAACATCAAGCAAATCAGTCACCTATGAGATCAACAGTGTGCCAGAAGAACAGTTTGTATAATCTGCAGTAACCTTGGGTACAAGGTTATGTTTAGTGAATACAGTTTAAATTATGTGTAGTCTCTATCATCACCTTCATTCTGTTTTACATTATTTTCTAGTTAATAGACAGAAATTTCCCCTCCCCAAGAATTGTATACTCAAATGATGCATGTCTGTCCTTTGCCAGGCACTCCCAAAGTCAGTAACTTTTAAGTTAATGAGGTAATAGATCTGCTCAAATTTCAAATAATACCAAGACCTAATAAATGGGATAAAAGCAAACTACTGTAGATGTTGAAAACTTGAAATAAAAACAGAAAATGCTGGATGAACTCAGCAGGTCTGGCAGCATCAGTGGAGAGAAACAGAGATAATGGTCGGAATGTTATCACCATTCACGCCGGCGGGATTTTCCCATCTTGCTGCAATGAATGGAGATTTCTCCTGATTCGCTGCAGAGAGAGTGTGGTGGGAACAGCAGGTAAGATCATGCCCAATGTTTCAGATCTAAATGATCCTTCTACAGAACTGAAGAAAAGTAGAAATGTATAGAATAGATGCTGCCAGACCAGCTGAGTTTATCCAGCATTTTTTAATATATGGGACTTAGAATTTTGACCCATTAGCACTTGATAAACCCTTTGGCATTTGCCTCTCATCAATGTACTTAGTTACAACAGCAGAATGGATATGTCCCTTGATTATAAAGTAAAATTAATTCAGAAGAAAACTAGCTTCACACAATAAAATATGCATTGTGTGGATATTATAAAGGTCAAGAAAACTCAGCATAAGGTTGAAAGTTCATGTAGACTTATTCCAATTTCTTTTTTCATTTTCTTTCTTTAGTTTAAGTCCCATCTCCCTCTTTGAGTCATTTTGTCCATGAGACCTACCTCCTGCTCACTTGACCTATTTCCACTAAATTGCTGCAATTTCTGGGACTTTGTTTGGTTTATGTCAGATTTTCATTGTTTGTAATTTTATTTACCCCCCCTGCCCCCACCCCCCCCCCCCCCCCCACCCCCAAACACACCCCAATGTTGTATTCATGGGATTAGAAAAACAAGATTTAATCCTGGTATGAGGTAATTATTGCAAACTGAAATCACACTTTAGCATCTATCTTGTATTGATGTTTTGCAGGCATCAGATTTTGGCGGACTTTATGGCATTGAAGAACTTGCATTATCTTCATGTGGAATGGAAGCAACAGAAGCTCACACATTTTCAACACTGACTAATCTGAGAACCTTAGAGTTATGGAAGAACAAGTTGAGGAATGTTCCCAGTAAGCTTCCCTCCAATGTGGAGGTGCTGAAACTGGGTAACAATCGGATTCAGGCCTTGTGCGAAACTGACTTTGAAGGCTTGGCAAAACTGAAAATCCTTGATCTTCAAAACAATAAGATCTCCACAATTCGTTCTAGTGTTTTGTCATCTGCTCTTAGACTAGAAAGTCTTGTTTTGGATAGTAATAGCCTTGAGTTGTTATCAGGACCATTAAAACTTCCTTATCTGAAACGTTTAAGCATGCAAAATAACAGGCTGTCTTCTCTACCATCAAATTTCTTTAGTTTCTTACCATCACTGCGCTTTCTCAGTTTATCAGGGAATACATTTTGCAAGATTCCAAAAAATATGCCACCTTTATTGTGGTCTTTAAAGATGGACAAAAATCTGATCAGTGAATTGCAGATTCAAGACTTAAACTATCTTAATCACCTCTTTGAGCTCTCCCTTTCTGAAAATCAACTTTCTACAGCAAATGATGCACTGGCTTTGACAAACTTATCCGTAGTGGACCTGTCTAAAAATCAACTCAAAGCAGTTCCTACTCGACTGCCAGCACAATTACAAATGTTGGATTGCAGTCACAACTTCATACAAGAAGTTACGCTGCAGGAATTTGCTGGATTGTGTGAGCTGAAACATTTGTTTCTGGAATACAACAACATTACAGTTATTGATGTAGATGCACTGCAGCACTGTTTGCAACTTTCAGACCTAGCGTTGGAGCGAAACCAATTGTCATCCTTCCCAAAAGGGTATGTTTGTATTATTGGGATGGGAGAAGTACAAAACTAAAGTTCTAGAGGTGGCATTGTTTTCCAAGTATCAAGTATTTTTGTTCCTAATTAACAGTCAAGCAGAAAATAATAGCTTTGGAATTAAGGGTTTCTCTCTGTTTTAATACCACTCATAATAACAATTGCAGCAAACAGGGTAGCAAGGTCATGTGCAATCTCAGGGAATGGTCATCCCTACCCTTTTACAAATTATGCCAGGTATGGGAAGACGTTTCATGGTATGGCCCAGTGAATTTTCAGTGGTGGAAAAACCATCAATGAACAAAAGCTGCATAAGTGGAGGGACCTTTAGGGAAAGAACTTTAGGCACACATGAGGATGTGAAACCACGTCATGCTCTCTATTCCCTGGTCATATTGCTCATTAAAATTGAAAATGGGAAAATCTTACAAACGACTGAAGAGGAAAGTTCAAGTTCACAAGGCGTGGAGAAATGAGCAGAGGACCTGCCCTTAGGCTGATCACTATTAAGTCCAAACTCTACCAGTGAACTAAAAACTTAAATGAGATCAATTATTAAGGAGATCCAATAACTTAAGAACTTCTTTCCAGCAACCTTCATTTACATGCAGTATGCCTTAGTTAACAAAAGTATCAACGGAAAATATCAAGATGTCTTTTCAAAATATCATATCATTGATGCCATCCATATGGCCCTCGCTCCACATATCACATCCCACGTGAGACGTCCTCTGAAGTTCTGACAAAGAGACTCCATCCCATTAGCTTGTATTTTTTTCTGTTCAGTTGAAGAGATAAATGCTTTGTGATTCAAGCCTTTTAGCTTCAGATTTTCAATAGTTGCAACTTGTTTTCATTCCTTTTAAACATTTACTTAGGTACTATTTACAACACAGTACTAATGTAATAAAAACTAAGGAAGTGGGGTTGATTGGGTAGAATACTGGTGCATGGAGAAAAATGAAAAAGAAACAACAATATAAGTGAACTGTTGTTTTTCAATCCAGCTTCATTCACATAATGCAGGAGACTGACAAAGCAGCACTCAGGAGGAGAGATAGTTCCTCTTAGCTTAGCTAATGCATCGCACCCAAAATGGACCATAAAGAAACAGGCTTTCATCAGAAGACAAATCAAGACTCAGCACAATATTCAGTTCAAGTGCCAATTTTGGGATGTGGAATGGTGGGGGAGCAGTGCAGGGAGGAGGCAGAGATTCAGAAGTCATTATTGTTATTTCACAGGTTATGAAGACAAATGTATTATCAGAAATTCATCACAGTATCGAGAAGCTACTGGAGGTTAATCATTTCACAAAGGGCATTCTGTTGGAAAATCATAGCAGTGATGAAGGGGCACTTCTCAAAATACATCACAATGGATTGCATTGTCAGGAGGAATGGAAAATTCTCACAGCATGGATAATTTAGGGGCTGGAGAAAGCATTCAATGAGAGGTGATTCAAAAAATTTCATTTTGGGCAGGGGTGGGGAGGCTGACCTGGTGGATTTGACGAAACTAAACAATAAGGTGATGAGGAAAGGGTTGGGCCAATAATGGGGGAAGTGCCTAAGAATGAAAATCTACAGTACTTCACCAGTGGATGAGTACAATGTGATTCTCTTAAGTGTGAGGCAAAGAGAAAGAAAGCAGGAAACAATTAGATGTTTCATTCACCAAAATATTAATTGCTCATCAAATTTCTCATCATTATTCAATCCACATCCAAATTTTCCTGTAGCTCGAATATTTTGAACAGAACTAACATTGATGCAGAGGCATCTAGTAATAAGAGGAAGGAACTGCCATGTATTTCCAAACTTTAGTTAAACCTGATTTGATGGGCAGCTATGAGAAGTTCCTTCTGCGAGAGTGAACTAGTCACATAACATGGCATCACAGCACCACCTACAGACACAACCCAAATGGAATATTAACAAATGTACATCAATTTTATAATTTGATGATGTAGTCATGGCTTCCAGTGGCAGAATGTTGTAGATAAGCTTGATCAACTTCCTTGGAATGTTTTTGTTCTTTGTACATCTAACAGTGAAAAGAATCATTTTATGAAAAGCAAAGCCTATTTAATATCATTATTTTTTTTTGCACTTTATTACAAGTTACACAAATTTCTTTATGTGAAATAATTCAGTTGTCGATGTCAAAAATGTGAATAGTTTCAACTGATACTTGACTGGATTACCTAACATTCTGACAATGGTGAGTATAAACTTGCTGATGTGTTTCTTCCCTTTGCCTGATCACTCAGCAAGCTTATCCAATAAGTAGCTTCGTGCAATCTACAGTTTGTATGATTGTTTTTATTCTTTCCTGGGATGTGAGAGTTGCTGGAAACCCTAATTGCCCTTGAGAAGGTGGTGGTGAGCTGCCTTCTTGAATTGCTGCAGTCCTTCTGGTGCAGGTACACCTGCAATGCGGTTAGAAAGGAAGTTAATTGATCCCAGCTAAGGTGAGAATAGGATTCCTGCAGTTGTCTTTAAGTCCATGGTTTAGAGGGTGGAAACTCCAACCAGGATCTTTTGGGACCCATCGCGGGAGATGCGGCAGTCCATTGGCTTTCGGTGGGACCGGTCGATCCTAGTGGTGGATGAGAGCAAAAAATCCCACACTCAGTCAGATCTCAGGATCCTGAACAGTGACCTCTCTTGGAAGGAGAAAGTGTAGCTGTCGAATGAGGACATAATTAAGATTGCTAAAATGCTTTTTGACAATTATTGTCAAGGTTGACACATGATTGGGTGAAATACTGTACAAAAATGTGCCAGCAAAAAAACCATCAGGAGCAGTTGGAAAGGAAGAAATATTGGCAAAGACAATTTTTAAAAGTTAGGTAGATTCATGCATTTTTAGGTTTAAAATGGTACACTATTTTCTCAGCATTAGCTTAGATTGTTACTGTCAGAAATATTATTTTAAATTTTAAGATATCCCAAATCGCAGTTGGGTGACGGAGTTCAAATTCAAGCCACAACTGTCATTCATATTCAAACATGTCTCAAGAGATGAACTTGCTATCTGAGGAGATGGAGAGATGTCAGAGGTTTTACCACAGTCATTCAACTATACCTAGTGACTGCTCAACTAAGAAGTGTGACAAACTCTGGCAGATGTCCATGAACGTTTGCATAATTCACTTGAGAAGAAGATAACACATACTGCTTCAGCTTACCTGGAAAACCTGTATGTACCCAATTGAATACTTTGAGGACTGCAATAGCATTTCTGCTCTTAATTTAAGAACATCCAAGATTTTTCAATGTATGAAGGTTGTAATTGCTATGATTAAAACAAATTCTCCAAATTCAGCTTTTAAAATGATTAAAATTACTTTTCAGAGATGATAATGTAGATGAAATGCATTTTCAATGTTCCAGGGAACTGTTTTTGAAAAATGTTGTAAATTGTGGTTCTCCCTCAACCTGTCTTTTAAGAATAGTTGTAGGAGGTGTATAAAGAGAATTTTCTCAAGGTTCTTCATGAGAAAATCTGCAGAAACCCTGGGATATCCTGCATAAACAGAGTTTCAACAAAAAGTTGATCATCAGGATTATCTCTGAAGAAATTCCCACATTAATATTTTGAGTGATTGTGTAAATCTGTTGCTATATCAATACTTTATCATTTCCAGGCTGGATTTCTGAAATTCCCTTCTCCCAAGTCTTCTAATCACCATCCTACAGTTTTAAAAGATTCTGCTGCCCATATCCTGTCCCACACTAATACCCCGCACATCATTCCAAATATTGCCAAATGACCCATGTGCTCCCTATAACTGCACATTCATTTCAAAATCCTTTCCTCATTTACAAATCCCTCAACTGCCGCTATGATATGGTGCAACTTATGTCTCATTCTGAGACCTATTGTCCTCCAACTTTGGCTTTTTGTGAGTCCTCCCTTTCCCCATAATTCATTGGTAGTAGCAAACATTTTTGGCATCTGTACTTAAAATGGATACTGTCTATGTAAATATGTTGCGCTATAGTGACTAATGCTGGTGTTGTAGAATTGTGTATTCACCATTAATTACATACTTCTATCTCATTCTGAAACAAGATGGCAATAATTCTTACCTTTTGTCCTTTCCTCAGGCTTCCTGATGCTCTTTTAAGGCTAGATCTGAAAGGAAATAATATTACAGACATTTGTAAAGAACCAGTGGAAAATTTGAAGCGGCTGCGAGTTCTGAATCTACGTAACAACAGGTTATCATCGCTTAACCCTGATGTATTTGGATATTTTCCTCGTCTCAGGTGGCTCTATCTGGATGGTAACCCCTGGAACTGTACATGTGACCTCATGAAAATCAGAGTCTTATTGACTACAAGACAGCTGGAGATCAAAAGTGGCTACTGTGCAACTCCAGCCTATTATCAAGGTGAGACCTGGCTATCTTCCACCAAGATTCTGAACAGTTGTGGATATAACACAATGCATGGTGTAAAAGGAAAAGCATTTCTTGAAATTGCTGCAAAGATAGCACAGGGGGATGATCGCTCAAATGTTAATGGTCCAACTGATAATGAAGATTATTATGACTATGATGCAGACTAAAAATCAATGACCAACTTGCCAGTTACTTTAAATATCCTGATTGTGTGTAATGTGACATAGATAATCATTGTTCTATTGTAACCTGAATTATATGTTTGCAGTTTTTTAGTCTTTTCACTGATTGTTAAATCTTATGTACACTTCTAGAATAGGTGAACATGATTTTAAGTTCTGAATCCTTTCTTTGTTGATCTACAATTCAAATTGAGTGATTTACCTCTGTTCCTGCATGAATTAGTAAGATTTTCATTAGCATTGACCAATTTCCGCTGTGCAGAAAACAATGAATAATCAAAGATATTCATTTGGTATAACTTTTATAACAGGATAATGTTTTGACTAAGATAAAAGCAAATTACTGTGGATGCTGGAATCTGAAACAAAAACAGAAAATGCTGAAAAATCTCAATAGATCTGATTGTATCTTATGAAGTGTCATCCAGACTTGAAACGTTAGCTCTATTCTCTCTGCACAGATGCTGATAGACCCGCTGAGATTTTCTAGCATTTTCTGTTTTTGTGTGTATGTGTCATGTTTGACTATCTATTTATTTTTCAAATCTGATGCTCAGGCCAATTATTCTCTTTCATAAATGATCTTGACTAAAATACAAATTCAAGTTGCTAAAAATGAAGACAACCATTACATATCTTGAATCTGTACCAGAATTTAAATTGATGTTACTACTTCATGCAGACTGGTGTATAACTAGTAGTACTCTTTAAATTACTCACTTTACTGTTTTAATTTGATTGTGTTTTTTTTATTTTGCATTAAACTAGCATTATTGTTTTTCTTCTATTACTGACTTAGTAATGTTGAATGTAATTATAAAGAAGAAAAGGAACCTCACATCAGCAACATTGTACTCACTTTGCATTGACCTTGGAATAAAGATTTTCTTATTAAAATATTTAATTTAAAGAAGTCACTCATTACAAAATGGACAAAACATGAGCTGAAACATAGAAATTGTAAATGTTTAATATTTAATATTTAAAATGGATCTTTTTTACAAAAGAAGATAACACATCAGTTTTCACATTGGTCAGTATGGGTAATAATGCTTGCTGTTTACCTCACTGACATCCACCCAGATACGTTTCATGAGTTTATGAATGTAGACTTCTTCTAATTTTCAAGCTGAAATCCCCTTAGAGGAAATCTCTGGCATTTGTAATCAGAGATAGCAAACCTAATGCTCTCTGACCACTCAGACTGAATCATGACTGTGACATGCAGAATTCAAACCAGGAATATAAAGTAGGAAATATGACATATATTTAAATGATGTACAGAAGGCAAAATAATGATTGGGAAATGCAGTCAGGATTGGGAGAGAATTAAATAATTCAGGTAGAAAAAGTTAAAATCTCCAACACTAATTCTCTTCTGAGGGAATATGATTCTATACTTGTAAATTTTTTTTAGGCCAGAGGGGTTGTTCATAAGTAATTATCACTTATTATTCTGTTAAAAACTCAATTATTTCAGAATGTACTAAAGTAAAGTTTATTTATTAGTCACAAGTAAGGCTTACATTAACACTGTAATGAAGTTACTGTGAAATTCCCCTAATTGCCATACTCCGGCACCTGTTTGGTTCAATGCACCTAATCAGCACGTCTTTCGGACTGTGGGAGGAAACCGAAGCACCCGGAGGAAACCCACACAGACATGGGGAGAACGTGCAAACTCCACACAGACAGTGACCCAAGCCGGGAATACAACCCGGGTCCCTGGCGCTGTGAGGCAGCAGTGCTAACCACTGTGCCACCATGCCACCCTAACTAGCCCTAACTTTTTCAGCTACTCATAGTGTGGAACTAATGGGCCAGTTTATGCAGTTGCAGTCATTTCAATGGTGAGATTATTGGCAAGGAATGCAAAAGCTCACCCTATGGAGGAGCAAGGTACTCTCTGACAACTTCTGAATTTCCTCAAACTCAGTGGTTTCTGTCAGATTTCCTCCATTATGATGATGAGCAATAATAGCCTCATTGTTGATTTCATTGAAAATAACAGGTCATTGATTTTTAGGAACATAAAAAATAGAAACATGAGGCCCCTCAAGCTTGCTCCACCATTCAATAATATCATGGCTGATTTGATCGAACACCACTTTTCTGCCTATCTTTGACTTCCTTATAGATCAAAAATCTAACTTAGTCAAAAATATATTCAATGACTTAGCCTCAACTGCTTCATCCCTGGAATAAACCAGTGAACTGCAAGGCAAGGATATGCAATGCAAGGGTATCCCTCTTTAAATAAGACCAAAACTGTACACAGTATTTTAGGCATAGTCTCACCAATGCCCTGCACAAATGCAGCAAGATTTCACTTTTTATACTTCATCCCCCTTTCAATAAAAGACCACATTCCATTTACCTTCTAATTATTTGCTGTATCTGCATGCTAACCTTTCATGATTTATGTACAAGGACAACTAGATCCTTCTGCACTGCAATATTTTGCAGCCTCTATTTAAATAATATTCTGTTTTTATATTCTTAACACCACAATGGACAACCTTACATTTTCCCACTTTGCCCCTCATCTGTTAAATTTTTGCCCATTCACTTAACCTATCTCCATCTCTTTGCAGACTCTTTTATTCTCCCCACAACTTGCTTTCCTATCTATCTTTGTATCATCAGCAAATTTGTCTAGAATACCGTCAGCTCCTACATCTAAGTCATTAGTATGGATTGTAAATATTTGAGGCTCCAGAATTGATCTCTGTGTCATTCCATTACAGTTTTCCAACCAGAAAATGACCCAATTATTGATCCCAGTTCTCTGTTTCCTGTTGGTCAGCCAATCATCTATCCATGTTAATATATTATCCCCCAACAGCATGAGCTTTTATGTGGCACATTTCACCCCGCTTGCTGTATCCTCAAACAACACTAATAATATTTGCCAAACACATTTCTCTTTCATAAAACCGTTTGACTTTGGTGGTATTATGACTTTCAAAATGTTCTGCTCTTACTTCCTTAATAATGGATTCCAGCATTTTCCCAGTGAAAGATGTTAAGTTAACTGGCCAATAATTACCTATTTTATGTATCCCTTCTTTCTTGAATAGAGGTGTTACATTTGTAGTTTTTCAATCTGCTGAGACCTTTCCAGAATGTAGGGAATTTTGGAAGACTACAACCAATGTTTCCACTGGCTCTGCATTGATTTATGTTAAGACTATAGGATTCAGGCCATCAGAATAAGGGAACACATCAGCCTTTAGTCCTGATAGTTTTCCTTTTTCTCTAGTGATTGTTTTAAGTTCCTTCCTTTATGCCCATTGATTTTCTGTTATTCCTTCTACCGTAGGAGAGGTACAAGACACTTGTTCAAGGTTTCTGCCGTTTCCTTGTTTCCCATTAGTAATGCACCAGTCTCATCCTCCAAAGGACTAAAAATAGTGTTTTAGTCAATAAACACAACATTTGTAGTGCAGCACGTTCAAAATAAAAATGTTAACAGGACATAAAAATATGGCTTTCATAATCAGCTTTGATTGAGCAAAATTATTTGGGGAGGGGGTGGGGGTTCAATTTAAAACTGTCCTGATTTCTCTGCTCACGATCTCTCTGTAAACAAAAGGTATTTTAAAAAATTCTGATTTCCCTCTTTATAAATGGTGGCATATTTCCCCAATCCTTAAATTTGGAGTGATCCAAGCCCCTGTGAATAACTTGCATAGCAAATTTGGGACAAGATAAAATAAAAGATTGGTTTATTCTTACACCCACACACACATGAGATGGACTCTGCAAGGTCCACCCCTTTTGCACTCACACAATAAATAGGGAAAAAGGACGAGGGTTCAGGACATGACCGCAATAATATACAAGTTAGGATTTTAAGTGTGTCCAGAGTCCAGCAGCAAAAGTCAAATGGAACGTTCCATTAGAGGGGAAGTTGGCTGATTGTAACGCGATTCTGTCTTTCCCAAAGCAAGACTTCCACAATGAAAAAAGGCACATAGAGCGAGTTAGTCTTGGAGCCATGAGTTCCAAGATTCCAGCAGTTTGCACTGAGGGCCAGTGTTTTTTCTTTCTCGCAGGCCGTCTCCTGATTGATGATAGACAGCACAGGCTATTGCCTGGAGTCCAATTCTCATTGGAGGTCCAATAGTAACTGGTCATAATGTCCAGACTGCATAATTTAAGGAATTCAGACAGCCCAAGTCCCCAGTCATGTGATACTGGTTTTGGGTTGTTAAACGAGACCCTCTTGTTGAAACTATTGTGTTAGAACAGTTAATGCCCAGGGTATTTGCACCATCATTGGAGACCAGGATCTGTAAAGGGCTGTCTATGTTCGAAGCTGGCTGGAACAGACAGTCTGCTGGGCCATTGTGTTAGCTTGGCTAGATTGTTTATGGGATGCAAAGAATGCTATATTTATTGAAATCTCAACTTCCGACTTTGACTTTAACACAAACACACATTAACACAAGATACTTAACTGACAGATTGTCTTTATTTTACTTGCTAGCAAGGGGGTAGGTTCTCGACACGATGGGCCAGAGACACCACTCCACGGGACAAAGAAATTCACCCTGGTTTATACAATTCTACAGCTCACAGTTAGTTGGACACAATCCAATCAAAAGTGTTACAAATGACATACTTTATTGATCCAATAGAAAAAATACTGAACCACCCTGATCTATGAGATCACGATTCCTCGTGGGATACCCCAATATGTCATCCCTAAGCCTATCCTCTAGTCTCTTATGATGTGGAGATTTACAAGAGCACTCCATCTGACGAAGGAGCAGCGCTCCAAAAGCTAGTGGCGTTTGCTACCAAATAAACCTGTTGGACTTTAACCTGGTGTTGTTAGACTCCTTACTGTCTCTAGTCTCTTAGTCAGACATCATGTCTCTATTTTGATAGCAGCCTCACAAAGCATCTTCACTAAAACAGTCTCACATGGGCATCCTTTAATTGATAAAGGGGGCCTACAAAAGCCATTAGTATTTTATGGCCTTGTCAGTGAAGTTAACTGAATCTCTAAGAAATGTGGTCAACTAATCTTGCCTTCTGGATATTTCCCAACTGTAGCCCTGATAAGTTTTGTTTATTGCCAACATATTGAAACACATGTATATATTGCTTATCAATTCAATGACTGAGCTTTTTATCACTGCCTACAGTTAAAAGGGGTATCATCATGTTACCATTAATTCTTGTCAGTTCCCACTAAGTCCCCAACCATAACTCTTTCATTAGCCAAGACATTAATATCTTTCTGACTCTGTTTTGATTAGAAACTGTGAAGGCAGCTTCATTAAAACTCACTCTTATATCAGTTGTTTCTGATAAAGTGTCTGGTGAGGCAATTAAGTCTCCTTTATGGCCTTGTGATTCCAACAGTGGGGTGCTTTAAAGGAATGTATCTAACATATGTTTGGAATCAAAGGGCACTCTGTAACTGTGCATCTAAGTTTCTTTGTTTAACTTCTAAAAATGTATAGAAGATATATTTATATGTATGGACTAATTAAAGGTATTATATATACCTTTAAAACTACATAGTATTTAAAACACCTCATTACAATTACTAGCAAACTTGCTCCCTAGTGATTTAAAGTGAATCCTACATCTAAGTTGATTAAACAAAGATCCCAGCAGAGTCTGCCAATCTTATAGTAGCCCTTTTCTATCTTTTTACATATTCCAGATGTTTGAGGGGTTAGTCTTTGTTCACTTTGAAATAATTCAGAAACTTCTGGCCGGCATGTGACCAGCTGGAGCTGTTTTGTCATTCGAGCAATTGGCTATTTTGAAAAGCATGAAAAATGACTTTAATAATAGATAAGCTGATGAATCTATATTTCTTTCAGGTCACGACTGTGACAAAATTGATAAAATTAAACTTTTGGGAAGTATTCTGGGATTAAAAATCTCAGGAGAAGAAATTAAGGCAAGAAGTTTGAAATTGATAAAAGTACTAATTCCACCAGAGAGCTGGGCTATCTTTCATTTCCTTTTGTCATTTCTCCCTTCCTATTGGTGTATCAGCTGTAACTCAGTTTGTATAGGCACACATACCTCTGACTCACAAGGTTCTGGGTTCAAGTTTCACTTCAGGGCTTCAGTGCAAAAACCAAGACTGATACTTCAGTTCTGTACTGAGGGAACATTGCACTGCTTAAGGTGCTGTCATTTGGATGAGATGTTAAACTGAGACCCCTGCTGCCAGCTCTGGTGGATGTAAAAGATCCCTTGACGCTTTCCAAAGAAGAGCAGGGGAGTTAGTATAGTGTCCTGTTCAATATTTATTGCTCAACCAACCTCACAAAAAAACCAGATTATCCAGTCATGATCACATTGCTTACTGAGTGCTGTCTATCCCACATTTACAACAGTGATACTTCAAAAAAGTACTTCATTTGTTGTAAAGCTCCATGACATCTTGTGGTTGTGAAAAGCGTTACATGAATGATTTATTCTCTTCATAAGCTCTGTGGAATGCAGAGAACAGTAGTACTTGATAATTGGACTATTTTTTTAAAGTTGTTTTGTGTGTTGGCTACACAGATATGTCTGTAACTTGAAGTAATTTGATTTTCTCCTTCAGTATGTATGCTCTTCCATACTCTCTTCCATCTTCTTCCATTAGGAAGAGGATACAAAAATGTGAGATCATGTACCAATCGACTCAAGAACAGCATCTTCCCTGCTGCCATTAGACTTTTGAATTAACCTACTTATATTAAGTTGGCCTTTCTTTACATACTAACTATTCTGCATCCTCTCCTTTCCTTCTCCCCTTTGTACTCTATGAACAGTATGCTTTGTCTGTATAGTATGCAAGAAACTACTTTAAAGTTAAAAAAATGTATTTATTAGTCACAAGTAGGCTTACATTAACACTGCAATGAAGGTGCTGTGAAAATCCCCTAGTCATCACACTCCGGCACCTGTTCGGGTACACTAAGGGAGAATTTAGAATAGACAATGCACATAACCAGCGCGTTTTTCGGACTGCGGGAGGAAACCGGAGCACCCAGAGGAAACTCACGCAGACACGGGGAGAACGTGCAGACTCCGCACCCCAACAGTGACCCAAGCCGGGAATCGAACCCGGGTCCCTGGCACTGTGAGGCAGCAGTGCTGTGCCACCGTGCCGCCCTGAAAATACTTTTCACTCGATACCAATACATGTGACAATAATAAATCAAATAAAAAATGTGACAATAACAAATCAAATCAAATCAAATATGTTGACCCACCAGCAATAAAAAAAAAGAGTTGTTGAATTCTGCTCTGCCTATATAGGGGGCGCTAGAGCCCTGGCTGCCAGGCACTTAGAGCGGAACATTGCTCTTGTCTACTAGGTTGTGAACCAATCCTTGCGCTCCATGTGTTGTTTCAAGTCAAAGGTGAAAGTTAATAATTTTTTAACCTCTCCTCTGAAAAAAAAGTGAAGATGGCGCCCGGCATGTTGGGGAGTTGGCACTGATTCACAGTCATTCATAAAGAGCAACTTTGTTATTTGGCAAGCTGGCTTTCCCTCTTCACCTCCCCCAATGTGAATCTTTCAGACGGAAGTCTGTTTGTTTTTCGTTGTCCGTTTTAATTTCCCCCTCTTCCCGCCCTCCGTGCGGTTGCATGGTAAGGTGATGGCACTCTTTGAGTTGGTGTGGAGGGTACTGCACACCGTGCTGTGCCTGCACCGGACTCTGTCGGCCTGGCTGCAGAATGGAATGTGGGCCTGGAAGCGCTGGAACCCCGCGAGCCTGGCGTTCGCCTTCCAGGACGCCAAGAACAAAGGCAAGAGCCGGCGCGCGCGCTGGCGCTCGGACGGCCGCCACCTCAAGAAGCTGCCGCTGCACCTGGGGCTGGTGGTGACCGAGGAGGAGAGCAGCTACACCGACATCGCCAACCTGGTGGTGTGGTGCATGGCCGTGGGCATCTCTTATGTTAGCGTCTATGACAACCAAGGTGAGGGGAGGAGGGTGTCGCTGCCGAGTGGGACTCTGCACTGTCGGTCTGTGTGTGTCTGTGCATAAACTCGTGTTTATTTTATTTATTAGTCACAAGTAGGTTTATATTAACACTGCAGTGAAGTTACTGTGAAAATCCCCTAGTCGCCACACTCTGCTGCCTGTTCCTGTACACTGAGGGAGAATTTAACATGGCCAATGTACCTAACCAGCACATCCTTCGGATTGTGCACTGACCAGTGTATTTGACACTGCAAGAGGTTAATTCGTCCCTTCGAAAGCAATACTCTCAAGGTGGGGCTGTCCCCTTGCTCTTCCTTTAACTTTAATGTGAGGACAGACAGGTCTCACTGGTGTGAGGAAATGATTTGCACACGTTGGCCTGCCTGAAGGGATTTTGGGCAGCATGGTAGCACAGTGGTTAGCACTATTGCTTCACAGCTCTAGGGTCCCAGGTTCGATTCCCGGCTCGGGTCACTGTCTGTGTGGAGTTTGCAGGGCGGCACGGTAGCACAGTGGTTAGCACTGCTGCTTCACAGCTCCAGGGTCCCGGGTTCGATTCCCGGCTCGGGTCACTGTCTGTGTGGAGTGTGCACATTCTTCTCGTGTCTGCGTGGGTTTCCTCCAGGTGCTCTGGTTTCCTCCCACAGTTCAAAGATGTGCGGGTTAGGTTGAGTGGCCAGGTTAAAAATTGCCCCTTAGAGTCCTGAGATGCGTAGGTTAGAGGGATTAGCGGATAAATATTTGGGGGTAGGGCCTGGGTGGGATTGTGGTCGGCGCAGACTCGATGGGCCAAATGGCCTCCTTCTGCACTGTAGGGATTCTATGATTCTCCCCTCTGAAACTGAGCATCAAAATAACCGAAAATTCCAATTGCAGAATTGGATTTTGTTCAATTAACCTCATCGGTGAATAATTAGCAACAATCCACATTCCTTGTTTAGTGCTGTCCAGAATTCTTATAACTTACACTTTTTCCCCCAAATTTAAATGTCAATCTGATTACAGTAAATGTGAGTACTATTTAAAAAGAAATTCTAAGTATGTTTGTGCAGATACACACAAGTGTAGTTCAGTGGTAGCATTCTCCACTGAGTTGTGGGTTCAAGCCACAGATGTTTGAATGCACAGTCTAGACGGACTTTTCAGTGTGGCATTTTGTAAAGGATGTTAAATGTTTTAAAGGAGATGTTTAAACCAAGGTCACATTGCCTGCTTAGGTTGATGGAAGAGCTTTTCCTGAATATCGGGGAGTTCTGCCAGTGCCATACGATATGATTGTGCATCACTAAATAAGTAGTTTTTAATTAATTGGACCTATTCCAAAAGGTGTTTTCCAAGCTCATAACATCAGTATCAGCCAAGAATTACTTTACCGTTTACCAACACAACACTTTTTGTTTCCAATTTTGGAACAGTTTGATGCAGAAAATCTAGATGTGAAATATGTAGTCACTATAAGCTCAATCATTTATTTAACTGCTTACATTTGTTTTTCTTTTGTACTTTTATCTACCTTATTCACCTTTTATATTGTTTCTCTTTTTGGCCTGTCCACAGAAAGGGAATGGGTTATGTATAAGTAACCACCAATTTAATTTAGGCTCATTTATCTTTGCAGAAAACGTTGATCACTGACTATTGTAAGAAGATCCATGTAGGTTTATTGAGAATATAACGTAATGTTGCAATCATTCTGTATTTTATGCATCACCTCCATAATTAGAATTGGAATACTGAGGTTGTGTTGGTTTGAAAAGAAAATTTAACTTGGTTGTTATAGCAGGAGTGGTATCAAATTTACAGGATTGGCACAATGTTGACTTTCAAATTGTTGCTTGTATTTAGAGGTTTAACAAAGCCCACCATATTGCTTTGAATATACTTGAGCTGAAACTAAACTAGATCCATAATGTGTACACTGCTTTTAGGGGCAAGAATATTTTCTTTAGGCCCAGCAAGTTAATCCTGTGAAACCCCACAACCTCCCTGATCACTTGCCACCACAACCAAAAAACTTATCTGCTTCCAGTCAGAGGCAGAAAAGGCTGTACGTCAGACAGGATACATGGCGAGGAGCCTGCAATTTTTCCTCCAAGCCGCACACCATTTTGACTTGAAATTATTTTGCTGTTCCTTCACCTGAAACTCCCTCTCTAGCACCACATGGACTGCAGCGGTTCAAGGCAGCAGCTTGCCACCACCACCTTGATGGCAATGAGGGATGAATAGCAAATGCTGACCTTGTCGGTGACATTCAACCTGTGAAACTATTTTTATTAAAAAAATTTTAAATTCTAAATTTTCAGGGAAACCTGTGATTCTGGGTTTCCCAACCACAATTTGTCCCGCCAGCTTCATAAGTTTGCCGCAGTAAACACTAGGGCCAAGAAGTCAGAAAAGAGTGGGCGCTGAGTAAGGAAACTGAAAAAGAAGAGTTTCCTGCATTTGTGAATGCAGAAGATTAGGTCAAGCCTTCTGAAGAACGTTTTATTGAGAAGCAGATTTTGTACATGTTTGTCTATGGTCAGCAGTAACTATAACATTGTGGACTAAAATATTTACACCTGTTTCAAGCCAGTTTTAGCTTGGGTCAGGCTGATAACTGTTTAAACAAAGGGGATGAGTTATTGCAGCATGTTCATTTCGGATTTTCTAAGAAACTTAATTTGGCAGAATATTTTTGCCTGGTGGCCATGCCTTCAGCTGCCTTGACCCTTAATTCTGGAATTCCCTCCCGAAAAATCTTGTCTCTTTACCTGTCTTTTAACATGCTCCTTAAAACATAACCTCCTTTGATCAAGCTTTGTTATCTGTCACAATACCTCCTTCTCAGCTCAAGTATAAAATATTGCTTTGTAATGCTCCTGTGAAACATCTTCAGTCATTTTATCATGCCAAAGGCACTATATAAATGCAGGTTGTTAAATGTGAAGCATGTGACCCTTTCTAAGGTATGTTGCGTATTTTTTTAAGGCGTGTTATGTGCAAGTGGACAGGAGTATAAGAGATTGAAGCTGTATAGAGACAGCCTGGTTAAAAATGACTAAAGTTATAATGTAATTATCCTGGTAAATTTAAAAGGTATATTTGATTCTTAAATCGGTGATGCTTGTATAATACTCATTAGATTTTTGATTTCACAAGAAATATCTGTGGTTACAGGTTTTATACATAATGATAGATGATGTGACTTGTTTTCAACAAGTCTTCAGCTATGGATTTTGTTTGCATTTGGAATGCATTTAAATGACCTTGCACCTGGAGTGAAGTAACCTAATGAAGCTTCATATTTTGTGAACCTTATAGCCATCTGAGGCAGATAATGTAAAAGTATAAATGGAAGGAAGCATTAGCAATGAAGTCCAAAGTATTTAGGTAGCATTCTCGCTGTCTGTGTTGTCTCTGTCTGTCTGTGTTGTACGCGGGGTCATGATATGGAGATGCCAGCATTGGACTGGGGTAAACACAGTAAGAAGTCTAACAACACCAGGTTAAAGTCCAACAGGTTTATTTGGTAGCAAAAGCCACTTTTGCTTTTGCTGCCAAATAAACCTGTTGGACTTTAACCTGGTGTTGTTAGACTTCTTACTGTGTTGTACGCGGGGAACATGCATATACACCTGCAGATTTGACTAAAATGTTCTTGATCTTGGTACAGTGTAATAATACCAACTGGGTACTGAACAATAAGGGGGCATGAAATTGAAAGGTGAGTCAATTGGTGTTACCTAGCATATTAGAATAAATATGTAGAATCCCTCCGTGCAGAAGGAGGCCATTTGGCCCATTGAGTCTCCACTAACTCTCCAAAAGAGCATCTTACCCAGGCCCACCACCAAGCCCTACTCCTGTAACTCCACACATTTACCATGGATAATCCACCTAACCCACAAATGTTTGCACGCTTGGGCAATTTAGCATGGCCAATCCATCTAAACTGCACATCTCTGAACTGCGGGGGGAAACTGGAGCACCTGGAGAAAACCCATGCAAACACTGGGAGACTGTGCAAACTCCACACAGTCACCCAAGACTGGAATCCAACCTATCTCCCTGGTGCTGTGAAGCAGCAGTGCTAACCATTGCGCCAATGTGTTGGCAGAGGTCACTGAGTAATAATGCTGTCCATTAGCCTTGGCTAGAAAACAGTAGAAGCCTGAGATGTTTGAAAGAAGAGTGCTAGCTATCAGCTTTTTCACATGACACGTTATTTATTTATCCTTATTCTATGGTAGCACTTGCTGGTTGGGAAAATCAGAGGTACTGCTGTTAAGGAGTGGGTAATGTATTCCTCTTATGGACCTATTGGCAAATGTGGAGGGAAGGTATCACCTTGTTTAATGCTGATTCCAAAATAACAAGTATGGAGAGGAGGAAAATAAGTTCTTTGGTTTTCTTTATTTATTACCTAATTAAACGAGGGAATGAAGTTCCTCTGTTGCCTAAGGAAGGATCTGCAGGACCCAGGTATTTTTATGGTGACATTCAATAAGAGTTCCTGCACATCCCTCTGAAGTAGATGAGCTGTTGTAGTCATTTACACTGCGGTGGCATTTTCCTTGTAGAAGCGATGCAACTGGAGACAAATATTTGTATATGTTGGCAGAAATTAGGTGGTCACCCAAAGGGCAAATGTTAAATTGCCAATGTGGTTATCTCTTTGAAGGGGACAATCCCACAATTCTGCTGCACTTCAGAATTGAGCTGTATGAGCAGTATTGAAAAGAAATCAGTTTGTGAATAATAGCAGAAGGGAGCAGTGTTTTGGTTCTGTTCGTGTAGTTGCTTAGAGGATTCTGTTGCGAAGCAGTGTGAAAAATAAAATGGTTTCCCCACATTCATTTCAAAAATAATGTGGTTTAAGAATAAGGTTAATGGAACAATGAAGATATAGATCAGGTTCTTTTGTAGGAAGTCTGCTGCTTGCCCCTGCTAATGTATATAGCTGTATGTTGCAATTTATTTGGTTTCGACTATTTTGGGAAGTAAGCATGAACTCAAATGAGTCGTAGATGCAATAGAATACAAATTGTTGAAGTTATTGCATTACATTTTGTCATATATGTTGGGGCCTTTTTAAAAGAACGGGTCAGGTGACCTGGGGTATAAGCTCCACCCTGGATCGAGCTCGCCAAACCAGTCTTGTACTGACTGTGCTAAGAAAGGACATTAAATGAACAGCTCCAATTTGGTTACACCTACTTACCTCATGGTCTCTTTATAGTCCATAATTAGACCTCGGACATAACTGGTGACGAGACTGAGTCATGGCCCACAGAATGCGTGTTCCTGCCGGCCCTTCGGAAGAAGGGAGGAAGCTTGATGCCATCCTAGATTCCAAAAGCAGCGCAAATTGCCGAAATAACTGGCTAGACATGAGGGAACGGGCCTAGGCGCCGAGGGAAGTGGTCGCGAGGGGACTAGGACCGTGTTCGATGTTGCAAAAAGAGGTATTCGCCAGGAAATGGGCTAAAGGCAGTGGTAGCGACGGGACTCGGGCTTACAGCCAATGGCTAGAAATAGGAGAGGGAACTCTCACCTATGAGCACCGAGATCATCGTGGGGGAAGCGTTCACATGGGGACTCGAGCTGCATTCGACAAGAAGAATAGGAGAGCATAGTCAGTGAGGGAGCGGCTGGTGTGAAGTGCGCAAAGAGTGGCTACTGAATGCGAAGGGCAGGGAAAAGTTCCCGCCAACGGGAACAGAAAATGGTAGGCCAGTTTGGGGCGATGGGGCCATTCAACAAAGACATGGAGAGCTGGGCGCTATACACAGAGGGGTTTCACTCACTTAAAACCCAATAAGATAGATGAAGAACTCATGGTGGCAGTCTTCCTGAGCACCATTTGGAAGTAAGACGTTCGCTACACCTAAGAAGTCTCATAAACCTGAAAAGCCCATGGAGAAACCCCTAGCATGTTGTGCGAGACACTAGGGAATCATTATGCTCCAAAGCCGCTCATGATGGCAGAACGTTTTCGATTTTATTTTAAAAAAATACAGCTGGACGGAGAATCCATCTTGCAATTTGTGATCATGTTTAAAAAGCTAGGCTGAGCATTGTGAATTTGACTGGTTCCTTCAGGATGCATTACGGGACCGTTTGGTTTGTGATCTCTGTAAAGAAGTGATGCAACAAAAACTTCTGATGATGAGAAAAGTCTTCGACTTAGGTTTTGAAATAGCTGTGGAGTTGGCTACAAATGAAGCAATGCAGTTGGATGTCGGTGCCCAAGTACACAAAGTAGCCGAAGCGCAGCAGAACGCGGTGTTAACCGCAGAATGCCTCTGTTGTGGCAAGTCTGGCCACAAAGAGTCAACATGCTGGACGTGTGAAGCCCAGTGCCACTGGTATAAGCGGGTGGGGCATAATGCTCAGAATCGTAGGCCATATCTTTAAAAGAGGAAAAGGGGAGTCGGGGAGAGAGAGAAGAACCTGAGGACTAGGCACAAGGTACATGCTGCCATCCAGGAAGGGGACAGGGAGTGAGCTGAATCTGCGGAGGAAACAAAATAACTTAAATCTACAAAATTTCAGCTTAATATCTTATTAGTCCGAGGAGAAGCGATCGATTAAAAATTAAAATGGAGGTCGATACGGGGGCAGTGGTATCACTGATTTCTGACTCCGTGTACGTAGATGAATTGAAAGCATTGCCGTTGAAGCCTGCCAAGATCACCTTATGTACTTAGATGGAGCAAGTGATGCCACTGAGAGAGGATATATGTACTGGCAAAAGTGCAACTAAGGGATTGGTGCACTGAGTTACCATTGTACGTGGTCAAGGGTGACTTCCCTGCTTTGTTTAGACGCTCTTGGCTCCAGAAATTAAAATTAAATTGGGGTGTAGTGAATAGGCTGGTGGATTCAAGAATGAGTTTACAAGATGTCCTAGAGAAATATAAGGATGTATTCAAGGGGACCCTGGGAGAGATGAAAGGGTCAAAATTAAAATTGAAATGAATCCAGAGACTCATCCAATGAGTCTGGCGGCGCATCTGGTACCTTATACCATTCAGCCAAAAACAAGCCAGAATTAGAATGACTGTTGAACATGGGGGCGCTGGAACCACCAGCAAATGGGCCATTCCAATTTTGAAGACGGGTGGCATGGTGAGAATCTGTGGGAACTTTAAGGTCACCGGTGTGCGGTAGTGTGTGCGGATCAGTACCCATTTCCCCTCATTAAGGACCTGTTTAGCAGATTGGCAGGAGGGAAGAAATTTTCGAAGATGGACATGTTACAGGCCGATCTCCAAATGAGGGTTGCAGAAGAGTCCCAACCACCTCCTGACGATAATTGAATTGGGGGCTTTTCCACTACGAGCGTCTTCCTTTCGGCATCACGTCGGCACCAGCCCTTTTGCAGAGGGCAATGGATCAAATTCCAAGTGGGTTGCTGGGAGTCCACTGTTACTTGGACAATATTTTAGTCGTGGACTCCACTGAAGAGAAGCTTTTGAAGAACCTTGAAAACACCCTCAGAAGGTTGCAGGGGCATAGCCTGCAAGTAAAGAAAGAAAAATGTTGGGGACATGCACCTTTTTAAGAGAACAGGTCAGGTGACTTGTCAAGGCAGTCTTGTACTGACTGTTATAGACACAAAGGTAAATAAGCTGTTCCAGTTCATCTACACCTACTTGCCTCATGGTCTCTTTATAGACCATAATTAGACCTCATACACAATTGTATCAAATTTTATTTTGGTATTTTTTCCTGTTTTATGTAAAATGAGACTTTACCATTTCACAAGTTGCTCAAAGCTATATTTTGTGTTTTGTGAGCTACTTTGCATTGCATCCTACTCCTATTTGATCATTTGTGTAACTGATTAATTGGAATATTTTCAAACCATTCTTCTCTCAAATGCAATTAGAGTTCAGTTTTGTGTTTTTCAGATTTTGAGGCTCATCAATTAATAAGGATATTCTTTGATCTCCATTCTGTCACAAATATGTTTTCAACTCCTGAATATTTTGATACTTTGGAAGACCTACAGGATCAAAATTATAGCATTGAAAGTGGAACTACAATTGTATATTAAGCTCGATGTGGTTGATTGTGTAACTGCTCCCTTACTGCAGTGGGTGTTTATAATACGTGGCGACTACTTGTGACTCTCGGCAGACTTTGCTTGGCTGGCTGTGGGATGTGGACAATTGGGATTCAGTTCTACTTGTGCACTTGTCATGTGAGAAGAATTGCAGAACTGACTATTCTCTGATGAAATGCAGGGCTCTATTACAATGACGTGGTTAAGTTTTAACAAGAATTGTTGATTATTTACAAAGTGCCACTGAAATGTTGGGAGAGATTAGCAAAATCTTGGCTAATGAGAGGTTTTAAGGATTGTCTAAGGGGAGAGAGAGGTTTTGGGAGAGAATTCTAGAGCTATGTCCCTACGCTGCGAATGGTGGAACAATCGAAATTTGAAATGGACGGGAGGGGCCAGGATTGGAAGAATTCTGAAATCTCTCTGGGTTGTAGAGTTGGGAAGTGGTTAGAGCTAGAGCACTGAGGCTTTGGAGGGATTTAAACTTGAGGGTGAGAATTTTAAATTGCAACTTTTTCTAGCTACGCACACAGAGGAGCTGTTATCTCAAAGTTGCATTGTACCTTCTGAGTAACACACCAGCTTTCATCTGCCTAAATGTTCCATTATTGATGAACCTTCAAGGTGGACCCAATTTGTCCTTTGAACAATTTCAGTGCATTGTGACTTCAGAAGCTTTTTTTTTACATGGTGGCACAGTGGTTAACAGTGCTACCTCACAGCGCCAGGGACCCAGGTTCAGTTCCGGCCTCGGATCACTGTCTGTGTGGAGGTTGCACTTTCTCCCCGTGTCTGCGTGGGTTTCCTCCAGGTGCTCGTGTTTCCCCTCTCAATCCAAAGGTGTGCAGATCAGGTTGATTGGCCATGCTAAATTGATCCTAGTGTCGGGGGATCAGCAGGGTAAATGTGTTGGGTTACGGAAATAGGGCCTGGGTAGGATTGTGGTCGGTACAGACTCGATGGGCCAAATGGCCGTCTTCTGTACTGTAGGGATTCTATGAAAAGCGCCATATTCATATCGGCTTGGACTTGGAAAGAGTTGGTTTGTCCACATCCTGTAGTTGGATTTGGATAAAGAGAAGAATATCTATGAATTAAATCCTTTTTTACTTTATTCTGCTTTCTCTGTTCCTTTTTATATTATCCTGTTTTAATTTGCTTATTTTCTACCTGCTTTTACAACTTCTGACCCCAGAGAGCTATTTAATATTTAGCATTGTTTAATACAGTTACTTGGGAAGCTGCAGGCCAATGAAATTAAAAGCTGGCAAATTGCTGCCGAAATGGCTTGAATGTCTCCCAGCGTATGGGCGTCTAATTAGTGAAATGATTTAAAGCAGGGTTTCTCAAACTGGGTTCTGCCATCAGCCCGGCCATTTAAATTTTTTTTTAAAAAGCCTGTAAATCTATCTTGACCAATCAAAGGTGGCTGTTTCATTTTATTGGCTACTGAAAGGCTGAGTGGTCTGTCAGCAACCAAGCTCACCTCCTGGATGAGCTGGAAATACAGTAAGAGGTTTAACAGCACCAGGTTAAAGTCCAACAGGTGTATTTGGTAGCAAAAGCCACTCGCTTTCGGAGCCTTAAGCTCCTTCTTCAGGTGAGCTTAAGGAGCTTAAGGAAGAAGGGGCTTGGGGCTCCGAAAGCTTGTGTGGTTTTTGCTACCAAATAAACCTGTTGGACTTTAACCTGGTGTTGTTAAACCTCTTACTGTACAAAACTTTGAACACGCAGACAGATGACAGGTTGGGGCCACAGAGGCTCGAGAGAGGGGGAGCAGGGTGCGTGTCTGAAATGAGAATCCAACTTGCCAGCAGCATTCGCAGTACTAAATGAATTTGTGAGCAAAAGATGTGCATCACTCCCATTTTAAAAATGACAAAGGGCAAGATTTGGGAAATATTTGTTGCAGAACAGAGCATTTTAATTATAATACATGTATAAAATAAGTTTGTTTTTTGTATGTTTGCATCTGTTGTGCAATAATTTTTTTTGGTTGAATTCTTCAATATAGGAATTTTTCTTAGGAGT
Source organism: Mustelus asterias (assembly GCF_964213995.1). Lineage (NCBI taxonomy): Eukaryota > Metazoa > Chordata > Chondrichthyes > Carcharhiniformes > Triakidae > Mustelus > Mustelus asterias. The sequence goes on from NC_135805.1 coordinate 68,817,010, forward strand.
TGTGTCAGTGCTGTTGGGAGGTCAAAAGGGTGGCTGGAAAAGTTTGGGAAATCCTAATTTAAAGGAAATTTGTTGGAATTCTCTCAGTAACATTGGCTGTTATTTGACTTATACTCATTTTGATGTCAGTCCCTATTTGAAGATAGACTGGCTGGCACGCCCAGGTTTTACTCCACGTTGCTTTATGATCAGGGGATTATTGTGTAAGCATTGCATGTGAAGAAATTGACTCAGCAGTGGTGGATGCTGATTAAAGGTTTAGAGTTGAGCTGTTGAGTAACACTGAGAAGGATATAAGAACTGATTTACCAATCATTTTTGTGCCTAATGTTAGAGACACAATGAGAAAAACTAATTTTTTGAAAATCTGCCACTGGATTATAATCTCTCTTTCTCTAATTGCTGATTGTAGTGTTGGGTTGGGGGAGCGGGTGTTAACTCTGAAGTTTGAAGGTGCTGAGCTACTTTTTATTTTCTTCCTGTGGGTTGCACAAAATAACAAACGTTTTGGTTAGCTGGAAATGTTTCGTTGAGTGTCGTGTTCTGTTACAGAATCAGGGAACTGAATGAATTTGAGGATCCTCAGCATAGTAGTAGCCACAGGACTGATTAACTTTTGTAAACTTTGAAGGCTATAATTATATGGATTTCCAGTTCAGAGTTAGAGATGACTTTCAAGATTGGCACGTACATTCGTCCTAATCTGTATCTTTTGTGGATCTGAGAACTAATCAAAACATTTTCTGAGACCTGAACCCAAATTTAATCTCTAAACTGCTTCAAATGGATTTTATTTTGACAATACAATGTGAATGAAGATTCTATTGAGCTCTTGTCAGTACATAATTTCCATAAAAATGATTTTGCTAATCTGATATAGAATTCATGTGCACCATTCATCCATGTGACCATCTGATCAATTCTCCTGTTGGAGTACAGATAGAATCCCAATCACTGCTGATATTTCAGGAAGTTCCCAAATTTAGCACTGACAGAAACAGCTAATTCATTGCCCGAACAGGAACATTTTTTCTCTCCTCCCCCACCACTTTGTGGCACATTATTCTATTTTCATCACACTGGGTTCAGTTCTCCTGCTGGAAGCTGTCTTTTTAAATATGTGCGCAAGGTCATTGTATTTGCTGAAATTTGGGCTTTCTGCAAACTCACCCAAATTGTAACGAGCAACTTGTGATTTTATAAGTGTTTATGCAGTCAACTTTCCTCTATTTAAGCTACCAACGTTGCACTCCGAGGGCAAAGACTAAAGTCGTCTTGTGTATAGTTGTGCTTTACTCGCCATTTTTATCTCGCTGATCAATGTCAGCAACAGTGTGTATTTGTAGCACTGATCGCCAAATTTGTTTATTGCTGCTAAATAATGGTCTAGAGCAAAGAGTACATTACCAAAAGTGCAAATGCTAATGATTCTGTGTCACTGCAAGAAGAATCTGCATTGATCATTTTGTCCAAGTTCATCTTGCAATATGCTCTTAAAAAAACAGATTTCTCAAATGTGGTCAAGGCACTCGCTGATGACCTTGATGAAGTCACTGGCCGGTCTCGGCTGCTTCAATCTTCTAATCTCTTGGACTGTTTTGCTTATTGTAATCGCTGTTTTTAACACTGTCAAACTTGCCCTTTGTTTGTCTTTCAGGTATTTTCAAGAGAAATAATTCCAGGTTAATGGAGGAAATCTTAAAACAGCAACAAGAATTACTAGGTCTGGACTGTTCAAAATATTCGACCGAATTGTTAAATAGTCACCAGAAAGTTGAACAAGGTGAGTAGCTTGTGCATTTTTTCAATTGCATTTCTGTAGATTGAGAACCTTTCTTACAATTAAAAGTGTAGATTTTGTTACAGTCTGCAGTGCATTAGTTGTAACATTTCATATGATGAGCATGCTGATACCACATTGTTGGAGCTGAGTTTATGAAGCAGATTCTTCTCTGTACAAATCCTCACTTGAAAACATGCTGCACAGGTCAAATGGTGTTGAAGGTGCCCTTGGTAATCTTCAGAGTTTTTTTTCATCCTTGTATCAAACAATTTGGATAGATTACTTAATTCATGACCAAAGTTTCGCTGTTAGATTATGAACTAACATGGATCCCTTGCAGAGGAATTCAATTTTTAAATACATCTGCTTTTATCGATAAATATATATCCGCTTTAGTTTTGATGTGTTATAGGCACTCGTTAGTTAAATATCAGGCTCTTGGGCTGCTTGCCAGTTAATTTGTCTACCTGTGTTTTGAGAGTGTGAGTGGAAAATTTTGAAGTTCTCTACAAACAAAATATTAACTGGATTGTAAAATCAAATTTTTTTTTTGTATTTTAGTTTTATCATGTTCAACTACAGTGAAAGTGCTTTCACCTGATGATGGTAAAGCAGATATAGTGAAAGCTGCGCAAAAGTACTGTTGGTTAGTTGCCCAGCAGCAGAGAAGGTCCACTGATCTAAATGTGAACATTATGGACAGTTTTCTCAGAGGTGAGTGGAATCTGTTGGTCAGTGGAAGGAATGCAACATTCACATTTACTTCTACAATTTGAGAATGGGCACAGAATCGCCTCTTAAGGGTTCATTTCATAGATTCCCTACAGTACAGAAGGAGGCCATTTGGCCCATCAAGTCTGTACCGACCACAATCCTACCCAGGCCCTATTCCTGTAACCCCACACGTTTAACCTGCAAATCCCCCTGACACAAGGGTCAATTTAGCATGGCCAATCAACCTAATCTGCACATCTTTGGACTGTGGGAGGAGAAACCCATGCAGACACAGGGAGAATGTGCAAACTCCACACAGGCAATGACCCAAGGCCGGAATTGAACCCAGTCCCTGGCGCTGTGAGGCAGCAGTGCTAACCACTGTGCCGCCCAATGTTTGTGTCACATTGAGATACTGTTGGTGACATGTGTTTCACTGAAATTGTATTTTCAATTGTTTGAATTAAAATAGTAATTATTAACACACTTCAGCATTAGTCGGACCATTTTTTTATTAAAGTTTTAAAAAGCAAAACTTTATCGTCAATTTGCATGACTTCCCTTTTCATAAATGTTGCTAGATTCTTAATTGAAGAAACAGGACTAGTTTGTAGTTACTTAATCTTAATGTTGCGAATATCTGATTTCTGGTCCATGATTTTCAATATATTTTTAGTTTTAGGAATGAAAGTTTAACTGTCGAAAATAGGATAAATGCAATTAAAGTAAGCTTGGAGCCAATTACCCTTAAAGTTTGGAGCATGTTGACTTTAGAGGGTAACAGCAAGTGGAGAAACTTAAACAATGTGTGGCAAGAGGCAGTAATGTTGATGTTTAGTTTGACCTCTGTAGGTAGGTAGTTTTATGTTGGAGTTTGCTAGTTTAAAAACTGTTGTTCTCGTATATCATAGAATCCCTATAGTGCAGAAAGAGGTCATTCGACTCATCGAGCCTGCACCGTCGATAATCCCACCCAGGCCCTATCCCTGTAATCCCACATATTTACCCTGCTAATTCCGCTGACACTAAGGCAATTGAGCATTGGCCAATCAACCTAATACGCACATATTTGGACTGTGGGAGAAAACCTGAGGACCTGGAGGAAACCCACGGAGAGAACGTGCAAAGTCCACACGGTCACCCAAGGCCGAATTTGAACCCGGGTCCCTGGTGCTGTGAAGCATTAGTGTTAACCACTGACACCATGCTGCACCCAAATAATTCTTGTTTGATTTGATACTTCCATATTTAAAATCTGTATATACTTTATATATTTTACTTCCTCCCCTTTCAGAAAGTTCATTCGGTTTACCTGACCCGGATCTGGTTTTGAAATTTGGTCCTGTGGAAAGCACGCTTGGCTTTCTGCCATGGCACATCAGACTTACTGAGATTATGTAAGTGTCTTTGGGACTCCAATTTTAATTAAAAGTTTAAGATTGTGTACTAGTTTAAGTACTTTGCAGTAAATCGATCTTCCAACTAAAAGATAATTACTGTTTAATGGTGAGAATGCTTTGATGGAGGATATTGTTGTATATTTTAGCGAAGTATCAGTTTGTTTTGAAACTGTTGTCAACAGGCACTTTAACATACTGGAACTTCATTGCCTAATACAATGGACTGATAGAATAGGAACCTGCAGATCCCCAAAAAGTGCTCTTGTCCATCTTGCAGATAGCGATTATGGGACAGGGATGTGCTGTTGAAGGAAGCTTGGTGAGTTACTGCACTGCATCTTGCAGGTAGTGCATACTCCATCCCCAGTACACCGATGATGAAGGGAGTGGATATTGAGCCCAAGTGGCAGGGGCAACAATCAAGTGGACTGTGCTGTCCTGGATGGTGTTGAGCTTCTTGTGTGTTGCAGCTGCAGCCATCCAGGTGAGTGACTATCCCCATCACGCACCTGATTTGAGTATTGCAGGCAGTGGAGCAACCTTGAAGGATCAGGAGGTGAATCACTCATTGTGAAGTACCCTGCCTCTGCTTTGTTCTTGCAATTGTGGTGTTCATATGGCTGAACCAGTTCAGTTTCTCATCAAGATGTTGATTTGATGCCATTGAGAGTCAGCAAAGAGTGATGGTTTTCTTTGGTGGAGAAGAGCATGAAGGACTTCTTCGTTAAAAGCTACTTAACCTACTCATGATCATGTTAATGGGAGAGGGAATTGCTCCAGGAGTGTTAAATTTAAGTGGTTTGTTTGTGGGGTTTTTTGTTTTGTTTTTTGTGCAACCACTAGGTGACACTGTGTAGCTGTCTGTGCAGGCATCCACTCTCTTGACTTAATTGTGGCTCAATAATTCAACACCAATGTTAATGAACCAGGTGCAGCAGTTTCTGGTAACATCTTGGGGAGCACTGACCTTGATCACAATATCACAAGGTTTAGAGAAGTTACAGAAACGGACGATGCAGAATCAAAGAAGGAAATACACAGCAGAATGAAGGCTAAGTTCAGTGATCTGTAAAGTGTTCAGGCCAAGGTGGATTGGAATCCCAAAATTAGCAGCTAAAGCAGTAAATGAGGTACAGATGAGACCTATTCTCACTGGGGAAAAGGAAGGGTATCCAAAGTTAGAGTTGGATGACCAAAGCTACAGACCTTAAGCCTCCTCTTTCAATTTCATCTTACAAATGTCTGACTCATTCAGTGAAGAACCAAGTCGAATATAAAATGCACAGCGAATAGTAGAAAAAAATAAATGTAGGGCAAAGAGTGTATGAAACTACATTAGCATCTTTTAAACCTATAAAAATAGTGAATGAATTGCGCCAAATCAAGCTGGGAGGCAGCAGTGCTAACCACTGTGCCATCACGCCGCCCACCTAGACACTGATGCCAAATGATCTTCAAAAGGGTGAACTGGAATTGCATAGATATAGACAATGTTTTAAAATGATTGCTATGTGTTTGGAGAGACAGCATTTTGTTTAGGCTTTGAGGAAATGTCTGCTTTTAAAATCAAACTCGTCTTTAGTTCTTTGGCTTTTCTGCCCTCAGTCTGTCACTTGTAAATGTTAAAAACTTTCATTGAGTAGTTGAAATTCTATTTCTAGTTGCAGAGCAGTTTAACTGCAAATTAGTTAAATTATCCGATGCCACTAAGCTAGGTGGGACCCAGTAGGATCACAGAGGGTAAATGGCAATGAAATAGTCCATTCTGCCTAACCTGTTCATGCTGGTGATTATGCTCCACTTGAATCTCCTCCAACTTCTCCCATCTAATCTGCCATTGTAACCATCAATTTCCTCCATCTCCCCCATGCTTGTCTAATTTCCCCTTGTATCCATCCATGCTATTCACTTAAATCACTGCCTGCAGTAGGGAGTTCCACATTGTTATCATGTTTCTTCTGAATTCCCCATTGGTTTCCTTGGTGATTCCTTGTATTATTCTAATTCAGCTCTTCCACACAAGAGGAAACATTTTCTCTGTCCAGAGCTAAGTGATCCCACAATCAATAGATCAGATCTAAGCTCTGCAGTCCTGCCACATCCAGTCGCTGAATGGTGATAGACAACTAACCAGAGGAGGAGGCTTCATAAATATCCTCAATCTCAGTGATTGGAGAGGCCAGCACATCAGTGCAAGAGACAAGGCTGAAGCATTTGCAACCATCAGCCAGAACTGCCGAGTGGATGATCTCCCTTGCCCAAGATGCCAGTCTTCAGCAAATTAAATTTACTCCATGTAATATCAAGAAAAGCTGAAGGCAATGGATATTGTAAAGTCTTTAGGTTCTGACAACATTCTGGTAATACTGAAACCTGTGCATCACAACTAGCTGTGCCCATAACCAAGCTGACTCAGTATAGCTACAACTTTGGCATCTATCTGACGATGTGGAAAATTGCTTGGGTATGTCCTGTCTAGAAAAAGCATACAAATCCAACTCAGCCAATTACTGCCTCATCAGCCAAGCGATGGACAATGGTGCTATGAATCAGCATCTACACACAATAACGTTCAGTGTGCTTCTTGTGTGTTCTGCCTGGGCTCCTGACTTCATTACAGCTTTGGTCCAAACATGGACAAAAGAGCTGAGCTTGAAATGAGATGGTGAGAGTGACTGCCCTTGACATCAAGGCAATATTTGACCAAATGTGGCATCAAGGAGCCCTGACAAAACGGAAGTCATGGGGAATCTGAGGATAAGACCCTGCACTGATTAGAGTCGTGCCTAACACAAAAGGAAGATGGTGATTCTCGGAGGTCAATCCTCTCGGTTCCAGGACATTACCCTGAGGAGCTCCTACAGCAGTATCTCATGTGCCCCCATTATGAGGTGAAAATTGGGAATGTTTGCTGCCGATTTGTGCAATGTTAGTACCATTTGCAACTCCTCCAGTAGTGAAGCAGTCCGTGCCAATATGCAGCCAGACCTGGACAACATTAAGGCTTGGGCTGATAAGTGGCAAGTAACTTTTCTGCCAGGCAACGAGAGAATCTACCCATTTTCCATGGCATTCAATGTTCTTGCCAAGATTGACTTTCCCACTATCAAGATCCTGGGTCTTGCCATTGACCAGAAACTGAACTGAATCAGCCATATAAAATATTGTAGCTACAAGCTAGAGCAGTGGCGAGTGAGTCTGCTTCTGAATCTCAAGTATGTCTACCTCTGCAAGTCAGGAGTGTGATTTAATACTCTCCTCTTGTGTGCTGCTCCAACAGCATTTAATCAACACCATTCCTGTCGATTGCACTATATCCTAAACTTAAGCATTCAATCATCAATACACAGTGACAGCAGATGCACTATTGCACCTCACCAAGGCTCCTTGACAACACCTTCCAAACCTGTGACCTGCGGTATCTTGAAGGAGAAGAACAGCAGAAGCATCATCAGAACAGCAGAAACACCATCTGCAAGTTTTCTCCAAGTCTCTCACTGTTAACTCGGAACTATATTGCATTGTCACGGGATCAAAATCCCTTCCCAGTAGCATTGTGGGTGCACCCATGTCGGATGGCTTGCAGCAGTCCAAGAGGGCAGCTTATGCCCACCTTCTCGAGAACAGTTAAGGATGTGCAACAAATGCTGGTCTCGGCAACATTCCCACATCCCATGAAAGAATTAGTTAAAACTTTATAATTTTAAAGATCCCTATTATGTAACCCTTGAGCCACTTTTTCGCGAGAGAAGATACCCAACATCTCAGTCATTTCTTGATGTGTATGCTCAAGCATTTTTGGTATCCTCCTTGTAAATCTTTCCCTACTTTCCAGTATCTCTATATCCTTTTAGTAACCAAGACCATGCACAATATTTTAAGCGTGGTCTAACCAAGGTTTGATATAGATTCAGCAAAACCTCCCTATTTTTCAATTCTGTCTTTTTAAAAAAAAACACTTAGTACAGGTTTCCAATGGGAAATAGCTGAGATCTAGCATAGAGGTCAATAGCTTTGCACCCAAGGTAAGGTAAGAAATGCAGTCCAGTTTGACGTACAAGATACTGCAGAGGAGGAGGAGGCATGTGTACTCCACAAATGGGAAAGAACTTGCCAAGGAGGCGGTTGGAAGAAATTCGGAATGTTAATTGACTCATTTTTCAGCATGTTGAATATGTTAATAATAAATGATTTTACGCGAAGTAACATTGCCATTAAAATTCACATAAATTTAAAACTAGACCATTATGCTCTGCTTATCATGGAGTAAAGGAGCACCCAAGCTCTGGAGGCAGTCAAGATCAGAACAACAAAATTGTTCCAGAATTTCTTGTTTTTGAGAGGCAACATAATAAGCCAGGGGTTTTCAAATTCCAATTGCTTCTCGGCCTTTTGACTAAGATCAAATGTCAGAACAAGCCCAAAATCAGGTGCAATGCCTTTTCTTGTCAGCTCGGAGCTTGTATGTCTCTCTTATGGGCACCATGAATTGGTTTTTTGAGCAAGCAAGGAGATGGATTCAGGCTTGTCCGGTCCGCTCTGTACATTGGCTTTGTAACTTTAAAAGCTGAGTAGAAATTTAAGATATACCTAACAGGGCATAGAAAGTAAACCCAAAGCAACTTTGAATAAAAGAACTCAGATTCTGGCCTGTAAAAGGCAAACTTAAGGCAAATGATCTTTACAAAGGGTGATGAAAATCTGAAAAACAACTGCTTAAGAACATAGTGTTTGACTCATTTATGAAACAGCTTGAATGTAGAATTGGTATTTAGACTGCGATAAGGGTTTAAGACTAATGAAGAGATTTTTTTCTGAGGATTGTTAGTCTGTGGAATTTTCTTCATTAGCGAGCAGTGGATGTTGGGTCATTGAATATGTTTAAGGCTGAGTTAGATTCTTGACCGACAAGAGAGTCTAAGGGTAACAGAGGTTGGACACCAGCAGAAGCTACAATCAGGTTGGCCATGATCTTATTAAATGGCAGAACATGCTTGAGGGGATGAGTGGAGTGGCTTAGTACTGCTTTTTAGGACTACTTCAGAACAGTCAGTTCCTGTAGTTCTAAAGAAGCCACATTCAACTCAAAACACTAACTCTCTGCCTATCTCCTCAGATGCTGCCTGACTTGGTGAATATTTCCAGCATTTGCTGTTTTTACTTCATATTTCCAACGTTTGCAGTATTTTGTTTTTATTTTTGTTTGTTACAGTGCAAAGTAGTGGATTGATTTTAATTTGTTCCATCTGACATCAAAAGTCTTGCCATCCTATTATCCCTGATGATGCTGTTAGTGCTATTCTGAAAGGTGGCCATGTGTAGTCCATGCTCCCATCTACAGGCAATAGTGCTTGAAAAGACTTGGCCAAGAGAAACATAAAATTATTTTTGGGAGGCCTTAACTGGGAGGACGACGCCTCTGGGTTGCAACCCTCTCCTAGCACTTAATTGTAACTAAATATTGGCATATTTTCATCTGTTGCAGTGCCCGTTTGACACACTGCAGCTTTACAGTTCAATTGAAATGAAACTTGGACATGAAATTGTGTAGGTGTATAAACAACCTGCACCAATTGGTCACCCACAAGTCAAAATCCACCCCATGTGGCGAGCCTAGATCTTGGATATAAAAATATGCACTTTGAGTGGTATGTTGATTTTGGGTTTTTTTCCTCCCCCCTCTTCTACCTCTAGATCACTGCCTTCACACATCAACTTAAGTTATGAAAGATTTATTTCTGCCCTTCGACAGTTTGCAGCCTGTGAACAACGTATGGGAAAATGACCACAAGTCAACATGGAATCACTTCCAGGCTTCGGACCAAGGGACCCAAAATATCCGATGTTTACACTTACCTGTGAACCATTGAAACCCAGTTCAGTGTCTTTCTTTACCAACTGAGGATAAGAATGTGTCTTTGTTCAAATCTTAGTTCCATAAGTGGCTGTGAGGGTCGGTGTGTTTATTTTTTAAAAAAGCAAACTTGAGCTCAACAATAATTCAGACATTCTCAAATGGGACCTTTTTATATAAAAGAACCGTATGTTCGAAGGATTACCATCATTGGACTCTTCTTTCTTGGATGATATGGACAAATAATTTATCTACAATGCCTTGCACTAAATGAGTGTTCAATAAATGTGTAAAGACGATCCTGTTCGATTTTAAAGTACTATTTTAATGCAACATATAGAATTTCGATGAATTTTAGTTCGCCTTAAACTAAAGAATGCAGCAGGGATGTTTGGTCACATACTGCTAAAGGTTTAAAAATAGCTATTTTTTTTCCCCCCAAAGCTTTAAAAGTACAAATATGGAACCTAAGTATTGTAAAGTAAGAGACTGCGCTATTCCATTGTATCATTATGATCTGCAACTTGGCTCCCACAATCATGGGCGAGCTAGTATTGTGTGTTTTTGTAGACCGGTGTGAGATTCTGTATTCATTACAGGATAAAACCAAACTTAAGGCATGAATAGCCCTTATGTTGTTGTTGTTCATACATGCCTTGTTTAGCTATCATTTTATTGGACCTTTTTTGGTTTCATTTGGGTCTGATTAATTAGCAGTTAGTTATGGGTGGAGGAATCTGTTTAAATGCCATATTTTGTATAAAATTGGATACCTAAGAGAAGCGCAAGGGAATAATGTTCTTAGGCTTTGATCGCACCATAAACCACAAGTGAAGTTTGGTGAATAATCCAAGCTAGGGATGTTAATCATACTTAATTTTATTTTTATATGTAATATGGCACATACAAAATGCAATTGTTTTGGTAAAAATTTTAAAATCTGATTTTGAGTTGGGAGTCCTGTGTTTCCCTATGGTGGGTGCACTGATATACATGTTTGTCAATTGTGACTTAAGTTGATGCATGACACACGTGACCGTATATGCTTATGGTTTTGGCAGTGTGTTTCTGCTGGTATAGGAATGTTGTATTATGATGTCAATGTTATTGCTTTACAAGCACAAATATGGTATAGATCATAGTGTGGAAAAGGGAAATCCACATCCTTATGGTCATCAGAGCAGCAGGTATTCCGATACAATAATGTTGTAGCCATTATCACCACAAGGAAGAAGAGCATAGAAATCCAGTGATGTATGTCCTTTGGCTGATGCATACCCGTCCTTTACATTTAATAAACCTGATGCCATAGATAAGAGTGGAGTGTCGTTAATTAGAAGTGTAACATTTTTTGGGGATATTGAAGTGCTCTGTTCTTATTAGTGCTGCTAACTAAAACTGTGACTAAATAAGAGCTATGATCAAGTGCACATCGAATTTTTGGCATGGCTTATCTAATTAAAATAATTCAGTAAAGTAATTTGTCATGTTTAAATTAACAGCATTGCCAAATCTCACTTGAAGATATAGGCCCACCAATGTCGGATTGATGCTGGGAAGATAGCAAAAGTAATTTATACTACTTGACAGTAACTTGCATTGGATAAGAAAAGTTATCTCATAAGCTGGTGAGGTGAAGCGGAGTATTATTAGCACTGCAATATTTTCTGTTTGCAGTTGAAAATCCAATCCTTAAGTGTTCCATATAGATAGTGGATGGTGGTTTTATTTTAAATACTGTTTTTGCACAGTTCAATGTTTCAAAGAAAAAGTGTTAATCTCCTTTACTTCACAACTCAACTTTGGTTCTTTCTCTGTTTATTTTATGTAATGACCATTCCACTTGGAAGGTTGAGTTCTTTATTTTTGCAGGATGGGGGGTGCAGATGGGTAAGGGACTAAGTTTTCTTTACCAAAACCAAGTTAACAGTGCCAACTACACTGAAATCCAGATGAAAGCATGTGCTGAATGTATAAGCAACTGAACATTTCTTTCTCACAACTGGATCCTTGACATTATGCAGAGAAGACCAACTTCATTTCGCCAAATTCTATTCATAGTTGTAATCTTTGGTGATGTGTAAACCATGTTAAACCAATTTTTACAAATAATAAAACTTGGATTTTATGAGTGGAATACTGTATTGTGACAGACAATGATGAATAAAAGTCCCATCTTGATCTTCCTGGAAGAGCAGTATATACACAGCAGCTTAACTCTTGACAGGCATGTTTGTTTTCTAAATTTATGAATTGAAGCTTAAATCCTTCAAGAGCAAATTATTTTTGTTTTGAGGTTCTAGATTGTAGGACTGCAGCTTTAATGCATGTTGAGTGGTAGGTAAAAGAGAGGCACACTGCAAAGGCTAGGTATCTCACTGGGGCAAGCAACACACTTGCCAAGCGGCAAAATAATTTGACACCCTCCTGCATGTACCTTTTTTTAAATTTGATTTAACCCAGGATTTGAACATGTTCTAAGGTCATCAATATTTCTTGGTTTTTTTTAAAGAGGATGAAGACTTTACTGCTATCCATGATTCTATATGGTAGTGTTGTCACTCCTTAGTTGTCATTATGTGGCATACTTCAACAGGGTAGTGGAAATCCAGTCGTTCTAGGGTAGTGTAATGGTTAGGTTATCGGACTAGTAATCCAGTATTTTGAACTGATCTGGAGAAATGCAATTTCCGATCCCACCACTTCAATCTGGAAATAAGTCCGTATCAGTAAAAGTGACCATGTAGCTGTCAGGTATGTCATCAAATTTGATTTTATTGTATTCACCAGCAATTCTCGAATGTTTAGGCATTAAATTTCTGCCAAGCTTTCTCCTGTAAGTGAGTACCTTTAGGAACCACCAGAAGTTAATAAACACATGGTGCTGATGTCAATTTATTATGGAATCCTGTGCTCTTTTCCCTCTTTCTGCTTTCCATGTTTTTTCTCATGGGTAAGGTCCTATCTATCACCTTGGTTTTTACTTTCTACTGTCAGGGGTACATATGGTACTTGGTTAAAATAATGTCTGTACAACTTTATTAACACTTCTCAATAAATCAGTTTGAAATAAAGCTAATTATTACTACATGTGGTGCACCTGCACTAAGGCCAGGCGAGGTACTCAAACTGAATGTGCTACTCAAGATGGGGTCTGACCAAGATCCCTGATGCAACTGAGTTATTGTCAACACACCAATAGAAAATGCTGAAAATTTTCAGCAGGTCTGACAGCATCTGTGGAGAGAGATTAGAACCAACGTTTTGAGTCAGGATGATCCTTTATCAGTTCTGACGTAGGGTCATCCAGACTCCACGTTGGCTCCGTTTTCTTTGCACAGTTGCTTTCAGACCTGCTGAGATTTTCCAGCATTTCTGTTTTTGTTTCGGATTCCACCTTCTGCTTTTGCTTTCATCATTTAATGATGTATTGTCAAATCTGGGTAGAAAGATTGGAAAGTTGGTGTTGAGACTCAACCAGAGTTTTTTATTTCTAAAGGTTCATCATCATTTCCTCCCCTTTGTGCTCCCTGCCTCTTTTTTAAATATAAAGTCCAGGGTCTTCATGTCTTTAACCACTTTCTTCATCTGCCTTGCCACCTTCAAGGAGTTGTGCACCTTTGCCCCCAGGTCTCTGTTCCTGCACTTCTATGGAATTGTACCTTTTCGAGTTTGTGTTGCCTCTCCTCATTCTTCCTAACATATTTTGTACTGAACTCATGATGCTCAAAACATCTTTATTTTCTTCAACCTGTTTGCCTGTATTTACAGATAAGGAGTTTTGATTTAGTTTTACCTTCTCTAGCTCCATCAGGATATCATTTCACCTGTAATGGTATAACTATATTTGATCCTATCATGACTTGTGCCCTGGAAAGTGACAGGTATGTGTAGTGGTCATCTCACGCGCACTCTTCAATCAACAACCAATAAAGCCTGACTCTCTAGTTTGTGATGGTGATTGTTTCTCTTCTTTACTTAGTTCCCCCACCCTATATCCAGGGGATTGATCCAGAACCACTACAGTCCTTGATGGACAAAAACTAGTTCTGGCCTGTTTTGGTATGTATCCTAAATTGTAATAATTGTGATGAGCTGCTTTGTGCGTGTTTGTTTGGATCTAATTTCAATTGGCTGCTTCAGTGGTGGTAGTTCTCAGGAAATGTCTGGGGTAGGGGGAAACACGTATTTATGTAGCACTTTTCATAAACGTGAGGAACCTTTTGCAGCACAGTCATTCCAAGGGATGAAGCATGGCAGCCCAACCCAGATGCAGTAGTGTAGACATCTGAGTTAACAGCTTTGCTCTTTGTGGAATGGTGACAGTTTCAATATTCTTTTCCCATTTGAGAGGACAGACAGTTCCTCAGTTTTATGGTGCACCTGGAAGACAGCACTCCTGACAATGCAGTATACCCTCACTACTCCATTGGATGTGTCAGTCTTAAGTTTTTGTGCTCCAGTATCTGAAATTTTGGAGTTAGAGGAAATCTAATCTCCAAAATAAATTCTCCAGGACTATATGGCAGAATCAGCATACTATAGACAGCTCAGCAATCCCAGAACCAACATATCAGAACAAAGCTCTGCATTCTTGCCATATTCAATTGTGAATGATAGTGGGCAATTAAAAAACTTAACAGCAGGAGGCTCTATGAACATCACCATCCTTAATATTGGTGGAGCGCAGTCCGCAAGTACAAAAGACTGAGTAGATAATCAACTTTGGCTTCCCCTTGAAGTCCCCATCATAACAGAAGCCATGAAATGTCAAGAAACAACTGCCCAACCTCCATGTGGCAAAAGCTAAGAGCTCCAACAACATTTTTGCTATAGTGCTGAAGACTTGTGATCAATAATCAGCCCTACCCCTAGCCGAGCTCTTCCAGTATAGCTCCAAGGTTTCCATCTACCTGACAAGTGAAAAATTGCCTAGTTACATCCTGTCCAGAAAAAGAACAATTCCAGTCCACCCAATTACCACCTCATCAGTCTGCTCATAATCATTAGCAAAGTGATGGAAGGCACCATCAACAATGTGACATTTTCCAATAACCTGCTCAGGGTTCTGCCAAGAATGTTTTGCTCCAGACGTTATCACATGCTCGATCCCAACATGGGCAAGATAACTAAATTCAGGAGGCGAGGTGAGTGTGACTATCCTTGACATCAAGACTGCATGTGATTGAGTGTAGCATTAAGATAACCACAGTGATACAGTTGACACTTTAACTCTGAAGTGGCCTAGTAAGTCACTCAGTTTAAGGAAGTTAGGAATCTAATAAATGCTGGCCTTGCCAAAGACATCCAGATCCTGTGCAGTAACTCACCAAACCTCCTTTGACAACACCTTTCAAACCCATGACATCTACTTCCTAGAAAGGCAAGGACTGCAGAGATAAGGGAACAGAAGTTTCCCTCTGATTTTCACCATCTTGATCTGAAAATATATTTCTTAATGCTGGGTCATCAGGCCAAAATTCCCTATCCTAATAGCACTGTGAGTACCACATGTTAACTGTCCACACTGACTGTAATGGTTCAAGAAAGCAGCTCAAAACCATTTTTTAATTCTTTCATGGAATGTGAATGTCATTATAAAGACCAGCATTAGTGGTAGAGATCCCATGTCTTTGCTGTCCTTGCCCTTCTCGGTGGTGGAGGTCATGGATTTGGATGGTGTTGTTGAAGGAGGCTTGACGGGTTGCTACAGTGAGTCTTGCAGTTGGGAGATATTGCCACTGTGTGGCGATGGTGGGGGTGGTGATGTTTAAGATATTGGAAGGGTTGCTGATTAAGAAATCTGCCCTGGATAATGTCGGCCGGCTTGAGTATTGTTGAAGTTCACTCTCCAGGCATATGGAGAATAACCCATCAGACTCTAACATACGCCATGTAGATGGTGGACAGGGTTCAGGGTGCCAGAAGGTGGATTGCACACTGGCATTTCAGTCCCTGACTTGTAGCTTTATAGAACCTTAGTTAGGCCACAATTGGAATATAGTGTTCAATTCTGGTCGCCACACTACCAGAAGGATATGGAAGCTTTGGAGAGGGTACAGAAAAGATTTACCAGGGTGTTGCCTGGTATGGAGGGCATTAGCTATGTGGAGAAGTTGGAGAAACTTGGTTTGTTCTATCTGGAGCGACGGAGGTTGAGGGGCGACCTGATAGAAGTCTACAAGATTGAGAGGCATGGACAGAGTGGATAGTCAGAAGCTTTTTTCCAGGGTGGTAGAGTCAATTACTAGGGCATAGGTTTAAGGTGCGAGGGGCAAGGTTTAAAGGAGATGTACAAGGCAGATTTTTTTACACAGAGAGTGGTGGGTGCCTGGAACTCGTTGCCGGGGGAGGTAGTGGAAGCGGATACGATAGTGACTTTTAAGGGGCGTCTTGACAAGTACATGAATAGAGGGATATGGTCCCCAGAAGGCTAGGGGGTTTTAGTTAAGTTGGGCAGCATGCTCGGTGTAGGCTTGGACGGCTGATGGGCCTGTTCTGTGCTGTAATTTTCTTTGCTCTTTGTTCTTTGAGCCACAATGTTTATATGACTGGTCCAGTTAAGTTTCTGGTCAATGATCACCCAAAAGATGTTGATGGTGGGAAATTGTGTGATGATAATGCTGTCGAATGTCAAGGGGTGATGGTTTCAACATATAAAAATTAAGCTTGATTGTGTTGTTTTTGCCTCCAGATACATAGAAATTGTTCTGTTTCTTAAGTCAACCCATTTGACTATCTGTGAATCTCAATACAAAACAGATCATCTTGAGTCTGAGGAAACAGACCAACTTGGTCGGTCTATTTCAGAATAAGACCATAAGACATAGCATAATTATACCATTCAGTTTAAAGTTTTTAAAGTTAAAACTCACTTATTAATGTCACAGATAGGCTTACATTAACACTGCAATGAAGTTACTGTGAAAATCCCCTAGTCGCCACACTCTGGGGCCTCTTCGGGTACACTGAGGGACAATTTAGCATAGCCAATGCACCTAACCAGCACGTCTTTTGGACTGTGGGAGGAAACCCACGCAGACATGGGGAGAATGTGCAGACTCCGCACAGGCAGTGACCTAAGCCGGCTATCGAACTTGGGTCCCTGGTGCTGTGAGGCAGCAGTGCTAACTACTGTGCCACTGTTCAGCCCATCGAGTTTGTTCTGCCATTCAATGAGATCATGACTGATCTGATATAATCCTCACATCTTAACTTCCTGCCTTACCCCCATAACCCTTGATTCCTTTGCTGATTAAAAATCTGTCAATCTCCGCCTTGAACACACTTCATGAGCCAACCTCTCCAGAATTCCACAGATTCACTGCCCCCTGAGAAAAGAAATTCCTCATATCTGTTTTAAATGAATGACCCCTTACTCTGAGATTATGCCCTTTGTTTCCAGACCCTTCTACAAGGCGAAACAACCTCTCAGCATCTACCCTGTCAAGGCTCTTGAGAATCCCCTTTGTCTCAATAAGGTCACCTCTCATTCTTCTAAACTCCAATCAGTACTAACCTACTTGGGAGGGAATGTTCTCTTAGGAACTACTTACTTTGTTCCTCCAGTCCCATATGGGACAATGGACAGGAAGACTCTGTCAAGAGTCCACCACAATTTATTTTGCTCCAGCCTAGGTGATATCCTGATCTTGAAGGTCCTCCTTAAATATACTTAGTCATGTCTAGCCATGTATCCTTTCACTTGCTTCATATTCTTTTTTCATCTGACGGTGTCCATTCTACTTTCATTCTGGTGAGGCGTACATCTGGGAGGCGAAATACAAGTCTAGCCAGTCTCAAAGCATCTCCCTGTCGTGAAGTGCCACAGGTGCCTCTTCTCCGTGCCTCTTTATTGGTGATGTTTTCTCTCTATTAGGAGCTAAGTCAAATAAATATTTAATTTTAAAATTCCAAGATGATGTTGTTACAATTGGTCAAAATGGTTGAAAAATATTTTGTACTGATATATTCAACTTTTCTCATTTCAAGAAAATACCACCATAGAATCCCTACAGTGCAGAAAAAGGCCATTTAGCCCATCGTGTCTGTACCAACTCTCTGAAAGAGCATCTCACCCAGGCCCTACCCTCAAAACCCCACACATTAAACATGGCTAATCCACCGAACTTGCATATCTTTGGGGTGTGTGGGAGGAAACTGGAGCACCTGGAGGAAATCCACACAGACATGGGGAGAATGTGCAAACTCTACATAGTCACCCAAGGTTGGAATCGAACCTGGATCCCAGGTTGAGGCAGCAGTGCGAGCCAGTGTGCCAACATGCTGCCCTTTTACCCTATGTACAGTATTTGGAATACTACATCCTGCCGTTTGTGAAACTGAAATAGGTTATTAATTTCTTTCACCTTTTGTGTATTGCTTTATATTGAATTTTTAAACCTGTCATATGTAGTAAATCATTTCTGATCCAGTGGTGCTTGGATGGCCATTTTTTTGTTTTCAATGCAATTTTTCCTTCAGGTCAGTAAGATTAAGAATAGTGGAATATTGATTCTAAAAGCCTGCTGCAAATTCAGCCAATAAACAAGATTTAGTAGAATCATGTCACCTTACTGGAAAAAAGTGAGTCCGGGAGTTATGGAAAGGAAAAGCAAATGTTGAAAATCCAGGGATGTAACAGTAACACGAATTTATATGGTGCTTTAAAGGTCAAAAATGTCCCAAGCTACTTCACAGAGCAGAAATTAATGTCTACCAGCACTAGAGTTTGGAAGATCAAATATATGCATTTTAAAGAGGTTTTAAAGCTGTTCAGAGAAGTTGCTTGGCATAATGCTTCAGGGAAAGTTCCAAGGAGTAGCATTAAGATGGTCTAGGTACTGTCATCAGTGAAGACGTGGATGCACATGAAACTGGAATCAGAAGACGGAATATTAGTTACTGGGACGGGGTTGACGGAGACAAAACCTTGGAGAAATTTGGTTCAAATACTTCGGGAAATAAAAAGCCAAAGGGATTAGTGGGGCAAGATGTAGGCAGTGAAATTTTGGATGAATTGGAGTTTGTGTATGATGTACTTCTGGTGACTAACAAGGAGGACATTGGAGAAGTAAAAAAAGGTGAACCCCAAAGTGTAAATGTGAGTCTTTGGAGTGAGTCGGGGGTAGAAAAAAAAGTTCTGAGTTAGATTTGGAGAAAAGTGGTCTGGGTGAATAGGGCAAGTTGTTTGCGATTTGACCTGGGACTGAACATGGCACAGTGATTCTATACTGTATTAAGCCTGATTAGGCAGCTGAATAGAGAGACAAAGTCAGGGACAAGATCCAGTAATAGGTTGGAAGATAGGAGGTAGAGAATGCCAATAAAAGAAATATTTCCTGGTTGCTGTGATGTGACAAGTTATGTTCCCCCGGGATCCATACCGAGGCCTCATCTTTTCACCCTTACTATTGATCACGTGGATAAGTTACAGATAACATTAGGTTAGGATGAGAGTAAGCTGTGCAGACCGGAACAATAGACATAGACAAGTGAGTTAGCAGAACTATGGCAGATGGAATGAAATATGGAGAAGTGTGAGGTTGTTTGCTTTGGATCTGAGAAAGATGATTGGATTTTTTTGATGATGAGGAAGGAGGAGCTGTGAAGGAACAAAGAGATTTAAGTGTCCAAGTCTACAAATCACTGTACATTAGTGCACAGATACAAAAAAAAATCAAAACAACTAATCAAATGCTAGCTTTATCTCAATGGTCTCAATGAATTCAATGGTTAGGTAGTGATGCTTTGATTGTACAGAATTTACCCGGAGTACTGTGGTCAGTTTTGGACAATAAACCTCAGGAATAATATATTGGCCTTGGAGAGGGTACAATGAAGATTTAGCAAGATTCAGAACAAGAGGGCATAAATTAGAGCCAGGTCCTTTAAAATGAAATCGGGAAGCATTTTTGGCCACAGAGATGGCTGTGACAAAATGGAACACTTCCCCAAATGGCATCAATCAAAGACTTTCCACACTAAAATCAATTGATATGAAGAGATGTGGAACAAAAGGAAATGTGAGATTGAAGCCATGACGTTATAGATGATTCTGGAGCTTTTGGCAGCATACATTCCATACATCCCTAACAGCGTGACATGACCAAGGACAGCAATAACAAGGCATGTCTGGACTTGTCAGTATACACAGTAAGAAGTTTAACAACACCAGGTTAAAGTCCAACAGGTTTATTTGGTAGCAAAAGCCACACATGGCTTTTGCTACCAAATAAACCTGTTGGACTTTAACCTGGTGTTGTTAAACTTCTTACTGTGTTTACCCCAGTCCAACGCCGGCATCTCCACATCTTGTCAGTATACACATTGAAGCTAACTACAGACCCTTGGATAATATTGGAAAGAGACAACATGTAAACAGGAAAAAGGAGGGAACTTTAGAGTGCAGCGGAGTTCCATATGGGAGTGGGAGGAAGGGTTATTGCTAGATGTACTAGCTTGAATGGACAAATAGAATTTTAATGATGGAAGGAGAATAGTCTCACAGAAATGTCCATGACAGAGGGAATGAAGTAACTGACTGAAGTGATCAGTATGGAGATCAAGGAGGGATGATATGGTTCAAATCACTCAGAATGTTATTTGACTTTGACCAGAGCATTCAGTGTAAGGTGGTAATCAGATCTATACAGGAATGTGGGATGGATGAGCATAGATCTGCATGACAATAACATCTTTATGACCTGACAGAGGAAAGGCAGGTTGGATATACTAAATGAATCTATGCTGCCAGAAATTTTAAACTCTAGCCTTTTCAAAGTGATGGCCCATCCATAAATCGGCCAAATGGCCTCCTTCCGTGTTGTATCATTCTACAATTCTATGAGTTGGAGTTGATAGTTGGAGGGATTAAGCATGGGATTTTTAAGATGTAGTGATGGGTAATAGCAGTCTGAAACACAGTGAGGTTGGAAGGCCCGTGCCCAATGATGTTAGCAATTATTGGAGCATTGCATCGTACTTGAGTGGCCAGTGAGTGTAAGTGGAATCAAATATATAGGAGCTGGGTCCCATAGCAGATATCAGTTGGCTGACAAAAGGAATGCAATGGAACAATGGGGAAAGAAAATGGCAGTGGCATCAAGAATAAGGCAGGGTAGTAACTGAGGCAAACATGAAAGGTTGCAATAGTGCAAAACTACATTAGCCTCTTTCACTTGAGGTGTGGGAGAAGGTGGTTGGTAGCTTCGTAGATAACCTATTTATACCCATTTGGTTGATTCAGAGCAGGAGGAGAATCTGGCTGTAGAGCAATGGTACAGTTTTGCTCGAGAGGTGAAGCCAATTCTAGCGATGGACAAGTAGGCCAGTCCAGGCCCTGTGGAGTATTACCTTGATATGGTGGAGACACTTATGCAATCTGATAATCCCTTGTGTGATGTTGGGTGGGATTCTCCCCCAAAAATTCTAAGTGTCGAATTCGTGTAAAAACTGGAATTAATCCGGCTGTTTTTTTCAAAATGCATCTCCCACACTCTGTGCATTTCGGAGTGCACTAGTGTGAATCTCATGAAAAATCAGTGTGCCGCTATCCCCACTGGAGAGGCCGGCAGCATAGCGCTGAACAGACCACTGTGCATGCGCCAATCTGTCAACACTGAGATGGCACATGCACAGTAGCTCTGCACTGCCGGCCTCCCAATCACTGGCTCGATTGCTGTCCAGCCCCAGAACCCCACAACACAGCCCTTCTGACCAACCCCCCCCCCCCCCCCCCTCCCCCCACTAGCAGTGCAGTGGGCTGGGAGAATCGCTCCCGTTGTTGGGAGCTTCTTATTCCTGATAAGGCCACCCTTGGCAGTAAGACCTGGTGAAGGTGCCAGATAAAGTACACTCGGATTCTTAAGGGGGAGGGGAAACAGTCACAAGTCGTGGTACACATTGGTACCAACGACATAGGTAAGAGAAGGGACGGGGATTTAAAACAGGAATTTCGGGAGCTGGGCTGGAAGCTGAGAGCAAAGACAAAACATGTGGTCATCTCTGGTACGCTACCGGTGCCACGTGATAGCGAGTTGAGGAACAGGGAGAGAGTGCACTTAAACATGTGGTTGCAGGGATGGTGCAGGAGGGAGGGTTTCAGATACGTGGATAATTGGAACACGTTCTGGGGAAGGTGGGACCTCTACAAACAGGATGGGGTGCACCTGAACCAGAGGGGCACCAATATCCTGGGAGGGAAATTTGCTACGGCTCTTCAGGGGGATTTAAACTAATTTGTCAGGGGAGTGGGAAAAGGAGTTGTAGTCCAGAAGTCAGTGTTGAGGGTGGTGAGGTATTGGGGAAGGTATCAAGGTCAAGGGTGGGTTCCGGTAGACAGGAAGATGGGTTGAAGTGTGTCTACTTCAATGCAAGGAGCATCCGGAACAAGGTGGATGAACTTGGGGCGTGGATTGCTACTTGGGACTACGATGTTGTGGCCATTACGGAGACGTGGGTAGAACAAGGACAGGAATGGTTGTTGGACGTTCCGGGGTATAGATGTTTCAGTAAGTGTAGGGAAGCTGGTAAAAGAGGTGGAGGAGTAGCATTGTTAATCAAGGATAGTTTAACGGCTGCGGAAAAGCACTTTGAGGGGGATATGCACACTGAGGTAATATGGGCTGCAGTTAGAAACAGGAAAGGAGCGGTCACGTTGCTAGGAGTTTACTATAGGCCCCCAAATAGTAATAGAGATATGGAGGAAGAAATTGCTAAGCAGATTATGGATACGTGTGGGGGTCACAGGGTAGTTGTCATGGGGGACTTTAACTTTCCAAATATTGATTGGAACCTTTGTAGGTCAAATAGTTTGGATGGGGCACTTTTTGTGCAGTGTGTGCAGGAGGGTTTCCTGACACAATATGTGGATAGGCCGACAAGGGGTGAGGCCACATTGGATTTGGTACTGGGAAATGAACCGGGCCAAGTGTTAGATTTGGTTGTGGGAGAGAACTTTGGAGATAGTGACCACAATTCGGTGTCTTTTGTTATTGCAATGGAGAGGGATAGGGCCGGACGGCAGGGCAAGGCTTACAATTGGGGGAGAGGTAATTATGATGCGATTAGGCAAGAATTAGGGGGCATAAGATGGGAACAGAAACTGTCAGGGAAAGGCACTGATGAAAAGTGGAACTTTTTCAAGGAACAAATACTGGGTGTCCTTGATAGGTATGTCCCTGTCAGGCAGGGAGGAAATGGCCGAGTGAGGGAACCGTGGTTCACAAAAGAGGTGGAATGTCTTGTGAAAAGGAAGAGGGAAGCTTATGTAGGGATGAGGAAACAAGGTTCAGATGGCTCGACTGAGGGTTACAAGTTAGCAAGGAACGAGCTGAAAAAGGGGCTGAGGAGAGCTAGGAGGGGACATGAGAAGTCCTTGGCGGGTCGGATCAAGGAAAACCCCAAGGCTTTTTACTCTTATGTGAGGAATAAAAGAATGACCAGGGTGAGGTTAGGGCCGGTCAAGGACAGTGGTGGGAACTTGTGTATGGAATCAGTAGAGATAGGCGAGGTGATGAATGAATACTTTTCTTCAGTGTTCACCAAGGAGAGGGGCCATGTTTTTCAGGAAGAGAAGGTGTTACAGGCTAATAGACTGGAGGAAATAGATGTTCGGAGGGAGGATGTATTGGCAGTTTTGAATAAACTGAAGGTCGATAAGTCCCCTGGGCCTGATGAAATGTATCCTAGGATTCTTTGGGAGGCGAGGGATGAGATTGCAGAGCCTTTGGCTTTGATCTTTGGGTCCTCGCTGTCCACGGGGATGGTGCCAGAGGACTGGAGAGTGGCAAATGTTGTTCCTCTGTTTAAGAAAGGGAATAGAAATGACCCTGGTAATTATAGACCGGTTAGTCTGACTTCGGTGGTTGGTAAATTGATGGAAAAGGTCCTTAGGGATGGGATTTACGACCATTTAGAAAGATGTGGATTAATCCGGGATAGTCAGCACGGATTTGTGAAGGGCAAATCGTGCCTCACAAATTTGATAGAATTTTTTGAGGAGGTAACTAGGTGTGTTGATGAAGGTAGGGCGGTTGATGTCATATACATGGATTTTAGTAAGGCGTTTGATAAGGTCCCCCATCGTCGGCTTATGATGAAAGTAAGGAGGTGTGGGATAGAGGGAAAGTTGGCCGATTGGATAGGTAACTGGCTGTCTGATCGAAGACAGAGGGTGGTGGTGGATGGAAAATTTTCGGACTGGAGGCAGGTTGCTAGCGGAGTGCCGCAGGGATCGGTGCTTGGTCCTCTGCTCTTTGTGATTTTTATTAATGACTTAGAGGAGGGGGCTGAAGGGTGGATCAGTAAATTTGCTGATGACACCAAGATTGGTGGAGTAGTGGATGAGGTGGAGCGGTGTTGTAGGCTGCAAAGAGACATAGATAGGATGCAAAGCTGGGCTGAAAAATGGCAAATGGAGTTTAACCCTGATAAATGTGAGGTGATTCATTTTGGTAGGACTAATTTAAATGTGGATTACAGGGTCAAAGGTAGGGTTCTGAAGACTGTGGAGGAACAGAGAGATCTTGGGGTCCATATCCACAGATCTCTAAAGGTTGCCACTCAAGTGGATAGAGCTGTGAAGAAGGCATATAGTGTGTTAGCTTTTATTAACAGGGGGTTGGAGTTTAAGAGCCGTGGGGTTATGCTGCAACTGTACAGGACCTTGGTGAGACCGCATTTGGAATATTGCGTGCAGTTCTGGTCACCTGACTATAAGAAGGATGTGGAAGCGCTGGAAAGAGTGCAGAGGAGATTTACCAGGATGCTGCCTGGTTTGGAGTGTCGGTCTTATGAGGCAAGGTTGAGGGAGCTGGGGCTGTTCTCTCTGGAGCGGAGGAGATTGAGGGGAGACTTAATAGAGGTTTATAAAATGATGAAGGGGATAGATCGAGTGAACGTTCAAAGACTATTTCCTCGGGTGGATGGAGCTATTACGAGGGGGCATAACTATAGGGTTCATGGTGGGAGATATAGGAAGGATATCAGAGGTAGGTTCTTCACGCAGAGAGTGGTTGGGGTGTGGAATGGACTGCCTGCAGTGATAGTGGAGTCAGACACTTTAGGAACATTTAAGCGGTTATTGGATAGGCACATGGAGCACACCAGGATGGTAGGGAGTGGGATAGCTTGATCTTGGTTTCAGATGAAGGTCGGCACAACATCGTGGGCCGAAGGGCCTGTTCTGTGCTGTACTGTTCTATGTTCTATGTTCTATGAACCATTCCTCAAAGGCAGAACAGGCAAAAGGAGATTGTGCAGCTCACCTGCTGCAAAGGTGGCAGAAGGCTGCAGTGGCAAAGTGTCTCAGTCATTATTGTCTAACACACTGCCAAAAGCTGACCACTGACTGTCAGGATCATGTGGACAATGACAGTGCTCCAAAGGTTCAATGAAGTAATGCGAAGGCTTCTACCAGGACCCTTCAACAGCCATGCAGAAAGTGCTCTTGTGTCGATGCCCCTCAGACAAGAGGTGAACTTTACTAGTGGAACAACAGGAATGGCTGACAGTTAATGACTAGTAGGAATTAAATACAATGTTTAAGAAAACTGCTGACTGTTGTTTTGCCTGGCAGAGGACCAGAGAAGATGAGATTAAAAGTTGGAGGGTGTAGTGGTAAGGAAGGTGGATGAAATAAATTCCAGAAGAGATTAGAGAGAGCAAAGTTGGTGAAGGAGATAAGCAAGGGAAGCAATATGTCTAGTCAATGATCCAAGCCTGTGAACATTTTAACACTTTACATAGGCAAAGCTAAGGGGTCACCTTTGGTGTGGATGGCTAATGATTTATCTATCATGTGCAGCAAATTTAATACATTTTTTTGCAAGCAGTACAGTTGTATAGTTGAAGAAAATGCAACAATTTTGCTCTGCTGTGGGATATGTAGTTTTTTGATAGGTAGTTGTCCGTAACCAAGGAAGAGTAATTCAAGACCTGGAACAAAACACCAAAACACCACCAATGCCTTTTCAGGAGGCAAGGAAATTTGGCATGTCCGCTACAACTCTCACCAATTTATACATATGCACCATAGAAAGCATTGTTTCTGGATATATCACAGCTTGGTATGACTCCTGTTCTGACCAGGACCGCAAAGAACTACAAAGGTTCGTGAACAAAGCCCAGTCCATCATGCAAACCAGCCTCCCATCCATTGACTCTGTGCATACTTCCCGCTGCCTCGGAAAAACAGCCAGCATAATCAAGGACCCCATGCATCCCGGACACACTTTCTTCCACCTTCTTCCGTCTGGAAAAAGATACAGAATTCTGAGGTCACGTACCAACCAACTCAAGAATAGCTTCTTCCCTGCTACCATCTAACTTTTGAATGGACTTACCTTGCATTAAGTGGATCTTTCTCTACACCCTAGCTATGACTGTAACACTACATTCTGCACCCTCTCCTTTTGTTCCCTATTTATGGTATGCTTTGTCTGCATAGCGTGCAAGAAACAATACTGTAAACTAATACATGTGACAATAATAATAAATCAAATCAAATCAAAAAACAATGCACTTGATTGACATTTCATCCAGAGCCTAAACATTCACCAGAAGCGTACCATGGCTGTCTGCCGGATGGTGCATTCTACACTAGCATTGACCTCACTTCACCTTTGGCCTGTACAATGCTAGTTTAACCTATTCTCATTCAGTCCATTAGCCTCAAACATAACCTCCCTAATTTCTATTATTAACTGCCTCACAGACCAGATGCTTAGAGGATAATGAGTAATCACTCCCAATCTATTTCCCTCACAGCGACTGCCAATGGAGTCAAAGGAACCCTTCATGTTATGCAGAAGTTTGTTCTTACCCATTTCTAAATGCAATATCCTGCATTTATCCTCAAAAGACATTTTCCATTTCTCAACATTAGTCCTGCCATTTCTATTACTTCCCTGGAGTTAATGAATTTAAAATAATTTATTTGCCTGGTCTTGTAGACTCATATCTGCTCTTTTTAGCATTAAATTCCAGCTCAAGTCAAATACCTATGGTTCCTTAATTTCTGTAAGAAGTTTAACAACACCAGGTTAAAGTCCAACAGGTTTATTTGGTAGCAAAAGCCACACAAGCTTTTGAAGCTCTAAGCCCCTTCTTCAGGTGAGTGGGAATTCTGTTCACAAACAGCTTATAAAGACACAGACTCAATTTACATGAATAATGGTTGGAATGCGAATACTTACAACTAATCAAGTCTTTAAGAAACAAAACAATGGGAGTGGAGAGAGCATCAAGACAGGCTAAAAAGATGTGTATTGTCTCCAGACAAGACAGCCAGTGAAACTCTGCAGGTCCACGCAACTGTGGGAGTTACAAATAGTGTGCCATGAACCCAATATCCCGGTTGAGGCCGTCCTCGTGTGTGCGGAACTTGGCTATCAGTTTCTGCTCAGCGACTCTGCGCTGTCGTGTGTCGCGAAGGCCGCCTTGGAGAACGCTTACCCGAATATCAGAGGCCGAATGCCCGTGACCGCTGAAGTGCTCCCCAACAGGAAGAGAACAGTCTTGCCTGGTGATTGTCGAGCGGTGTTCATTCATCCGTTGTCGCAGCGTCTGCATAGTTTCCCCAATGTACCATGCCTCGGGACATCCTTTCTTGCAGCGTATCAGGTAGACAACGTTGGCCGAGTTGCAAGAGTATGTACCGTGTACCTGGTGGATGGTGTTCTCACGTGAGATGATCCGGCACGTCTTGCAGAGGTTGCTGTGGCAGGGTTGTGTGGTGTCTTGGTCACTGTTCTCCTGAAGGCTGGGTAGTTTGCTGCGGACAATGGTCTGTTTGAGGTTGTGCGGTTGTTTGAAGGCAAGAAGTGGGGGTGTGGGGATGGCCTTGGCGAGATGTTCGTCTTCATCAATGACATGTTGAAGGCTCCGGAGGAGATGCCGTAGCTTCTCCGCTCCGGGGAAGTACTGGACAACGAAGGGTACTCTGTCCACTGGACAGAGTACCCTTCGTTGTCCAGTACTTCCCCGGAGCGGAGAAGCTACGGCATCTCCTCCGGAGCCTTCAACATGTCATTGATGAAGACGAACATCTCGCCAAGGCCATCCCCACACCACCACTTCTTGCCTTCAAACAACCGCACAACCTCAAACAGACCATTGTCCGCAGCAAACTACCCAGCCTTCAGGAGAACAGTGACCAAGACACCACACAACCCTGCCACAGCAACCTCTGCAAGACGTGCCGGATCATTGACACAGATGCCATCATCTCACGTGAGAACACCATCCACCAGGTACACGGTACATACTCTTGCAACTCGGCCAACGTTGTCTACCTGATACGCTGCAAGAAAGGATGTCCCGAGGCATGGTACATTGGGGAAACTATGCAGACGCTGCGACAACGGATGAATGAACACCGCTCGACAATCACCAGGCAAGACTGTTCTCTTCCTGTTGGGGAGCACTTCAGCGGTCACGGGCATTCGGCCTCTGATATTCGGGTAAGCGTTCTCCAAGGCGGCCTTCACGACACACGACAGCGCAGAGTCGCTGAGCAGAAACTGATAGCCAAGTTCCGCACACACGAGGACGGCCTCAACCGGGATATTGGGTTCATGGCACACTATTTGTAACTCCCACAGTTGCGTGGACCTGCAGAGTTTCACTGGCTGTCTTGTCTGGAGACAATACACATCTTTTTAGCCTGTCTTGATGCTCTCTCCACTCCCATTGTTTTGTTTCTTAAAGACTTGATTAGTTGTAAGTATTCGCATTCCAACCATTATTCATGTAAATTGAGTCTGTGTCTTTATAAGCTGTTTGTGAACAGAATTCCCACTCACCTGAAGAAGGGGCTTAGAGCTTCAAAAGCTTGTGTGGCTTTTGCTACCAAATAAACCTGTTGGACTTTAACCTGGTGTTGTTAAACTTCTTACTGTGTTTACCCCAGTCCAACGCCGGCATCTACACATCCTTAATTTCTCCCAGTGACTCTTCTCTTATTTCTTAGCATCTTTTATTCACTTCATTATCTCAGGCAGCATTGTACAGAATAATGGTTTATTGGTCTATAGATATTGCAAGTGTGTAAAACTGATATAGCACTAAATATTTTTGTAAGAAATTATGTACCTACATGCTCACATGTAAATATGGATCCCTTGCTTTATGACAAGTTCTGAAAACTGATGGATGAGCCCTGCCAGTGTGTAATTTCTCATTATTGATTATAGTGCCAGGGTTTTATACCTTTTCAAGGTAATACATCTAAGCTACAAAATGCACTGCATTCTCCTGGTAATGAGTCATTCTTCAAGCAAGGAAAAATGTCAAGCTCCTTCACAGATTTCTGCCAACTGCTCCTAGTCACTCGTTGAGCCGGTATATGATCCTGAAACACATATTAGAAATGATATGATGGAACTGGACATAGTTAAGCACCAGAAGGATGCCATACATATTTGCTGCTACTCCAAATCATTTCTGAACAGCTGATCAAACAGCTGAGGATTTACTTCAGTTTCAGCACAGACAGAAACCAGACTGGAATCTTTCAAGTGATTGCACATGTCGGCTCAGACAAAGGCTGAATGCAATGACGATAGCATCTCAATTTTGCAAATGTTGAATACATTATTTCTGGTGCAGCACCAAAAGATCAGAGTGAAGCTGGCGCTTTAAGGCATACAGTTCATGCATGTAAAAGAATAGTTGTGGTAAAAACACCAGTAAAAGACCACCAGGCAATCTTAAATAAATGATGAATTCAAATAGTCACCTCAGACAATTCAAATGTCAACAATTGCATAAGTTTTTGATAGTGTTAGGGACCAGATCAGAAACTCCAAGGTATGAAGTTATGAAGTTAGCCGAGAACCCAACTGTTTTAATTTTGGCATTGGCATAAGCATAAAGTGTTTCACTCCAGATATGATTCCATTGACTCACTAGGAAGCTTTTTATCAAAACAAACTTTATTTAACAATACAGTTTAACTATAACAAAAATAATTAGCATAACTTTTACCAATTGAAATAATTAAACATGATAAGCTATAATTCTTAGCTGGTGGGTATCTCTATTAGTTCCAATCTAAGCAATACCCCTCACAGATGTAAACTTCTCTTCAGAATCAGTTAGCAAAAAACACATAGGCTCCTGTGAGTTGCCAGCCCTCAAGCATTTTAACACCTCTAGACAGAGATACAGAGAGTCTTCTGACTCTCAGATAGCAGCCTTCAGAGAAAGACCTGTCCTCAAACAGCAGAATTCCAGAGATAGAGAGGGAGAAAACAGCTCTTGTCTTTTGCAGACATCTGGAGAGGGGTACTTATTTTCTAGTAGGTCCCAGACTTCAAAAGCTGCTGCTCCTTTCAAATTCAAAACAGCAACTGCCTACTTGTCTGTCTATAAACCTGCATTAGCTCAGATTAAAACAAATACCTTATTAACAAGGTGCAATTATTCTTCTGCATGCTCAGCATGTGGGCTAACCGGTTGTAGACAATCCTCTCAGTGGATGCTGATGCTGGGCAGCTTGTTCAGCGAAGACCAGTATAAGCAAATTCTGTAGAATCTTAAAGTACCTTAAAGCTCAAGCATCTATAAATAAACACAAAGACCCAACTGGAAAGCACCATAGTGTACTTGCTTTAATGATACTGAAAAGGTTTGGAGAAATATTTTCATAACTCTACAATAAATGTTCACAAAGACCTCTTTATACCTCTTTAATTTATACCTCTGCTTTATCATGAGATCTGATAATGGTGCAGCCAGAGGCAACTGCAACAAGGATAGATGTTTTTACAAATTTGATGTTGATGTTTGTTGTTAAAAATGTGGAGAAATTCTGCTGGAGATAAAATTTCCATAACCCTTTTACCATAAAACCCAATATTGCATTAGCCTTGTTTAAAACAGCCTTTCTACATAAGATGTTGCTCTTAAGGACTTTTGAGTTTGAGCTCTGAAGACCCTTTGCTTTTCCATATCATTCAGTTTCCCTCATTCAAAATATAATTATTATTTCTTCTCATGCTCCAGCTCCCCCATTCAGCAAGTGATGATTAATGTTGTACTTAAACTTCAGCACCTCGAGGACAGCATTACATGAAGCAATATTATTTGAGAGAGAGCATCCCAATGGTATTCAGTGTAGACACACTATTGAGTGCAAATGCTATAGTTAGTGTGTTCTGGCATGAACTGAGACATCTAATTTAAGCATCAGTAACTCCTGTGATGCTACTGTAATTGTGATCTTACATAGAATTACACACAGATTACAGGAATACAATGCAGAAACAGATCTTTTGGGCTGGTGTCTACACTGAACACAAGCAGTGGTCCTAATCTCATATACTTATATACCCTTCTTCCTTTTCTTTCCATCATCTGTCTAACCTATTCTTAAATGTTGATATGATTGCAATTATTAACTTTGATAGTACATTCCACCGTCTTGCAACCTTCTTTATAAAAATTCTTCACCTGTTCTCAGCTTTAAACTTCTTGCATTTAATCTTATATCTTTGACCCTACGATCTGGACCATCAACCACTGGAAATAATCTGTTTCTTTTCCCTCGACCTATCCTTTCACAATTTTAAACACTTCTATCGAACCACCTCATAATTATTTGTTCACTCAGGAAAAAAGCTGTAATTTTAAATATTTCTATTTCCTCAAACCCGGCCGCAATCTTGAGAACGTTGTCTGTTACCTCAGCACCCTTTCTATAATGTGAAGCCCAAAACTGCATACAGTAATCTTGCTGCAGTCTAGATTTGCTATTATTTCTACGCCTTTCTTTAGTTTTTGCCATAAAACCTATTCTATTTGTTTAGTGTTACAACCCTTACCACATGATATGCTGCTTTTAACAACTTGTGAGCTCAAACACTCAATTTCCTCTCCTGTTCTGTACCATCCTGCTTCTCACACCCAAAACATAATTATTATTTTTACTTTTTTACCGAATGTTTACCACTGAGATATTGAATTTCATGCACAGCATATTTGTTCACCTACAGTCCTACATACTAATTTTCTACATACTAATTATGTGACCATTTATTGCATGCAGTTCATTATTGTATGCAGTTGAATGCATCTATGTGCTATTCATGGGTACATATTACTTAAAATTTGTGCAGAAACTATTTTTCACTGCTTTGGAATAGCTGCCATAAATATGTAATTTTTATGTTAATTCCCCCAAATAATATTTTCCCATTTCTTTTCATTGTGAAGCTGATGAAGTATTTATTTTATCATTCCTGGTCTAAAGATTTCAGAAGTGAAGGTGACCAAAGGCACAGTGGAGGGTGGCACCGTGGTTAGCACTGCTGCCTCACAGCATCAGGAACCCGGGTTCAATTCCGGCCTCGGGTCATTGTCTATGTAGAGTTTGCATGTTCTCCCCATATCTGTGTGGATTTCCTCCGGGTGCTCCGGTTTCCTCCTGTTGTCCAAAGATGTGCAGGTTAGGTGGATTTGCCATGCTCAATTGTCCCTTGGTGTCAGGGATTTGTGGGGTAAGTACATGGGGTTACAGGGATTGGGCCTGGATGGGAATGTTGTCGGTGCAGGCTTGATGGGCCAAATGGCCATCTTCTGCACTGTAGGGATTCTATGATTCTATGACAAACCAGCCTGAATTTTGTTTTACCTGAGACTAATAGTCAAGGTTATTAATATATTTCATCAAAGTATTCCAGACCAGACCAGAACTGCATTTAAATGCGAGCAAACAAACACCTCTCATACATCATTTGCATTAGCTTAAAAATTATTGTCAGTCCACAAGTTAATAGTTAACAATGTTAATTTAAGACGTTGAACATTATAAATTAAACGCATTAACAGCCGATTTTACCAACATTAAAATAGCTGTACAGCAAACCATCCAATGAGAAGCTGCATTCATGTATTAATATCATATGGAGGAGCATGTGTTAAGTGCAATAATGCATCAAATCCACTGAATAATGGCACACAAGAGCTCAGGCCAGCTGTGCTCACAGCTATTTTTCTGAACAATCTAACAATCTACATAGAGAAAATTGGCTATGGACTCAATGTACTAAGTAACCCGACAATAATATTATGCATAATAAACACTTACCTTAAGTACACATGGAAGACAATCCTATCTATCTATTAACTGTTTACACACTTGCATGTCATTAAGTAGTTAAACTGTAACAGGAAGTTATGGAGATTCAGTTCTGCTCTAACAGAACATCCAAGAGCATGCTTGTATTTGATTTGATTTATTATTGTCATATAAAGTCATAGAGGTTTACAGCATGGGAACAGGCCCTTCGGCGCAACTTGTCTATGCCGCCCTTTTTTTAAAACTCCTAAGCTAGTCCCAATTTCCCAGCAATTGGCCCATATCTCTCTATACCCATCTTACCCATGTAACTCTGAACGCTTTTAAAAGACAAAATTTTACCCGCCTCTACTACTACCTCTGGCAGCTTGTTCTAGACATTCACCATCCTCTGTGCGAAAAAATTGCCCCTCTGGGCCCTTTTGCATCTCTCCCCTCTCACCTTAAACCTATGCCCTCTAGTTTTAGACTCCCCTACCTTTGGGAAAAGATATTGACTATCTAGCTGATCTATATTAGTATACAGTGAAAAATATTGTACATAGAGAAGGAGAGAGTGCAGAATGTAGTGTTGCAGTCATAGCTAAGGTATAGAGAAAGATCAACTTAATACGAGGTAGGTCCATTCAAAAGTCTGATGGCAGCAGGGAAAAACAAAGATACTTAATATGTATGGCTCATTTACAATTCGTGATGCATATGGCAACCTGAGCACGACATCAGCCATTAATGCAGCTTCACACACGGAATAAGCATCTGAAATTTCTAACTTGCCCATGAGCCAACATTTTTTTTCACTCATTCGTGGGACATGGACGTCGCTGGCTGGCCAGCATTTATTGCCCATCCCTAGTTGACCTTGTTGAGAGGGCAGTTGAGAGTCACTCACATTGCTGTGGATCTGGAGCCACATGTAGGCCAGACCAGGTAAGGATAACAGATTTCCTTTCCTAAAGGACATAAATGAGCCAGATAGGTTTTTCTGACAATCAACAATGTTTTTTTATTGAATTCAAATTCCACCATCTGCCATGATGGGATTCAAACCTGGGTCCCCAGAACATTAGCTGAGTTTCTGGATTAATAGTCTAGCGATAGTACCACTAGGCCATCGCCTTCCCATTGTCATTGGTCGATGGGCTTTCATGCACATGTTGACTTTCCTGATCCGTTTGTCCCTTTGCCAACTTGTACCTGGTTCAGGTAATATTTCCCACAAGGTCTTCAATGTAGGTCCTAATTCCTGGGTTCTGATGAAAGGTCGCAGACCTGAAACATTAACTCTGCTTCACTCTGCACAGGCGCTGCCAGACATGCTGAATCTTTCCAGCATATTCTGTTAATATTTCAGATTTCCAGGATCTGCTGTACTTTGCTTTTGTCCTAATTCTTAGCAATTCCTTAGTAGGACCTTTTTCCTAATCTTTCTCTATTGTTGGTCCTGACAAATCACAATAACTGGATTACTCCCCCTCCCCCCTTATTTCCAAATACTTCTCCAGCTATGTTGAGATGTCCCTTACTCTGGCACCAGTTGGCAACTCACTCTTCAGGACTCTTGATTCAGACCGCAAAGAATACTACCTATTCCCCTAATTATAGAATTCCCCCATAAATTCAACTTTTCACCTCTGCACTCCCTGCCCTTGGACAGCCACTTGCTCCATGGTGCTTGGGTCAGGAATCTGGTTGTCCTTCACACAGTCTTTCTTCTTATCTTCATAGGTACTCTGTACCTGCTGGGCATAAGCATATCTGCCAAATCTCATTTACTAGCCCCTTACATTCTCCTTACCAAGCTGACTGGTAATCACACTTTTCCCTTCCGTGGTTTCCTCTGGTATGTGACTATATTCCGGAGTAAATTATCTGTAATCCTTCCTGTCCTTTAGGTATATACGTATCTCTAGCTCGAACTCTAGTTTTATAACTTTGAGCTGGAGTGCCTCAAGGCAGAGACATTTCTTGTACATGTGCCATTCTGGAGAAACCTTGTCCACAAACTCCAAATACAACAATCCCAATGGTTTGCCTGCACTCGCTATGCAATTGTCAATCAAATTATTTAATGATTTATTTGCCAGTTAAGGCATCCAGATACAGATCAGCGTTCTTCGGCCTCAAAGGTGTCAGCTGGCTGAGATGCCTGTAACGGGGGAGGGGTGAATGGGTGGTTGCAGATGTTTGTGTCATTATTTCTATATTTCTGAAGCTCCAGTGCAGCTATATATTTATGCTGGAATGATTGTAACCTCTACTTATAAGATTTGATTCAAAATCTGTTTAGAAATGATTTGCCTGGGATTTTAAATGGGAAACTATGAGCAGCCTTGGCTTCAACAACAGCATTTATACAATTAAAAAGTTTTGCATAAATTGTGTGGGTTAAAATGACAAAAAATATCTATGGGGTGTAAAGCATCAAATTTCACATTCACTTAAAAGTAACCAGTTGAAAACTCTACCACACCTGAACACACAGGGTACACTTTGCTATCTCTCGAAAATTCCTATTTACAAAAAGAAACCAGTACATCCCTCAAAACATGCAGGAAAGCTTTATATATCATGGCATCCTCATTGGCCTATCTCTCTTAATTCTTGCTACCCAATATTTTAGGAATTCTTGACATTGACAAGGAGATGTCGATTCCTCTCCTGTTGTAACCTTGTCTTTCAATTACTTTTACATTTCTTCAAAAGCTTTTTATATTACACTAATCTCCATTATAATCATTCCCTCTTGCCAGTATTGCTTTGCATTTTGCTCTCTTTTTTGTGTTCCTGTTGTTGAATTAGGCCTTATTTTTATTATATTTTTAAAGGCATTGTTTCTGCACTGTCTTTTCATCACAATCCTGCAATTTCTTGTTGATGATATAACGGCAACTGCCTTCAGTGCACCAGAGAAAGCATTTTTTCTGGTTGAATCACAGCTTGGTATGGCTCCTGTCCAAGACCACAAAAAACTACAAAGGGTCCATCACGCAAACTAGCCTCCCATCCATTGACTCTGTCTCCACTTCCCGCTGCCTCAAAAAAGCAGCCAGCATAATCAAGGACCCCCACAAACCCTGGACATATTCTCTTCCACTTCCTTCTGTTGGGAAAAAGATACAAAAGTCTGAGGATAAATACCAACCGACTCAAGAACAGCTTCCTCCCCACTATGATCAGACTTTTGAACAGACCTACCTTGTATTAAGTTGATCTTTCTCTACACCCTAGCTATGACGGTAACATACATTTTGCACCCTCTCCTTTCCTTCTCTGTGTACAGTATGCTTTGTCTGTATAGTGAGCAAGAAACAATACTTTTCACTGTATACTAATACATGTGACAATAATAAATCAAATCAAATCAGTGGGAGATCTAAAACATAGTGGCTGCGATTCTCCCATCCCACTGCGCTGTGGGCCGGGAGAATCTCGCAGCGGGTGATACGTGGAATTCGCGCATATGTTCCCACCACGGTAGCTTCTCCCAGCACCGGATTTCCAGCGACGTCAGCTCCATGCCAGAAACCAGCAGGGAGGCATGGAAATAATTTTAATCTTATTTTGCATGTGATTTAAATGTAATTAGGGGACCCAGGACTGAAATCTCCGGGGCCGCTAGCCTCTCTCCCCCCTGCCAGGAGTACTTCACTCCAGCAGGATTTACAGTAGCTCCCCATTTTCGGGGAACTAGTGGCCCAACCCCACTGAAGTGAAGGGGGAGCAATCGTGGCCCCCCAGAGGTAGGGCGCCAGAATGGGTGCTCGCTGGGCATTGCCACCCTGGCAGTGCCAGCCTATGCCCCCTGGCACCACCCAAGGGACAAAGTGCCAATGCCCTGGAGGCATCTTGGCATTGCCCATCAGGCATAGAACATAGAACATAGAACATTACAGCGCAGTACAGGCCCTTCGGCCCTCGATGCTGCACCGACCTGTGAAACCAATCTAAAGCCCATCTAACCTACACTATTCCAATATCATCCATATGTTTATCCAATGACCCTTTAAATGCCCTTAAAGTTGACGAGTCCACTACTGTTGCAGGCAGGGCATTCCACGCCCTTACTACTCTCTGAGTAAAGAACCTATCTCTGACATCTGTCCTATATCTATCACCCCTCAATTTAAAGCTATGTCCCCTCATGCTAGCCATCACCATCCAAGGAAAAAGTCTCTCACTGTCCACCCTATCTAATCCTCTGATCATCTTGTATGCCTCTATTAAGTCACCTCTTAACCTACTTCTCTCTAACGAAAACAGCCTCGAGTCACTCAGCCTTTCCTCATAAGACCTTCCCACCATACCAGGCAACATCCTGGTAAATCTCCTCTGCACCCTTTCCAATGCTTCCACATCCTTCCTATAATGCGGCGACCAGAACTGTACGCAATACTCCAAGTGCGGCCGCACCAGAGTTTTGTACAGCTGCAACATGACATCATGGCTCCGAAACTCAATCCCTCTACCAATAAAAGCTAACACACTGCATGGGACAGTGCCAAAGGGGGGGGGGGGGCACATGGGGATGAGGCATAGGGGGCAGAGTCTGATGGGGCGAGTCCTAGGGGTTGATAGGTGGGGGTGCGGGGTCCCGCTGCCACTCTGCAGACAGGATCGGTGGGGGAAGGAGGGAGGCCAGCGATCGGGGTCAGACGGAGGTGTGGAGAGCAGGTGTTGCGAGGCCGTCAGTGTGGGACCACTGCGCATGTGCCGATCTTGGCACTGACAGATCGGCGCATGCACAGTGGCCCGCTCAGTGCATTGATTTCAGCCTCACCAGCGGGGATAAGCCCTGCCCCCTAGTTTTTAATGATATGGCCTCTGCATTGCACAGAATGTCGGACATTCTTCTCTAAAGTCCCACTGAAAAAAACTAACGTGAATTACTCCAGTTTTCTCATGAATTTGACATTTAGAAATTTTTTGGGAGAATTCCGGCCAGTGACTTTAAAATCCAGACCAGGGCCAGCAAGGCTATGTAATAGCCCCCACACTATTCACAATCTATCTGACAGTGGTTGTTTACCTCATCAAAGATCAACTGTCATCTGGTTTCAGTATTAAATATTATCTAGATGAAAACTCTTTAACCTCAGTTGCCTTCGTGCCAAAACTAAGCTTAAATATACAAGATCTATAGATTGCAGATGATTGCAGGACCATTGCTCACACTGCATCAGATTTGCAAACCACTTTTGATCTCTTCAATTTTGTGTACAAGGTCAGAAAAAGTAAAATGATTTACAATATCTATCGCATATCCTAACATTCAGGGTAAGTATGTTATGTATTTGAATTAACAGATTATCTGCGGTTAACATACCACACTGCACAAAGAATTGCAGATGAGACCAAGGCAGAGTCCATGGATTTCTCATCAACTCAATGAGGTGTCAGTAACACTGTGAGTCAACCAATCTTACTGAAATTCTGTCTCTCTCATGAAGGATTTCTGTCTTCCCCTTCGAAGACCTCACCTTGGAATTCCCTCCATAAGTCACTCCAACTCAGACAGCTTCAATAATGGCCCAGCGAGTCTTTCAATCTCATCTTCTGAGATTTTGTTCTGGATTCCTTAGCATTCGCTCAAACCCCAACTCCCAAGCACAACTTCAGCCCTTCAGCTATGCCTAGCTCTCTGGGACTATTCTTCTTGGTGGTGCTCTGCTGCTGGTCACTTGACCTGGGTCTCTGTGCCATTTTTCTTCTAGCACATGACTCAAAAGCTCCAAGGTCCATCGGGAACTGGAGTTCCCAATTTTTGCTCTCAATGTTGAGGTAAGTATAGCTTTCATAACAGTGATGGTGGGGGAAATAGCAAATGCACGAGTGGTAATTTACCAAAATTCACTGGACTCTGGGGTGGTTCCCACAGATTGGAAAACAGCAAATGTTTTGCCACTGTTAAAAAAGCAGGTAGACAAAAGGCGGGTAACTATAGGCTGGTTAGCTTAACTTCTGTAGTAGGGAAAATGCTTGAGTCTATCATCAAGGAAGAAATAGCGAGACATCTGGATATAAATTGTCCCATTGGGAAGATGCAGCATGGGTTCATGAAGAGCAGGTGATGTTTGACTAATTTGGTGGAATTCTTTGAGAACATGACATGTGCAGTGGATAATGGGGAACCTGTGGATGTGGTGCATCTGGATTTCCAGAAGGCATTTGACAAGGAGCTGCACCAAAGGCTGCTGCATAAGATAAAGGTGCATGGTGTTATGGGTAATGTATTAGCATGGATAGAGGGTTGGTTGACTAACAGAAAGCAAAGAGTCGGGATAAATGGGCGTTTTTCTGGTTGGCGATCAGTGACTAGTGGTGTTCCTCAGGGATCAGTGTTGGGACCGCAATTGTTTACGATTTACATAGATGATTTGGAGTTCGGAACCAAGTGTAGTGTGTCAAAATTCGCAAATGACACTAAGATGAGTGGCAGAGCAAAGTGTGCAGAGGATGCTGAAAGTCTGCAAAGGGATATAGATAGTCTAAGTGAGTGGGCAAGGGTCTGGCAGATGGAGTACAATGTTGGTAAATGTGAGGTCATCCATTTTGGTAGGAATAACAGCAAAATGGACTATTATTTAAATGGTAAAAAATTGCAGCATGCTGCTGTGCAGAGGGACCTGGGTGTCCTTGTGCATGAATCACAAAATGTTGGTTTGCAGATGCAGCAGGTAATTAAGAAGGCAAATGGAATTTTGTCCTTCATTGCTAGAGGGATGGAGTTTAAAAACAGGGAGGTTATGTTGCAGCTGTATAAGATGCTGGTGAGGCCACACCTGGAGTACTGTGTATAGTTTTGGTCTCCTTATTTGAGAAAGGATATATGGGCACTGGAGGGGGTACAGAGGAGATTCACTAGTTTGATTCTGGAGTTGAGAGGGTTGGCTTATGAAGAGAGACTGAGTAGACTGGGGCTATACTCATTGGAATTCAGAAGAATAAGGGGTGGTCTTATAGAAACATATAAGATTATGAAGGGAATAGATCAGCTAGAAGCAGGTGAAACTAGAACTAGGGGGCATAGCCTCAGAATAAAGGGGAGCAGATTTAGGACTGAGTTGAGGAGGAACTTCTTCACACAAAGAGTTGTGAATCCGTGGAATTCCCTATCCAGTGAAGCAGTTGAGGCTGCCTTTGAATGTTTTTAAGGCAAGGATAGCTAAATTTTTGAACAGTAAAGGAATTAAGGTGAGCGGGCGGGTAAGTAGAGCTGAATCCACGAAAAGATCAGCCATGATCTTATTGAATGGCGGAGCAGGCTCGAGGGGCCAGATGACCTACTCCTACTCCTAGTTTTTATGTTCTTATAATATTGCAGTCAATCTTTACTCACTATTACATTTATTTACAGAGTTAAATATAACAAGCATATACCTCCTAACACAACCTCAGCCCAGTTTTAATAATTGTCTCTTAATAGGTGCTTAAATGAAACCCCAGTTATTGTCCATTGTTAAGAATTGGGGAAAATTAAGATTAAAAAATGAAAGAAAATGAAAAGAGGAATTGATAAGAGCAGCTGTCTTAAGGCGTTTGGATATCAAATTAGCATATTGTTGACTTTGTGACTAGGTGATAACAATGGGGTGTAAAAGAGGTAACTTCAAAGTGGAGAGATAAGGGAATTGGCACTTATATGCTGAAAGCTGGGTCCACAGAGTGGGTAACATCAAAGGGAAAGAATTATATATCCATTGCACAATAACCAGAGAAAGAGCAGCAGCTAACCTCACAGCCACACCCAGCTGCAGAAAACAGTCTCTGCCGAAAGCACGTTATTGCTAAAAGAACAGCTGGTTAGAATCCAAAACTCGAACAGAGAAGATTACGCCTTCACTGAGACTGAAGATGGTTTTCCAAAATGTGAACAAATTGCCTAGGCATGGTAACTATCAGCTGGATTTAACTCATACAGCTATATAATATTAGATGTGGATTTGTAAAAAGGGCATCTTAGAGTTCAGTAAGTGTTGGCAATTGGGAACAAATGGGTAACTTCATGTGATATTGTGTATATAGCCATCAGTGTGGCTAAGTGTACTGTTGTAGTGTACTATAATGCTTCACGTCTTTTATTTTTCTTTTAAGTTAATAAATATTCTTTATTAATTGATCACAAAACAACTGAACTTCAAGATAAGGAGGGAAATGTTCAGTGGAGATATGCGGAGGAAGTTTTTTACACATGGTGGTGGGGGCCTGGAATGCACTGCCAAGTGAGGCGGTTGAAGCAGTTACATTTGTGACATTTAAGACTTGGATTGATAGACATATGAACAAACAGGGAATAGAGGGATATAAGCGATTGGTCTAGATAGATAAATGTGATCGGGGCAGGCTTGGATGGCCAAAGGGTCTGTTCCTGTGCTACACTGTCCTTTGTTTTTTGTAACTATTCCTCCCTGGTTTGCAAATCTTTTCTCACAGTGTATCAGATTGAAAATATATACCATTGGAGCTGGTATTTAGTTAAAAAGAGAGGAGAAGAGAAACATGTTCCAGCATCTGAGGCTTTATTAATAGGGGCATAGAATACAAAAGCAAGAAAGTTGCATTAAACTTGTACAGAATATTGGTTTGGCCTCAACTGGAGTATTGCATTCAGTTCTGGGCACCAAATTTTAGGTAGAGTGTGAAAGCGTTAGGGAGATTGCAGAAAAGATTCATGAGAATGGTTCAAGGGATGAGAAACCTCAGTTACATAGGTAGATTGGTGAAGTTGGGACTGTTCTCCTTAGAGAAGAGAAAGATGAGAGGAGGTTTGATAAAGGTTTTCAAAATCATGAAGGGTCAGGACAGAACAGAACAAAAGGGCACAGATTTAAGGTACTTGGCAAAGGAAGCAATAGTGACATGAGAAAAAATATTCACACAGCGAGTGGTTGGGATCTGGAATGCATTGCCTGAGAGTGTGCTGAAGGCAGGTTCAATGGAGAAATTAAAAGGGAATTGGATTATGATTGGAAAAGGAAGAATATGCAGGCCAGAAAAATATTGATATGAAAACATCAAGGAAATCCAAGAAAATTGGTATTTCTTTTGCTGGTTATGTTTTAAAAACTGTGGGAAAATATGAATTAATCAAGGCAGGAACAGTGTGGCAGTGTTAATGGAACTAGTACCTTTGAGATGTTGATGACCTTAACAACACTGCAAACAAATGTTTACCTAAGGCAAGCAAGTAAAAATAGGGACAGAATATGAATGGATTTCAATAAGTTGTTAAGGGCTCAAAGGAAGACATAAAGATATGAAGAAAGGTTCAAAAAGTGAGTGTACTTTGCTTTTACGCTCTAAAAGTCAAGAAATGAAGGTAATTACATCTGAATTCTAAAGAGGTTAGGTCAAGTAAGGGAAGATCAAAGGGAAAAATTATATTTAAGAAAATGAGCAAACCTGTGCAGGGTGCTGTTTTAGATCTCAGCCAAGAGCAGGAATTGTAGTTTAACTCACAGCAAGAAGTGGCTGTGAACAGCAAGCTACTTGTTTTGCCTTAGAAGTAACCCCAAAGAGATGCAACTGCCTGGTGTGGTAACTATTACTGTACATTTTAAAATAGATTTAAAAATCTATAAGGTGTTGTGGAACAATTTGGGGATAGGGGTCTCTGAAGGTAGATAAGTCTAGATGTAGTGGACTCATTCGCAATCAACCCAACCTGCACATCTTTGGAGCGTGGGAGGAAATCGGAGCACCCGGAGGAAACCCAAGCAGACACAAGGAGAATGTGCAAACTCCACACAGTCACTCAAGGCCGGAATTGAACCCAGGTCTCTGGCGCTGTGAGGCAACAGCGTTAACCACTGTGCCACCGTGCCTCCTCTTTACGGACATAAAATAGACACTTAGAAGTTCAATATGATGACTGTTTTGTGGTTCCCAGAGTTCAAAATAATCACAATTTTACACTCAAATACTGGCACTTTAAGGAGGGTTTTGTGTCCATGTTAATTTTGACCGTAGTCAGCAACATGGGCACGAATTCTCCTGAGACTCGGGAAATGAGAATCACATTTCCAGATGCTTTAATACA
Organism: Mustelus asterias; assembly: GCF_964213995.1. NCBI lineage: Eukaryota > Metazoa > Chordata > Chondrichthyes > Carcharhiniformes > Triakidae > Mustelus > Mustelus asterias. Next base: position 68,859,880 of record NC_135805.1, read on the forward strand.
CTTGCATGTTATTAAAGGGCTTCCCCTTCCTCCTCACTAAATATTCACATTCACAACAGGTATATAAAAACATAAATCAATCGAGGGGAACCCTCCAGGGGTGCCAAGGTAAATATGGCCTCCAGGAGGAGAGGAATATACATGGACAGTGCCCTGACACAGGTTAGCAGTTTTGAAAGTTGGCACTTTTTAGATGGTGCTCTGATTTCTGTGGCGCCAGTCTTGTCGGCTCTATTAAGTCTCGCCCTGCCTTAGTGAAACGACCTGGTGCGATTTCTGTCAGTTTGGATGGTGTGATCCCAATCATTGTATTTATATGGGGGGGCGGGGGGGGGCATGTTTTGCACCATCGTTGAGAGGGATGGGGCCTAAAGACACCTGTAAGTCCGGTTCCTCAGAGTTTGTGCTGCCCTTTAAATAGAGCACCACAATATCAAATTAATGTTAAAGACCGTCCTCCACTATTACCAACATAATCGCCCACCCCCAACTTCACTGGTATCATCAGGCATTCCCACCCCATTGCCAGCATCATCTGCCAACCTCCCCTCATTGCTGGCATCACTGGGCCCCTCCCACATGAGTGAACCCCCTGTCGTCCTTCCCCCTTCATGCCCCACTCCTTCGAGCCCCACGCCTATTAGGCCCTGCCCTCTTCATATCCCACCCCTGGGCAGTGCCAGGATGTAAGGAGCACTGCCAGGGCACTGAACATCCAGAGGTTGCACTGGCCTCCGTGCCCCCAGCACGGTCTCGATTTTTGGAGACCAGTGGTGTCACGTCATCAGGTGGGAACATCTGACATTCCCGGAAAATACGGCGTGAAGCCAATTTTGACATGCAAGTGTATTTAAATGTATGGTAATTAGGTTCATGCCCTTGTGAACCTGATGATGTCATTGGCTAGGGGTGGGGAAGATCTCATTCTGTGATCTCCCCATTGCAAATCCCTTTATGGCCAACTCGCAAGAATGTCCAGCCATAACGGGATTTACGCCTAACTCGGATGGGACCGTAAAATTGTCCGCGAACGTATTTTTCCAGATCTCACCATCTGCTGTGGAATGATACATTGTTGCATTGGTGCACTGACTGCAAATCAGTAGTGAGTGATGTGGCACTCTTTATATACAGGTATACTTAGCAATATAGTTCTTAAATCATTTCGGAATAATATAAGAATATAACAAGTGGCAGTGTTCATTCTTTGACAGAAATGTTCTGGCCACTGTATTGGTCAGGGGTGCTGTCAATATCCACACCTGAATGCAAAGCTCCTGTATTGCATAGACAAATCAGAATCCTAATGCCTGTGTCAGCTTCCATTGCCGGGTTGTTCTGTGAATGACTGCAACATGCACTTTCTTTCGATGGGTTGCCTTAGGTGCTCAGCAACCAAATCTGCAGTCTTTAAAGAGATTGCTGAAGGTTGTTACCAAAACAAATGTCAGTCAATCCTTTATTAGTTAGGTTATTGGGACTCTGGAGAAGCTGGAGTACCGGCCTACAGTCGCCCCCTTCCTTCATCAAATGCTTTCCCACAGCAACCTAGAATGTCCTGAAGCCCTCAGCTGGTCCATGAGTAAAATAATCTCACTGCTCACTCTGTGACACTGCGGCAAGCCAGCTTCCTGCCTTTTCAGATCTCTGGTAACTGAGCGTTTTATTTCTGAACGTCTTTGTTATCATTTTAATTGCTAGAGATTGATGCTTTTGTTTGCACATGTTCTAATAAGTAACAGCCTGGTACCTAGCAGCCAATTTCTGTTTGCTATTGAATTGGGGGGAGAAACAGCTGGTGTTTGTCCTCTGAGTTATTTATTAATGCTCACTCATCATCTCACAATGTCCAAGTTCCAATTTACAGGCTCTCAGAGTCCTTTGCTCCCGGTGATGAAGATTCTCAGAAATATCATTTTATTTGTTGTTGCCTGCAGACTGCAGTTACATGTAATCGCTCTCTTCTTAATGTTCAACTTTTGTGGTTGATTTATGCTCGCTTCACGTGAATAAAATTAGTGATTTATGTTCAACTAGTTTTTTTATTTGCAATCTGTGAAAAAAACCTTGCTTATATTCTTTTGCTATCATCTTCACAGTGAAAGGAAAGACTGTGTTTGATCTTGTCTGATCTTGCGCCTTTTTAGTCATTTGGTAAGTCACAGTAACTTAAAATCTTTCATTTTTCCAGTCAGTATAAATTTCCATGGATACTGTTTAAAATGGTTGAAATATTCCAGCTAACTGAAAATAATTTTTCATATTTAAATGTATTGAACATCAAACTATATTTTGTTTCATCGTGAATTTTTATCTTACTCTTGATTGTACATTGTAAAAAGTCATAACTGTGCTACAATCTGCAAAAAAAAATCTCATTTATGTTTATCTGGAAACTAAGCAGTAAATAAATATCTAAAGGAATCATCAATCTTACCTTTTTGAGTCTAATAAATAATAAGTGGCGTGAAAAAAATCCTCAAAGGTGATAGTAAAGAGAATTGATTTTAAACATCACTTCATTTATTGATTGTTCTGAGAAAGTGGCATGACATTTATCATAGCCGTTGCAGCATTCAATGCCTTCTGCCTTTTCTTGATATCATTTACAGTGAATTGAATTGGGGTGGCAAAGACACAGAATGTATTCTGGGTGGGTTCTTCAATGCTAATCAGCAGGAGCGTCTTGGTTGCACCACGACTGACTGAACTGCCAGATTGGGCTGTAGCAGGATAATGAAGGAACCAACAGGAAGGATAATCCTAAAATAAAAGGAAATTACTGCAGATGCTGGAAAAATAGAAAATGCTGGAAATTTTCAGCAGGTCTGACAGCATCTGTGGAGAGAGAACAGAGCCAGTATTTTGTGTCTGGGTGACTCTTGATGAAGACATGCTGTCAGACCTGCTGAGATTTTCCAGCATTTTCTGTTTTGTTTGAGAAGGAAAATCCTATTTGACCTTGCCCTCACCAATCTACCCTCTAGCAGTTGGCATAGCGGAAATATCACTGGAGTAGTCATCCAGAGGTCCAGGCTAATGCCATACTGCTCTGGCAATATGGATTCAAATTCCACCATAGCAGTTGGTAGAATTTAAATTCAATAAATAAATCTGAAATTAAATGCTAGTCTCAGTAATGGTGGCCATAAGATGATTGTAGATTGTTGTAAAAGGTTTAAAGTTTATTTTATTACTGTCACAAGTAAGCTTCCTTTAACACTGCAATGAAGTTATTGTGAAAATCCCCAAACCCATCTGGTTCACTAATTTCCTTTAGAGAAGGAAATCTGCCATGCTTACCTGATCTGGCCTACATGTGACAGCAATGTGGTTGACTCTCAAATGCCCTCCAAAATCAATTGCTACACAAAAGTTGATAAGGAATGAAACTAGATCGACTACCTGGCATTGACCAAGGCACCAGAAATAATAATGACAAACCCAGCCCTGTTGACCCTATCCTTCTTACTGATATCTGGATAGTGCCAAAATTGGGAGAGCCATCTTACAAACTAGTCAAGCAACGGCCTGACATAACCATACTCATGGAATCATACCTCACAGACTATGTCCCAGACACCATCATCACCATTTCCGGTTATGTTCTGTCCCACCAACAGGATAGACCCAGCAGAGGTGATGGCACAGTCGTATACAGTTGGGAGGGAGTTGACCTCAGAGTCCTCAACACTGACTCTGGACCCCAAGAAATTTCAGGTCAAACAGTGGCAAGGAAACTTCTTGCTGATTATCACCTACTATTGCCCCTCAGCTGATGAATCAATATACCTCTGTGTTCAACACCACTTGGAGGAAGTACTCAGGGTGGCAAGGGCACAAACTGTGCACTAGGCAAGGACTTCAATGTCCTTCACCTAGAGTTGCTCAGTAGCACCACCACTAACCAGGCTTGCAGGCAGATAGATGGGTGACTGCTAGAAGGGACAGGCAGACAGTGCAGGAATCCCCTGTGGTCATCCCCCTCTCTAACAAGTATACCATTTTGGATACTGTTGTGGGGGGGATGACCTATCAGAGGATAACAGCAGCAGCCAGAGCAGTGGCACCACGGCTAGCTCTATTGTTAAGCAGGGAGGGAGAAAGAGCATGAGAGTAATAGTTATAGAGGACTTCTGTGGACATGAAAGAGACTCCAGGATGGTATGTTGCCTCCCTGGTGCCAGGGTCCAAGAAGTCTCTGAACATGCAGAAAGCATTCTGAAGGGAGAGGGTGAACAGCCAGAGGTCGTGGTACATATCGGTACTAACGACATAGGTAGGAAGAGTGATGAGATCCTGCAGCAGAAGTTTAGGGGGTTAGATAGAAAGTTAAAAAGCAGGACCTCTAGGGTTGTAATCTCAGGATTACTCCCTGTGCCACGTGCTAGTGAGGCTAGAAATAGGAAGAGAGTACAGCTCAACACGTGGCTAAACAGCTGGTGTATGAGGGAGGGTTTCAGATATCTGGACCATTGGGATCTCTTCCGGGGCAGGTGGGACCTGTACAAGAAGGACGGGTTGCATCTAAACTGGAAGAGCATAAACATTCTGGCCGGGAGGTTTGCTAGTGTCACACGGGAGGATTTAAACTAGCTTGGCAGGAGGGTGGGAACCAAAGCAAAGGTCAATTAACTGAAGGGGAACCAGAGCGTAGGGCCAGTAAGACTCAGAGAAAGAGCAGGCAGGGTGTGGTTGCTGATCAAAGAGGGTCTGGTGAACTGAAGTGCATTTGTTTCAATGCGAGAAGTGTAACAGGTAAGGCAGATGAACTTCGAGCTTGGATTAGTACTTGGAACTATGATGTCATTGCTATTACAGAGACTTGGTTAAGGGAAGGACAGGATTGGCAGCTTAACGTTCCAGGATACAGATGTTTCAGGCAGGACAGAGGGGGTTGTAAAAGGGGTGAGGGAGTTGCACGATTGGTTAAGGAGAATATCACAACTGTACTGCGGGAGGACATCTTGGAGGACTTATGCAGCAAGGCAAAATGCGTAGAGCTCAGGAATAGGAAGGGTGTAGTCACAATGTTGGGGGTTTACTATAGGCCACCCAACTGCCAGCAGGAGATACAGGAACAGATATGTAGACATATTTTGGCAAGGCGTAAAAGTAACAAGGTTGTTGTGGTGGGAGATTTTAACTTCCCCTATATTGACTGGGACTTACTTAGTGCTAGGGGCATGGATTGGGCAGAGTTTGTAAGGAGCATCCAGGAGGGTTTCTTGAAGCAGTATGTAGATAGTCCAACTAGGGAAGGGGCTGCACTGGTATTGGGGAATGAGCCCAGCCAGGTGGTCGACGTTTCAGTAGGGGAGCAGTTCGGGAACAGTGACCACAATTCAGTAAGTTTTAAGATACTGATGGATAAAGATAAGTGTAGTCCTCAAGTGAAGGTGCTAAATCGAGGGAAGGCTAATTACAACAATATTAGGCAGGAACTGAAGAATGTAGATTGGGGACAGATGTTTGAGGGCAAATCCACATCTGGCATGTGGGAGGCTTTCAAGTGTAAGTTGATAGGGATTCAGGATCGGCGCATTCCTGTAAGGATGAAGGATAAGTATGGCACGTTTTGGGAACCTTGGATAATGAGAGATATTATGAGCCTATCAAAGAGAAAAAGGAAGCATTGGTCAAAGCTAGGAGGCTGGGGACACACGAAGCAAGTGTGGAATACAAGGAAAGTAGAAAGAAACTTAAGCAAGGAGTCATGAAAAGTCATTGGCCGCAGGATTAAGGAAAATCCTTAAAATCAAATGGTATCAGAGATGAGGGGTATTGATTATGAGGAGAGACTGAGCAGATTAGGTTTGTACTTGTTGGAATTTAGAAGGCTGAGGGGGATCTTATAGAGACCTATAAGATAATGAAGGGGCTGGATAGGGTAGAGGTGGAGAGATTCTTTCCACTTAGAAAGGAAACTAGAACTAGAGGGCACAGCCTCAAAATAAAGGGGGGTCAGTTTAGGACAGAGTTGAGGAGGAACTTCTTCTCTCAGAGGGTGGTGAATCTCTGGCATTCTCTGCCCACTGAAGTGGTGGAGGCTACCTCGTTGAATATGTTTAAATCACGGATAGATGGATTCCTGATCGGTAAGGGAATTAGGGGTTATGGGGATCAGGCGGGTAAGTGGAACTGATCCACTTCAGATCAGCCATGATCTTATTGAATGGCGGGGCAGGCTCGAGGGGCTAGATGGCCTACTCCTGCTCCTATTTCGTATGTTCTTATGTTCTAAAATCCCAAGGCTTTTTATACATATATAAAGAATAAGAGGGTAGCCAGGGAGAGGGTTGGCCCACTCAAGGGCAGGGGAGGGAATCTATGCATGGAGCCAGAGGAAATGGGCGAGGTATTAAATGAGTACTTTGCATCAGTATTCACCAAAGAGAAGGATTTCGTGGATGATGAGTCTGGGAAAGGATGTGTAGATAGCTTGAGTCATGTTGAGATCAAAAAGGAGGAGGTATTGGGGTTCTTGAGAAACATTAAAGTAGAGAAGTCCCCACAACCTGATGGAATATACCCTTGAATACTGAAAGAAGCAACGAAGGAAATTGCTGGGGCCCTGAGAGAAATCTTTGTATCCTCACTGGCTACAGGGGAGGTCCCAGAGGATTGGAGAATAGCCAATGTTGTTCCTTTGTTTAAGAAGAGTAGCAAGAATAATCCAGGTAATTACAGGCCGGTGAGCCTTACATCAGTGGTAGGGAAATTATTGGAGAGGATTCTTCGAGACAGGATTTATTCCCACTTGGAAATAAGTGGATGTATTAGCGAGAGGCAACATGGTTTTGTGAAGGGGAGTGCCATTCTGGACAACGTGCTCAATTCTTTAGACTGGGTCCTGGAACTCCCAATCTTCTGAATCAGAGTCAAGAGTTCGACCACTGAGCCAAAACTGACACTCCAAGTGTTGTCCTGAATTTTATTCTGAGCTTAAAGAAAATGGAATACAAAAATTTAGTAAATAATAGAAATATATGGGGAGATTCAGCCAGCCAACTATGCTGCTTGAGTAGCAGCAATCGGGTCTGCGAGGGAGGTCGGGACTGTCCAGGACAGGAGGGGTGGGGAAATAGGGGCTGGCTGGGTGAGGGGAGACATCGGGGCTGGCCCGGGGAGGTCTTGGAGGCTGGTGATCAGAGAGTGGAGGGGTCAAAAGGCCAGCGCTGGGGGGTTGTGGGGCTGGCCAGCGATTGGGAAGGCCAGCAATCTGGAGGCCGGCAATGGGGGAGGGTCACCGCAAATGCACCGATCTCCATGCTGACATCACCGCATGCGCAGTGGCTCACTCAGTGCTATGCTGTCAGCCTCTTGGGTGGGAATAATCACCGCTCCCTGCTTTTCAGAGTGAATCCCACTTGGGCACTTTGAGATGCACAGAGTGTCAGAGATTCATTCTGGAAATCACACCAAAAGCAAAACAGCAGGATTTACTCCCATTTTCTCTCATGTTCGGGACTTAGAATTTATTTGGGAGAATCCCAGCCATAATAAGCAAATACAAATTATTTAATTATGATCATTAACCTTCATATGAACTGCTTCAGCTGGAAAATAGCTATCCTGAATACTGAATTTTGGAATTTGGTCAGTTCCATTTTCTCCTAAAACAAATTCTGTATCAGTACATTTGGGTTCTTCCTCTCAAATCGAAAATTCAACCTGACCTTTAACTTATACACTTTTTTACACAGAGGGTGGTAGGTGCCTGTAACTCGTTGCTGAGGGAGGTAGTGGAAGCAGATACAATAGTGACTTTTAAGGGGCGTCTTGACAAATACATGAATAGATGGGAATAGGGGGACATGGTCCCCGGAAGGGTAGGGGGTTTTGGTTAAGTCGGGCAGCATGTTCGGTGCAGGCTTGGAGTGCTGAAGAGCCTGTTCCTCTGCTGTAATTTTCTTCGTTCTTTGTTCTATAATTCTAACTATTAACCCCTTTGCTTTTTTTAAAGTCAGGTTTTCAGGTCAACTTAATATTATATTTATGCATACAACTTACAATGCTACGCACAAATGTTTGCACATATATATTAAGTAACTATGGAGATCTACATGATTCATACTACACACAATCTTTGCAAAGATCATCCCAATTCAATTTTCCAGACAAATAGGTTTGTTAGTTAAATTAATCTCGAAATTCAAAATAGAAAGTCAGCTCTTTCAGAATATGAGAAATCCTTCTATTAAACTGACAGACAAATGGTATCCATGAACTAATCTGATTGAGGATCTAAGACTTAATTTACTCTTTAATTAAATATGAATCAAGCAATTTGAAATTCACAACATTGTACATGAGACTGCAGAAAGCTGATGTGATGCAACGAAAATGATAAACTGACTGGATCAAACTATTCACCAATGAACTGTTATCTATTATTTGATGACCTTTGATGTTCAGAAAAGTTCCTGAACAATCAGAATAGTGCACCAACTATTTATGAGCCATCGAATGTTCATGTTCAATTTAAATACTAATGGCGTGAGAATTATTTTGTTTTCAAAACAATTTGAAAACATAAGTAAGGTTGTACAAATTTAAATGCAAAATACTGTGGATACTGGAATCTGAAACAAAATTGAAAATGCTGGATAAATTCAGCAGGTCTGGCAGCATCAGAGGAGAGTGAACATAGAGTTCATGTTTTGAGTCCATATAATTTTTTATAAAGAGAGGTAGAAATGTGAAAGCTTATATACTGTATAGGAGGGTTGAAACGGCTGGAGCAGAGTAAAATGTCAGTGCTTGGTTGGTGGGAACGAGGAGATATTGCAACAAAGATGTGTAGGTCAAAAGACAGAGGACATGTTAACGGCAGGAGAAGCTGCTAGTCAGCTATCCCCTATTTATATGTACTCAGAGTACTTAATTAAACAATATAATTAGCATACCATTAACAGATTCCCCTTTCTTTCTTCAAGCAATAACTTTATAACACACTCAAATGATTTCAAAATAAATTTAAGAGAAAAAATGATTTTCCACATTTCATACAACCTGACATAATGCAAGACTTCCCTCTTCTAGGACCTCCAACTATTTCTTCAAGCAAGCATTCCTTTTTGTAAAACAGTCCGATAATTAGAGACTTGCACCTCCCCAGTTTATCTTAAGGTTTCTTTTCGCCGTCAGATTTATTTTATGCTAGCAAGGTCAATCATTAACCTTTTCACACTCTTTCTTCAATGCACATTATCCCATAGAGAATAGTTATTCACATAACATTCAATGGGCAAACTTTTCTCAGAAGTGCATTGGATTTCCCTTAAAATGATCCTATAATCTATCGCTTCAAATAGATCCAATGTTTCTGCAGCTTTGGTGCTTTTAACTACCCATCTTATTTTTTTCACTTTCCAGGCCAATAGACTATATTTGTTATTCTTTCCTCCAGGAGTATGATAAACCCTGCTGCACTAGAATATCCATCTGGAAGATTGGTATGTGAAGCATAACCAAAATGACTAATTCCATATCTACTGGATAACCCAAGGCTGGGAACTTGAGTGTGAATTTCTCTGAACTTAATTTCTCATCAATTAGTGTGATTTCTTTCCCAAACCCTATCATTAAAGGAACAATCCGCTGCTGTATTCATTAGTTCATTGCTATGATATTTATATTTTCACACATACTTTTAAAATCACCATTGATAAATGGCCCCAATGTCAGTTAGGAATTTTGTCAGTGCACCCAGTCCAGTTCCTATCTATTTTTCCACTATATTGTCCACAATTATCTTTTTGTCTTTACTATTTAGTACTGTTGACAGATTGTTGCTAAGTCTATGAAGGTAAGAGAAAAACATTTTCTCCTTATCTTATATCTTCGAGTTCATTGCTTCAATTTCTTGGTTTTGGGAGACTCACTACAGACTGTGGTGGTGCCATCCTATTTTTGTTACATGTGTCCTGTTTCTCATTGATCTCTTCTATAAGTTTAGTATATTCTTCATCCATTACCCCTGCATCCTTCAGTATCATAGAAAGAAATCATAGAAACCCTACAGTGCAGAAAGAGGCCATTTGGCCCATCGAGTCTGCACCCACCACAATCCCACCCAGGCTCCACCCCCATATCCCTATACATTTACCTACTAATCCCTCTAACCTACGCATCTCGTAGGATTTTTACATAGGATTTTTAACTTATGACAAAATGGATGGGCAAACTGTGGACATAGTTTTAAAACAATTTGTCTTTCTTTCTTTAAACTCCTACCTTGTGATATCATCAATACGTCTTTAACATTGTGATTAGAAATGTTAGGTCCTTTTAAAGGGATACAATAACATCCTGATTATGTAAACTATAAATCTACAGATTTCCCAAAAATAGTTGCCTTTTTGTGCTCCCTTTCTAATTTTAGTTGAGCCTTTTGCATAGGTGGCTAACTTAACAGTAAGCATATTTCACTGGATACATCTAATAAAATGGTTTACCATTTAAATGTTTAACGTGGAATCATGACTTTAATGTGTTATCATCCCCAAACCTGAGGTAAGTAAGTAACTTTCATATTCCTTAATCTTATTTTGGTCTTTACTATTTATAGACTCCAGATAATGCTTTAACGAATCCACTCCACATATTGTGGATGTGCACCCACTATTTAACATAGCACAAATGAATGAGTCCGTGACTAGAAGACCCATTACCGGACTATAGCTTCTGGTGACCAGTGCAATTGCTACTGACTGATCAGTATGGTCATCTTCTCCTTCTGAATCTTCAAGGGCATGTGCCATTTTAAAACCCCTCTTTTGAATGATCCATCACTGCATAATGATATTTTGAATCACATCTGAAACAACTGTTGACCATTCCTTGATTATTCCTGGGGTTCATTCTATACTCAATTCCTGTCATGCGTTAGAGCTGCCAAGAGGGTCACTATCCTCATGATTTTTGTCTGTTTGGCACATGTATCCCATATCTAAACAGTCCCGAAATGCTGTTAGGATTGAAGGCTCCATCTTTTGTGTTGCCACTGACGGTGCCAAGAGAGTGGCTGGAAATGAATGTTACCCCAGAATTATTTTTGAAACTTCAGGGATCTGTTCCAAAAGTGTATCTCTTTCTGACAATCTAACTTCAACCAAGAACAGGAACCTATCCAGATTTGCGCCTCAGCACAATCCAACAATTTGAAAGTAGACATTGAATTTGGGATCTCCAAAGAGAATTTCTGCAATTTTGTATATGACCTGTTAATATATTCTTCTATCAATAATTCAAAATTTATCAAAGTCTGAGCATGCCTCATATGGATTCAACAGATCATCTTTCTTATCATTTTTAAAATTTGATTTGATTTGTTATTGTCACATGCGTTAGTATGCATTGAAAGTATTGTTTCTTGCGTGCTATACAGATAAAGCATACCATACACAGGGAAGGAAAGGAAGAGTGTAGAATGTAGTGTTACAGTCATAGCTAGGGTGTAGACGAAGATCAAATTAATATAAGGTAGGGTCATTCAAAAGTCTGATGGCAGCAGGGAATAAGCTGTTCTTGAGTTGGTTGGTACATGACCTCAGACTTTTGTATCATTTTCCTGAATGAAGGAGGTGGAAGAGAGTACGTCCAGGTTGCATGGGGTCCTTGAACATGCCAGCTGCTTTTCTGAGGCAGGAAACGTAGACAGAGTCAATGAATGAGAGGCTGGTTTGAATGATGGACTGGGCTTCGTTCACATCCCTTTGTAGATTCTTGCGGTCTTGGGCAGAGCAGGAGCCATACCAAGCTGTGATACAACCAGAAAGGATGCTTTCTATGGTGCATCTGTAAAAGGTGGCAAGAGTCATAGCAGACATGTCAAATTTCCTTAGCCTCCTGAGAAAGTAGAGGTGTTGGTGGGCTTTCTTAACTATAGCTTTGGCGTGAAGGGACCAGGACAGGTTATTGGTGATCTGGACACCTAAAAACTTGAAGCTTTCGACCATTTCCACTTCATCTCCATTGATGTAGACAGGGGCATGTTCTCCTTTATGCTTCCTGAAGTCAATGACTATCTCCTTTTTCTTACTGACATGGAGGGAGAGATTATTGTTGTCACACCAGTTCACCACATTCTCTATCTCTTTCCCATACTCTGTCTCATCATTGCTTGAGATTTGACCCACTACTGTGGTGTCATCAGCAAACTTGAAAATCGAATTGGAGGGGAATTTGGCCACACAGTTATAGATGTATAAAGAGTACGTTAAGGGGCTGAGGACACAGCCGATGGGGCACCGATGTTGAGGATAATTGTGGAGGAGGTGTTATTGTCTATCCTTACTGATTGTGGTCTGTGGGTTAGGAAGTCTAGAGTCCAGTTGCAGAGGGAGGAGCTGAGCCCTAGGCCATGGAATTTGACGATGAGTTTTGTAGGGATATTGGTGTTCAAGGCTGAGTTGTGGTCAATAAATAGGAGGCTGACATAAGTGTGTCCATAAATTTAAACACTTTATCCAAATCTTCTTCAGTACCCTCGGGTAACTTCTGTCTGAAAATAAATCTTAGCTTCAATCTTCACCTATAAGCCAACCATTTTCTGTTACCAATGTTATCAAGATCCAAGCCAGATGGTGAAGCAGAAACCAAAACACAGATCTCCTCTATATCAAGTCAGTGTTGACTTTGTTCAGTTTCATAGCTCTACCCTCATGCATCCAGTGTCCCAGCTATCCCCTATTTATATATTTTTAATTCATTTGAGGGATATGGGCATTGCTGGCTGACCAGCATTTATTGCCTATCCCTAGTTTCCCTTGAGAAGGTGGTGGTGAGCTGCCTTCTTAAATTGCTGCAGTCCATATTCTGTGGGTTGACCCACAATGCCATTAGGGAGGGAATTCCAGGATTTTGATTCAGCGACTGCAAAGGAATGACAATATATTTCCAAGTCAGGATGGTGAGTGGCTTGGAGGGGAACTTTCAGTTGGTGGTGTTCCCATTTATCTGCTGCCCTTGTCCTTCTAGATGGAAGTGGTCGTGGGTTTGGAAGATGCTGTCTAAGGATCTTGGGTGAATTTCTGCAGTGCATCTTACAGATAGTACACACTGCTACTACTGAGCCTCGTTGGTAGAGGGATTGAATATTTGTAGATGTGGTGCCAATCAAGCGGGCTGCTTTGTCCTGGATGGTGTCAAGCTTCTGGAGTATTGTTGGAGCTGCATCCATCCAGGCAAGTGGAGAGTACTCCATTACACTCCTCACTTGTGCCTTGTAGATGATGGATAGGCTTTGGGGAGTCAGGAGGTGAGTTACCCACCGCAGTATTCCTAGCCTCTGACCTGCTCTTGTAGCCACTGTGTTTATGTGGTGAGTCCAGTTGAGTTTCTGGTCAATAGTAACCCCAAGGATGTTGACAGTGGGGGATTCAGTGATGGTAACATCCTTGAATGTCAAAGGGTTGTGGTTAGAGTGTCTCTTATTGGTGATGGTCATTGCGTGGCATTTGTGTGGTGCGAATGCTACTTGCCACTTGTCAGCCCAAGCCTGGATATTGGCCAGATCTTGTTGCATTTGAACATGGACTACTTCAGTATCTGAGGAGTCGTGAATGGTGCTGAACATTGTGCAATCATCGGTGAACATCTCCACTTCTGACCTTATGACGGAGGGAAGATTATTGATGAAGCAGCTGAAGATGGTTGGGCCTAGGACACTACCCTGAGGGACTCCTGCAGAAATGTCCTGGAGCTGAGATGGCTGACCCTCCACAACCACAACCATCTTCCTATGTACCAGGTATCACTCCAACCAGCAGAGAGTTTGCCCCCTGATACCCATTGATTCCAGTTTTACTAGGGCTCCTTGATGCCATACTCGGTCGAATGCAGCCTTGATGTCAAGGGCTGTTGCTCTCACCTCTCCTCTGGAATTCAGCTTGTTTGTCCATGTTTGAACCAAGGTTGTAATGAGGTCAGGAGCTGAGTGACCCTGAAAAAACCCAAACTGGGTGTCACTGAGCAGGTTATTGCTGAGCATGTGCTGCTTGATAGCACTGTTGATGACCCCTTCCATCACTTTACTGCTGATTGAGAGTAAACTGATTGGGCAGTAACTGGCCGGGTTGGATTTGTCCTGCTTTTTGTGTACAGGACATACCTGGGCAATTTTCAACATTGTTGGGTAGAGCTTGGCTAGGGGAGCAGCAAGTTCTGGAGCACAAGTCTTCAGTACTATTGCCGGAATGTTATCAGGGCCCATTGCCTTTGCAGTATCCAGTGCCTCCAACCATTTCTTGATATCACATGGAGTGAATCAAATTGGTTGGAGACTGGCATCTGAGATGCTGGGGACCACTGGAGGAGACCGAGATGGATCATCCACTCGGCACTTCTGGCTGAAGATCTTTGTGAATACTCATCTTTTGCACTGATGTGCTCGGCTCCGCCATCATTTATGATGGGGATATTTGTGGAGCCCCCTCCTCCAGTGAGTTGTTTAATTGTCCACCACCATTCACGACTGGATGTGGAAGGACTGCAGAGCTTAGATCTGATCCATTGGTTGTGGGATCGCTTAGCTCTGTCTATCACTTGCAGTTTTTGCCATTTGGCATGCAAGTGCTCCTGTTTGGTAGCTTCACCAGATTGACAGCTCATTTTTAGGTACGCCTGGTGCTGCTCCTGGCATGCCCTCCTGCACTCTCCATTGAACCAGGGTTGATCCCCTGGCTTGATGGTAATGGTTGAGTGGGGGATATGCTGGTCCATGAGGTTGCAGATTGTGCTGGAGTACAACTCCGCTGCTGTTGATGGCCCACAGTGCCTCATGGATGCCCAGTCTTGAGTTGCTAGATCGGTTCAAAGCCTGTCCCATTTAGCACGGTGACAGTGCCGCACAACACAGTGGAGGTTATTCTCAATGTGAAGGCAGGACTTTGTCTCCACAAGGACTGTGCGGTGGTCACTCTTACTGATACTATCATGGACAGATGCATCTGCAGCCGGCAGATTGGTAAGAATGAAGTCAAAGATGTTATTTCCTCTTGTTGGTCCCTTCACTACCTGCTGCAGACCCAGTCTAGCAGTTATATCCTTTAGGACCCAACCAGCTCAATCAGTAGTGCTGCTGCCGAGCTACTCTTGGTGGTGGACATTGAAATACCCCACCCAGAGTACATTTTGTGCTCTTGCCATCCTCAGTGCTTCTTCCAAATGTTGTTCAACATGGAGGAATATTGATTCATCAGCCGAAGGAGGAAGGTACGTGGTAACCAGTAAGAGGGTTCCTTGCCCATGTTTAACCTGATGCCATGAGACTTCATGTGGTCCGGAGTTGGCTTTAAGGACTCCCAGGCCAACTCCCTCCCGACTCTATACCACTGTGCTGCCACCTCTGCTGGGTTTGTCCTGCCCACTCACCTGAAGAAGGGGCTTGGGGCTCCGAAAGCTTGTGTGGCTTTTGCTACCAAATAAACCTGTTGGACTTTAATCTGGTGTTGTTAAACTTCTTACTGTGTTTACCCCAGTCCAACGCCGGCATCTCCACATCATGACTGTCGGTTGTACAGGACATAACCAGGGATGGTAATGGTGGTGTTATCTGTACGGTATGATTCCGTGAGAATGACTATGCTTGACGAGTCTGTGAGACAGCTGAACCAATTTTGGCACTAGACCCCAGATGTTAGTAAGGAGGACTTTGCAGGGTCGACAGGGCTGGTTTTTTTTGCCGTTGTCTTTTCTATGTGCCTAGATCGATGCCAGGTGGTCCTTCTGGTTTCATTTCTTTGTTGAGACTTTATAACGATTGTTACAACTGAGTGGCTTGCTAGGCCATTTCAGAGGGCAGTTGAGAGTCAACCATGTTGCTGTGGCTCTGGAGTCACATGTAGACCAGACCAGGTAAGGACGGCAGATTTCCTTCCCTAAAGGACATAAGTGAACCAGATGGGTTTTTCTGACAATCGACAATGGTTGCATGGTCATCACTAAATTCTTAATTCCAAATATTTTTTATTGAATTCAAATTCCACCATCTGCCATGGCGGGATTCGAACTCAGGTCCCCAGAACATTATCTGGGTTTCTGGATTAATAGTCGAGTGATAATACCACTAGGCCATCACCCCCCTTTATATGTGCTCCAAATGCTTAATTAAATAATATCTACCTGTTGGTTCCTCGCTATTAAAATGCACTCATATGGAGAAATTTAACAGATTTGTGTTCCTGATGTAGAACAACACATTTTGGCTGCACAATTTAGAAAGTTAGATGTCTGATTTTCAAAACTAATCTCAGTTTTGCAGTTGTTTCCAGTAGCTGCTCTTTTCACACTAATTTCAGTGTTTTTCTTTTTGCTGTTCTCCTGTTTCCAGAACTAAAGTTACTCAGAGATTATGCTGTTAGATGTAATGGTTTGCCAAGGAACCGTCATTCAATGTTGCCTATATGAGACATTTGAGTAATTTTATTGCCATCCTTCTTTGCCTGTCGGTTCTAGAGGAAAAAGCATGGAAGACAGAAGCATTTGCATCTTAGACCATCTGATACCTTGATGGTTCAGAAAGTCGACACAGATCGACACAGATGCCATCATCTCACGTGAGAACACCATCCACCAGGTACACGGTACATACTCTTGCAACTCGGCCAACGTTGTCTACCTGATACGCTGCAGGAAAGGATGCCCCGTGGCATGGTACATTGGGGAAACTATGCAGACGCTGCGACAACGGATGAATGAACACCGCTCGACAATCACCAGGCAAGACTGTTCTCTTCCTGTTGGGGAGCACTTCAGCGGTCACGGGCATTCGGCCTCTGATATTCGGGTAAGCGTTCTCCAAGGCGGCCTTCGCGACACACGACGGCGCAGAGTCGCTGAGCAGAAACTGATAGCCAAGTTCCGCACACACGAGGACGGCCTCAACCGGGATATTGGGTTCATGTCACACTATTTGTAACCCCCACAGTTTGCCTGGACCTGCAGAGTTTCACTGGCTGTCTTGTCTGGAGACAATACACATCTTTTTAGCCTGTCTTGATGCTCCCTCCACTCACTTTGTTTTGTTTCTTAAAGACTTGATTAGTTGTAAGTATTCGCATTCCAACCATTATTCATGTAAATTGAGTTTGTGTCTTTATATGCTCTGTTTGTGAACAGAATTCCCACTCACCTGAAGAAGGGGCTTGGAGCTCCGAAAGCTTGTGTGGCTTTTGCTACCAAATAAACCTGTTGGACTTTAACCTGGTGTTGTTAAACTTCTTACTGGGTTCAGAAAGTCTCAGCCATACATTCCAGCTTCTGTGTCCCACATGGTTTTAGCCTCCAATGCTTTGCACAACTTCACCATTCAATAATACTGGGGTGTGGGCAGTGCTGGAGACAATAATATTTGCAGAAAAGTGTCATGCTGACCACTCACACATTTTCAAGGGCACCAGAGCACATTTCCTCACTGAAGCTTCCTCTTCTATTCAACACACTCTGCTTGTGACACTAGGGCTCTAATTCCTCCTTCACCTTCAAATAAAGGACAAATACTTCAATCCATTACCTATTCCATAACATTGCACCATATCAGTTCTCTTTAATTCTACCCAGCATTGCCAGTAATGATTACTTGGTAGAATAAATCAGTACAAAGTATTTACCTGCTAGACTACAACGTCCATGAGTAACAAAGTACTGCAGAAGTCTGTTTCCCACCATCATGTTTCCTCAAATGGCAAAACATGCCTTTCTTTCTTTTTAATGCTTCTCTTGGGTCTGATCTGAGGATCAGCACTGTAAGATGTGCTTAACTGCTTATGTTCCACAAAAGGCTCAAAGGACTGAGGTAGCTCTCCTTTCACAGCAGCTTGCTCCTCTGAAGATTGGCTGCTGGCTGCAATTGTGTCACCTCCCACTGGCGTGGTACTCAGAAGGGGGGGCATAACCAATACACTACCACATCTTCAGCCATCCTTTTTTTCATGTGATGCCTATACATGACTCTAAAACTAATATGACTCCTTCTCCTCGTGGACACTATCATTTTTTTTCAGGTTAAAGATCTGAGCAGGTGAGAGGTCAGGAAAAAGATTGAGGTTCTATGGAGATTCATTGCAGGAACTAATATCAAAGAATCACAGAATCCCTACACAGCAGATGGAGGCCATTTGGCTCATCAAGTCTGTACCGACTCTCTGACAGAGCATCCCACCCAGGCTCTATCCCCATAACCCCACGCATTTACTCTGCTAATCCCCCTAACATACACATCTTGGGACACTAAGGGGCAATTTGGCACGGCCAATCCACCTAACCTGCACATCTTTCGACTGTGGGAGCACCCAGAGGAAACTCACGCAGACATGGGGAGAACATGCAAACTCCACATAGTCACCCAAGGCTGGAATTGAACCCGGGTCCCTGGCACTGTGAGGCAGCAGTGTTAACCATTGTGCCACCGTGCCGCATAACAGCTGAACGTGACCCTCATTTCTTCTCCCTTCATCACCTTTGTCATGCTCTGAATCTCAGTGGCACAGGTTCCATTTGTCCTGCTCATCATTGTCCTTCTCTTTCTCAGTAACTGTGAGAAATAGCATAACGGACAAGGGAATTTCATATAAACACCTTAAATTTTCATAAAACAATATACAGTGTGATTTCACCAAATCGTTTAGGAACAAATAAAGAACATCACAGTTGTTTGGTATGTAGCTCTCACGGATGCTTTTTAATATTGATGATAGCTGTACAAGAGGGTTGAGTCTTTGGGGATAGCAGTGATATTGGAATGTCTTCATAAATCTGATGCACTAGCAATACCCTGTGCAGCCCTAACCTCTACATTGATTAAGATGTTAATTACAGCAAGCTGACCCATCATTAACGCAAACATTTTGGAATAATTACAGCTTCTGAGGGTATGTGAGACATCAATCATTCTGAGATTGATGTCTTGTAAACTGGGTTCTACACAGATTCATCCAGAGTAAAAGAAAAATCTTTCATTTTCATGGAACCAACATACGAACATACGAATCAGGAACAGGAATAGGCCATTTGGCTTCTTGAGCCTGCTTTGTTACTAATAGGATCATGGCTAATGTGATCATGGCCTTAGCTTCATATTCCTGCTTCTCGCTGTAACCTTTGACTTTCTTGTTAGTCAAGCAAAGCTTTGTCATCAAAATGCTCAATACTAATTTATTTTGAAAACAATTGCTACAAAAAATAATTTATTTACATTGCAATCTTTTAAGTTTTTATTCTTTGTAGTTTTAAACGTATTCGGTATTAAACGTATGTTGTAATTTTAATTTATTAATTAGTCTTCAAAAATTATCTTGTTTCTCTTGTGTTTTAAAGTCATATTTTACATAATTCCATTGCCTTAGGTTTCTAGTATCATGAAAAATGCCCCAGAGAAACTGCTAGGCAAACATTCTGCTCCCAGGTCATTGTTACTTCTGAGTTGACACTTGTGCGTGTGTGAGTGTGCCTTACTTAAATGCTGTCTGATCTACCTTATATTGGGAGATCAGGATGTCACAGATAGTGAATTACAACTGCACTCTGTACTACAGTGCTCCTGAGCAGCAGCATGTTACATCACACCACTACTTCCTGAATTTTATCCTCAGTTTCAATCTGAGTAAGGTTACAGTTAATCCATGGAATAGTCAACCAGAAAATACCTGCAATACTGCTGCTAAATTGTTTTTTAAGCTGATAACCATGCCATCTGGACTAGAGGATATTTGAAATGGACTTCCCAGAGAGGCAATTGATGCTGATGACATCAGTAATTTTAAGGGAGTTTTCGACCAGCACTTGGCAAGATATTACTTGACAGATAAAAGGCAGTGAATTGTGAA
Organism: Mustelus asterias; assembly: GCF_964213995.1. NCBI lineage: Eukaryota > Metazoa > Chordata > Chondrichthyes > Carcharhiniformes > Triakidae > Mustelus > Mustelus asterias. The sequence goes on from NC_135805.1 coordinate 68,879,709, forward strand.
TTCAGTGTTTGAATTCTGAGCCTGCCAGATGGACTGGAATGCCTTTTCTGATCAAAGGCACTCCTATATTTCTATGTAGTACTTTTTTATTCTGATAAATTTATCCATTGGAATCTAATTCCTACCAACTGCTGAACCATAAAAGAGAAATATTTGGTCCTCATTATCACCACCACCAGTCCCTCTCACCCCAGCCACCCCAGAATGAAAATATTTGGTCTCTACTTCACCCCTCCCCATTTCCTTTCTCCTTTTACCTGTCTTTCTCCTTTTGTTCTTACTCTGCCTTCCTCTCCTTTCTCCTCCTCTCTCTTTTCCTCATCTCTCTCCCTTTCCTCCTTCCACTTCTTTCACTTCCCTTTCTCTTGCCCTTTCATCTCTCCCCTATGTTTCTTGAACTTGTCCTGAATAGGTGCGCCGGACAGGTATAAAACTTGTAAGTGTTGATATTCAAAGAGATGTGTTCATAGAAGGAACGCAGCAACTTAGCATACAAATGCAGAAAACAATTAGGAAGGCAAATTGTATATTGACCTTTATTGCAAGGGGACTGGAAAACAATGATAACAAAAAGCCTTGCGACAACTGTACAGTCTTTTGATGAGACCACATCTGTAATCCTGTGTGCAGTTTTGGTTTCAGCATTTAAGAAGGGATATTCTTACACTGAAGGTGGTACAGCAAAGGTTCATTAACTTGATCCTTGTGATAAGGGCATTGTTCACTGATGAGAGACTGAGTAAATTGGGCTTATATTCTCTGGAATTTAGAAAAATATAGCTGATCTCATTGAAACCAAGAAAATTCTGACGGGGTTTTGGTTGAGGAGTCGAAAACATGGGGGCACAGTCTCAGGATAAGGGACTGATCATTTAAGACTGAGGTGAGAAGAAATTATTTCACTCAAAGTGTTGTGAACTTTTGGAACTTTCTAACCCAGAGGCTCGTGGATGCTCCATCATTGAATACATTTAAGGCTGAGATAGACAGATTTTGGTCTCTCGGGAAATTAAGGGATATGGAGTCTGGGCAGAAAAATATAATTGAAGCCCAAGATCAGTGATGATCATCATAAATGGTGAAGCAGGCTCAATGGCCCATTTGGTCTACCCCTCCTCCTATTATTTGTGTTCTCGTGACAAGCAATAGTCAAGTGAATGGAGGAGCATTGGAGACAGAGTGAGGGCAAAGCAGTATGAAAGCCAATGTCCAGAGTAGCTAATCTTAGGGACTTAATTGGTACAGTAGAATCACCATGCATCTCATCTTTGGAGGCCTGAATGTGTTATATAGAAATCGATTCAAATACACAGCTCATTTTTTAAACCTATACAAACCCATAGGTTGATAAATTTGTACAGCCTGGGTGGGCCAGCAGAAAGATTGGACAGGAATCCAAACATAACATCAAGCCTGTAATACACTTGTTCAAGTTTAGGCAGACAGTTATTATAGGGTGTAGATGATGGGGTAACATTATGGTACATCATTCCTGTTATCTGTATCTGCGCAAATAGAAACATAGATAATAGGAGCAGGAGGCCATTCAGCCCTTTGAGTCTGCTCCACCATCCATCATTATCATGACTGATCATCCCACTCAATAGCTTGATCCCGTCTACCCCCCATATCTTTTGATCCTCTTCCCCACAAGTGGTATATCTAACTGCATCTTGAAACATACTGTTTTGGCCTCAAATCAATTTCTGTGGTAGCGAATTCCACAGGCTGACCACTCTCTTTTCTCCTCATCACTGTCCTAAATGGTCTACCCTGTATCCTCAAGAAAGTGACCCCTGGTTCTGGACTCCGCCACCATTGGGAACATCCTTCTTGCATCTACCCTGGCGAGTCCTGTTAGAATTTTATAGGTTTCTATGAGATCCCTCTCATTCTTCTGAACTCCAACAAATACAATCCTAGCTGACTCAATCTCTCCTCATCTTTCCTATGCTCCTGCCATCCCAGGTATCAGTCTGGTAACCTTCTCTGCACTCTCTCTAGAACAAGAACATCCTTCCTCATATAAGGAGACCAAAACTGCATACAATATTCCAGGTGTGGCCTCACCAAGGCCCTGTATAATTGTATCAATGCTTTCATAGAATCAAAGAATCCCCACAGTGCAGAAGGAGACCATTGGGCCCATCAAACCTGCACCAATAGCAATCCCAACCAGGCCTTATCAACATAACCCCATGTATTTACCCTGATAGTCCCCCTGACACTAAGGGATAATTTAGCATTGTCAATCCACCTAACCTGCACATCTTTGGACTGTGAGTAAACCGGAGCACCCAGACATAGGGAGAATGTGCAAACTCCACACAGACAGTCACCAGAGACCGGAATTGAACCCGGTCTCTGATACAGTGAGGCAGCAGTGTTAACCACTGTAAAATCGTGCCACCCCTAAGACATCCCTGTTGCTGTACTCGAATCCTCTCACTAAGAAGGGCAATATACGATTCACCTTTTTTACTGCCTGCTGCACCTGTATGCTGACTATAATAACTCCAGGAGTCAGCTTTGAAGGAACTGTGCTTTTATTGCACAAAATGAAAATAAACAATAACCACAAACCTGTGGGAACACAACAGGTCCCAGCCAGGACTAAAAGATAATGGACCCACTCAGGGTGCTATTTTATACAGGGCTCGGTATAAGAGCTCCACATGGTTGATTAATTATCAATCCTCAGGGAGCTTGATGGGTCCTACTGGGAGGTCAGTTAGTGATTTCCCCATGCAAGTCATGGGGGTTATCACACTTCCCTTCCATGACTGGTGTATGAGGACACCCAGGTCTTATTGCATATTCCCCTCTGCTAATTTAAGGCCATTCAGATAGTAATCTGCCTTCTCAGTTTTGCTACCAAAGTGAATCATTTGATTTGATTTGATTTATTATTGTCACAGGTATTAGTATACAGTGAAAAGTATTGTTTCTTGTGCGCTATACAGACAAAGCATATCGTACATAGAGAAGGAAAGGAGAGAATGCAGAATATAGTGTTACAGTCATAGCTAGGATGGAGAGAAAGATCAACTTAATGCGAGGTAGGTCCATTCAAAAGTCTGATGGCAGCAGGGAAGAAGCTGATCTTGAGTCAATTGGTATGTGATCTCAGACTTTTGTATCTTTTTCCCGACGGAAGAAGGTGGAAGAGAATATGTTTGGGGTGCGTGGGATCCTTAATTATGCTGGCTGCTTTTCCAACACAGTGGGAAGTGTAGACAGTGTCAATGGTTGGGAGGCTGGTTTGCATGATGGACTGGGCTTCATTCACGACCCTTTGTAGTTTCTTGCGATCTTGGACAGAGCAGGAGCCATAACAAGAATAACCTCACATCCATAAGACCATAAGACATAGGAGCGGAAGTAAGGCCATTCGGCCCATCGAGTCCACTCCACCATTCAATCATGGTTGATTTCAACTCCATTTACCCGCTCTCTCCCCATAGCCCTTAATTCCTCGAGAAATCAAGAATTTATCAATTTCTGTCTTGAAGACGCTCAACGTCTCGGCCTCCACAGCCCTCTGTGGCAATGAATTCCACAGACCTACCACTCTCTGGCTGAAGAAATTTCTCCTCATCTCTGTTCTAAAGTGACTCCCTTTTATTCTAAGGCTGTGCCCCCGCGTCCTAGTCTCCCCTGTTAATGGAAACAACTTCCCTATGTCCATCCTATCTAAGCCGTTCATTATCTTGTAAGTTTCTATTAGATCTCCCCTCAACCTCCTAAACTCCAATGAATATAATCCCACGATCCTCAGACGCTCATCGTATGTCAGGCCTACCATTCCTGGGATCATCCGTGTGAATCTCCGCTGGACCCGCTCCAGTGCCAGTATGTCCTTCCTGAGGTGTGGGGCCCAAAATTGCTCACAGTACTCCAAATGGGGCCTAACCAGTGCTTTATAAAGCCTCAGAAGTACATCCCTGCTTTTGTATTCCAAGCCTCTTGAGATAAATGACAACATTACATTTGCTTTCTTAATTACGGACTCAACCTGCAAGTTTACCTTTAGAGAATCCTGGACTAGGACTCCCAAGTCCCTTTGCACTTTAGCATTATGAATTTTGTCACCGTTTAGAAAATAGTCCATGCCTCTATTCTTTTTTCCAAAGTGTACGACCTCGCACTTGCCCACGTTGAATTTCATCAGCCACTTCTTGGACCACTCTCCTAAACTGTCTAAATCTTTCTGCAGCCTCCCCACCTCCTCGATACTACCTGCCCCTCCACCTATCTTTGTATCATCGGCAAACTTGGCCAGAATGCTCCCAGTCCCGTCATCTAGATCGTTAATATATAAAGAGAACAGCTGTGGCCCCAACACTGAACCCTGCGGGACACCACTTGTCACCGGTTGCCATTCTGAGAAAGAACCTTTTATCCCAACTCTCTGCCTTCTGTCTGACAGCCAATCGTCAATCCATGTTAGTACCTTGCCTCGAATACCATGGGCCCTTATTTTACTCAGCAGTCTCCCGTGAGGCACCTTGTCAAAGGCCTTTTGGAAGTCAAGATAGATAACATCCATTGGCTCTCCTTGGTCTAACCTATTTGTTATCTCTTCAAAGAACTCTAACAGGTTTGTCAGGCACGACCTCCCCTTACTAAATCCATGCTGACTTGTCCTAATCCGACTCTGCACTTCCAAGAATTTAGAAATCTCATCCTTAACGATGGATTCTAGAATTTTGCCAACAACTGAGGTTAGGCTAATTGGCCTATAATTTTCCATCTTTTTTTTTGTTCCCTTCTTGAACAGTGGGGTTACAACAGCGATTTTCCAATCCTCTGGGACTTTCCCTGACTCCAGTGACTTTTGAAAGATCATAACTAACGCCTCCACTATTTCTTCAGCTGTCTCCTTTAGAACTCTAGGATGTAGCCCATCTGCGCCCAGAGATTTATCAATTTTCAGACCTTTTAGTTTCTCTAGCACTTTCTCCTTTGTGATGGCAACCATATTCAACTCTGCCCCCTGACTTTCCTGAATTGTTGGGATATTACTCATGTCTTCTACTGTGAAGACTGACGCAACGTACTTATTAAGTTCCTCAGCTATTTCCTTGTCTCCCATCACTAGATTACCAGCGTCATTTTGGAGCGGCCCAATGTCTACTTTTGCCTCCCGTTTGTTTTTAATGTATTTAAAGAAACTTTGACTATCATTCCTAATGTTACTGGCTAGCCTACCTTCATATTTGATCCTCTCCTTCCATAAGAACATAAGAACATAAGAAATAGGAGCAGGAGTAGGCCATCTAGCCCCTCGAGCCTGCCCCGCCATTCAATAAGATCATGGCTGATCTGACGTGGATCAGTACCACTTACCCGCCTGATCCCCATAACTCTTAATTCCCTTACCGATCAGGAATCCATCCATCCGCGCTTTAAACATATTCAGCGAGGTAGCCTCCACCACCTCAGTGGGCAGAGAATTCCAGAGATTCACCACCCTCTGGGAGAAGAAGTTCCTCCTCAACTCTGTCTTAAACCGACCCCCCTTTATTTTGAGGCTGTGTCCTCTAGTTTTAACTTCCTTACTAAGTGGAAAGAATCTCTCCGCCTCCACCCTATCCAGCCCCCGCATTATCTTATAAGTCTCCATAAGATCCCCCCTCATCCTTCTAAACTCCAACGAGTACAAACCCAATCTCCTCAGCCTCTCCTCATAATCCAAACCCCTCATCTCCGGTATCAACCTGGTGAACCTTCTCTGCACTCCCTCCAATGCCAATATATCCTTCCTCATATAAGGGGACCAATACTGCACACAGTATTCCAGCTGCGGCCTCACCAATGCCCTGTACAGGTGCATCAAGACATCCCTGCTTTTATATTCTATCCCCTTCGCAATATAGGCCAACATCCCATTTGCCTTCTTGATCACCTGTTGTACCTGCAGACTGGGCTTTTGCGTCTCATGCACAAGGACCCCCAGGTCCCTTTGCACGGTAGCATGTTTTAATTTGTTTCCATTGAGATAGTAATCCCATTTGTTATTATTTCCTCCAAAGTGTATAACCTCGCATTTCTCAACGTTATACTCCATTTGCCATATCCTCGCCCACTCACTCAGCCTGTCCAAATCTCTCTGCAGATCTTCTCCGTCCTCCACACGATTCACTTTTCCACTTATCTTTGTGTCGTCTGCAAACTTCGTTACCCTACACTCCGTCCCCTCCTCCAGATCATCTATATAAATGGTAAATAGTTGCGGCCCGAGTACCGATCCCTGCGGCACGCCACTAGTTACCTTCCTCCAACCGGAAAAACACCCATTTATTCCGACTCTTTGCTTCCTGTCAGATAGCCAGTCCCCAATCCACTTTAACACACTACCCCCAACTCCGTGTGCCCTAATCTTCTTCAGTAGCCTTTTATGGGGCACCTTATCAAACGCCTTTTGGAAATCCAAAAACACCGCATCCACCGGTTCTCCTCCATCAACCGCCCTAGTCACATCTTCATAAAAATCCAACATGTTCGTCAAGCACGACTTTCCCCTCATGAATCCATGCTGCGTCTGTTTGATCGAACCATTTCTATCCAGATGCCCTGCTATCTCCTCTTTAATAATGGATTCCAGCATTTTCCCTACTACAGACGTTAAGCTGACCGGCCTATAGTTACCCGCCTTTTGTCTCCTTCCTTTTTTAAACAGCGGCGTAACATTAGCCGTTTTCCAATCAACCGGCACTACCCCAGAATGCAACGAGTTTTGATAAATAATCACTAACGCATCCACTATTACCTCTGACATTTCTTTCAATACCCTGGGATGCATTCCATCCGGACCCGGGGACTTATCCACCTTCAGTCCCATTAGTCTACCCAGCACTGCCTCTCTGGTAACATTAATTGTATTAAGTATTTCTCCTGCTGCCAACCCTCTATCGTTAATATTTGGCAAACTATTTGTGTCCTCCACCGTGAAGACCGACACAAAAAGCTTATTTAAAGACTCAGCCATATTCTCATTTCCCACTATTAACTCCCCCCTCTCGTCCTCCAAGGGTCCAACATTCACTCTAGCCACTCTATTCCTTTTTATATATTTATAAAAACTTTTACTATCATTTTTTATATTAATTGCTAGCCGAGCTTCATAGTCTATCCTTCCTTTCTTTATTGCTTTCTTAGTCTCTCTTTGTTGTTTCTTAAATTTTTCCCAATCACTTGTTTCTCCACTATTTTTGGCCACTCTGTACGCAGCTGTTTTTATTTTAATACTCTCCTTTATTTCCTTCGTTATCCACGGCTGGTTCTCCCTTTTCTTACAATCCTTGTTTTTTGCTGGAATATATTTTTGCTGAGAACTGAAAAGGATCTCCTTAAAAATCCTCCACTGTTCCTCAGCTATCCTACCTGCCAGCCTGCTCTCCCAGTCTACCTTAGCCAATTCATCCCTCATCCTATCATATTTCCCTCTGTTCAAACAGAGGACACTGGTTTGGGACCAAACTTTCTCCTCTTCCATCTGAATCAGAAATTCGACCATATTGTGGTCACTAGACCCAAGAGGGTCCTTCACAATAAGATCCTTAATTCTACCTACCTCGTTACACAATACCAGATCCAAAATAGCTCGTTCCCTCGTCGGTTCCGTAACATGCTGTTCAAGGAAACTATCCCGACAGCATTCTAAGAACTCTTCCTCCATTCCACCCTTACCGACTTGAGTCTGCCAGTCAATGTGCATGTTGAAGTCCCCCATGATTATTGCCGTTCCGTTTTTACACGCATCCCTTATCTGCTTGTTTATAGCCCTCCCTACCACAACATTATTATTTGGGGGCCTATATACCACACCTACTAGTGTCTTTCTCCCTCTACTATTCCTCATCTCTACCCATAATGATTCCACGTTTTGTTCCTCAGAGCCTATGTCATCCCTCAGTACTACCCTGATATTATCTCTTATTAATAGCGCGACCCCACCACCTTTTCCTTCCTGTCTATTCTTCCTAAACGCCTGATACCCCTGGATATTCATCTCCCAGTCCTGGTCACCTTTCAGCCACGTTTCTGTAATGGCCACTAGATCGTACCCACTCGTGCTGATTTGCACCATCAACTCATTTACCTTGTTCCGAATGCTTCGTGCATTCAGGCAAAGTGTCCTTATTCCAGCTTTTATCTGGACCCGCTTTGATGAGTCGCGAACACCCTCTCCCTCTACTCCCTTATCTAAATTACCGCCTTCATTCACTTGCACCCTCTCCTCTACCATTAATTTTGTAATTCCCCTTACCCCTGCATCCTCCACCCCATCAATTCCTTATTTCTCTCTTTGTTATCCTCTGTTTGTTTTTATAGCCTTCCCAATCTTCTGACTTCCCACTACTCTTTGCCACATTATAGGCTCTCTCTTTTGCCTTGATGCATTCCCTGACTTCCTTTGTCAGCCATGGCTGCCTAATCCCCCCTCTGATAACCTTTCTTTTGTTTGGGATGAACCTCTGCACTGTGTCCTCAATTACTCCCAGAAACTCCTGCCATTGCTGTTCTACTGTCTTTCCCACTAGGCTCTGCTTCCAGTCGATTTTTGTCAGTTCCTCCCTCATGCGCCTGTAATTACCTTTATTTAACTGTAGAACCTTCACATCTGATTCTGCCTTCCTTCTTTCAAATTGCAGACTGAATTCTACCATATTATGATCACTGCTTCCTAAGTGTTCCCTTACTTTAAGATCTTTTATCACGTCTGGCTCATTACATAACACTAAGTCCAGAATAGCCTGTTCCCTCGTGGGCTCCATCACAAGCTGTTCCAAAAAGCCATCCTGTAAACATTCAATGAATTCCCTTTCTTTGGGTCCACTGGCAACATTATTTACCCAGTCCACCTGCATATTGAAATCCCCCATGATCACTGTGACCTTGCCTTTCTGACATGCCCTTTCTATTTCGTGGTGCATTTTGTGCCCCTGGTCCTGACCACTGTCAGGAGGCCTGTACATAACTCCCATTATGGTTTTTTTGCCTTTGTGGTTCCTCAACTCTACCCACACAGACTCCACATCGTCTGACCCTATGTCGTTTAGTGCTATTGATTTAATTTCATTTCTAATTAACAAGGCAACCCCGCCCCCTCTACCCACCTCTCTGTCTTTTCGATAGGTTGTGAATCCCTGGATGTTTAACTGCCAGTCCTGAACCCCCTGCAACCACGTCTCTGTGATGCCTACCACATCATACCTGCCAGTCACAATCTGGGCCACAAGCTCATCTACCTTGTTCTGGACACTGCGGGCATTTAAATATAGCACCTTTAATTCCCTATTGACCGTCCCTTTTTGTTTTCGTAGTGTGGTGGACCTTGGTTTACTGAGCCTTTCCAGACACTCTGTCATATTTTGTGAGATGGGGACTATCGTAACCTCTCCTGAGTGCTGTCTTTTCGTGATTTTTTGTAATCCTAAGCAGCTACGCTTCCCACTGATTCCTTCACCTCTTTGTTCCCTGACTTTCCCTTCCCCCCCAATCTCTAGTTTAAAGTCCTATTGACCACCCCATTTACTCTCTTCACCAGAACACTGATCCCAGCTCGGTCCAGGTGGAGACCATCCCAACGGTATAGGTCCGCCCTGCCCCAAAACTGATGCCAGTGTCCCATGAAAAAGAACCCCTCTTTCCCACACCACTCTTTCAGCCACGTGTTAACTTCCCTTATTCTTGCCTCCCAATGCCAATTTGCACGTGGCTCGGGCAGTAATCCGGAGATTATGACCCTTGAGGACCTGTTTTTTAATTTGAATCCTAGCTCTTTATAATCTCTAAACAGGTCCTCTTTCCTAGACTTGCCTATGTTGTTGGTACCAACATGGACCACAACAACTGGATCCTCCCCCTCCCTCTCCAGTATCCTTTCAAGCCGGTCAGAGATGTCCCGCACCCTAGCACCGGGCAGGCAACATACCATGCGGGACACTCTATCCTGCTCACAAAGGATACTATCTATCCCCCTGATAATAGAATCCCCTACAACTACAACTTGCCTATTTACTTCCTCCCCTTGAATGGCCTGCTGAACCATGGTGCCTTGGTCAGCTGACTCATCCTTCCTGCAGCCCTGTTTGCCATCCACACAGGGAGCAAGTGCCTCGTACCTGTTGGACAGGGTCAAGGGCTGAGGCTCCTGAGTTCCTGACTGCTGGTTCCCTTTACCTGCCTGACTTGCAGTCACACCCTGCTGTCCCTGGCCACTGGCAGGATTTAAACTATTTACTCTGACAGGTGTGACTGCCTCCTGAAACACAGTGTCCAGGTAAGTCTCCCCCTCCCGGATGTGCCTCAGTGTTTGAAGCTCAGACTCCAGCTCATCAACTCTGAGCCGGAGTTTTTCAAGCAGCCAACACTTACTGCAGATGTGGTCGCTGTAGCTCGCAATGGGATCTGCCAGCTCCCACATCAAGCAGCTCAAGCACATCACCTGACCAGCCATCTCTAATTAATTAATTAGTTTAATTTAAGTTTACGAGTTTAGCTGTGTTTTATTTAAATTTGGGGCAGATTTGCTATCAACCAATCAGATCACAGCTTCCCTCTGACGTCACTTTTGAAGAAAGAAAAAGTGGAAAACAGGAAGTTACCGTTAGGTTTTTATACTCACCCAGAGACTGCTCCTCCTCCTCCGAACAGCTCCCGAAACTAGGCCTCGATCCCTGGGTTAAAGTGAGTTTTTATACTCACCCAGAGACTGCTCCTCCTCCTCCGAACAGCTCCCGAATTGTATCCAAATTGTACTGCATCTGCCATTCATTTGCCCACTCACTCAACTCACTCAACACTGAAGGATCTCTGCATCCTCCTCACAGCTCACCCTCCCACCAAGCTTTGTGTCATCTGCAAATTTGTAGATATTACATATAGTTCCCTCATTTAAATCATTTATATATATAGTGAATTGCTGGGGTCCCAGCATTGATTCCTGTGGTACCTCACTTGTCATTGCCTGCCATTTGGAAAAAGACCCATTTCTTCCGACACTTTTTTTGTTCATTTGTGGACATAGGTGTCGCTGGCTGGCCAGCATTTATTGCCCATCCTTAGTTGCCCTTGAGAAGGTGGTGGTGAGCTGCCTTCTTGAATCAATGCAGCCCACATGCTGTGGGTTGACCCACAATGCCGTTCAGGAGGGAATTCCAGGATTTTGACCCAGTGACTGCGAAGGAACAGCGATATATTTCCAAGTCAGGATGGTGAGTGGCTTGGAGGGGAACTTGCAAGTGGTGGTGTTCCCATGTATCTGCTGCCCTTGTCCTTCTAGATGGAAGTCGTCATGGGTTTGGAAGGTGCTGTCTAAAGATCTTTGATGAATTTCTGATAGTACACACTGCAGCTACTGAGTGTCAGTGGTGGAGGGAATGGGAGTTTGTGGATGTGGCACCAATCAAGCGGGCTGCTTTGTCCTGGATGGTGTCAGGCATCTTGAGTGTTGTTGGAGCTGCACTTATCCAGGCCAGCGGGGAATGTTCCATCACACTCCTGACTTGTGCCTTGTAGATGGTAGACAAGCTTTGGTGAGTCAGGGGGTGAGTTACTCGCCACAGTATTCCTAGCCTCTGACCTGCTCTTGTAGCCACTGTATTCATGTGGCAAATCCAGTTGAGTTTCTGGTCAATGGTAACCCCAAGGATGTTGACAGTGGGGGATCCAGTGATGGTAACACCATTGAATGTCAAGGGGCGGCAGTTAGACTGTCACTTATTGGTAATGGTCATTGCCTGGCATTTGTGTGGCACGAATGTTACTTGCTACTAATCAGTCCAAGCCTGGATATTGTGCAGATCTTGTTGCACTTGAACATGGACTGCTTCAGTATCTGAGGAGTCATGAATATTGCTGAACATTGTGCAATCATTGGCGAACACCTCAACTTCTGACCTTATGATGGAGGGAAGGTCATTGATGAAGCAGCTGAAGATGGTTGGGCCTATGATACTACCTTGAGGATATCCCTTGAAGTAATGTTTCCCAATCTATCATGCCTCATATCATTGTATGTTCCTTTATTAAGATTCAGGACCCTAGTCTCAGAACCAACTATATCACTCTCCACCTTGATGAAAAATTCTATCATGTTATATGTCATGTCGTTCATTCCCAAGGGATTTCGTACAACTAGATTGCTAATTATTTCTTTATCATTACACAATATCCAGTCTAGAATGGCCTATTCTCTAGCTGGTTCCTCAATGTATTGGTTCAGCAAACCATCCCATATACATCCAGGATTTCCTCCTCTATGGTATTGTGACTAATTTGATTTGCCCAATCTATGTGCAGATTACAATCACCCATAATTACAGATGTTCCTTTAATTGCATGCATCTCTAATTTGCTATTTAATGTCATTCCCAACATCACCAATGCAGTTTGGGTGTCTATATACAACCCCTACTAACATTTTTTTCCCCTCGGTATTCCTTACCTCTACATATAGATTCCACATTGTCAGAGCTGATATCCTTCCTCGGTATGGTGTCAATTTCCTCTTTAACCAGCAGTGCAACTCGACCGCCTTTACATTTTTGTCTGTCCTTCCTAAATACTTTGAGTAAGGCAGAATGTTTTTTTTTGGCTAGGGCATCATGATTGACACAGGCTTGGAGGGCCGAAGAGCCTGCTCCTGTGCTGTACTTTTCTTTGTTCTTTGTACTGAATACCCCTGGATGTTTAGTTCCCATCCCTGGTCATCCTGCAGCCAGGTCTCCGTAATCCTGACTATATCATACCCGTTTACATCTATTTACGTGATTAATTCATCCACTTTACTGCAAATTCTCGCATGTTAAGGCACAATGCTTTTAGGCTCGTCTCGTTAACATTACGTGTCCCGTTTCCACTATTTTTCACTGTGGTCCTGTTTGAATCTGGCCCTTGGTTTCTCTGCCCATCACTTTTCTAGGCGGCTTGGTGGCACATGGTTAGCACTGCTGCTTCACAGCGCCAGGGACCTGGGTTTGATTCCCGGCTTGGGTCACTGTCTGTGCGGCGTCTGCACGTTCTCCCTGTGTCTGCATGGGTTTCCTCCGGGTGCTCCGGTTTCCTCCCACAGTCCGAAAGACGGCTGGTTAGGTGCATTGGCCATTTAAATTCTCCCTCAGTGTACCTGAACAGGCACTGGAGTGTGGCGACTAGGGGATTTTCACAGTAACTTCATTGCCTACTTGTGACTAATAAATAAACTTTACTTTATTCCCCTTTCTGTCTTTGGTTTTTGTCCTTGACTTCCCCACCTCTGACTCCTTGCATAGCTTCCCATCTCCTGCCATTTTAATTTAAACTGTCCCCAACTACTCTAGCGAATACTCCCCCTAGGACAAGAGTCCTGGTCCTATCTAGGTGTAACCTATCCAGCTTGTATTGGTCCCACCTCTCGAACCACTCTCAATTTGCCAAGAATCTGAAACCCTCCCCCTTGCACCATTTCTTCTGTCATGCATTCATCCAATATATCCTGCTATTTCTACTCTGACTAGCACGTGGCACTGGTAGTATTCCTGAGATCACTCCCTTTGAGGTCCGACTTCTCAATCTACTTCCTAACTCCCTATATTCTGCTTTTAGGACCTCATCCCTTTTTTTTACTTTTGTCATTAGTACTTATGTGTATCACTACCACTGGCTGTTCACCTTCTCCCTCCAGAATGTCCTGTAATCCCTCTGAGACATCCTTGACCCTAGCACTAGGGAGGCAACATACCATCCTGGAGTCTCGGTTGTGGCCACAGAAACACCTATCTATTCCCCTTACAATAGAATCTCCTATAGCTATTACATTCCCACACTTATTACCCCTCCCCTCTGTAGCAGAACCAACTGTGGTGCAACAAATTTAGCTGTTGCTGCTTTCCCTTGAAAGGTCATTCCTCTCTACAGTATCCAAAACGGTATATCTGTTTTTCAGAGGAATGGCCACAGGAGATTCCTGCACTGCCTGCCTCACCTTCTTGCGCTACCTGGTAGTCATCCATTCCCTTCCTGGCTCGGGAACCTCGGCCTGCGGTGACCATCTCTCTATACATGGGATAGGTTCTTTCCTGGATTCCAAACATTTAGTGTTCTTATCGTTTTTGCCAAAAATATATGAGAAATGCTGACGGTCGCTGGGGGATTCAGTCCGGTGACCCATAGCTCAGTGCCCATGGCTTTAATGGGGACAGTACCCCTCCAGAGTCAGCCTAAGCGAGGAAGATTGTGAAGAAGTGGGGGGCGGGGGGGGGGGGGGGGTTGGTGTAGTCATTCAGCAAGGCTGGAGGGGTGTGGTGTCCATACAAAGACAGATTGCGCCATCCTGCAGCAAAACACTGAAGCAATTTCCTACTCCACAGTTGGGTTAGGCACGCCACAGCTCCAAATGTAAACATGTGAGTGCACACAGCCGTGGTGACAAAATGCAAAAAAAATCTGCAACCTTTAATGTTCTATGGTATAATAGCCAAGTATGAAAAGAATTAAAGGTGACAAGTAATGCAAGAAGCAACACTATTAATAGTATTTAGATAACGACGGCAACTTATGTAGCACATTTAACAGGTTCAATGGTGCAGGAATAACCCAAAGAGCTCCACAGGAGTGTAATAAAAGATTTGAAACTAAGTTAAAGAAACAGATATGTAGAGGTTGTCTTACTAACGAGATTAATTAATTAACTTTAACATCTAACGGCATCGTGTAACAAAGGCAGGGTGTAGTACTTTAAAAGTCATACTTTCACTTGAGTTTACATTTTTAAAGCTGCATGCCTTATTCAATAAATTATCCGCTCCAAAACTGGAATAAAAATAATACGCCGGAAAAACTCAGCAGGTCAGGCAGCATTTGTGGAGATAGGAACAGAGGTAACGTTTTGAGTCCAATATGACTTCCTAAACTGGACCTATGGCAGTGTAGCTAGACATCAGGTTATGTCTGAGCCAAACCTCACGATATTCGCAAAAATTACAGCTCTCGGATCAAATGATCAGGTATGTCAATTTTTAAAAATGTAAAGAATTTTCAAAGGTGATTTCTTGGAGAAAATCAGTGAAAGTGGAAGTAATCATTCTCATTTTTACACACACACACGCTAGAAAAATGAAGGTACATCTCCAGAAAACAGCTGGAGGCGGTAGAAGCTTCTGCATCCAAAAGAGAAAATGCTGGAAAATCTCAGCAGGTCTGGCAGCATCTGTAAGGAAAGAAAAGAGCTGACGCTTCGAGTCCCGATGACCCTTTGTCAAAGCTTCATGTCGTCTCTAGGAGCAATGAACCATTTGTCCAACAAGACAGTTTAACAAAGGCTGGGAGTTATTAGATCTTGCATTGCACAGTTGGCAAAATGCAAAGGGAGATAATGCGTGGGAGATAATGAAAGGGAAGAGCCTGGGAGCTGGGGTTTCCATTCTGCTGGAGGGGGAAGGGTGTGTTCTGGCGGAGGGAGGGGGGCGTGGTGGAAACTGACAGCTCAGCAGAAAGTGACTACAAGTCCCAGGTGTCAGCGGACGAGGCGGATGGAGAGCAGCCTTCTCCCCCTACCGGGGAGAATGGGAAGCTCAGCTCGGGCAGAGCAGGTGTTCGCTGCTCAGACTCAGACACTCTGCCAGCAACCCCTCAGCCCCTCGTCCCTGTCTCAGTCCGCTGCCCGAATCGAAGAGGCAGCAGCTCGGCAGGGAGGAGGACGCGGGCGGACTCGGTGCAATCGGCCCCCCATCATCGGTGCCCACGGTGCAGGATGTCCCCTGCATTTTAATCCAGCAATGATCCCCGAGCAGCGCAATCATGTTGCTACCATCGAGAACATCCCAGCCGAAGCCATCACCGCATCGCCTACCCTGCTGCAGAGGATAAGGAAAGTATTCACAAGGTAAGAGAGCGGCACCACCCCCTCTTCCCCCCTGGAAAGCTCCCCGTCCAGCCGGAGCGGACCTCCCACACCCTGAAATCTGTCTCAAAGAGACCGCAGTGAACAATGTAGGTGGTCAGACTCGCACTCAGCAGCTGCTGGATCGGGTTCCCAGCGGCACTACAAGGGAAAAAGTTGTCTCCCACTCATCTTGTAGGAATGGTCTTTTTTTAAAAAAATCTGCCTGCACCGTCAGAATTATTTTACAACAGTGCAAAGGAGTGACCGTGATGTCCCCCTTATATTTACTCAAATTCCTTGCTGACCATGCTGTCTATTCTAATTGACCGGCTAGTTAACAGCGTCTCAGCAAATTCATATCCTCGACAACTCCAGCCCACTTTATACCAGGGTGACTAGACCTCATTTACTGACACACGGGGCTCCGGCTGACTGAGGTTTATCGACTCATTTCTGGTTGCAAATACATTGCACCGAGTCGCATTTCAATCTTCCGTGAGTTGAATGACAAATGAGTTGGGACTTTTGTACAGTGGATTTACTTGAGGTTAGAATGGCCAAGCATCCTCTTTTTTTTAATGAGCAGCCCCATTCCCAGCCCCTCAGATCTTCCGAGGGAGCGAAACACAGAGCTGGCAGTGATTATTGATGCTCTTTGTGCGCTAGATTTTTTTCCCCCTTTCATCGCTGAGATCTCCTGCACCGTGTAAGGGTGCACCAGGAGGGAGGGATTGTAAAGCGGCTATGAGGGACTGACTCCCTGCCTGAACAGGGAGAAAAATAATAATCTCATCAGATTCCATCTCGAATCCATCAGTTTATTTCTCGATGCTCTTCAAGAATCCAAAGCTCACGAAGCAAAAAAGATAGGTTATTCAAAACCTGCTGGAGAAACGAAAAAGTAGCTGATATTCCTAATTCTCCAGCCTACCCCAATGCAACAATATCTCAATGCAAAAGCGGTATCATGCACCTACTGTCCAACCTAGATTTCCCTTACACCATACATCAGTGTGATTCTTTTAAATGCACTTATCTAATTCACTTAAGAATAAAATGTCACTCATATCAAAAGGACTATGTGTGAATCGTGCAATGTAAGATAGACCTCCATTGTTCGGTGTATTTCATAAGCCCGAGTGCTGTTACATTTTATGATAACATTTACAGCGCGTTGGGAATGTTCAGAATCATTCCAAAAGCACCATTTTACGATTATATTCTCAATGGTCTTTTTTTAAAACAGTTTTGCTACATTTTTATTCTATTTTTCTATTAAAGACTCACAACTGACTGATTTATTATTTCAACGGATACTCACATTTGACTGTAGGTAGCATGGCCAAGCACTGAAAATGGAATAAATAAATTCTACCCAAACATGCACATTAAAGAATTAGCTGACATTGCATAGCTTTCCAAGCTCCCTCATCAATAAGTTTCATAAGGATTACCCTCTCTCACTCCTTTCCAAATATCCAGTCATCATAAAAACCGGATTTGGACCTGCATTAGCTGGAGTTCAAATTTAAATGCATTTCCCAAAACAGTGAGTCTAACCTGAAAAAAACCCTGCAGTTTGCTTATTCACTTACTGAAACAAAAAATACAGGCCATTCATCCACCTTAATAATTTTGGGAAATTGGACCAGTTAAAATGAACAATGTTGTCTTTGGAATGGATTGTTGTGGGCAGTGATACTCCAGATTCCTGGAGACCAGGGCTTCTAATAGCTTATAAATCACATTTTAAGTGGAGCTTTAACTTGTTGGCTAGAATATTTTACATGCTGAGGTGCAATAAATAATTTGTGAGGCACTTAACTTTTGCACAATGCTGCTGCCATTATGTGGCACAGTGATCTTTAAAGTTTGCATTCAACAATCAAGAATAAGGTGGAGAGTTATTGTGTGGAAATGGATGGTTACTTTTTTTTTAACCTTCCATTAAAAATTCCAACTTGTAATTTATTTGCTAGGTTCTCTTTTCCCTTGTCTCTAGGATAGTTCTTGTGTTCACACCTAATCTGTGGTCAAAAGGATTCTATCTGTAAACATGATTGCACAGATGATATAATGCTGATCCTTGGTCAAACCTCTATGAGGCAGACTTGAGCAGTGTGGGAGGACCTCCCCAACACTGCTCCTCAGGCAACCATGTGGAGACTGGCAAACTTGCATTCCAGAAGAACATTTTGTGCAAATGTCCATCATAACTAGTATTTAGACTTGAGACTCTCAAGTCTTTGGGATGCAGTTACTGATGGTATCAAGATGAGTAAATGATCGATCTATCAATCTTTAAAGGCAGCAGCATGGAGATCTTGTGACATGATGGGTAGTGTTCCTGCCTCTAAGCCAGAAGTTCTGGGTTTAAGTCCCAGCCCAAAGATAAATAGCTGTTTATAATGTGAATAAACAGGTTGATTTTGTGACCTGTGAATCCTTCCATTATACCTTTGGCAAGTGGTAGGAGCAGAGGAATCTCCTAGTCAGTCATGCTTGATGTGAGGTGGAATTCCTCAAGCTATAGTCTCTGGTGACAGGCTAACAGCCTGTTCCAGGAAAAACTAGCTGTAGAAGCTGATGTGAGCATGTGCTTTGTCTGCCTCTATCTCTTGGTAAGAAGTCTCACAACACCAGGTTAAAGCCCAACAGGTTTATTTGGTAGCAAAAGCCACTAGCTTTTGGAGCGCTGCCCCTTCATCAGGTGAATGGGAGTTCTCTTCACAAACAGGGCATATAAAGACACAAACTCAATTTACAAAATAATGGTTGGAATGCGAGTCTTTACAGGTAATCAGGTCTTAAAGGTACAGACAATGTGAGTGGAGAGAGCGTTAAGCACAGGTTAAAGAGATGTGTATTGTTTCCAGACAGGACAGTTAGTGAGATTTTGCAAGCCCAGGCAAGTCATGGGGATTACAGATAGTGTGACATGAACCCAAAATCCCGGTTGAGGCCGTCCTCATGTGTGCGGAACTTGGCTATCAGTCTCTGCTCAGCGACTCTGCGTTGTGTGTCGTGAAGGCTGCCTTGGAGAACGCTTACCCGAAGATCAGAAGCCGAATGCCCATGACCGCTGAAGTGTTCCCCAATAGGAAGAGAACACTCTTGCCTGGTAATTGTCGAGCGGTGTTCTGATAGCCAAGATCCGCACACATGAGGACGGCTTGGGTTCATGTCACACTATCTGTAATCCCCATGACTTGCCTGGACTTGCAAAATCTCACTAACTGAACTGTCTGGAGACAATGCACATCTATTTAACTTGTGCTTAACGCTCTCTCCACTCACATTGTCTGTACCTTTAAGACTTGATTACCTGTAAAGACTCGCATTCCAACCATTATTTTGTAAATTGAGTTTGTGTCTTTATATGCCCTGTTTGTGAACAGAATTCCCACTCACCTGACGAAAGCTAGTGGCTTTTGCTACCAAATAAACCTGTTGGACTTTAACCTGGTGTTGTGAGACTTCTTACTGTGTTTACCCCAGTCCAATGCCAGGATCTCCACATCATGTCTATCTCTTGGTGCAGGAAGAGAATCGCGAAGAAGAAAGGAAGCAGTGGTAATGGCCATGCTTCTCAATTAAACATTGTTCTGAATTGAATAGTAGGTCTATAGACAGTTTGGTTGATTATATCAACAAGGAAATTTTCTTCCCCGTGTTGATGGAGCAATGGATTTTTAAAAATCTTTTAGGATACCAGTAGTTTGCATGTTCTCCTTGTGCCTGCATGGGTTTTTATCGGTGCTCTGGTTTCCCCCACAGCACAAAAATGCACAGGGTAGGTGGATTGGTCAAGCTAAATTGCCTCTTAGTGCCCAGTAGTGTACAGGTTAGGTGGATTAGCCATGGTAAATGCGCAGGGTTACAGGGATAGGGCGGGGGAGTGGGAGGGTGGGGGTGGGTCTGGGTCAGATACTCTCTCCGAGTCAATGCAGACTCGATGGGCTGAATGGGTTCCTTCTACACTGTAGGGATCCTATGATTCTGTGGTATTGTTTAGTAACGTATAAAAACTTGAATATACTTAACATTCTTTGTTGTAGCCTCAGCTTCCTTGCAGAGATTCCTTGCGAAGACTGAGGAGCATAATTAGGCTTACTTCTTTCTTTAGAAAATGAATGCTTTAATGAACCAGGATTTATTTTCATGTGCACTCTATTGCAAATGCAATGATTTGATTGCACTCTTTTATGGGTATAATAAATAAGTCCATATATTTTATGAGCAGACAAATAGTATATAAGTCTTTAAAATGGTGAGAACAGTCACATTTGTACAATCACTGACGTATGTGAAAAGGGCAACTGCATAAATGTGTTTATTGAGTTACTAAATCAAGTCTAGTTTCTTAGCATTAGGTCAGTGAGGAAGTGTGTGTGAAAACTGAGGTAATTTGATTCTGTGAAAGTAAACAATTTGAATATGGACTCACTGATTCCCCTAAGCTTGTGTTCCTTTATAGTACAGGGCAGCTTTTAAAGTGGATTTTGTTTGTTCTTATTGCTGCATATACTGTCAACGCATGTCAGTAAAAATGAAACTTGAATGTTGTGATTAGTAGTGCATTCCTGCAGTGTCACATAATTGATATAACATCTGTATATTCAACTTGGAGGCCTGCTTTAGGTTGATGCAATTTAGTGCAAAATATTCCAGCTTGTTATAAATTTGCAAGTAGTCCAAGCTGTATAATGAGCATATTATATGTTGGAGAAGAGACAGGATTTGTTTTTAGTGTCTTCACAGTGTGCATTTCAGCTCTCTTGGTTGGAAAGGTACACAGCATCCCTTGTGACATTAGCTTCTTCCCAGCAGTTAACTTAAAGCAATTATTCTGTAGTAAAGTATTCACAATTTTCTCTGAAAATGGCAATGATCTTTGACTGCAAGATTTTTCAGAATCACTGTAATGCCTTTGAGAAAAGTAATGTATTATAGGGGAGTGTGATTCTTATTTGTAAAAGTTTAACCAACAGTTGTCACTTTTGATAAAGTATTGACATTTTATGCCATGTTCTTAGTATTTGTCTTGTTGAACAGCTCTCTGTTAGATTACTGTACAATTAATGTAAGTGCTGTGCCTAGCCATTTTTAAAATGCACTGTAGAATCCCTGGCTTACTCAAATGGAACATTGATTGTAGAATGTTAATTACATAATCTATGCAAGTTAGTGCATGGTGATTCTGTCAGTGTCGTTGTGATTAGCTGTCATTCAAAATTTCAATTCCATTTGAAAAGCCTTGAAGTAGTGTTTTAGATAGCTTCAAAAAAAATCCAAACAATGTATTTCTACTCCAGTTAAGATGGAGCACACGGTACAGTGACAGTAATGAACTCAAAAACATGTAGACATTGGGGTTTGAAATGCCTCAGAGACTCTTCCAACGTTTGTTAGGTTCTACCACAATTCTATGTGTGATATAAATTCCAGTCTACGTGTGATTTCCCATTCATTATTGTCAAGTTTACATAGAAACCAGAAGCAGGAGTAAGCTATTTGGCCCTTTGAGCCTGCTCCGGCATTCATTTTGATCATGGCTGATCATCAAATTCAATATCCTGAAACCCCTTCCCCCCCTCATATCCTTTGATCCTTTTAGCCCCAAGAGCTATATCTAATTTCTTCTTGAAATCAGATAACGTTTTGGCCTCAATATGGTGTTATAGATGGTTGATGTTCAAAATTTGAGATGTGTACTGTAGATTGACTGCACCAATAGAGACTTTGTGATAGAGTTGGTGAGTCTAGTGTCTCTCCGTTGTGTTATAGAAACTGCACGTGAATGCCCCCATCAATCTGTGAAAGATTCAGTTGACTGCAAATCTACTTCATCATTAACATTTCTTAACAATTTCTCTATTGTTTCGCACTATTTCTGTTCATTTCACCATGCCTACTCCCTCACTTACATCTCCAGCTCTCCTTCCACAGGTATTTCACAGATGATCTGCAACAGTAGAGGTTTGCTTGCAGTAGAATGTGGCTGCGCCGATAAGTGGAATGCACTGAGTTATTTATAAAGTTGCATGTTGCTTCCCCTTCAAATTAATTACAATGTTGGATGAATTCCATTGGAATCAAAAACGGGGTTATTACATTATAATGCATCAAATTGAATTTCTTGTTGCTTATGTTAAGTGGAGTTAACAGAACATGAAATAAGTGGTGGAATGATGCAAGTTGTTATTGCACACAAAAAGGCAGAAACTGCTTAATGGCAAAAACTACATTTTGTTTAGTGAAACTTTAAAAGCTGTAGAATCCTTATTTTTTTCTTCACATAGGTAAAGATGAAGGAATACCGCTGTGAAAAATGTTTCTTACCTCCCTTCCCAGCAATTCAGTTTACATGATACTTAATTGCTTGCTTTGAAAATTGGCATCAGGAATGAGTGGTTTGTCTACTTTTGCCACTGATGCTGCTGTTTATCCTTAGTTCTTAGCTGTGTGGCAGGCGGGAGCCCTGGGGGTCTGAAGAACAGAGACTAACTCATTAAAAAAAACAAATTACTGGTTTGCAAATATCCAGCCTTCTGCAAACATAAAATCAAAACCAGCCAGGAGCAGAAACAAAAAAACTTTGTACCAGGTAAGCCTGCTCATACTATGTGAGAAAGATGAAATTATGGATCACTGCCGCTTGAAATTCTAATACTGTGCAATTAATGTGAAAACATGCACCGTGCTGTACGCTGTTTCTAAATGGCCACAACAGCACAAGATTTACACAGCAAAACAGCTTCAGTGAGAGTTTATCATCCTTTCTCTCTCTGCTTTGCTGCACCGATGAAAGGCAGGCGTTGACATTTAAACGATATAGGATGTATCCTTGATGGGAACACCATCAAACTGCCACAGATTTACAATGATAATGCATTTAGTATATAGTATAATGTTTTAACAACTTGCTGAAGTGCCACCCGATAGCGCAGTGACAAAGAAATATTGTCCTCGTAATTCACTGAGATTAAATTCGTGACTTTTGGTGCCTTGATTTGAGATAAGGGCTGTTTGATTTTTTTTGGTTGATGTGGGAGCACAAGACTGTGAGCACAATAAAAGGCTGGGTGTGGGCTAGGTCCTCGTTAGCAAAAGTATGTGACGGGAGAGCAACAGAGTCCAACCCCCCCACCGCCCGCCTCTCACTTATCAATTTATTCGGGGATTCCTGCTATGTGACGGGTGAGGAATGCGGACTGAGTGAAAGGGGCAGTAAACGTGCAGCTGCGGTTGAATGAAGCTGGTGCAGCGGTTGCCAGCTGGCGGCCCCGTTTCATGCTGCTTTCTGTCCGTTGCGGAGCCATCTGCTGCAGTTTTAATGAATGAACCTTTCTTTCGGACTGAACAATAGACCCGAGGATGTGATCTACATTCTAATGCGCCACATCTCTCTGTGGGGGAACAGACCGCTTTACCTTTATTGTGAAAGGTACAAGGGGAGACGCTTCTTCTACCAAAGTTGTTTGCAAGTTGTTGTGGCGTTTCGGGGAGAGAGAGAGAAACTGAAACTGCAGAGACATTTTAAAACAAAATCAAATCAAAGCTGGGAATGGAGACATTCATTTTAATTGGGCACTTTATTTGCTGAGCTCTGGCGAGCCACGTATTCTGCCCTGTTTTTTTTTGTAAACTGGGTTTCATTCTGAAAGAGCAGAGTTCTGCTAAGCAACGCTGGAACAATGCTCGGGATTTTCTCAAGTCATTGACAAAAACCCCCCCAGCAAGTTCTGAAATGGTACTACCCCTTCAGACTGGTCTATCCAAGGTCACTCAGAAAGATCGGCACGCACTTTACAGGATAATTTAACCTCGTGTTAACTTGTTTATCGCAACTCTGCAGTAATAATAATGTGTGCTGTTCACAAAAGCGCCGATTCCCACCTTCAGACATAAGAACGCGGCCTATAAGTTCTGTCTTTCATTGTGTTCCCCACGGTTACCAATGGACAAACCATTTGGACCTGATGAGATCCTGCTTCGCATTTAACACAAAACGGTGTCACAGTATCTTGGATAGTTATTACATATTGTTTCAATCTCGACCATTTGAAAGAGAGTCAAGATAGCCAACAAGTCTGTCATAGTATAAAACACTGTGGATAATGTTTTTGTTGCCACAGTATTGTGTCATTCTATTAATCCTGTAACTTTTGAGGACGGTTTACTTGTTTATCCGGTTAAACTCTTTGCCACAGTTATTGGAACTCTCTTTCTTTTGGGTGCCACGATTGTTATGGTTTTAAAATAAGAGAAGTTACATTCACATAATTATCAGTTTTGCATGTCATATTATGGAAGGAAAGCATAAGACAGTATCATCCCTCATGGAGGGAGGGAAGGGTGGCAGTGGGGTTCACCAAAGGGCTTGGTTAGAGAGGTGGATTTAAAGGTAGAGGGGGAGATGGGTTGAGATTGCTGAAGGCACAAGCATGATCAGTGGAGTGAAAGGAGGGTGGATGCACACAACACAAGAGTCAGAGGAGCAAGAGTTATGTTGAGGAGTTGTAGGGCTAGAGAAGGTTGAAGGGATAGGGAAAAGCAAGACCATGAAGGAGGTTTGAAAACAAGGGCAAGGATTTTAAATCGGAAGCGTTGGTGTACTGGGAGCTAAGGACAGAGATAATGGGTGTGCAGTAATTGATGTGGGAAGAGATATAGGTAGCAGTGTTTTGAGTGAGTTCAAGTTTACTGTGCATGAGGAATTGGAGGAGGGCAAGGTGGATGCATTGGAATAATTGAGTCTGGATGTGACAAAGGCTCGGGTGAGAACTTCACCTGCAGTTGGGATGAGCAGCTTATGCAAGGGAGGTAGAACTAAGTATTTGTGCAAAAGGTTAGGGTGTTTGTTACTTTGTTTTATATTAAATTGAAAGTTGGTGGCATAATTTATTCAGTGACTAGCTGAGCTAGACTGAACAAAAATATGAATACCAGGATTAGAATAATAGTTGCATTTATGTATTATCTTGTTGTATTGAGACAGCAGTAACTTGCATTTATACAAAACCTTCATCATATAACATCATCCCAAAGTACTTTACAGTCTCTGGAAGCAGGTGAAATGATGAATTATCTTTTGAAGTGTGCTGACTGTTGTATGAGCAAATTTTGTGCTGACAGCAGTCAGGCAGATAACTTTTTAGATTATTGGTTAGGAGTTAAATACTGGCAAGACATTGAGAAAACTTCCAGCTTTTCTTTGGTGAAGTAACATCTTTTAAAATTCCATCTGAACCACTGGAACAGACAAACAAGAATGGCCTCTTCAG
This sequence comes from Mustelus asterias, assembly GCF_964213995.1. Lineage (NCBI taxonomy): Eukaryota > Metazoa > Chordata > Chondrichthyes > Carcharhiniformes > Triakidae > Mustelus > Mustelus asterias. The sequence continues at coordinate 68,904,867 of NC_135805.1, forward strand.
GCAATGCAATGTCACCTCAGTACTGCATTGGACTTACGATCTCAAATTTTGTGAAAGGCTCCACCATATGTGGTCTCGTTCATCGCAAAACCGTAAAATCCCACCCAGGGTCAACGGACCTTTCATGTTCCACCCCGATTCCCATGGCAGGTGAGGCGGTAAAATTCTGGCCGATCTTCCAACACAGGGATTGCACTAACCGAGTCAAGCCAAGGTAAAAAGAGACCAAATTCAATCTCCAGTCCAAGATAAGTTTCTTGATTGTAACGAGGATAATTGACCTCAGTGCCACTGTGTTATCAAAGGAAAAATCAGTATCAAATCTGGAAATGAATGTGTCTCAACATTAGATAATGACAGAAGATTGGGATCTATTTTCATCTGCCACACCTTGCTTCAGTAAGTAGTCTTACAACACCCAGATTAAAGTCCAACAGGTTTATTTGGTAGCACAAGCTTTCGGAGTGCTGCCCCTTCATCAGGTGAGTGCCCCTTCATCAGGCATTCACCTGATGAAGGGGCAGTGCTCCGAAAGCTCGTGCTACCAAATAAACCTGTTGGACTTTAACCTGGTGTTGTGAGACTACTTACTGTGCCCTACCCCAGTCTAATACCGCAACTCCACCTCACACCTTGGTTCAGTAACTAATGACACTCGTTGTCAAAAATCGCACATGAATTGTGTCAACTGAGGCAAAGTACCAGTAATGTGACTGCAGCAGAGTCAAAAGCTTCAGGACACAAAAGCAGGAAGAATTTAGAAAGCTTTGGCCATCATCCATACAAAGTGCGAAAAAGGTTCATCAGGATATTGCCTGGTCTCGAGGGTGTTGACCATGAGGAGAGGTTGAATAAACTAGAATTGCTTTCACTGGAAAGACAGAGGCCTAGGGGAGACCTGATAGAGGTCTACAAAATTATGAGAGGCAGAGACTGGGTGGATAGTCAGAGGCTGTTTCCTAGGGTGGAAGTGTCAATTACAAGGGGACACAGGTTCAAGGTGCGAGGGGGAAAGTTTAAGGGAAATGTGTGGGGGATGTTTTTCCACACAGAGTGGTGAATGCCTGGAACACGTTGCCAGAGGAGGTGGTGGAAGCAGGCACATTAGCAACATTTAAGAGGCATTTGGATGGGTACATGAATGGGGAGGGAATAGAGGGATATGGACCAAGTAAGGGCAGAAGGTTGTTTTTTAGTTTAGTTAGGGCATCATGATTGGCACAGGCTTGGAGGGCCAAAGGGCCTGTTCCTGTGCTGTACTTTTCTTTGTTCTTTGTATTAAATATGAAAATACAGGATGGAATATTGGACTGGAGAAGAAATTGGTCAAATAATAGCAAACAGATTTATCATGCCCAGTAAAGGTGATGTTACACTTATAACTGAAAACATGGACTGTACTCATATGGAAACTTTTGGAATTGACTTTATTTACTTCACATAATTGCAGAAGTATTACGTTGCAGAAGGAGGCCAGTCAGCCAGGAGAGCAATCTAAATCTGCCCTCCAAATGAGCACCATGCCTTTGTGCCATTCACTGCCTTTGCCCCTATCCCTGAACATTGTTTGTTTCTATTCAAATAATCATTTAATGCCCGCCTGCCTCCACCACACTTCCAGCCAGTGTATTCCATGCCCAAACCACCCATTGTGTAAAAAGCTGTTTCTCACATTTACTTCATTTTCAAAAAATAGATGCTTGGGGGACATCAGACATAACTGTGTGGGAGTTGGAAGAGCAGCCACTGATTCTCTGTCTATGATTAGATGCAAATGGAACCATGCAAGTGTAGTCCCACCCAGTTGGACGATTAGAGAGAGGTCTTGGAGGGATATGTTGTAATCAACTGTCTTAAAGGTGCAGACAGGTCAGGAAGAGTGAGGAAGGATAGTTTGTGTCTCTCAGTCAAATAGGATGCTATTTGTGACTTTGATTACAGCAGTTTTGGCAATGCGAAAAGAGTGGAAACATGATTGGAGAGATTCAAACATTGAGTTCTGGGAAACATGGACATAGATTTGGGAGGCAACATGTTCAAGAACTTTGAAGAAACTTAGCAACATAGAAGATAGGAGCAGGAGGCCATTTGGCCCTTCGAGCCTGCTCCGCCATTCATTCTGATCATGGCTGACCGTCCAACTCAATAGCCTCATCCTGCTTTCTCCCCATAAGCTTTGATCCCATTCCCCCAAGTGCTATATCCAGCCGCCTCTTGAATACATTCAATGTTTTGGCATCAACTACTTTCTGTGGTAATGAATTCCACAACTCACCACTCTTTGGGTGAAGAAATGTCTCCTCATCTCTGTCCTAAATGTGCTACCCCGAATCCTCAGAAAAAAGAGAGGTTAGAGATAGGGCAGTAGTTTGAAAGGTCAAAGGGTTCAAAGGTTGGTTTATTGAGGAGAACGATGAAGAGGGCAGATTTGAAGGAGAGAGGGACGACACCAGAGAATTTTTAACAATGGTGGCTAACATGGGAATCAGGAAGGGAAGTTGAGTGATCAATAGGTAATGGGAATAACGAGAGTAGGGGTTTGGAGAGGGCATGACGGGGAAATTGCAGACCAACTAGGGATGTTAAAACAAAGGGAGACTTAATTTAATACTGGCATTGAAATTAATTGCATTGTAAGTATCTAATGAATATGATGAAATTAGCACAGGTAGACTTGCCACTGGAAGAAATAGGACCATTTTCAATGTTCATAAAATATGACAGAGCAATTAAAGATATAATGGAATGTTGTGATTATGTAGCTGAAGGAACTGTATAAATGTGCAGAGATTAAGTTAACACTCAAAGAAGTATAGGATCACAAGAACTAAAGGTGGCACAAGTAAAAACATATTTTTTTACTCAACAAGTGTTTGTGATCCGGAATGCATTGCCTGAGTGTGTGATGGAGACAGGTTCAATTGAAGTATTCAGAAGGGAATAAAACTGTTATTTGAAAAGGAAGAATGTGCAGGGTTACGGGGAGAAGGTGGGAGAATTGTACTCAGTAAATTGCTCATTTGGAAATCTGGTGTAAACAAGATGAGCTGAATAGCTACGTTCTCTACTGTAAAAAAAAGTGGTTAAGATCTGAAATGCACCAACTGAGAGGGTGGTGGAGTCAGATTCAATCACGGATATCAAGAGAATTGGGTAACTACCTGAAGATTGAAAATTAGCTGGACTATAGGGAAAAAGCTGGGGAGTAGGACAAGCTGAGTTGCTCTTGCAGAGAGTCAGCATGGATACAATGGGCCAAATGGCCTATCCTGTGCTGCAATCATTCAATGACCCTTTGGTTCTACATTTGGAATAATTGTGATCACCGAGCTGAAATAGACCTGAAGGCATGTGCAAGGGTACCTAAATAAGAAACAAGACAGAATTCATAATAAACTGATGTTCAGTTTGGGTTCTGCCAGGCCACCCAGCTCCTGATTCATTATAGTCTTAGTTCAAACATGGACAAAAGAGCTTAATGCCAGAGGTGAGGTGAGAGTGACTGCCCTTGAAATCAAGGCAGCATGCAATCAGTGTGGCATCAAGGAGCCTTAGCAAAACTGGAGTCAATGGGAATCAAAGGGAAAACTCTCCACAGGTTGGAGTCATACCTGACACAAAGGATGGTTGTGGTTGTTGGTGTTCAATCATCTCAGTCCTGGGACATCACTGCAGGAGTTCCTCAGGGGAATGTCCTAGGTCCAACCATCTTCAGCTGCTTCATCAATGAACTTCCCTCTGTTACAAGGTCAGAGGTGGGGATGTTCACTGTGCATTGTTCAGCACCATTCATGATTCGCCAGATACTGGAACAGTCCATATATAAATGCAGATGAGCTGGATAATACCTAGGCTTGGGCTGACAAGTGACATTCATGCCACAAGTGTCAGGCAATGACCAATGCCAATGAAAGAATCTAACCATTGCACAATGTTCAGCATCATTCACGACTCCTCAGATACTGAAGCAGTCCATACCTATATGCAGCAAGATGTGGACAAAATCGAGGTTTAGGTTAATAAGTGGCAATTAACATCCACAGCATGCAAGTGCCAGACAAAGACCAGCTCCAACAAGAGAGAATCTAACCATCTCCCCTAACATTTAAAGGCATTATCTTGGCTGTATCCCACAATATCAACATGCTGAGAGTTACTATTGATCACAAATTGAACTGGATCAGTCATGTAAATATTGTGGCTGCAAAGCAGATCAGAGGCTGGAAAGTCTGCAAGGAACTCACCTCCTGACTCCCCAAAGCCTGTCCACTATCTACAAGCCACAAGTCAGGTGTGTGATGGAATATTCTCAAACCTGAATGAATGTATCACCCGAACAACACTGAAAGCTTGACACCATCCAGGACAACAAAAACCCGCTTGATTGGCCACCCCACCCAACCACCTTCATCATCCATTCCCTTTACAACTGATGCACAGTGGCAACATTGTGTCCCATCAATATTGTTGCATTGCCTTCCATTGCATTCCCTTCCAAATCCACAATTTTTATACCATCAATGACAAGGACAGCAGATGCATGGGAACATCACCACCCTGAAGCTCCCCTCCAAGTCTCTCACCATTCTGCTTTGGAAAGATAGCGCCGTTCCTTCACTGTGGCTAGATCAAAATCCTGGAACTCCTTCTCTAACAGCACTGTGGGTGTACCTACATCACGTGAACTGGAGGGGTTCAAGAAGGCAGCTCACCACCACCTTCTTATGGGAAATTAGGGATGGACAATAAATGCTGGCCTAGCCAGCGACACCCACTTCCCATGAGTGAATAAAATAGTATTGGAGCAATTACAAAGATGCTCAAGGCCAGAATTAGCAGAGTGGAGATATATCAGGCAGTTTTGGGCCGGAGCAGATTACTGAGATAGGAGCAAGGCCATGGAGAGATTTGGAAACCAGGCTGAGAATTAAAAAATTGAGGTGCAGCTTAACCAGGAGCTCGGAGAACAGGGTGAGTTAGGATGAGGGTGAATTAGGATGCAGGCATCAGAGTTTTGGATGGTGTCATGGTTTAGTCCTTAATACTACAATGTGAATAAGGAAATTGTCAGAGGACTTAATTTAGGTTATGGAAAGAGCATTTAGATAGATATGTGAAGAATACAGATGACTTAAAATTGCATCATGTAATCAGTAGCAAATACATTAACGCAATAGTATGAAATTCGTTTGTCCATAATTGGAATACTTTAAATGGGTTAATGCCCTTGTTGAAATAGCAAACAGAGAGATTCTCTACAAACTTGTTAATGTATCAGTTAGATATTGCACAGCGTAATTTCAATCCATAAAAAAGAGTGAGGTGTTCCGAATAATCTGTTGGACAGAGTAAAACTTGAGGCAAAAGCAAAAATACTCTGAATCCTGGAAATCTGAAATAAGAACAGGAAATACTCAACAGATCTGATAGAATGTTTGGAGAAACAACGATACTTTGGCTGAAATTTTACCAGACTCTTGGAGGCAGGGAACTAATAAAATGCCTGGGAGCCTTGTCAGGATGGCTCCCTGACACATTGCCTCTACCGACCCTGCCAGCAGTGACAAGAGCAGTGACTTAGTTGCCCACCAACTGGAGGCGAGCAGCCAATCAACCAAATTGAAAGGTCTATTTGGCGGCCATCCTCCTGGGACTCTAGTATTTTGCCATTGGTGGAGTAACTCTTTGCTATGCAAGGACGTTACCAGCTGCTGTGGCCCCCCCTGATGGGTGTAACACTTTCAGAGACTTCATGGTGCAAAGAGATTTTGACACACTACACTTGGTCCCCACCTCCGAATCATCTATGTAAATCGTAAACAACTGCAGTCCCAACACTGATCGCCCAGTTACAAAGACTGCCCCTTAGTCTTGATGCTGCTGCTGGAGGTGTGCTCTCTAATCTCAGGTCTGCCTACCTGGCCCTGGCACAGGAACAATTTTTAACTTCCCCTACAAGTTTGCCTTAAAATGAAGGTGTCCTCTCATTCTTCTTGCACTTTCAACTGTAGCCACCATTCTTAGTAGCAATGCAGAGCTGATTGGGCCACTAGCATGAAAGCCAGTCGGATGTCCTTAATTGGACAGTGGGCCCGACAGCGACCTTTCAATTGGCAACCATCAGGAAGATTGTCATTGAGGTCTTGTTGGCCCCAGTATGAACCTGGGACCTCTGCATGGTCCAAAAATCGGGACTCACCTCATGCTGGGTGTTATAAGGACATAAGAACTAGGAGCAGGAGTAGGCCCCTCGAGCCTGCTCCGCCATTCAATAAGATCATGGCTGATCTTTTTGTGGACTCAGCTCCACTTACTCCACCATAACCCTTAATTCCTTTACTGTTCAGAAATTTATCTATCCTTGCCTTAAAAACAATCAATGAGGTAGCCTCAACTGCTTCACTGGGCAGGGAATTCCACAGATTCACAATCCTTTGTGTGAAGAAGTTCCTCCTCAACTCAGTTCTAAATCTGCTTCCCCTTATTTTGAGGCCATGCCCCCTAGTTCTAGTTTCACCCGCCAGTGGAAATAACTTCCCTGCTTCTATCTTATCTATTCCTTTCATAATCTTATATGTTTCTATAAGATCTCCCCTCATTCTTCTGAATTCCAATGAGTATAGCCCCAGTCTACTCAGTCTCTTCTCATAAGCCAACCCTCTCAACTCTGGAATCAACCTAGTGAATCTCCTCTGCACCCCCTCCAGTGCCAGTATATCCTTTCTCAAGTAAGGAGACCAAAACTGGACACAGTACTCCAGGTGTGGCCTCACCAGCACCTTATACAGCTGCAACATAACCTTGCTGTTTTTAAACCCCATCCCTCTAGCTATGAAGAACAACATTCCATTTGCCTTCTTAATTACCTGCTGCACCTGCAAACCAACTCCTTGTGATTCCTGCACAAGGACACCCAGGTCCCTCTGCACAGCAGCATGCTGCAATTTTTTACCATTTAAATGATAGTCCATTTTGCTGTTATTCCTACCAAAATGGATGACCTCACATTTACCAACATTGTACTCCATCTGCCAGACCCTTGCCCACTCACTTAGACTATCTTTAAGCCCTTTACCTACTTTCAGTGTCCTCTGCATACTTTGCTCTGCCGCTCATCTTAGCCTAATTTGCGAATTTTGACATACTACACCTGGTCCCCAACTCCAAATCATCTATGTAAATTGTAAACAATCGCAGTCCCAACACTGATCCCTGAGGCACACTCTGTTATCTCTGTTTTTCTCTCCATAAAGCCAATTTAAAACCTAGTTAAATGATGAGATGGGATATTTAACATGCAAGAGAAATAAGTTTCAACAAAGTAACCTTTTCTTGTCTTTAACCTTACTTTGTGTGGGGAAATATGACTGAGTGGTTTGGTGAGTTTTTTGATCATTCAACATTTGAAGACAAATTTAACTACAACCAAAATGATGGAGTTAATGTTTTCTCTTCCTGTTGGTATTAAAGTTTGGACTAAAATTCATTTGAGTAGTCTGACCTTAGTCCCATTGAAAGCTGCAAGTTAATATTGTTATGATCCCCGTGGAAATGAACATACCAAAAGAATCCAACTTACCAAATGGCTCCAACAATGAAATCAATGAACCAAAATTTCACTTCTTATAACTTGTGTTTGAACAATCAAACAATAATCAACTTAAATTAAAGCAGGAATAAACAGCCAAATTACAGTCAATATAAACTACAAATTACACATTAAAATCACAGATCCAAGAAAAAATTGATCTCATGGATTTACTGAGTAGCCCACTCAACACAAATGGCACCAATTTCAGCCTTCAAACCTCTGAACTTCCTCAGGTAGAACCCCAGTTCCTTCTCTCCAAGGAGTTAGGTGTTGTTTCTCATCTGACAGGAGCTCACAAGCTACCCGAGCTCCACGGACGTGGTCTTCACCCAAATGGCACACATTCTGCTGAACTTCTTCAGTTTTGCACATGGCAGTCTTGGTGGCATGGATCAACCAGAATCACCTTTCTCCAGACCCTAGCACAGGTGGTTACCGCTGCTGCTTTCAATTATTTTTGAAGGAAATGATTGGTCAGAAAGGGGCATGCACTGCGCTAGGCTGACTGAGTCAGCAAACCACTCAGTCAGCCTAGCGCAGCGCATAGCCCTTTCTGACCAATCATTTCCTTCAAAAATAACTGAAAGCAGCAGCGGTAACCTCATGTTCCCTTAACCCTGCTCCCAGATCCAGCCTTCGTGTTCACCTTTTTTCAAATGCACCACAACCTCACCTTCTCTCAAAACTGGTCGCAAACTGGTTTTTGTGCCAACTGTGGTCATGTGGGCCCAATTCGTGCCCTTTCGCAGGTTGGGCTCACGGCTTGTTTCGTGTGAAGGCCAGCAACTGTCAGTTCCTCTTCTTTCCTCAGGACCTGGCTGCATGAGAATGAGGAGAGTAGGTCCGGTGGATTTGGCAGCTTCAATCCATTAAGTGCCTGTGTGTGTGGGGTGGCTCCATCAGCCTATTTCCTGCCTGGCGGCTTCTGCTCTCCTCAATCCCATCACACAATGTCAAACTATATAGCATAGGTTCTGTTGTTTCTGTGCCAGGGTATATTAGATTGCCTGTGCACAGTGCACAGAGAAAATCTGTACAAGGAGGTTCACAAGGACATAAGGGAGCCCAATTTTCTATCTAACTCGCTCTGGCACATCAACAAGAAAATCTGCTCCTTCATAACTTGGCTGGGATTGGCACCAAATTGTAATCACACTTAAGAGGGCCCATCAGCTGAAGCTTAACAAGAGATTTCTCTTGTATTGAGTCCTTTAAAACCTGATCTAGGAATGCTTCCAGTGATATTGGGTAAAAAAAGTGTTCCATTCTCCATTTCATGTGTATACCATGAAATTTCCTCCCCCACAATGTCATGTTGGCCTGTGGCAAGGATACACTTCAGGTAAACATCCTTAAAAATATATTTTTAAGTTGATGTTTGATTCTCCACAGTCGTGAATGTAAAATAATAAATCAATCAGTTTGCTCTGACAGGAATGGTCTGCTGCACATTTGAAAGTGGCTATTCTGGGAGTAATTGACCTGCAAAATGATTGGTGTAATTGATTACATCACCAAACCTGGTCAAATCATAAAATAGTAGAATTGGCCCTGCCGATTATTAAGCTGCTGAACGTAAAACAGTTCATTCCCATTGCTTTACTAATCTTAATCATAGAAACCCTACAGTACAGAAAGAGGCCATTCGGCCCATCGAGTCCGCACCGACCACAATCCCACCCAGGCCCTACCCCCATATATTTTACCCGCTAATCCCTCTAATCTATGCATCCCAGGACACTAAGGGGCAATTTTAGCATGGCCAATCAACCTAACCCGCACATCTTTGAACTGTGGGAGGAAACCGGAGCACCCGGAGGAAACCCACGCAGACACAAGGAGAATGTGCAAACTCCACACAGACAGTGACCCAAGCCGGGAATCAAACCCAGGTCCCTGGAGCTGTGAAGCAGCAGTGCTCACCACTGTGCTACCGCGCCGCCCTAAGTAGTTGTATGTTTTGTCTTGCATAAACATTGCATTAGAACAAAGTAATTTTTGATTTGTTGAAGGCAAAAGATTAGTTGCTTTGACAAAATCACTTCAGTTTTTCTTTCATTAGGCATTGTATTTGACTTGATTTATTATTGTCACATATTAACGTACAGTGAAAAGTATTGTTTCTTGCGCGCTATACAGGCAAAACATACCGTTCATAGAGAAGGAAAGAAGAGAGTGCAGAATGTAGTGTTACAGTCATAGCTAGGTTGTAGAGAAAGATCAACTTAATGCAAGTCTGACAGCAGCAGGGAAGAAACTGTTCTTGAGTTGGTTGGCACGTGACCTCAGACTTTTGTATCTTTTTCCCGAAGGAAAAAGGTGGAAGAGAGTATGTCCAGGGTGCATGGGGTCCTTAATTATGCTGGCTGCTTTGCCGAGGCAGCGGGAAGTGTAGACAGAGTCAATGGATGGGAGGCTGGTTTGCGTGATGGATTGGGCTACATTCACGACCGTTTGTAGTTCCTTGCAGCCTTGGGCAGAGCAGGAGCCATACCATGCTGTGATACAACCAGAAAGAAAGCTTTCTATGGTGCATCTGTAAAAGTTGATGAGAGTCGTAGCGGACATGCCAAATTTTCTTAGTCTTCTGAGAAAGTAGAAGCATTGGTGGGCTTTCTTAACTACAGCGTCCGCATGGAGGGACCAGGACAGGTTGTTAGTGATCTGGACACCTAAAAACTTGAAGCTCTCAACCCTTCCTACTTCTACTCTAATGTATATATTTGCATAATATCACAGATACTAACCAAATAAGTGTTTGTTTGAACTGAGTCTGTAACTTAAACCAGTTGAAATGGTTGTGTTCTTTCCCAAATTGATTTAGAGCGATTTCCCATTATTTTCCCTGACTTTCTCCCATCCCACCACCAATTAACCTTTCTGTACACCCTTTATTTAGTGAAGTATGAAGCACGTCCTTACAGAACTGATGGTAACCACTAGCACCTGGAATGTTCAAAAAGCAAAACAGCGCCATTGAAAAACAGATTTGAATTTGGTGATGAGGAAAATGATATGAAGTGAGAATGGCTTAGAACTCACTAAATGGAAATTGGTTTAAGGTGCATTTTATTACTAACACGTGGACATACATATTTAGAAATTGTCACTGCAGAAATTATACCTAAGAAATAAGTACATGAGGAAGTGGATAAATGGAGGGGGGGGGGGGGGGGGGGGGCGAGGGGGAGGGTGGAGATGGGGGTGGGATGAATATGGGGAGGGGCAGCACCTTAAACATAAATGATGGGATGCAAGGTTGTTTCTTTCGAACTTGCCTTGTAAAAAAAACACAAGTGACACATAACACAGGGATGCACTCTACTGATTTAAGTATGAATTTTCCTAGTGGGTATTGATCAAGCTTATTGGTACCAATACCCTGAAGAAGCCAGATTGGTGTAACAAACATACTATCAAGTTTAGTTAGTGAAATTAAACTTATTGAACTATTTGTGTTTAATCCATGGGGAAAAAATGATCGGCTAACTTAAAATAAGGAAAGGAATTCCTTCGGAATTCTGAAAATATTGGTTACCAGGCTCCCATTTAAGTGTATATGAAAATCTTACATCCTGGCTCTTAAAATGCATTTGACAGTTTAATAACAAAGTCACCATGACTGTGAATCACCTTTGTTCTTGTCATAACTCTTAATTTTTAATCATGAAATGATATAAGGTGGACTCATGGGAAAAATATAATTTATGGACAGAATTATGTGAACTACAAAGACTGGCTATTGTGTCAAACAGATGCATTTCTTATAATCTATTCAGCACATTGTCCACTGGTGTCCATTGTGAAGCTATGGTTAAGTACTTAACATACTACCTTCCTCTACAAAAGCCATCACCCTAGATTTAAATCTGCTGGCTGTAAGCTTGAGTGCACTTGATAGGCAAACAGGCTGGCTATTCATCTACAAATTGGGCTACTCTCCTTTAGTGGAACTCCAGCCTTTCAGCATCACTGGTAGTATTTTTGTTCATGTGTCTGCTGTGACACTGTGAACAATTGGGGCACTTTACTGCCACCATAACAACTTGCCCTTTAATGGCAAGCTGTAGTCCTTTAAGAGCTGCTGCCCCACGAAATGCAGGCAAATATTTCTGGGCAAAAATTTCTCGTGCTGATGCCTATGCAAATTCGTGGGGAGAGATTTCCATTACAAGGTTTGGTGCACTGATAGATGAGCCCACATTGTACATCGGCTTCATTGTTTTTACATTTGTGCAAACTTGAGTTCAATGGCCTGAGTTTCTTGTGTCTAAAATTAGGGGCATTCCTTTTACTCTCTCAGCCCTCTCTCCCTTCCAGGCCTCCCCTTGCACTCTTCCTGTCAAAGCATCATGATTGTCTACTCCATAGACATTTTCCACATACCCTCCCCTTATTGTCATTGATGATATTTTGACATTCATTGCCCATTCCTTCCAGTTTGTAACCAACGTGAAAACCCAATTCCATGCTTGTTGACACCATCAGGCTGTCCCTATCAGTTGGCATGGTCCCTGCATCCTTCAAAGTTACTGGGTGGAATTCTCCCAAAAAATTTCTAAATATTTCCCCTAGCGGGAAAACCGATGAGATTCCTGCTGGGTAGTTTGGCAAGATTCAGTTCACAGTTCACCCACGCTTGGAATTTTTTTTTGGAGCCCCCTCCCCATGTGCCCCATTCAGGAGCTGGGAAAATCTGGCTCCAAACTGACCCGGCATATTTTAAATGATTATTCAAATATGCTGGGTCATACTATTTAAATATGCTAATTTGGTCCAAGCCCTCATTGGACATGAGCCAGATTATGTCCCGGGGATGGGACGGTGGGGAGGGAGCTGGGAGATGGGATAATCCCAAAAAGAGTAAAGGGGTTCTTGATAGCGCAAATCACACGCTATCCCCTCCCCTGCGATTCTCCAATCTTCATGCGATTTGCATGACATCACTGAGGCCTGCTTAAAAACTGTTTTGCCCACTCCCAACTATTACCCAATCTCCAATTTTTCTTTTTGAAGTGTTATAAGATGTTGTTGCCTTGTACCTCTGCTCCCACTCTACCATCCTCCAAGCTCTCCTAGCAGATTTTCATCATGCCCATCGCAATAAAAGTCACCTGACACATCCTGTGTGATTGCAATTATGGCACTTTTTTTCAATTCATGCTCAGCTCTCGTTGGTACCATTAACCACCCCGCCTTCTTCAAACATTTCTCCTCATTGCTGCCTCCTCTGGCAGAACCAGTTCGTGGGCTCACTAATGGCTGTCAAGGTACACGCCTGCTGCATTTCTAATGATTTCTACTCCAAGGCCCACATTACCACCTGAGATATATCCCAAGGTTCCATCCTTGGCCTCAAACTTGTCATCATCCAAAACAAAGTACCAGCTTTCACATGCACGTCAACAACACTCACCTCTTGCTCCCCATTCTCTGTTGCCTACCTCTGTCAGCCTTCCATCTTCTCAGAGGCCGCACGCTTCTTACTGTGCAGTCCCTCCATGTCCCTGTGCTCTCCTTTTACACTTCTGGCATGCTTTCTTCTTCATTTCCTTTGTGCTACTGTTGTCAATTGCTTCTTCAGCCAAGATGTTTGGACAGTGGTTAAATATTTGGGAGTTTTATTTCAGCTCTTACAATTTAGGTTATTATTGGTGTAGCCCAACTCCCTATGCCTTCAAGAATATTATGGCTTATGTAAGCTTTTATTTATAGGCTCAGGAAATAAAAAGCACATGCTGTCAGTTAATAGTTAGATTTATGCTGTAACTCCATATAATCTCAATTTAGTCTTCAAAAGTGGTAGATTATAACTTCAGACTCATTTTAAATTTAAAACAATAAGTTAATGTATTTCACAAAAGATTAATATAATTAATTCATTGTCATATAATGTAGTTTTATTTATTATAGACGACCTTCTAACTATCCCTTTAAGTAGACAAAATAATAAAAGGAATGGAATTCTAAAAACTAAGATGACTCTTTGCAAATAACTTTTAAATATTAGCTGGTTCTTTTATTTTTTGAAATTCTTATGGGAGATTACTTTAATCCAGATGGTTCTTGGAAATGTTGGACTAATCTTCCTCTCTATCAGGAGTTTCAGACTCTATTAATCCTTTAATCATCAAGAATCATTGAATAACACAGGACAGAAGTAGAACATTCGGCCCACCATGTCTGTGCCAACTCTTTGAACAAGTTAGCTTTCTGTGAGATTTTCCAATTTACTGTTGTCTTTTGAAGAAGTTCAAAGTGACTCCTCTGATTCAGACAGAATCAGGCTTTAATATCCCAACATAAAAGAATGTTCAGGTCTTCTTAGAATTTGAACATCCCACTAGTTAGATTTGAAGAAGAAACAACAGACATGTATAAGCTAAATCAAACACACATCATTATTTGTATTTGATTCCTTTCTTAAGCCAGGAACAGGCAAAACTTGCAGAGTTGTATCTAAATAAGCTTATTATAGAAGTCTGAACTGCAGTTATTTATATAAAAATGCCTACGTGCTGTGACTGGATTCAAGCGAACCATCACTAAACCAAAACTAACCAAAAATACTTCAAATTTCCATAAAACAAAAACAGAAAATGCTGAAGATACAACAGGTCTGGCAGCATGTGAGAAAAGAGAGAAACAGAGTTAACAAACTGAGTTTAGTGGGCCTGAGGGGGTCTTGCCCACTGGTTGGACAACAAATGGGGAGCCTCTGTCAGCTCCATAGTGGAAGTCTCAAAATATTAAGTACTCATTAAGCACTTAAGTGGCCACTGTTCGACCTTCTCCAGGACTCAGGATGCCAGCAGCAGAAGTCCCTTTCGCCATTAACGCTTGGTGGGACTGTAATATCTTGCTGGGCAGGAGGGGCTGTAAATTCCTGTCCCTAGATTCCATAAGGCCAAAAATCTGCCTATGTCAGCCTTAAATATATTCAATGATGGAGCATCCACTATCTTCTGGAGTAGAGAATTCCAAGCTTCACAATCCTTTGGGAGAAGAAATTTCTGCTAATTTCAACCCTAAACAAATGGAGAGGACAAAGCAGACCACATACCTCTGCAATACTGTCATAATAAGAAGTTTAACAACACCAGGTTAAAGTCCAACAGGTTTATTTGGTAGCAAAAGCCACACAAGCTTTCGGAGCTCCAAGCCCCTTCTTCAGGTGAGTGGGAATTCTGTCTCCGAAAGCTTGTGTGGCTTTTGCTACCAAATAAACCTGTTGGACTTTAACCTGGTGTTGTTAAACTTCTTACTGTGTTTACCCCAGTCCAACGCCGGCATCTCCACATCATACTGTCATAACTCAGTGTTTTTACAATTACAAAGCTCTTCCTGGAGACTTTTTCCCACTCACTGATGATCTGTAACAACAAAACTGAAAAATAAATGTTTTATTAAGAGCTGTCAGCCCACTGAAGAGGCTTCAAGCCAATTCACATCTAACAACCTGCTCTGAAGATTCTACTCACATTTTGGCAGCTATCACAAATTCCACCACAGCAGCTAAAACAACTCAACAATCCAAAACAATCAACAACATTCCAAATAAAACAAGTCGCAACATTTTAAAATAAAATTAATTCAGCCTCTCTGTGGATCCTTTAAAAGATTTCCAGGATCTGAATCCATATCTTGGCCTGAAATGAATCAGTTCTTCCTTGGACCATACCCTATGTGTGTACTAAGGTTTTAAAAATAATTATCCATTAATATATTGGCTGGAATTCTGTGGCCATTCATGCTAGCGGTATTCTCTGGTCCGGCTGTTGTGAATGGAGATTTGGCTAGGTGCCTAATTCTCCATCATCACTTGGAGCCGATGGCAGGGCATGAATGACCAGAGAATTCCGGCCATAGCCTACAGAGAAACAGAGACAAAAACATTACCTCTGCCCATCTTCAGTAGTCAAGCTAATGATTGACCCCTTATCCTGAGACTGCCTTCCCCTGTTCTAGATACCTCAGGTAGGGAAAACAATCTGTCAGTGTCTATCCTGTTAAGCACATACAAAATCTTGAATGTTTCAGTTAGATTATTTTTCATTCTTCTAAATTCCAGAGAGCATAGACCCAATTTTATCAGCTTCTCATCACAGGATCAAACATTTTCTGACTGTACTTTAACTTTTCCTCTTTCTCTGCTTTGTAGCCACTGATTGTCCACTGACTACTCTCTGGATATGAGGCATTCCATTAACACATAAATTTCGGTCAAGTATGAAATTTCTTTATGAGCCATTTTAACTCACTTATTTTAAATAGATTACAATTGCCTTTCCTTTAAAAGAAAATGGGAAAAATAATTTCATTGAAAGGCAGTAATATCTGCAAAGTTTAATTTGCAGACTTGGACTATTAATCTAACATTATCCCTACTGACTAAATACATTCTGTGGTTCCAAACATGAATGAATTTAAAAACAAAATATTGCGGATGCCGGAATCTGAAAAAACCCCAGAAGATGTTGGAAAATCTCAGCAGGTGTGACAGTGTCTGTGGGGAGAAAGCAGAGCTAATGTTTTGAGTCTGGATGATCCTTCGTCATTTAACGTGATTGATTTCTACCCTCTTAGTTCAATAAGGACAAGACATTAATTCAGACAAGATGGTCATGCAGCAGTTATTAACCCTGGCATCAAGGTTCCTACAGTAAGAAGTTTAACAACACCAGGTTAAAGTCCAACAGGTTTATTTGGTAGCAAAAGCCACACAAGCTTTTGGAGCTCCAAGCCCCTTGTGTGGCTTTTGCTACCAAATAAACCTGTTGGACTTTAACCTGGTGTTGTTAAACTTCTTACTGTGTTTACCCCAGTCCAACGCTGGCATCTCCACATCAAGGTTCCTGCCATTTTGCTGCAGCCATAAAATGGCTGGTCCAGGTTCCTGCCTTAATCAGGGAGACTCATTTGTTCATGCAAGTTGGTATGGAATGCAACTTTGAAGTACTGTTGAAGTGAGTTTGTGCTGTGGATGCTCTGCCCATTGGCACTTTGCGTTGAGCATTCTAACCACTGTCAGGCTACTGTAGACTGCTGCAAAAAACTTCAAAAAAAATGTTTGTGAATGGTCTCAGTGGGGCAGGAAGCATTAAAGTTCCTCTTGGCTCCAAACAATTGCCATCCTCCCCTGTCAATCACTTTATGGGGCTCTACCCCCAGCCCCCCTGCCTCCCCCCTTGAACTTACCCACCCCAGCTGGGCTCTGTGGTGGAACCATCAGATTTTCCGACCTCTCTGATCGTTGAGCTGCTCCAAAACCCAAATCAAATTGCGAGAAAATTATTTTTAGAAGGAAAGCTGATGGGGCACAAACATGAAGCTGATTTCAACCTCAGAACACCTTATTGGGAAGGCAATGGACTCGACTCTCTGCACCCCATTGTCCAGCCTCTGTTTTTCAGTGCTCCATGTTTACCATCTTCCTCTGTGCTTTGTTTAGTGTTATAACCTTCATTCTCTTTTGTAACCAGATTTTCATTGAGCTCCTTTCGAAAGCAGCCAAGTGTTAAAGCATTTTACTTTTATAAATGTAATATTTACTTTAGTAAGTGACATATCTGATGTGCTTATGATTGTGCAATGTAGACTAAACAGTACAGCAAGATAATGCAAGTGTAATCCTTTCTGCACAAGATTCAACATGAGCAACCTGCCATGTTGTACAGCTGCCTTGAGACTATTTGTGCAAAAGTCTCTTTAAATAATGGATGAATGTTTATATTGATTTGCATTATGTTGAATCCAGAGTACTTTAGCAGTTTGCTGCTTCAGTTTGCAGCTTTAATGTTGTGGAAACATTGGGTGGATTTCTCCCAAACATTTCTAGTTGAATTTGCGTAAAAACTGAGTAAATCCTGCTGTTTTTTCAGCAGGAGTTTAAAAATAAATCTGCCACACTCTGTGTGCACTGCAGAGTGCACTCGCGTGCATCATGTTAAAATTCAGTGGGCGGAGCCAATTCCCGCTGGAGAGGTTGGCAGTATAGCACTGAGCGAGCCACTGCGCATGCACCAATATCGGTGCATGTAGCCCCTGTCTGCCGGCCTCCCAATTGCTGGCCAGTTCAATTGCTGGCCAGCCCGTGATCCCGCAATGCCAGCTGTGCGACCCCCTCTCCCACATGGCCTGATCGTTGGTCTCTCAGACATGTCCAGGCCAGCCTTGACAGCCCCCCCCCCCCCCCCCCCGCCCCCCCGCCCCAACCCCACGCAGCCTGCCGATTGCTGGCCTCCCTCCCTCCCTTCCTTCCCTACTGATCCTGACTGCAGGGTGGCATTGGGACCCCCCTGACCAATCGCCCCAGAGGCCCTGCCCCCTTGGCATTGCCCCATGCTCAGTTCGCAGTCCAAGGTGCCCCCTCAGTAGTGCAGGGGGCTCAGGCTGGCACTGCCAAGGGGGTACTGCCTGGCGCCCGACCCTCTGGGGAACCTTTATTGTCCCCTCTTCATTCCAGTTGGGCCGCCAGCTTCCCACGAGTTGGGAGCTATAGTAAACCCGCTGGAGTGAACGATTCCTGGCAAGGGGATGGGGCAGAGAGGCTAGCGGGCCCGGAGACTTCAGTCCTGGGCCCGCTTATGATATTCAAAGTAGATTTAAAAGAGAGGCTGCATAGATTAAGCAGCTCTGCACCGATTTCCGTCACAGAGCCAACGGTGCTGGAAATCCAGCACTGGGAGATCTGCAGAAGCCCGAACGCCCAGCGGGATCTCGCGAATCGGCCACGCTCAAGTCTCTTGGCCAATTGCGCTAAAATAACAGCACAGTGGATTGGGAAAATTGCTCGCATTGTGTTTTATATCATAAATAATCTAGCACAAGGATACCATTTATGCTGAAAATGAGCAAAGTAGTCCTGCAATAACCACTATTTCCTGATCACACAAAATCTATTCCTGAAATCTGTGTTAATTTCTTAATTGAATTTATAAAGATTGATGTGCTTGTTGTCACATAATGATTTCTGTTTTGCTTAAAGTAGTCAGAGAATTTACAAGGATAAGAATGATACTTGTCCTGAGGCATTTAACCTTAAATAGCAACCTATAACTGGGGAACACATTGTAAAATAGTTTTCCACAATTCCTTACATGTAAAAGAGAAGTACTCTCTATTACACAGTGAATGAAAGACTGTAATTGTGCTAAAATGATCTCCGAAAATACTACCCTAGTCTCTGACAAGAACAAAGACTGAATTTACTAATGATGTGGTGATCTCACAGCACATTGATGCACATTGCACTCTCCCTTGTCTGCTGCCTGAATTCTTGTTATCACCAATCAACAAGTGTCTGCACCAGGAGTTCTTTGGGGAGGGGGTGGGGGAGGTACCTGTGTATCAAGCTTTTGAAAAACTGTCATGGTAATGCACATTCCATTTACAGATACCCCAGTTAAGTTGTAATATTACTTGCTGGCTTCGAGCTAAGGACTGTAGTTATGGGTAGAGGGAAGCCTGTTGCCTCCTCATCGGCTGTGAACAAGTTAACACTTGGATTGAAAGAAACTACTGGTGGAATAAACTGGGTAATTCTTTCACCACTGTTTATCACGTGGGTGTTGGACGGAGAATAGTGCCATTATTTCATGGAAAAAATGAGCTTTTGAACACAGCTATTTGTGATAGCAATTGATGGACTGTCTCTTTAGCGGATGATGAAACTCATCAAGTATGTGATATACTGTTTGTTTGAAACATCCACAGCCTTCTGCAGCACTATGCCCAAATATATATTGATTAGAGCATTCGGAAAAAATGTTAAATGGGTGCAAATAAAATAAGTGTTTGTTGGTTTGTGGCCTGGAAATAGGATCAGTTGGGTTACAGGAAGTGATAATTTCCTTTTTCAATGTCTAAAGAAATGTTGAGGACTGATTCATCAGAGATTAATGTAACTCTCTGTGGTTAGAATTCTAATTATGGATTCAGGCAAAAGTCTTAGACATGACCAGCAAGCTGAACTAATGTGAGAGTTAAGAAGCTCAGACTTAACCACAAATATGTAGACAACTGTTAGATATTTAGACCGTTCACATTTACTCATGGAAACTTCCAGTATGCCGACAGTGGCATTTCCACTCTCTCTGTTTCTAAAGCTCTGGAATTCCTTCTCTTGAATCTCTCCAATCTTCTTCTTTCTTTAAGACATCCTTAAAACCTCTCTCTTTGACCATCTGTCCTAATGTTGCTGTAGGTAGATTGCTTTACGTTCCTGTGAAGTGCCTTGGGGCAATTTATGATATAGGTAACTGTTGGTTTGTGCGCTTTTCTATTTAATCACCTACTATGATGATATCAGATGATTGAATTAATTCAAATATCAGCAAAGAAATTATCAGGGCAGCGATAACAAAATGGAACAGGAAACTAGGCTTTAACTAATACCACTTAGAAACCAATGGATAATAATTAATCTCATGGCTGTTTGAGAGTATTACAGGCGGACAAAAGTTGCAGCATTCCCATACTCAACAACTGTCACTGCATTTGAAAGTAATTCATTTTGAGATATTTCAAAATGGAATGTGTTGAAGCATTATTTCAGAATACTTGGCAGCATATTGAATTAACCCAGCTTCAAGGAAATTGTATTTCAAATTCCCGCATCCTAATAAAGTTTCCTGTTCATATTCACAATTAATGTTCATATTCATATATGACACACAAACTCACAGATCCTCACAAACAGAGGCAGATGCCCCACACTTATGTTCATGCTGAGACCTGGTAGCGAGCTGGATTTTGAGGAACACTTGCTTCACAAAGTACCTGAACTATTTTTCTCAATTTGAACACTTTGAATGTACAAATGCATTGGATAGTCCTATCACCAGTATTTCTCAAGAGAAAGTTGGATGGAGAGCAGGACCATTTTATGTGAAAATGAACTTTTGAACCGTACGATCCGCAGCTGTGGCTTCAGCTGCCTAGGTACCGCTTTGGAATTCACTTCCTAAATCCCTCCACCTCGCAGTAAAAATTGGGAGGAATGTAAAATTGGCTGTCACTCATTTTACACTATTGCACAAAGTGAAGAATTACCCTAATGTCACTAGTTGAAGTGCATGTTTGCCAGCAAACTGGGTCCAGAGAGGTCGGAGTGTCTCTGTGTGCTAGAATGAGTGGAACATGAGAGCGAGACTGCTGAGGCAACTCTTGAAGAAATTCAGGTCTAGCTAGATTGTTGAAATTTAAATGCCCTTCTGCTTTTCCTGTTTTCTTTTTAAAGATTTAAAACAACGATGAAATATAAAAGTGCTTAAAATTAACCATTGTGGCATAATTGTTCACATGAAAACTCAATGTTTTCTAGACAAAATGCCCATGGATTCTCCTTGAAACATGTTGCTGATTTGTACCTTCAACATTTGGATTTATTTTCAGCCTTTCACATATACCCAGGGCCAATTTTAACTTGCCCCACCTAGAGGACGCCAAGAGGCGGTTAAGATACTTTGGTGGATTCACCCATTTCATTTTCACCCCAAACTTTCAAACTACAATTTTAAATTGCGGGCATCAAGGATACCTGTATCCTAGCCATTGGGACCCTTTTAAAATATGCAGGTCAGGCTCCGATATTATCATTGGGGCCTAATCTGCCATTTTAACCTATGGGTTTGAATGGGGGAAATTAGTAGTTTCCCCACAAGGCAGAAGCTGCTTGGAACAGCAAACAGAGTCTGAACCAAATGAGGTGCAGTAATATGTCATTTTACTGGTTCTCTTGTGGGCCAATAGGAGCAGGAGTGCTCTTCAGATCCCATGCAAAGTTTTGACCTTCTCTGAGTGAGAGTTCACTCTAGAAACACTTACCTTGCACTGGAAAGCTTTTCCCTGCGTTCAGCAGGTGGGTCCTGTCACCTAATTTTAATGATCAAATAGCTACTTCCTACCAACTTCACAGCCAACATGCTAATTAAGGCCAAGCTTTTTCAGGCTGACACACATGAGTATAGTTTAATTTAAAATATAGGCTGGATGTTCCTCAGAGTTGCTTCCGCTCTGCCAGACTTATTTAATTGAAAAGTGTGGCAGAAACCGGATCTACAGAGGTTTTACCATCATATTTCTGGTGAAGTAACACCTGCAGAGCGAGATAGCCAGGCTACGGTTTCCTGGATATATCACACTTGCAGTTACATGTGCAATGATGCAGATAGGCTATCGGACTATAACGAAGTAATAAACTCATTAATCAATTAATGATTTTCCAACTGTTTGATTTTATCAACAGCCAACTGCACTTTTACATTTAATGAGTAACAACTACATTACAAAGAAATTTACAGCACATCAACAGCAATAACATATGACATAACTCCTTTAATGTCATGAAAATTACCAAAGTGCTTCACCTCAGCATCATAAAACAAACAGAGCCAAGTTTGCAGAGGGTAGACCAGCCAGGAGTACATTGGACTGGTTGAGTCTAGACTAGAGGAACCAACGGCACTGATGAGGGTTTCAGCAACAGATAAACTGGAGTTGGGGCAAAGTCAAACAATGCTCCAGAGGTGGAAATAGACGGTCTTAGACATAGCACAAATGTTATACATTTAAAAGGATTGCAGATTGCTTTAAGTGCTGATCACGTGATTTGATGGTGATGTTAGTAGAGTGTTGGCAGAGACTGCTGTTTTACTTTCAGTTTTCTGTTCTGTGCAGAGCAGAGAGTGTCTCTTTCAATAAAACCTGTTGTGTGTTAGTTTGAATTAACATGTGCAAACCAAGTCTTTTCTTTGTAAAACGCACAATTGCTAATATAGTTAGGACATTACAAAGAATATGATGTCAGAAGCTCATCTCAGGATCAAATGTGACACCAAGTTTGTGAGCAGATGGGCTTAATCTCAGATGGTTGCCAGGGAGAGGGATAGAGTCAGTAGCTGGGGAATGGGTTTGGAGCAGGCACTGAAAGTGCTTTTAGACTTCCCAATATTTAATTGGGGAAAATTTCTGGTCATCCACTATTGGATGTTAGTTAAGCAACCTGATAGTTCAGCAACAATGGAGGAGCAAAAAGTGCTGGTGGTGAGGTAGAGCTGAGCGATATCAGCACACATGTGAACATAAATGCCATGCCTTCATTAATGGCTAAATGCTCTGTGCTATGCATTTTACAAAGGCCTTAGTTTCTACTAGGTTCTGCAATCCAAATTGTAGCTTGCCTCACTCCCTTCACAGAGGAAATGAAAAATTCAGCAAACACATTTGTTCCTAAAGAATGTATGTATGGCCCATTATATTGAAGAGTAAAGGGGAGAGACTAGTATATGCAGTCAAACATCTTGGCATTTAACTTCTAGAGGCCAGCACAGTAGTTCACCTCTTCCAGGTGAACCTTCTTAAGATTTTAACTCCTCTGTCAAATCCAGCTGAGTTCCACTGGAACCAAGAAAACACACTTGTTATAAGTGGAGGTTTCCAATAACAAGGTTCACTGCACTGCAATTATTTTCCTGTGGTGTTTGATTATTTTTTTAAATTAAATTCTTTAAGTAGCGGGTTTAATAGCACAATGGCAGTTTAACTTGGGACCCTGGGGCAAGATACTTACAAATACAGAACACGTGACGAGAAAGGGAAATGCAGAATATTGTCGTAACATAATTATGATACAAAGCTAAACAATAAAGAATTAAACAACAGAGCTGCATATTAATTAATATTACGAAAGACAAAAAGAGATTGTTATTTAGCTGTTGGTTTTATAATATTCATTTACACAATTTTGGGGATCTCTGTAACAAATGGAAATAAGTGGGTTTTCTTTGGGTTGGTTTTTCACCAGCATCCCCTGTTTTTCAAACTGATATTTATTGCTGATTGAAAATTTTAGCAGGCAATGTTTTGGGCTGATATTTTAATATTGTAACATCATTTGAGTCCTTTTTATTTCTTAACATGGTTAATTGAGGCGAGTGCTTCTTTGTTAATGTATTACATCATAGAATGCATTTTTAACAAGACTGTTGTTGTCCTTGAGACCTCAGATTTTTCCCTTCATCATAGAATCCCTACAGTGCAGATGAGGCTATTTGGCCCATCGAGTCTGCACCGACTCCCCGACGGAGCATATTACTCAGGCCCTTTCCCCTGTCCTATACCAGTAACCCCACACATTTCCCAGAACTGATCCATCTAACCTACACATCTTGGGACACTAAGGGGCAATTTAGCATGGCCAATCAACCTAACATGCACATCTTTGGACTGTGGGAGAAAACCCATGCAGACATGGGAAGAATGTGCAGACTCCACACAGACAGTCACCTAAGGCTGGAATTGAACCCGGGTCCCTGGAGTTGTGAGGCAACATTACTAACCATTGTGAAATCATGCCACCCTTCTGCCCAAACGCATTGTCATAAGGAACAAGTTTCCAAGAGCTATCGCTTCACTTTCAAAGATCAATGTTGCAAATATTGTGCTCCATAGCGAAAGTAATTTAGACACTACGGCTGGAACTCTACCATCTCACAGGCCGCGGAATCGGCACGGGTGAGGGTCCGACAATGGAAATCCCCATTGACCTCAGGCTGGAATTCCTGGTCTCGCCCGAGTGAGACTGTAAAATCCCATCCTACGGGTGCTATGGTTGCAATTGCCCTATGGACGGCATTTTCCAGCTGCACTCACCCCAAAACTCTGTCTGAGGTCAACGGACCCCCCCCCCCCCCCCGCCCCGCTACAGTTCCCGTGGCATGTGGGACAGGCAAATTCCTCCCTATAGGTGCCAGTTGGGTACCAATATAGTGTCCATGCCAGGCATCTGATGCAGCCTGTGTTGAATGACATTTTGGTGAGGGTATTAGCATGGGTGTTAGGGGTACTGAAAGTATACAAAGTGGGCACTTGGTGTACTTGAGGTCAATCAGCTTGTGTTGCTGATTTGATGCCAACATTGCCATTTTCAACCTTGGTGTCCCAGTTACCTTTAAGCAGTGTCTCAAACACACACAACTGGACAGGTTTCAGCCTCTGTTAGGACCTCCCACCATTGCTGTATCAAGGGTGAATCAACTACTTGCTGATTAATTCCTACTGGCTCTGTTTGAGATGTGCTCGGTGATTTGCAGAGTTGGTGAAGTCGACAGGAATTGGTGAAGTCGACAGGAAGTGGTGCTGCATGTAAAGAAGGCATTTATTGTGATTGCAAGGGTTCCAGTCAATGGGTGCTGTGGTTCACATTGCCCTTGGCTGCAGCACTGGAGGGAGATGAAACAGAAGCAGCATAGAGGACAAGCTGCTCACAGAGAAATGAGGAGTGGGGGGGAGAATAACTCTTCAGCAGGACACCTTATCCAGTCAGGGTCTTCTAGAAACACTTCTCTTACCTTCTTGCAAGCCAGGAACTATGTGTTGTCTGCAATTTATGAAGGTGTTCATAGAATTGCCACACTTTGTAAGCAGACCAATAGCCTCAGAGGAGGGTAAGGACAGCACTGCCGGAGGCTGTGAAGGTGACAATGGACCTAAATTTCTTCACATTGGAATCCATCCAAGTTGGAGCAGATGATGTGTATAACATGTCCCAGTTTGCTGTTCATCATTGCATCAGAGAGGTGACAGAAATTCTTTATTCCAGGAGAGGGGCCTTCATTTGTTCCTCCTGAGCAGAGGGAAACAATTAGAGCATGCGCATATGGCTATGCAGGGTAGCATGCTTCCCCATAGCCAAATATGTGGTACCATGCACAATGTAGGCACTGCATCTCAGTGCAGAGAGTCACATAAGAAATGAAGCATATGTGTAGACCATTTGGCCCCTCAAGCCTGTTCTACCATTCAATATCATGGCTGACCATTGGCCATAACTCCATTTTTTGCCCAGTCCTCAATTTCCTGAGAGGCCAAACTCTGTCTATCCCAGCCTTAAATATATTCAGTGAGCATCCAATACTTCTGGGGCTGGGAATTCCAGCGATTCACAACTGTTTGAGTGAATACATTCCTCCTCATCTCAGTCCTTTATGATCCTGCAACTGTGCCTCTATGATCTAAAATCCCCAGCCAGGGTAAACAACCTTCCAGTTCCTACCCTGTCAAGGCCCTTAACAATCATGTACCTTTCAATGAGATCAACTCTTGTTCTTCTAAATTCCAGAGAGTATAGGCCCAATTTACTCATCCTCTCATCATAGGATAATTCTTTCAACATGTACCAAATATGTGCACTGCCTCAAATGTAAGTATACCCTTCCTTAAATATGGAGACCAAAACCACATACACTGTTTCAGGTGTGGTCTCACTAAAACCCTGCAGCAAAACTTCCTTATTCCTGAACTTTAATCCCCTTGTAATAAAGGACAGCATGCCATCAGCCTTCCTAATTGCTTGCTGTACCTGCATGCTAACTTTTTCCTTGTAGGGGTTCACCCAAGTTCCGCTGAATATCAACATTTACAAGCTTCACACCTTTTAAAATCTATCCTGCTTTTCTGTGCTTGCTATCAAAGTGCATAACCTTATGCTTCCCTATATTATAGTCTTATAGTCTATATTATAGTGTTCCCTTGTTGCCCACTCACATAACCTGTCTATATCCCCTTGCAGCCTCTTTTAAAGTTTGTTTATTCATTAGTATCACAAGTAGGCTTACATTAACACTACAATGAAGTTACTGTGAAAATCCCCTAGTCGCCACACTCTGGCGCCTGTTTGGATACACTGAGGGAGAATTTAGCATGGCCAATGCACCTAACCAGCATGTCTTTCAGGTGTGTGGGAGGAAACCGGAGAAAACCCACGCAGACACGAGCATAATGTACAGACTCCGCACAGACAGTGACCCAAGACAGGAATGGAACTCGGGTCCCTGGCACAGTGAGGCAGCAGTGCTAACCACTGTGTCCCCTGTTTGTGTCCTCCTCTAGGCTTACATTCCTATCTAGCTTTACTGCAACTGCACGCTGCAGCTGGTGTGCGATCATGCTTAACCTATCATGCTCATGAATGCCCAGTATTCTGGCAGCAGTCAGTGTTCCCATAGTACTTGAGACATTTGCTGGAATTTTACCACCTCATCTGCCCCGATTTGGGGTGGGCGAGGCGGTAAATTTCCAGCCGCTGTGTCAAACCAGAGGTTTGCTGCTGGCTGACAAGGGATAAGTGCTCTACACTTGGGCCTGAAGTTTTCAGATGGTGGGGTGTCTGCCATTTGAAGAGCCCATGGGGAACACATCCCCGCTGACTCAAGAGTGTCCCACCGTCATTTCATGCTCAATTGAGTGTTAAGTGGCTTCAGGCAGGACTTCTGCACCTCACTCAGGAGGAAGTCCCAGCTTAGAGAGCTAATCTGATTGGCCAGCAGCTTGCCAGTTCCTGCAGCAACAGCGTTGCAGTGGACAGAAGAAGAAATGCAGGAGCAGGCCTGAGACTTCAGAGGCCCAGGTAAGTTCAAGGGGTCCTGGGGTTGGGGGGGTGGAGTAGGGGAGGTCTGGGGCACGCAAAGTGGGTGTTTGAGGTCCCAGGGGAAGGAGGTCTGGAGTCCACTGGATCTTAAGGTCCACTTCAGAAGGGATTAAATTTGTTGGCCTTCCCCATAGAGGTTTGATGTTCCCACCAGCCTAAAAACTGAGGTTGAGTAGGAAACAGCCTTTAAATGAGAATAATTGAGGCCTTCCCCACTTTGCATAAAATCACTGTGTGGATGGGCAGATGCTCAGAAGCAATCCCAAGCCTTCAGTTCCACGCTGGCTCCCCTGCCTAAAAAGCCACCGGTGAAGGAGTGTACGATTCTGGCCTTGGCTGATAATTCCACCTCACGATCCAATCACCTTAATGAGAGCCATATTGCCACATAAAATCTCATCAGGCGGAGGTCTGAGGCAAAGGCTTCGCTGCCTAGACTGTACAGGAGGAGACCTCCAATACTCACCAGAGCGGCTGTCCTGATTTGTGGTGGTCTGCTGCATCCTCCACAGTCTAGCTACCATGAGGGCCCAGCCTTTTCCACGACAGTGACCTCCACAGTGGGAGGAGTAGGAGCAGAAGGAGGAAACCAGTACTTCCCCTTTCTGACTGGATTGTCCATGATTGATTCATTTGATGATGATTCCACCCTACCCTCCATTGTACAACAGCCTCACACAGACCACCACAACATCCCCTTGACCATGATGCTGAAATAAAAGCCACCACAAAACAAACTTTCCAAAAACACCTTTATTCAACAAAATATTCCGTACAAAATTTAACTAATCACCCTTGTTCATTACCTGTTGTGAGCTTTTGCCTGTCTTAGCATAGCTGTGGAGTGCTACCCCAGTGGTTGTAGCATGGTTGGAGGAAGGCTGCTGACTCTCACTTGGGAAGCCTGCTGATGGCCTTGCAGATAGACTTCAGGAAGCTGTGGCTTGAGGCCCATCTTATGACTGCAACATTTCAACATGGACGGCAGCAGTCTGGAGTGGCAATAGTGGGAGTATGAATGAATGAATGCTGCCATCTGGGAAAGGTAACTGAAATGATAAAGGTTTGAGGGTAAGGTTATTGGGGTGGGGCAAAGCAAGAGCTTTTAGTAGTGGTCAAAAACAGAAACTTTGCCAATGATCTCTTTCTGTCTGTTCTCTTTGTTAGGGAGTGTTCACTCATCACTCCAGAAGAAACCTCTACATGTTCCCTGAAACCCCTGAAGGGGTTTCCTGAAAATCTGCAGAAATGAAATCTTGTAGCCACTCATCTCTATTATTCTAACAATTTTTTTCTACACTCTCTCGAATACCCTGGCATCCTTCCTAAAGTATGATACTCTATCAAAGCTCTAACTGAGGCTTAGCCAATGTTTTATAATTATTTAGCACAATTTCATTGCTTTTGGCCTCTTAATCTTATCAAGGATCCCCAATGACCTTCTCAAATTGTCCTGCTGACTTCAAAGATCGTGTATGTACACCCCCAGGTCTCTCTGTTCCTGCATCCACTTTAAAATTGCACCATTTAGTTTATATTGCCTCTTCTCGTCGTTCGTACCAAATGTGTCACTTCTCACTGCTCTGTGTTAAGTTTTAACTGAAGGAGCAGCGTTCCGAAAGCTTATGGTATTTGCTACCAAATAAACCTGTTGGACTTTAACCTGGTGTTGTGAGACTTCTTATTAAGTTTTAACTGCCATGTACCTACCTGTTCCACTAGCCTATGTTCGCCTCATGTCTCTCACTATCCTCCTCATTGTTGACTACATTTCCAAGGTTTGGATCACCTGAAAACTTTGAAGTAATGTCCTCCATAACCAAGGTCATTAATATATTTCAAAAAGAGGCAGTGGTCCTCTACTCCTGGAGAACCCGACTGTATACCAGTCTGAAAATCAACTGTTCATCATTTTGCTTTGCTTTCTGTCCTTTAGCCAAATTTGTATTCATGCTGCCACTGTCCTTTTAATTTTACTTAAGTTATTCTGAGAAAATATTTGGTACATATTGTTTTACTTCTTTGATTTTACCACAAAGGATGTCAAAATATGATGCTATCAATTGACTGATACAGCTTGTCATAGGGATATGTGCCTTCCATAACAACGCTGAATATGCAATGCAAGAAACCAGAATCCATGAATAGATTCGGGAGATTGCACTATATTATACAAGAGGGTATTGCAAGGCATTTGCATTCAGCCTGGGCCTTGGGTAGTTAACACTGTTGAATCTTAAGCAGTTTAATGCAGAAGTCGCATGATCACTTAACCATGCAGAACCTATTTAGTTGTGACCTGAAATGACCATTGCAGAGTGCAGTGACCTTCACCACCCAGCTAGTGTGCTGGGAACCAACAGGGGTGGTCTTTATAACCTGCTGCTTTTCTCCTAACCTGCCACATATAATAAGCTCAACTGCTGTGGCATTCTGATTAGGTTCTGAAAATCCTAAATAAAGCAAAGCTCCTCGTGTGAAGCTGATGTCCCTTTTCTGACCATCATTGTTTTGCTTTAAAACTTAGATCCTCCGTCAAATAGATGCAAAACTTTACCCTAACCTCTCTGGAGGTTACTGCATAAATAACAGCAGTCCTTCCACTATTTTGAAAAAGACTTTTGGGGGAAAAAAAACCTCCTGGTTGAACAATACCATGGCCTGATTTTTCTCCATTATATTCTATCGCTGAATCAGCAGCCAGAAAATTTCTTAAGCTTCTAACCTTTGAGGTGTTTCTGTCTCCATTCACTCAATTTCTGATACTGTGGAGAATTGACTGCTGCTAATCTGCAGACTTTACTTACAAATGCTTAAAAGTGACCAAAAAGAGATGGGCCATTCAGCTGAGCCAGTCCATATTGGCATGTACCCTCCATGCCAGCAAATAGTGGCAATCGTATTGATCTACCTGTTGCTGTATTTTTTTATTCTCTTTTCTTTTATCCACTTATCCAATCTATTCTTGAATGTTGACATAAATATTGACATTGACCCGCAACCACTAATTAAATGCTACATCTCTAAGTAGTTTAGGGCAGAGTGGCACAGTGGTTAGCACTGCTGCCTCACAACGCCAGGGACCCAGGTTCAATTCCAGCCTTGGGTGACTGCCTAGAAATCATAGAAACCCTACAGTGCAGAAGGAGGCCATTCGGCCCATCGAGTCTGCACTGACCACAATCCCACCCAGGCCCTACCCCCACATATTTACCCGCTAATCCCTCTAACCTACGCATCTCAGGACTCTAAGGGGCAATTTTTAACCTGGCCGATCAACCTAACCCGCACATCTTTGGACTGTGGGAGGAAACCGGAGCACCCAGAGGAAACCCACGCAGACACGAGGAGAATGTGCAAACTCCACACAGACAGTGACCCGAGCCAGGAATCGAACCCGGGACCATGGAGCTGTGAAGCAGCAGTGCTAACCACTGTGCTACTGTGCGTTTTCATGTTCTCCCTGTATCCTGTGGGCGCTCTGGTTTCCACTCCAAAGACGTGCAGGTTAGGTGGATTGGCCTTGCTAAATTGCTCTTTAGTGTCCAAAGATGTGTATGTTAGGGGGATTAGCAGGGTAAATGCGAGGAGTTACAGGGATAGGGTGAGAGAAGTGGCCTCTGTAAGATGCTGAGTTGGTGCAGACTCAATGGCCGAATGGCTTCCTTCTGCTCTGTAGGAATTCTATGATTCTTGTTTCTCTTGGCCTCTGTTCAAAATCTCTTACATTTAGTCTTTTTTCTATAGTACACCATCTTTGACCCCTCAACAATTGGAAACAATTTGTTTCTATCCATCCTTTCATAATGTTAAACTCGTCTATTATATTATATAATATGCGTTGTTCTAGTAGAAAGGAACCTATTTATCAAGTGCCTCTTTAGTTTTGTATTTTCTAATAATAAGCAGCACCATAGTGAAACTACTTTGCACAGCCTCTAAAGCTTCAGTATCCTCCTTTGCAGTGCTATACTCCCTCTTGGAGGGAGGTTGCAGAGTGCCTACCTGGCATGCTAAAGCAGGTCAGATGGAGCAAAATGGGCTTACCTTAGAGTGTGGTCCAGGTGATGAGGAAAGTTCTTCTGTAACTTGCTTTTGGTGGGATTAGGACAGTCCACAAAGTCTACCATCCTGTTGTTCTAGCACTTGTGCTGAATAATCAGATTCTGTTTAACATATTTGTTCAATTTAAACTCCCAGATAGTTGTTCACACACCAACCTTTGTGAACTGTCCCTTAAACCCAGCTATCATTACATCCTGCCTAAATCTACCTCCTTAGCTTATCATCATGTCCCCGTTTTGCTGACTTTAATAGCCCTGCTTGATCCGCTACATCCTGAGCTTTACTAACTTGAACACGTCAGTGATGGTATGAGATGGATACATCCCTTTTCAATCCCAGACTTCTTTCCTGATCTCCCTTTTGTGAGTATGTTTCCAAGGATTGTCTAATTCCTCTGCCTGTTCCATATGCCTAGATGTAAGACTTTATATCAACTGCATTTGCCAAATGGTCCAAGTTCTATCTTCCTCTTCTTACCCATCTAAAAAAAAAAATCTCCTCTTTGTTTTCCCTCCTATCGCCTTTGCCCTGTATTTCTCTCTTCACGGCCTTCCTGGCCTTGGGCTTTGAGACGACGCAAAAATGTTGCAAACACCAAGTGAGCCAGGCAGTGGAGAGAAGTGGCAAATTAACATTTCAGAAAGTTGAGGTTTTTTTCCCCTTTGGTCGCAGAACAAGAGTACCAATAGCAACCCAGGGAGGTGGCTTATTTCCCCAGCAATGCAAGTCCCATATTTAAACATATAAAAACAGACACAGCTAGAAAGACTTGGGTCTGGCAGCATCTGTGGAAAGAGAAACAACGGTTGGAATTCTCCGGCCACTCTGGTCTAAAATCCAGAAATTCCCACCAATGGCGTTTCACATTCTCCACAACCTGCCCACTAAAATTCCAGTGGCGACGGGATGGGAGAATTTCGGCCAACGTTTTGAGTATGACTTTTCTTTAGCTCTGAAGAAGAGTAATATTGGACTCGAAACATTAACTCTGATTCTCTCTCCACAGATGCTGCCAGGCCTGCTGAGTTTGTCCAGCATTTTCAGTTTTGATTTCAGATTTCCAGCATTATTGTTATTTTGCTTTTGTCTCATATTAAACAATTTCCTGCTAGCAGTTGTACAAATTAGGAAGGTCCTAGGTTTGGTCCCAATTTCAGGCATGCTGATTATTATTCAATGGCCCCTGCTGGAGCTCCATTGTGTTTGAAGGAGATTGGTTTTGGCTGTGATACTCAATAATTGAAATGCCTGCAGGCACTCAGTCAATTGACATGAGATCCTAGAGGCAACTGGCATCTCTACGACTGTATCCCAGTTGGACCCATTACCTCTCTACTCTTCTCCTGAAGGCAAAGAAAATATGCTGAGAAATGGGGAAAGAAAAATGACTATTGTTAGATCTGTTATAGATTATGAAAGGTTAATCCTCCTGTCTAAACAAAATAATTAATTGTAACACCCTGGTTAATAAACAAGGGTCTTATAAAGTATAGTTACAACAACTAATGCTGTGACCATAAGGCCCTATATCACACCACACTACGCTATGAACTAGTTTTTACAAACTCCCTCTGGGGAAGGGCTTGGAGATGAGGTGTTGGGGAGGCCTGTAAAATAGGGAGAAAAAGGAATATTGTGGGCTGTCTGTCATCCTCTGATTTGCAATTTTACTAGTGCGGGGAGAGTGGAGAAAGGCCCTCCTGCTCAGACACCCATTGAATTACTTTGGAAGTCAATTTAGAGGCCTCTTTCTGTCGCCGCTGGCAGTTATGTGCTTAGGAGGGTGGTGTCTTTCTAAGGCACCATCCTCTTCTGGGTGCAGTCACTACAGTTATCACCACTCTCAGCAGCACTGCTGAAACAACTGAGCTGCCAACCCTCCAATTGGCTGACAGTTACTTGGAGCGAGAGGCCACGCTTTAAAGGGATGAGAACCTTTACAGAAAAACCAATTAGGACAAAGAAAATTACAGCACAGGAACAGGCCCTTCGGCCCTCTAAGCCTGCACTGACCATGCTGCCTGACTGAACTAAAACCCCTTCCAAGGACCACATTGTTCTATTCCCATCCTATTCAAATATTTGTCAAGACGCCCCTTACTACCCTATCTGCTTCCATTACCTCCCCTGGCAGCGAATTCCAGGCACCCACTACAAAGAAACTTGCCTCGTACATCTCCTTTAAACCTTGCTCCACACACCTTAAACCTATGCCCCCTAATAATTGACACTTCCACCCTGGGAAAAAGCTTCTGACTATCCACTCTGTCCACGTCCCTCATAATCTCGTAGACTTCTATCAAGTCGCCCCTCAACCTCCGTCGTTCCAGTGAAAACAAACCAAGTTTCCCCAACCTCTCCTCATTGCCAATGCCCTCCATGCCAGGCAACATCCTGGTAAATCTTTTCTGTACCCTTTCCAAAGCCTCCAAATCCTTCTGGTAGTGTGGCGACCAGAATTGAACACTATATTCCAAGTGCGGCCTAACTAAGGTTCTACAAAGCTGCAATATGACTTGTCAATTTTTAAACTCAATGCCCCGGCTGATGAAGGCAAGCATGCCATATGCTTTCTTGACTACCTTCTCCACTTGTGTTGTCACTTTCAGAGACCTGTGTACTTGTACACCCAGATCCCTTTGCCTATCAATACTCTTAAGGGTTCTGCCATTTACTGTGCATTTCCCATCTGTATTAATCCTTCCAAAATGCATTACCTCACATTTGTCCGGATTTAACTCCATCTGCCATCTCTCTGCCCAAGCTTCCAACCGATCTATATCCTGCTGTATCCTCTGACGGTCCTCATCACTATCTGCAATTCCACCAACCTTTGTGTCGTCTGCAAACTTACTAATCAAACCTGTTACATTTTCCTCCCAATCATTTATATATATTACAAACAGCAAAGGTCCCAACACTGATCCCTGAGGATCGCCACTTGTTATAGCCCTCCATTCAGAAACACACCTTTCCATTGCTATCTTCTGCCTTCTATGACCGAGCCAGTTCTGTATCCATCTTGCCAGCTCACCTCTGATCCCGTGCGACTTCACCTTCTGTCCCAGTCTGCCATGAAGGACCTTGTCAAAGGCCTTACTGAAGTCCATGTAGACAACATCCACTGCCCTACCCTCATCAATCATCTTCATCACTTCCTTGAAAAACTCGCTCAAGTTAGTCAGTTGCCTGACTCCTGTAAAATACAGCCATTCTGCAAACGGCTGAGGTAAGGTTGCCCCTAGCTCTCACTTGACAGAACTTGACAGAAACAGTTCATATTTACACGGATTCAGATTCCGCTGCTATTATCAGTATTTTATTATTCATAGGTTTGAAACAATTCTAGTGATTTCTGAAGGCTTGCATAATTATTATTGAAATACTGGGATTATTGTAAAGCAGGATTATCATTCAAGATATGAATTTAATGATAGTCCTCTTTTTATTTGTTTATTTAAGTGGAAAATATTATATTGATGATAACATAGCTCGGATTTCATTCAGTGACTGTTTCTCCGATTGGGTACAGTGTTACTGTTGTCATGGTGTCTGG
The DNA here is from genome assembly GCF_964213995.1 of Mustelus asterias. Lineage (NCBI taxonomy): Eukaryota > Metazoa > Chordata > Chondrichthyes > Carcharhiniformes > Triakidae > Mustelus > Mustelus asterias. The sequence goes on from NC_135805.1 coordinate 68,939,508, forward strand.
CTCTAATCAGGCAATGGGGTCAGACTATAGAGCGCAGATCCAAGAATTCCAGGCAAAGATAACTTTGAATTTCTTTAACATTTGTAGGATCTGATCATCAGTCATTTCTCACTATGAACAGCTAACCTCATCAGACCTGAAGCCAGGTTCCTGTTGTAACTGGGAACCTGTTTCAGTTACCACAGAGTTCAATTTTCATCTGTCCATTGCATTAATATTGAAGTGAGCTTCAGGCATCTAACAAACACACATTTAAGGAGCTTGCACACAGTAAGCCCAAGCAATGAAGGCGAAAATAACCCCATTATACAATCCTTCTGTTGAACATTGGTTTAAACAAATGGGCAAATTTTAGCCATCCCCATCCAAAGGATAGGTGGGAGGTCAGAAACAAGCCAGTTACTTACCTGCTTAGAATGTGACGCTCTCTAATGGGGTTGTAGGGACTATCTAATGCAGACAGAAAGCTCATGAAGTTATGCAAGTTAGGGTTCTGTTACACCCAGTGAACCCTGATTGTGTTTTAAGTGGAACCTGAATAGGGAACCTGCCATTGGCTAAAACAAGTTGGTAGCTGGTGTGAAGGTCATAGAGACTCTCCAGGGAAAACAGAAATGCCCTTAGTTGGGGCAGGATGAGCAGAAGTTCTCTGCTCCAGGCTCCTACTACACTTACCTCGCAACCCATCCTAAACTCCCAGAAAACCTTCCTGAAATTTGCTTTTGCACCATTTGCCAGTGAGCCAGTGTGTGGTCAAAAGCCACCTGACTGACTGTTCATTGCCAGCATTCTTTCTATGTTGTTTTCATGACCACGGGAAGTAAATCAGGAGTATTTAGAGGCCAAGGATTGAAAAAAACTTGGCCTGAAAATTAGGACGGAACTTTCTGTCCCCATTGGCATCAGGTGGCCTGGCAGGGAGGACAATGTCTCCGGAAGGGCAAATGTCAGGGGCATCGGTGGATGTACTGTACTTAGATTTCCAGAAGACATTTGATAAGGAACCACATCAAAGGTTATTGTGTAAAATAAAAGCTCATGGTGTCGGGGGTAACATAATGGCATGGACAGAAGATTGGCAGCTAATACGAAACAGAGTTGGCATAAATGGGTCTTTTCCTAGTTGACATGGAATGGTGCAACACTGGGATCAGTGCTGGGGCCTCAACCTTTTTACAATTTATATAAATGACTTGGATGAAAGGATTGAAGGTATGATTGCTAAGTTTGCTGATGACACAAAGACAGGTAGGAAAGACAATTGTAAAGAGGACATAAGGAAGCTACAAAAAGACATCGGTTAAGTGAATGGTTAGAAATCTGGCAAATGGGATATAATATGGGCAAATGTGAAATAATCAATTTTGGCAGGAAAAATAAAAGAGGTGCAGAGGGATCCGGGTGTTCTCGTGCATGAACCACAAAAGGCTAGTATACAGGTACAGCAAGTAATTACAAAATCTAATTTTATCATGTATTAAGAGGGGAATTGATTATAAGAGTAGGGAGGTTATGCTTGTGCAGCACATGGGTGAGACCACATCTGGTGTATTGTGTATAGTACTGGTCTCCTCATCCAAGATGTAAATGCATTCGAAGCAGTTTAGAGAAGGTTTACTAGACTAATACCATGAATGGGCGGGTTGTTTTATGAGGAAAGGTTGAAAGGTTAGGTTTGTATCCATTAGAGTATAGAAGAATCCAGAATTCCACAAATTCACTACCCTCTTGAGAGTAGAAATTCCTCCTCATCTTTTTTTAAATTAGTGACCCCTTGCTCTGAGATTATGTCCTCTGGTCCTAGACTCTCGTACAAGGGGTAAAAACATCTCAATATCTACCCTGTCAAGCCCCCTGAGAATCCTATGTATCTCAATAAGGTTGCTTCGCATTATCTAAACTCCAGTGAATTACAGACCCGACCTACTCAAACTCTCTTCATAAGAAAATCCCTTAAGATAGAGCTAGATAGATTCTTGATAAACAAAGGGAAAAGGTTATCGGGGGTAGGCAGGAATGCAGGGTCAAGGTTACGGTCAGATCAGCCATGACCTTATTGAGTGGCAGAGCAGGCTTGAGGTGCCGAGTATCTTACTCCTGCTCCTGGTTCCTATGGTTAGTATGTATTCTACCTTTAGTTTCACACACTGCCTGCCATCCTTTGCCTAAGGCGTGTCCCGAGTTAATTATTTACCACTAAAATGTTCAACTGAAATAAAATTTTTGACCACATAGTCTGAAAAATCTTCATCCTATGCCATCACACAAAAAATAGTCACTAAGATAAAATGGTAGGTATGATATGTGTGTAAATTTGTAATTGAATTTATTACAAGCTGATGAACAGGAATCTGTCCATCATAAGCTTTAGACTTGATTAAAGGAACTTGCACTCAGATCCCTCCCCCTCTCTGCTACCGTGCACCATAATCCTGGATCTAACACTTATTTTATTTGTCTCGCATATAAACAAGCACACCAATTTAAAATGAACCCTCGTTACCTCATACTTGAAATCCTAACCCAGCATTAACTTTTCCCTTGTCTCAAATGTTAACCTCCATCCACACCCTCATCAATCACCTGGGTCTACCCCACATCCTTCTCAGCCTCAACAAGTCGATTGGAAATTCATTTATCTACTTAAAGCTTAAGTTCACTCCCTGCACCCCCATGGGAACCCCATTATTCATCCCCGCCACCTCACCCAAACCCAAAGAATTTGACTTATCATCTTGTTAGTACCTCCTCGTCCTGATCTGGGATGCTTGGCTATCACGTGCTTCAACCCTTGTTTCTGTTGGTTGCTTCTACTTGTCAAGTCACTCTGGCAGCTTCAAGACTGATCTAAACCCCAACTCTACCCCCTCCACCCCTCCGCCCAAATTTCCAAATCCACTTCCTGATAGACATTTCCAGATTCCCCTATTTCCCATTGTTGATAGATTTTCAGACATCATGGTGAATGAGGTCCCCATTCCCTCTGATAATTTTTAATTCTCACTCCTGGTGTGGCTTTTGACCCTCCTCATTCTGGAATGGGATCTTTTGTTACCCTTAATCCAACTTCATCCAATCCATGGCTGAGATTTTACCATACGAACCTTTGCTAAGAGAGTTTGCAAACCCCAGCTCTCCTTCTCCCTTAGCCCCATCCTCTGATTTCTCCCCAAGCATTCCTTCTCCATTCTCCCTTTCTATCTTTCCCCCAAATTCCTTCCCCTGTCCTCTCCACTCATTTATTTTCCTGCTGTCCCCTTTCCCTCTCCTTTGATCTCGCCCCTCCTCTTTCACCTCTTTCATGAATCAGAGGTTGGGAGAATGAATTATTTATGTAACTGACATTGATGCTCGCTGCTAATCTATTGATATAAGTAGGGTGAGTGATGTTCCAGTTTCATCTATGCTGATATGGAATTATTCCTTTTTAAGTTTTGTCATTAAATAATGCTATATATCGATCAGTGATGATCTTATGGAATGATGGAGAAGGCTGGAAGGGCCAATTGGCCTACTCCTGCTCCTAATTTGTATGTTCATATGCCCAGAGCCCCACAAGAATACATGTAAATCTTTACTTTCTGGAGTTTAAAGTTATGTTACAGCAAAACTGGTTGTAGAAATCTTCAGAGCTATGTTTTGCAGAATGTCATAATCATATGCCATTTCTATTCTTGGTTCAAACCCTATGATTATTTTTTGTAAGAGGGACGATAGAATCTGTCCAACATTTGATAATCAGACATCTTAACCAGCCTACAACTTAATGAGTGAATCTTTAGTCCAGGGAAAGAGGTGAAGAAATTAAATGTTTATCAGTAATGCAACAAAACTGAATTTGCTATCTGAAACCAATTGTTAGTAGTTAAAAGGATTATTTTAGAACACACAACAGGACTCAATGGATACAATTATTTCTGTGTGAAAACATTTTTCACAGATGCCATTGTTACCAACACTACAAATAATTGTCTAAAATATCAAAGATTAAACAATCCTTTAAAATTGTTATTCCTGTAGAGACTGATAACTTTTAGAAGCATATTTGAATTCCTCGTTTTGCCACTGACTGGAAGGGTCACATGATAAAGATTTCAAGTTTTAAGATTTTTACTACAAAGAATAAAGAGAACAAAGAACAATACAGCACAGGAACAGGCCCTTTGGCCCTCCAAGCCTGCGCCACTCATGTGCCCAATTAGACCATTCATTTGTATCCCTCTATTCCCAGTCTGTTCATGTGGCTATCTAGATAAGTCTTAAACGATCCCAGCGTGTCCGCCTCAATCACCTTGCTTGGCAGTGCATTCCAGGCCCCCACCACCCTCTGTGTAAAATACGTCCCCCTGACATCTGTGTTTGAACCTTGCCCCCCTCACCTTGAACCTGTGACCCCTTGTGTTCGTCACCTCCGACCTGGGAAAAAGCTTCCCACTGTTCACCCTATCTATGCCCTTCATAATTTTATACACCTCTATTAGGTCGCCCCTCATCCTCCGTCTTTCCAGGGAGAACAACCCCAGTTTACCCAATCTCTCCTCATAGCTAAGACCCTCCATACCAGGCAACATCCTGGTAAACCTTTTCTGTACTCTCTCCAAAGCCCCCATGTCCTTCTGGTAGTGTGGCGACCAGAACTGGACGCAGTATTCCAAATGTGGTCTAACCAACGTTCTATACAGCTGCAACATCATATGCCAACTTTTATATTCTATGCCCCGTCCAATAAAGGCAAGCATGCCATATGCCTTCTTGACCACCCTCTCCACCTGTGCTGCCACCTTTAAGGATCTGTGGACTTGTACACCCAGGTCCCTCTGTGTGTCTATACTCCTGATGGTTCTGCCATTCATTGTATAGCTCCCCCTTACATTAGAAATACCGAAATGCGTCACTTCGCATTTATCTGGATTAAATTCCATCTGCCATTTCTCCGCCCAATGTTCCAGCCTATCTATATCCTGCTGTATTCTCTGACAATGTTCATCACTATCCGCAACTCCAGCAATCTCCGTGTCTTCCGCAAACTTACTGATCACACCAGCTACATCTTCCTCCAAATCATTTATATATATCACAAACATCAGAGGTCCCAGTACAGAGCCCTGCGGAACACCACTAGTCACAGACCTCCAACCGGAAAAAGACCCCTCCACTGTTACCCTCTGTCTTCTATGGCTAAGCCAGTTCTCCACCCATCTAGCTAGCTCACCTTTTATCCCGTGAGACTTAGCCTTTTGCACCAGCCTGCCATGAGGGACCTTGTCAAACGCTTTACTAAAATCCATATAGACAACATCCACGGCCCTTCCCTCGTCAATCGTTTTTGTCACCTCCTCAAAAAACTCAACCAAATTTGTGAGGCATGGCCTCCCTCGTACAAAACCATGCTGTCTTTCGCTAATGAGATTATTCAGTTCTAAATGCGCATTAAACAAACTGACCCAAGCATTATCTAAAACTATTTTCCTGCAAAACAAAATGTTCTGCATTTTGCAAGCCAATGCTCACCTCCATGAGGAGACAAAAATCTGGCCTCTAACTGAGATTCATTTTAGAAAGGAGATTTTCATTCTAACAATCTGACTTAATGTGCATTTTGGTAAATAGGTATCCAAGGTCATGTTTGTTTGAATGAAAAGTCTTGCTGCTTATGTGCACTGTCTACCATTTTTTGACTAGCTTTGTCAAGTTCCAATAGGAGTCTGTTGGAAATGTGCCTTTTATAGTATCCCTTATTAATACAGAACAATGAGGCAACTGCACGAATTGGAAACAGCTCCTCATTCTAAACAGACTAACCAGCTGAATCAGTTAGTGTCAGCTGACCTTCAGGAACGCTTGACATCGCAAGTGAAGATAACTTCCACTATAACAAGGAATCCATCTACGAGCACAGTGCTGTTCTTTAAACTGGATGATCAATTTTTGTTACATTCGCAAGGGCACAAAAATGTCTTATTCCCATTCATCAACCATATTTATGAAGCAAAATTGGCTTTGAAATTCTGATCAAAGAAAAGTATACCCTTAGTTGAAATAAACTCATATATATGAAACCTGTAAAATATAGGCAAGAGAGAGTTGGAGAAATGTTTTAGGCAGTATAAGGGATACCATTTTAATTATGTAATATGATTGTACCTATCATGCTATTTCCTGTTACCAAGTGCTATAATCGAAATATTAACATTTTGAAAGGGCTTTTACACATAGATAAACATTATGAGCATAGTAATATGATCAGTGGGTTAATCTCAAGACTATTTACGTATAGGTCAAATGCAAGGAAGTTTAACTATATTTGCAAGTTAAATAAGACCAGCTGTAGACTTAATCATTTCTTATGAAACAAAAAGTGGTATAAATTTTGATTGTTGAGTGAATTGGATGGAAAGTAGTGATACATTATTGAGTTAACTGCATTAACTTATTAAATACTGCAAGCTTAAAGCTTTCACACATGGAGAAAAAAGTAGGCTTAAAGCCTGAGAAACAGTAATTTCTATGATGGTGGATTAATATTTGGGCCAATTGTGAAAGCTGGGCTATGTCCCATCCTCTCATGACCAGTAAGCTGTAGTAGCACATGAGCTTGGTGCCCACATTCAAGTAAGGACTGCACCAATGCTTCCGGCCTCCTGATGCTGAACTTGCACAGTCAGCATGAACCCTTTAGTGAGTGCATCTCTTTCAAGTGGATATCAAAATTAGTTCTTCATTAAAAAAACAATTAGGAGAGCAAAGAGGGAAAATGAGAAAACTCTGGCTGTTAAAAGTACAGAAAATCTCAAGATATTCTCTATATGTGTATCAACGGGAAGAGGATAACCAGAGAAAGAGTAGGGCCCGTTAGGGACCAAGAGGACAATCTGTGGGTGGAGCCAGAGGACATCGGTCAAGTATTGAATGAATACTTCACATCTGTCTTCACCCAAGAGAATGAGAATGAAGGCATGAAATTCAGGGAGAGAGACTGCGAGATTCTTGAGTAAATTGACATTGGTGTTGGCGGTGTTAGCAGGCTTAAAAGTGGGCAAATCTCCAGGTCAGGATGAATTGTGTCCCAGACTGCAGTGGGAGGCAAGGGAGGAGAATTCAGGGGCTCTGACCCAAATTTTTAATTCCTCTCTGGCCGTGGAGATGGTAGTCATGATGTGGAGATGCCGGCGTTGGACTGGGGTAAACACAGTAAGAAGTTTAACAACACCAGGTTAAAGTCCAACAGGTTTATTTGGTAGCAAAAGCCACACAAGCTTTCGGAGCTCCAAGCCCCTTCTTCAGGTGAGTGGGACTTCTGTTCACAAACAGAGCATATAAAGACACAAACTCAATTTACATGAATAATGGTTGGAATGCGAATACTTAGTATGACGTATTCGCATTCCAACCATTATTCATGTAAATTGAGTTTGTGTCTTTATATGCTCTGTTTGTGAACAGAATTCCCACTCACCTGAAGAAGGGGCTTGGAGCTCCGAAAGCTTGTGTGGCTTTTGCTACCAAATAAACCTGTTGGACTTTAACCTGGTGTTGTTAAACTTCTTACCGTGGAGATGGTGCCAGAGAACTGGAAAACAGATAATGTGGTTCCGCTGTTTAAGAAGGGTTGTAGAGATAAGCCAGGGAACTACAGACCAGTGAGTTTCACGTCAGTGGTAGGGAAACTATTGGAGAAAATTCTGAAGGAGAGAACTCATCTCCACTTGGAGAGGCAAGGGTTAAACAATAATAGACAGCATGGCTTTGTCAGAGGGCGATCATGCCTGACAAATTTGAATTTTTTGAGGAGGTGGCCAGGTGTGTAGATGAGGTTAGTATAGTTGCTGTAGTTTATATGGATTTCAGCAAAACCTTTGACAAGATCTCACATGGGAGACTTATAAAGAAGGCAAATGCACTTGGGATAGAGGGTAATTTGATAAAGTGGATTCAAAATTGCCTTAGTTGTAGGAGACAGAGGGCGATGACAGGCTGCTTTAGTGACTGGAAGCCAGTGACGTACCACAGGGATCTGTGCTGGGTCCCCTATTATTCGTCATTTATATAAACAACATGGATGATTATGTGGAGGGCAGGATTAGTACATTTATGGATGACACAAAGATTGGCTGGGTGGTTAACAGTGAGGTTGTGTCTTGCGCTACATGAAGATATAAATGGGATGGTCAAATGGGCGGATAAGTGGCAGATGGAATGTAACCCTGAAAAGTGTGAGATATTACACTTTGGAAGGAGTAATTTGACAAGGAAGTATTCAATGAATGGCATGGCACTAAGAAGTTCTGAGGAAGAAAGGGACCTTGACATGTTTGTCTATAGATCTCTGAAGGCAAAAGGGCATGTTAGTAGGGTGGTGAAAAAGGCATATGGGACACTTGCCTTTATCAATTGAGACAGATTACAGACGCAGGGAGGTCATGTTGGGCCTGTATAGAACATTGCTGAGGCCACAGCTAGAGTACTGTGTTCAGTTCTGGTCGCCACATTATCAGAAGGATGTGATTGCACTGGAAGGGGTGCAGCGGAGCTTCACCAGTATGCTGCCTGGGATGGAACATATAAACAATGAAGAGAGGTTGCGTAGGCTTGGGTTGTTTTTATTGGAGCAGAGAAGACTGAGGGGGCGACCTGATCGAGGTGCACAAGATTATGAGGGACATGGACAGAGTGGATAAGGAGCAGCTGTTCCCCTTAGTTGAAGAGTCTGTCATGAAGGGACATAGGTTCAAAGAGAGGGGCAGGAGATTTAGGGGGGATGTGAGGAAAAACTTTTTTACCCAGAGGTTGGTGATGGTCTGGAATGTGCTGCCTGGGAGGGTGGTAGAGGCGAGTTGCCTCACATCCTTTATAAAGTACCTGGATGAGTACTTGGCATATTATAATGTTCAAGGCTATGGGCCAAGTGCTGTGAAATGGGATTAGGTAGGTAGGTCAGGTGTTTCTCATGCAACAGTGTAGACTCAATGGGCCAAAGGGCTTCTTCTGCACTGTGTGATTCTATGATAAGCACAAATACTGACTGTCAGCTTAAAACACTTATACCCCATCATAGCCCCAGTACTAGTAAGAGCACCTGCTTGGTGAATTAGTGGAGAGAAAAATGTACATCTTAGTCATAGAGCCAAAGAGGTTTACAGCATGGAAACAAGCCCTTCGGCCCAACTTGCCTGTGCCACCCAGTTTTTACCACTAAGCTTGTCCCAATTGCTCACATTTGGCCCATATTCCTCTATACCCATCTTACCCATGTCACTGTCTAAATGCTTTTTAAAAGACAAAATTGTACCCGCATCGACTATTACCTCTGGCAGCTCGTTCCAGACACTCACTACCCTCTGAGTGAAAAAATTGCCCCTCTCGCAATTGTGTCTCTCCCCTCTCACCTTAAACCTATGCCTTCTAGTTTTAGACTCCCTTACCAGTGGGGAAAGATGTTGACTATCTACCTTATCCAGGCCCCTTAATGAACAAATTAGTCTATGTAGGATTGGGAACGTTGTGCCAGAAAGGTAGTGATAGGTACAGGAGAGAGACCAGCGCCCTACACTGATTTCCTCTTATCACCTGTCCATTCGCAGTAGGTATTTTGAATGAGCTTTTAAAAGAATAGATGGTGGTTTAGGTTGTCAAATCCAAAAACAGAACATGCTGCAAAAACGCAACAGGTCAAACAGCACCTGTGGACAGAGAGAGACAGAGTTAATATTTTGAGTCTGTGTGACCTTTCTTCAGTGCTGAGAATCAGCTTGATGGAAATACTCGAGGGTGGGATTTTTCTCCCACTCCATGGCGTCTTTCGCGGCGGTGGGAGATGGCATGCACTCGCTCGCGGCGGGATCTTATGGTCCCGCATTGGCAAGGGGTTTCCTGTTGAACGCACCCCTCGCCGCCGGGAATCCTGCGGCGGGGGTGCGTCATCAGTGGGACCATAAGATCCCACCGGCATAAGCAAGAATTCAGTGAGAGAATTGACGACAAGATATGGGCTGGAATTTTCTGGCCATCTCGTAGCGGTGTTCCTGCCAGCAGAGTGGCGAGCCATTGGCCACTAGATCCTCCAGTCCCACCAAGTTAATGAAAATATACATTGCTCACTGGCCCTCCCTCCAGGGAATTCATACTGGGGGTTCGACCTTGGCAGGACTGGAAGTTCCCGCTGGTGGGAAAGGCCAGAAAATCCCACTCACTAATTCTGTTTTTCTTTCTTTGCATTTGCTGCCTGACCTGCTGAGTATTTCTCACATTTTCTGTTATTAATGCTGAGAGTAAGCTGCTTTTCTGCTTTGTAATGAGCAAATGGGGCTTTTGTCTAAGTTATTTCATCCCCTTGTTACAGGAAGTCTTTTTGTGTGACCTCAGCTGATGGACTGGGGCTTTCAGAAGGAATAAAAGGTGGAATTTCCATGGTAACCAAGGGACGGCTGATCATCCACCTTCTCTGAGAATAACTCTCACTGTGTTTCCCTTCCTTCGAGTTCAGGAGTCCATCTACAGCTTGCCTCCACATTTAAACAGCTTAGCTGGAACTGGAACTTTCAAAAGATTGGGGGACTCTGGGGGACAGTGCCAGGGGAATGTGCCAGGGAGCAGTGCCAGGGTACTGCCCAGGCATGACCCTCTCCATCCGAGGGCTATACTCAGTGTGCCTCTGACGGGTTTCACGTTGGTGTGCTCTTACGCCAGTGTGAATGGACAATCCAACGTGGGGGGGGACAACCAGGCCTAACTGCCTAATCTGCATTTCAAATCAGATGTAAATAGGGATTCGGACTTAAGAGGAGAAACAGTACTGTTGCTGTTGGGCCCCTATTATCAGGGATCCGGCTCTGGACCAGTGTGTTCTGAAAAAGGAAGGCCCTTCCCCTGGAGCCCATGACATGGTGCCACAGTGGTTAGCACGGGTGCCTCACAGCGCCACGGACCCGGGTTTGATTCCCGGGTTGGGTCGCTGTCTGTGTGGAGTTTGCACATTTTTCCCATGTCTTCTGCATGGGTTTCCTCCGGGTACTCCTGTTTCCTCCCACAGTCCAAAGATGTGCAGGTTAGGTGCATTGACCATGCTAAATTCTCCCTCAATGTACCCGAACAGGCGACTAGGGGATTTTCACAGTAACTTCATTGCAGTGTTAATGTCAGCCTACTTATGACGAATAAATAAAACTTTACTTTGAGGTCAATAGGGTTTGTACCAATCCAAAAGAGTTGCCAGAAAGGCTGGGAATCTCATTTTAATACATTAACATGTCATTAGTGGGCTTCTCCGCTATATCATCCCTCCACATTGGGCATCCCCCCCTCACCGACATGACGGCACATCTGCGAAGTTTACAACAGGTCTCGAGCAATGTGAACCAGGTGAAGAGACCATGCCGGAGGGGCACAGGTATGTACAACCCCCGGGGGGGACAGGGACATGCCCTGGCAGTGTCCTGGCAGTGCCCCTTCATAGTGCCCCTTGCCAGTGCCAAGGGGAAGTGTCAGGGGACCCCCTCATGGTAGCTCCATGGGGGTGAGGGTTCTTAGTGTGCATTTGGGGGATCCCTGTGTGCATGTGGGGGGTTCTCCATGTCCGTGGGAGAGGTCTTGGTTTTTTCCTACCAGGGATTGGGGCGCCCTTCTCTGGAAGACCAATGCTGCCGACACTTTTAGGCCCCACCCTGCAAGCGTGACGGTGTGGAGCACACCTCCAAGAGTTTTTTCTTGAAAGCACTGAACAATATAGCGAGAAAACCCGCTTATGCATCCAGCGAGCTGCTTTTCTTGCCTGATCCAGAACTTTGAAGGCAAAAAACAGAAATTTTGGCCTGAGATTTACAAAGCTGGATCTGCCACATTTGAACATTGACTGTAAGTTTCCAGTTGGCCGTTTTTAATCACCAATTTATTCTTTTGCCTTTTTTTGTAAGCGTAAGTTATGTGAGAAGTTGAATCATTGTCATGTGTTCCTATATGAGTTTGATGAAAAAAATAGAACATTGTAATATGGAACTGGTGTGGGATAGCATCTCATTCATCGAAACATGGAAGAAAGGAGCCATTCGGCCCTTTGAGCCTGCTCTGCCATTCATGATGATCATGGCTTATCGTTCAACTCTAACCTGTTCCCACCTTCCCCCCATATCCTTTGATCCACTTAGCCCCAATTGCTACATCTAACTCCTTCTTGAAAATTTCAGTCTAGTCATCACCATAAAACATATAAACCTGTACCTCTGCTCTGGGGGTGGGGTAAATCTTGGCTCATGCAAGTAGAATTTAGTATTCTTGCTAATGTAGCCCTCTATCTTCTTGAAGCATATGTGCAACTGATTTATTTCTCTATCAATGCTATCAATGCCTTTGACTTCTAGATTTGAAGAAGAAAAGTAAAATTTAAGGTACAGTGGGAAAATCTGAGAAAGGAAAATCACTCACGTACCAGCCTAAATCAACAGTTATCTTTTTTCTTGACATAAAAAAATCACATTCTGTGCAATGTATTTCTGCAAAAATATAGCAGTACAGAATAACATTGGCCTGTGCAGAATTATCACATTTTGCTGTAAGATAATATTAAATACATTGTTTTCTGACTTAACATTCAGGATTGGCAATTTGAAGTATAAGTTCTGTTAACAGTGTGTCTTGAATATTAATCTCTAATCATACCGTAACTTTTAACCCCGATTACTTGGGTTTTGAAGCTTATTCAGACTAATCTGTAAGTGAGTTTTATCTATGGAATGCAAAGCAATTCAAATCATCAAGGTTGTCCACAGGAACTTGTAGCTCCAGACTCCAAAAAGGAAGACATTGTGATTGTCAGAGGTTAATTATCTCGGTTCCAGGTCATCATTGCAGGAGTTTCTCAGGGTAATGTCATAGCCCAAACCATCTTCAGCTGTTTTATCAATGACCTTGCCTCCGTAATAACTGAGTGCACAATGTTCATTTACAACTAATCAATCTGTGCCCACATGCAGCAAGACATGGAAAACATTTGGGCTTGGGCTGATAAGTGGCAAGTAACATTTAAAGTACACCAGTGCTGGGCACTCACCAACTCCAGCAAGTGAGAGCCTCCCTTTGATGCTTAGTTGGTCAATTACTGTTGCTGAAACCCCTACTTTTCAAATCTGAGGGGTCACTGATGACCAGAAACCTATCTGGACTTGCCATATCAATATTGTGACACCACCTAACCCAAACACCACTCAGTTTTTGGTGGTTAAATTTATCTTTGCAGTGGAACTTTGCAGATTCAAGTTCTGTCTCATTGTCCAGTCCCTTGTGGGTTGATTGTTCCAGTGCCACCTAAGATCTGACTGGAATTTAGGACCTTCAGGTACTCATAGAATCCTGATAGTGCAGAAGGAGGCCTGCATCGAGCTTGCACCGGCAACAATCCCACCCGGGCCCTATCCGTGTATTTACCTTGCTAATCCTCCTGACACTAAGGGGCAATTTATCATGGTTAATCAACCTGACCATCACATCTTTGGACTGTGGGAGGAAACTGGAGCACCTGGAGGAAACCCACGCAGACAATGGGTGAATATACAATTCCACACACACAGTGATCTGATGCCGGAATTGAACCTGGATCCCTGGTGCTGTTACACAGCAGTGCTAACCATTATGCCACTGTGTTGCCCTCTGATTTATCAAATGCTCAGTTTACTTTATGACCATTAGAATGCACTGTGTTAAGATGGGAATATTTTTAATAACAAACAGAGACTCATGGCCAAAACTGAGATTACAAAAGATGCGCTTGTAGATTAATGCAGTCAGTTGAGCTCAAATTTCTGTCCTCCTTCTGTTCTTTTTCAAAGCCATGTTATTATTTCAACATCTTCCAAATGATATCATTTCACATGTTGGATGCCCTTTGTACTAATTCTCACCATTCCTATAAATAAATTCCTGGGTCTAAACATCTATTTCTATCTGATGTTTTGCCTTGGAACTAATCAGAAATCATTGATGTTTAATATTAGCAAGGCTAAATAAGCCTGACTGAGTCTCCAGTCTGGAGTGATAAAGTAAATCCAGATGTAAGCATGCGCAAGTTAGCTTCAAAGCATTGTTGCAGCTAAACTATGTATAGATACCTTCGTCAAAGGGAGGTCATGTCTGACAAATCTATTAGAATTCTTTGAGGAGGTAATGAAGAAGTGAGACAAAGGAGAGCCAGTGGACATGATTTATTTGGATTTCCAGAAAGCCTTTGACAAGGTGCCTTACAGGAGGCTGCTAAATAAGCTAAGAGCCAATGGTGTTGGAGGCAAGGTACTGGCGTGGATAGAAGATTGGCTGACAGACTGAAGGCAGAGAGTGGAGTTAAGTGGGTCCTTTTCAGGATGGCAACTGGTGACTAGTGGTGTTCCACAGGGACCAGTGTTTGGACCATAACTTTTCATTTTATACATTAATGATCTGGAAGATGGAATTGAGGGCATGGTTGCTAAATTTGTGGATGATACAAAGATATGTAGAGGGACAGATAGTGTTGAGGAAGTGGGGAGGCTGCAGAATGACTTGGACAGGCTAGGAGAGTGGGCAAAGAATTGGTATATGGAATAGAATGTGGGAAAGTGTGAGGTTATGTACTTTGGTAGGAAGAATAGAGGCGTTGACTATTTTCTAAATAGCAAAAGGCTTCAGAAATCTGAAGCACAAAGGGACTTGGGAGTCCTGGTTCAGGACTCAAGGTTAACATGCAGATTTGGTTGGCAGTTAGGAAGGCAAATTCAATGTTCGCATTCATTACTAGAGGGCTAGAATACAAGAGCAGGGATGTACTGCCGAGGCTGTATATTAAGAAGTCTCACAACACCAACTTAAAGTCCGAAAGGTTTATTTGGAATCACGAGCTTTCGGAGTGCTGCTCCTTCATCAGGTGACTCACCTCATTCTCCTGCCTTCTCCCTCTGAACCTTGATCCCATTATTGATCAAGAACCTATCTATCTCTATCTTAAAGACACTCAATGACCTGGCCTCCACAGCCTTCTGCGGCAAAGAGTTCCCACAGATTCACCACCCTCTGGCTGACTCATCTGATGAAGGAGCAGAACTTCAAAAGCTCGTGATTCCAAATCAACCTGTTGGACTTTAACCTGGTGTTGTGAGACTTCTTACTGTGCCCACCCCAGCCCAATGCCGGCATCCCCACATCGAGACTGTATAAGGCGCTGGAATATTGTGAGCAGTTTTGAGCCCCATACTAAGGAAGGATGTGCTGGCCTTGGAGGGGGTCCAGAGGAGGTTCATGAGAATGATCCCAGGAATTAAGGGTTTGTCATATGAGGAGCAGTTTAGGAGTCTGGCCCTATACTCGATGGAGTTTAAAAGGATGAGGGGGGAATCTAATTGAAATTTACAGAATACTGAGAGGCCTGGATAGAGTGGACATGGAGAGGATGTTTCCACTACTGGGAGAGACTAGAACTCGAGGGCACAACCTCAAAGTGAAGGGACACTCCTTTAAAACTGAGATGAGGACGAATTTCTTCAGCTAGAAGGTGGTGAATCAGGGGAACTCATTGCCACAGAGGGCTGTGGAGGCCAGGTCATTGAGTGTCTTTAAGACAGAGATAGGTTGTTGATCAATAATGGGGTCAAGGGTTACGGGGAGAAGGCAGGAGAATGAGGATGAGAATCATATCAACCATGATTGAATGGTGGAGCAGACTGGATGGGCCGAATGGCCTAATTCTGCTTCTATATCTTATGGTCATACGATTTGGCAGTCTTGCTGTCTTTCAGTCTTCAATTTTCAGTGACTGAACTTAATCTAAATGAATTATTTTTGCAAAGAATGGATTCCTTAACTAATTCTTGCTCCAATACAGAAGCATATATTTGATCATATGAAGTAGTAAACACATTAGAAAATAATTCACACGAAAATGTCCACCCCCACCGCAGAATTCACAGAAAACTGTTAATCAAAATGTCAAAAACAAAAATACCTAGGAAAAACCACACCAGCTTTTCTCCTAAAAAAAAATATAGTTTTTGATTTGCACTGCGCCCACTTTTAAAATTGCCATGACTTAGTGTATCAAGCAGCTTGTGAGAGGGATCTCTCTTCTCAAACTAGCTCTTAAAACAGTATTCAGGCAGTTGAAAGAACTGAACTACTGGGCAACAGTGACCAATTAGAGATGGCTTATAACCAGAATTTAGCCTGGGAAATTGCTCTGAGCTGTTCCTGCTCTGCCAGTATTACTTCTCGGCGAAAACCCCATTTATCTACTTGGAAAATATCTCTTTACATGGCAGACGATTGATACGTGCAAAAGTTAGATTCAATTTAAGCCAGAAGTCGAAATGGAGGGGGGAGGTTGTTTAGAAGAATGAAATTGAATGGACTGAGTTTGTTTTTCATATAAACCTGACCAATCTTCTGATCTTGTGTATCTGTATTAAATTGCTGTCAGAAAATACAGGATTGTGATGATATTATTACTAAAAGGAGCTCATGTGCAATATCATGATTGATAGTAAACAGTCGTGAAAAATAAATGACCTAATGCAGTGCAAATGTTAGAGCATTTCTCTTTGAAAAAAATACCAGAAGTTAATGCCAGTAGAATATTAGCAGTATTTAATCCTTGCACTGATATCAAATTATTAGAGCAATAATTTGATATGAGAGGCAGATGCTGTCTCCATATCGCCACCTTCAAAGACAATTGAATTGATTCCTTTGAATAAATTCCTGAAAGGCAATTTACTCAAGGGAACTGGCACGGTACCCAAACAGAATTTATGAACTGACTAAAACAATGTTTTGTCACAGTTTTACTCACTTATTCTGAATGAAGCTTGATATTTTTGCATGGTCCACTCTTTTCGAGTGTGAAATTACCTTGCATTGTGTGAATAAATGTCCGAGTCTCCAACCTGTTAAATAAATAGGATATAGTTGGCACAAAAACGTGCTTTGGCTGTTGCATCAAACCTTATTCATAGAATCCCTACAGTGCAGAAGGAGGCCTCGGTCCATCGAGTCTGCACCAACCACAATCCCACCCAGTCAGTATTCCCGTAACACCACATATTTACCTTGCTAATTCCCCTGACACTAAGGTCAATTTAGAATGGCCAATCAACCTAAACCTCACATCTTTGGACTGTGGGAGGAAACTGGAGCACCCGGAGGAAACCCACGCAGAGAATGTGCAAACATCACACAGACACTGACCTGAGGCCGGAATCGAACCCAGCTCTCTGGCACTGTGAGGCCAGTAAGAAGTCTCACAACACCAGGTTAAAGTCCAACAGGTTTATTTGGTAGCAAATACCGTAAGCTTTCGGAGCACTGCTCCTTCGTCAGATGGAGTGGAAATCTTTTCCACCCCATCTGACAAAGGAGCAGTGCTCCGAAAGCTTACGGTATTTGCTACCAAATAAACCTGTTGGACTTTAACCTGGTGTTGTGAGACTTCTTACTGTGTTCACCCCAGTCCAACGCCGGCATCTCCACATCAACACTGTGAGGCAGCAGGGCTAACCACTGTGCTACCGCGCCGCTATTATTCGGTGGCTCCTAAAATTTAAAAAAATTCAAATACCTGTGAACTTCATTATAATACAAAAACAGTGTTACTCATTGTCTTCAATGCACTGAGCTTTCAATAATGGTTGTAGTGTCAAATCTAAAAGAAGGGACCTTGAGCTAATTAGGGCATTCAACTATTTAGTGAAGCTTTAAGTGTAAATTACAGTGAGTAAATTCAATGTCAAACCAGTACAGGAAGAGTGAGTGCAGATTAAAAGAGCGAAAAAAAGGCTAAACTGAAAATTTAAAGAGCCTATTAGAATCATAGAAACCCTACAGTGCAGAAAGAGGCCATTTGGCCCATCGAGTCTGCACCGACCACAATCCCACCCAGGCCCTACCCCCATATCCCTACGTATTTACCCGCTAACCCCTCTAACCTACGCATCTCAGGACACTAAGAGGCAATTTTAGCATGGCCAATCAACCTAACCCGCACATCTTTGGACTGTGGGAGGAAACCGGAGCACCCGGAGGAAAACCCACGCAGACACGAGGAGAATGCGCAAACTCCACACAGACAGTTTTTGATTAAAAATTTGACATTTGCAAAATCTCCAACAACTAACACCTAATTTTTAAAAATTTGACTCGATTCTTGTGATAGTTAGTTTTCAGTGTTTTAAAGGCTGATTAGCAGTAAGCAACTGATGCGCATCAATTGGACACGAGGCACGAAGCTTCGGTAAAAGAAGGCTTTTATTAACTAACAATGGAACTAACAGAACTTTAACACACTATCCCAGACTGAAGAGGTCCCGCCCGAGCAGGGGGTCTTATACCTCTCCCAGGAGGCGGAGCCCGACTGGGATGTGCCACAACAGTAACAACCACAGGTGTATCAATCCCACCCTAGCCCAACAACAACATTAGAACAACCCAACAACAACATTAGAACAATCCCACAGTGGGAACCAACGATGGTTCACCACATTCACCCCTCCTTTGAGAACAAAGGCCGGCGGGGTACGAAAACAGACTAAAATGTCAACAGATTATAAGTCCAGACGGTCTGGAGGACCGCACCGTCGTTGTGACCTCCTCAATACCGGCGGTGACACCGGAGTAGGTGCTTGCGGTGGCGTTCTCCCCAAGACAGCGTCCAGCTGTTCTCCCACGGACTCACAGGCCGGTTGACCCTGATGAAACGGTAGTGCAGGGGACCCCGATACATTCTGCGATGGCGCCGATCTTCGGGGCTCAGGCAAGCTGTGCATTGGAGTAAAACTGTTAAGCCTTGGTCCCGGTGCTGTCCGCGCCACGTCCGGGGGAGAAATAAGGCATAAGGGATTCGTCACTGGGGGTATGGGAGCGACAGGAGTTGCTACGTCCCCTGCGGGCGCCAGGTCTCGGATCGAGACTGTGTCCTCTCGCCCGTCAGGATATGCCACATAGGCATACTGAGGGTTGGCGTGGAGGAGGTGGACCTGTCCGACCAAGGGGTCGGACTTGCGGGCCCTTACATGTCGCCGCAGGAGGACGGGTCCTGGGTACGTCAACCAGGCTGGTAAAGATATCCCCGAGGACGACTTCCGAGGGAATGAGAACATCCTCTCGTGGGGAGTAGCATTGGTTGCCGTACACAGGAGGGAGCGAATGGAGTGAAGCGCATCAGGGAGGACCTCCTGCCAACGGGAGACTGGAAGGCCTTTGGACTTCAGCGCCAATAGGACAGCCTTCCAGACTGTAGCATTCTCTCTTTCCACCTGTCCATTACCCCTAGGGTTGTAACTCGTGGTCCTACTAGAGGCAATCCCGTATGAGAGCAGGAATTGCCTCAAGTCATTACTCATGAACGACGAGCCCCTGTCGCTATGGATATAGCTGGGGTACCCGAACAGGGTAAAAAGATCACGGAATGCCTTGATCACCGTGGCAGCCGACGTGTCCGCGCAGGGGACAACAAACGGGAACCGGGAGTACTCATCTATTATGTTCAGAAAGTACACGTTCCGATCTGTTGAGGGAAGGGGGCCCTTAAAATCCACACTCAGCCTCTCGAAGGGGCGAGTGGCCTTGACCAAATGTGCCCGGTCAGGTCGGTAAAAGTGCGGTTTGCATTCCGCGCAAATCCGACAGCTCCTTGTCACCGACCTGACGTCCTCCACCGAGTAAGGCAGGTTGCGGGCCTTGATAAAGTGGTAGAGCCGAGTGACCCCAGGATGGCACAGGTCATTATGGAGGGCGTTCAAGCGATCCACCTGCGTAGTAGCGCATGTTCCGCGCGAGAGGGCATCCGAGGGCTCATTGAGTTTCCCTGGACGATACATGATATCGTAATTATAGGTGGAGAGTTCAATTCTCTACCGCAAGATCTTATCATTCTTGATCTTGCCCCTCTGCGTGTTGTTGAACATGAACGCCACGGACCGCTGGTCCGTGATCAGGGTGAACCGCTTTCCCGCCAGGTAATGGCGCCAGTGTCTGACGGCCTCCACAATGGCCTGGGCCTCCTTTTCCACCACTGAATGCCGAATTTCGGGGCCTTGGAGGGTGCGGGAAAAAAACGCGACGGGCCTGCCCGCCTGGTTTAGTGTGGCGGCCAGGGCGAAATCAGATGCATCGCTTTCCACCTGAAAGGGGATGGGTTCGTCTACCGCGTGCATCGTGGCTTTCGCGATGTCGTGTTTCAATTCCTTGAAGGCCAATTGGGCCTCTGGCGTGAGTGGAAAAGTCGTGGACTTAATAAGCGGACGGGCTTTGGCCGCGTAGTTGGGGACCCACTGCGCATAATAGGAGAAGAAGCCTAGGCACCTTCTCAGTGCTTTTGCGCTAGCGGGCAAGGGAAGTTCAACAAGGGGGCGCATACGGTCTGGATCAGGGCCAATGACCCCGTTTTCCACCACGTATCCCAGGATGGCTAACCGGCGCGTACGGAATACACACTTCTCCCTGTTGTAGGTCAAATTCAGGCGAGATGCAGTGCGTAAAAAGTTCTGGAGATTTGTGTCATGGTCCTGCTGATCACGGCCGCAGATGGTGACATTATCCAGGTACGGGAAGGTAGCCCGCAGCCTGTTCTGGTCCACCATTCGGTCCATAGCACGCTGGAAGACCGAGACCCCATTGGTGACACCAAATGGAACCCTAAGGAACTGATACAGACGACCATCCGCCTCAAAGGCCATGTAGTGTCGGTCCTCTGGGCGAATGGGGTGTTGGTGGTAGGCGGATTTAAGGTCTATGGTGGAGAACACCCGGTACTGCGCAATCTGATTGACCATATCAGATATGCGCGGGAGGGGATACGCATCCAGCTGCGTATATCGATTAATGGTCTGACTGTAATCAATGACCATCCGGGGTTTGTTCCCGCTCTTGACCACCACAACCTGTGCTCTCCACGGACTAACACTGGGCTGTATGATCCCTTCTTTGAGGAGTCGCTGAACTTCAGATCTGATGAAGATCCGATCTTCAGCGCTGTAACGCCTACTTTTAGTAGTGATGGGCTTGCAGCCTGGTACCAGATTCTGAAATAAAGAGGGTGTGGTGATCTTTAATGTAGAAAGATTGCAGGCGGGGCGCTTTGGACAATTTGGAGACTGCAGCTGTTCCCCCACTGTCAGCGAAGGGAGTGGCCCACCGTACTGTAGGATCACACTCTTCATGTGGACCATAAAGTTTAGTCCGAGGAGAATTGGTGCACAAAGATGCGGCAACACAAGGAGCCTGAATCGCTCGTAAATTGTGCCTTGCACTTTCAAAGTTACCACACAACGTCCTAGCACAGGGACAGACCGGGACCTTGATGCCATAGAGATTGTCTGTTTGGCAGGTTGAATCTGGAGTCCACACCTCTTCACAGTGTCAGGGTGAATAAAGCTCTCAGTGCTCCCGCTGTCAAACAGACAATAAATTGCACGACCATTTACCTGTATATCCATCATCGAACAATCAAGCCTGTGGTGCTTAGCCTGGTTCAGGGTGATCGACGCCACCGTTGGTCCGTGAACGTCACTGCAGGCAGCTGAGGTCGATGCTGAGGACCCCTGCTGGTCGCTCATGGTCATCGTCGACCAAAATGGCTGCCCCCATGAATCGCACATGGGTGAGGGCGCCAAACGTAGCGACTCCTGGTGGTCTTCCTCCTCCGACTCCGTCGACCGCAATGGCGTCGTCCTGGACTCGCACGTGGACAAACCCCGTGAGTACTTCGACGACGATGGTGACGATCCCCGTTCCGAAGGGTCACAGGCCGCACTGCCGTTCTTGGGCTTCGATCTGCACACCTTCGCATAATGCCCCTTTTTACCGCATAAGTTACAGACTACAGCTTTAGCGGGACACTTTTGTCATGGATGCTTGGCTCCTCCGCAGAAGTAGCACCGCGGGCCGCATGGGGCTGCAGCCATCGTCTGGTCCACATGGGAGCACGCCATAACACTGCACTTCGAGCCCGTGGGGCGAGGAGGGATTTGCGACTGCTCCTGCCACGTTGTCTCCACGTGGTCCTCCGGATACAGGACCAAGCTCTTCGAAGCCGCCTCAAGCATTTCAGCTAATTCCATAGCTTGGGTCAGGTTGAGATTTCCCTTTTCTAGCAGCTTGAGACGGATGTATGAAGACCCGACCCCGGCCACAAACGCATCTCGGGCGAGGTCATACATGTACTGCTCAGCCGACACAGCTTTGCAGTCACAGCCCCTGGCTAGCTGCAAGAGCTCATTGGCGTAATCCTCCATGCTTTCGCCCGACTGCCGACGTCGTGTAGCGAGGAGGTAACGAGCGTGGATCTCGTTAGGAGGTTTCGTATAGCGCTTTTTTAAAAGCTCGAGGGCCCTCGGGTAAGTGGTGGCTGCACGGATCGCGAGGTAGACTGTGTCGCTTACCCTCGCATGGAGGACCCGGAGTCTGTCATCATCTGTGGTGACCGCTGCGGAGGCTGCCAGGTAATCTTCAAAACACTTCAGCCAGTGGTCGAAGGTGTTAGAAGCGCCCACCGCACGTGGATCTAGCGTCAGACGTTCTGGCTTTAGGATTTGCTCCATACTCTCCTTTCTTTTTTTTCTTCCGTCGAGAGTGTAATGTTAGTTAATAAAATTGATGCGCATCAATTTGACACGAGGCACGCAGCTTCGGTAAAAGAAGGCTTTTATTAACTAACAATGGAACTATCAGAACTTTAACACACTATCCCAGACTGAAGAGGTCCCGCCCGAGCAGGGGGTCTTATACCTCTCCCAGGAGGCGGAGCCCGACTGGGATGTGCCACAACAGTAACAACCACAGGTGTATCAATCCCACCCTAGCCCAACAACAACATTAGAACAATCCCACAGTGGGAACCAACGATGGTTCACCACAGCAACAATGATCACATTGCTAAAATTGTACTTGTATCTGTAGTGACAAGACATAGCTAATTCAAGCATGTGCAGTTCATATCTCCGACACAAATGCAGCAACTTCATGGTTTTCAATGCATTTCAATGTTGATAGTGAAAGGTTATTTGCATAGAGCTAACTGCAGAGTTGCATAATTTGGACAGCAATTTTTAGTTATCTGTAATTACATGTCTGTCCCTGACCTGGAGTTGCTGTACCATATACATTTAAATAAGTGTGCATTACCACCCTCAACAATTATTTTGACAACAAATAATGGTCCATTACAATTTAACTTAACACTCCAGTGTCAGCATTCCCTGAGAATAATTGTACCTAACAGTTTATCACCAATAAAACTCTTTTAATAGAGTCATTGTTTTAGATTGGAATCTGGGTCATCTACATCTGTGAACCAGCTCGTAACTTCAACACAACTAAATCTTATGGCAACGAGAGTCACTGGTCTAATTTTCCATTGTTGTGTGACTTCATGGAGGGGTTTAGTGGATGAAAGTTCTGAATCTAATAATGTAAATGGTAGGAGTTAACTCCTGGGGATTGATTTCCCAAAATCCAACCTAAATAAGCATCAGTATAAATGTGATCCAAGTTACTTTGACTCATGCCAATGATTATGTGCAGCCACTTTAAGTACACACGGTTAAATGGGCTTTAATTGGGACTAAGTGATTATATGCAGCATTACTAACTGCTCACTCGCTATTACATGCTGACATTTATCAGAGTGATTGTGTGTATCCAGATCAGTATGGCTGATGAAAGGAGTTAATTGCCATTTCATATCAAATAGGCAATAACAACAATAATCTGGTTGGTTTTTATTCTAATTAATCATATTATGAAGCAGAGGCTTATGGATTAACGGTGTAAAATGTAATTGTTTAGATTCTGAATGAGGCAAATAACTTCAGCATGTTTATTAATGACAGCGGGGGCCCAGAATTTTCTTCCTTGGGTGGGTGTACAGAGTCGGGGAATTCCTGAGCTCGCCGCATCTGCCACGGGATAAACAGCCCCAAAGGGCCAGATTTTCAACTCTAAGGGTGTGGCTCCATGCTGGAATCAGCCCTGTTGCCCCTGGAAAGAGTTTGGAAACAGCCAAAGGAGCTACAGAGTGCCAGGATGGGTTGGTTAGGAGGCCCAGCTTGGTTCTCTGGGACTTTGTCCCAGTTGCGCTAAAGGTAATTAGGCCCTCTACCCTCACTCTTCACACACACTCATACTCCCAACCCACTCTATATGCCCCATCCATGCCAATGCATGCCCCACCCACCCCCAATGGACCCTCATGTACCCGATCCCCATGCAGAGTGGCAGCAGGTCCCGCCCCCTTGGCACTGCCCGATGCTTGCTGGGCAGTGCCAAGGTGCCCCTGGCCATGGGCACTTTGCCCCTTGGGCAGTGCCAGGGGCACAGGCTGACACTGCCAGGGTGTCCATGCTCAGGGGGCACCACTCCCCACCACCTGACTCCCCGGGGTGGCCCCGATTGCTCGCTCTTCACTCTGGCGGGGTCTCCTGCTCGTTCCCGAATGTGGGGAGCTACTCTAAACCCTGCCGGAGTGAAATACGCCTGGTGGGGTGGGAGATGCTTTCAGGCCAGGCAAGTTCCGTGCCAGGCCCGATAATGACATTTAAAATAGATTAAAAATACATTTTAAACAGTTTAAAATCACTTATCTGTCTTCCGGCCAGTTTCCAGCATGGTCCCGACTGCGTCTGTACTCTGGCTCTGGGAGACGCGCACGCATCGGGACTGCATGCGCGAATCTCGTGAAATGGCCTATATGCGCATCAGCTGAGCCGCCAGAAAATTTGTGGGTCACGATGGGAGAATCGCTCCCTATATCTCCTACCCTATCAGACAGTGCATTCAAAATTCTAACCACTAGTTACATTGGAGCAAGTTTTCCCTCATGTCAACTCTGGCTATTTTGCCAATCACTTAGATCTATGTCCTCTCATTATCAACCCTCCAACCATGAGAAACGACTTCTCTTTATTTACTCTATCTAAACTCTTCATGATTTTAAACACTTTCATTTAACTTCCTCTTAACTTTCTCTCCCTTCAGGAGAACAACTCCAGTTTCAGCAGTCTATCCCTGTACCTGTAATCCCTCATCCCTGGAACCATTCTAGTAAGTCTCTTCTGTAGCCTCTCCAAAGCCTTCTCATTCATCCTGAGGTGTGGTGCCTAGAATTGGACACAATACTATTGCTGGGGCTGAACTGATGTTCTATGTAGCTTGAGCATAATTTCCAGACTTTTATCCTCTACACATCTGTTTATGCAGCTCAGGATCCCAGATGCTTTAGTGACTGCTTCATTAATCTGTCCTGATATTTTCAAAGATTTGTGCACACACACCCAATGGGTCTTTGTTCTTCCACCAATTTTAAAATTTACCATTTATTATCCACCACAAAGCATCAAGTCAAACTTCTCTGCAACAAATCTCATCTGTCTTGGGTTCACCATGTTCAACAATGGCCCCTGAATTCCAGAGGTGAGGTGAGAGTGACAGCCCTTGACATCAAGGCCACATTCAACCAAGTGTGGCACCAAGGAACCCTAGCAAAACTGGAATCAATGGGTATCGGGGCAAACATTCCGTTGGTTAGAGACATACCTGGTACATAGGAAGATGGTTGTGGTTGTGGAGGGTCAGTCATCCCAGCTCCAGGACATCCCTGCAGGAGTTTCTCAGGGTAGTGTCCTCGGCCCAGCCATCTTTAGCTGCTTCATCAATGACCTTCCCTCCATCATAAGGTCAGAAGTGGGGATGTTCACCGATGATTGCACAATGTTCAGCACCATTCACGACTCCTCAGATACTGCAGCAGTCCATGTTCAATGCAACAAGATCTGGACAATATCCAGGCTTGGGCTGACAAGTGGCAGGTAACATTCGCGATACACAAATGCCAGTCAATGACCATCACCAATAAGAGACAGTCTAACCACCGCCCTCTTGACATTCAATGGTGTTACCATCACTGAATCCCCCACTGTCAACATCCTTGGGGTTACCATTGACCAGAAACTCAACTGAACTCACCATATAAACGCAATGGCTACAAGAACAGGTCAGAGGCGAGGAATACTGCGGTGGGTAACTCACCTCCTGACTCCCCAAAGCCTATCCACCATCTACAAGGCACAAGTCAGGAGTGTAATGGAATACGCTCCACTTGCCTGGATAGATGCAGCTCCAACAACACTCAACAAGTTTGACGCCATCCAGGACAAAGCAGCCCGCTTGATTGGCACCACATCTACAAACATTCATCCCCTCCACCACCAACGCTCAGTAGTAGCAATGTGTACTATCTACAAGATGCACTGCAGCAATTCACCAAAGATCCTTAGACAGCACCTTCCAAACTCTCGACCACTTCCATCTAGAAGGACAAGGACAGCGGATACATGGGAACCACCACCTGCAAGTTCCCCTCCAAGCCACTCACCATCCTGACTTGGAAATATATTGCCGTTGCTTCGCAGTCACTGGGCCAAAATCCTGGAATTCCCTCCCTAACAGTATTGTGGGTCAACCCACAACACATGGACTGCAGCGATTCAAGAAGGCAGCTCACCACCACCTTCTCAAGGGCAATGCTGACCAGCTAGTGACACTCATGTCCCACAAATGAATAAAAAAAAGTCTATTACTATCTTCCTCACTGGTTACTACACTTCCAAATTTCTGCCATCTACAAATTTTGGAATTCTGCCTTCTACTCTCAAGTTGTCATTAATCATAGAATTCCTACAGTGCAGAAGGAGGCCATTGGGCCTATCTAGTCTGCATCGACTCTTACCCAGCCATACCCCCGCAACCCCATGCATTTCCCCCACCAATCCCCCTAACCTATATATCTTGGGACACTAAGTGGTAACTTAGCATGATCAATCTAAGTAACCCGCATACCTTTGGACTGTGGAAGGAAACCGGAGCACCCGGAAGAAACCCGTGCAGACATTGGGAGAATGTGGCCACTCCACACAGTCACCCAAGGATGGCATTGAACCCAGGTCCCTGATGCTGTGAGGCAACAGTGCTAACCACTGGTGCCATTCTTGAAAAAGAAGAAAAGAGCAAATATCATGACCCTTGGGGAATTCCCCTCCTGTCAAAAAAAGCTATCCACCACAACTCTCTGCTCCCTATCTCTCAGCTAATTTTATATCCATGGACTGTATTTTACCACAGGTTGTGGGACTCGGATGTTGGGCATAAAATGGGCCTGAGTCTTCACTTGCCAGCAGCGGGACTGGCATGGTGATTTACCACAGACGGCCTGAATTATTGGCTGCTGGAAGGACCACTGTCCAATTAAGGGTGCTGGGCGGCCTCCTGAGGGCCAGCAGTGCTGAAGCCTCAGCAGTGACATTGGGAGAAGTGGACACTGCTGAGGCAGATTGGGGGAAATTAAAATTTAGTGGGCTTAGGCCCTGTAGGGGAAAACTCTCCACGGGGATTTTTTGGAGCTGCCTTTTGTGCCCAGTGCCCCCATCTTTGGTTATTGACCTTCGGAGGCATTAGAGAGAGTGCAGAGAAGGTTTACCAGGATGTTGCCTGGTATGGAGGGTCTTAGCTATGAGGAGAGATTGGGTAAACTGGGGTTGTTCTCCCTGGAAAGACGGAGAGTGAGGGGAGATCTAATAGAGGTGTACAAGATTATGAAGGGGATAGATAGGGTGAACGGTGGGAAGCTTTTTCCCAGATCAGAAGTGACGTTCACGAGGGGTCACGGGCTCAAGGTGAGAGGGGCGAAGTATAACTCAGATATTAGAGGGATGTTTTTTACACAGAGGGTGGTGGGGGCCTGGAATGCGCTGCCAAGTAGGGTGGTGGAGGCAGGCACGCTGACATCGTTTAAGACTTACCTGGATAGTCACATGAGCAGCCTGGGAATGGAGGGATACAAACGAATGGTCTAGTTGGACCAAGGAGCGGCACAGGCTTGGAGGGCCGAAGGGCCTGTTTCCTGTGCTGTACTGTTCTTTGTTCTTTGTTCTGGCTCTGAAGGCCCTGCTCTGAAGTTGGCAGCTTTCCTACCCACAGGGGAGCTGTTCCACTATCTCAAAATGCTGATGACTCTGTAAAATGGCCTGTGAGTAGGTTATTTGTGCATATCAGCTGCCCATCTTGGAGTGAGTAGCCAATCTCCATTGCTAACCCCTTCCTGCCCACTGCTGGGAAATTTAACCAGTGGCACCTCAAGGATAGGCAACAATCCTGACGCATTTTCCTGCTATTTTATCAGCTGTCTGCCTCCATCCCTGCCATCCAGAAGCTGGTATAAATCTTTCACCTTTTACTGGGCGACACAGTGACTAGCACTGTTGCCTCACAGCGCCAGGGACCTGGGTTCAATTCCCTGCTTGGATCACTGTCTGTGTGGAGTTTGCACATTCTCCCTGTGTCTGCGTGGGTTTCCTCCGGGTGCTCTGATTTCCCCCCACAGTCCAAAAGATCTGCTGGTTAGGTGCATTGATCGGAACAGGCGCCGGAGTGTGGCGACTAGAGGAATTTCACAGGAACTTCATTGCAGTGTTAATGTAAGCCTTGCTTGTGACTAATAAATAAACTTTAAAATTGAGCTCCAATCTGACTTTGCCCTTTTTATCCCATGGGTTTTATTTTATCTAACAAAACCATATGTTTGATTTGATTTATTATTGTCACATATATCGGTATACAGTGTAAAGTATGGTTTCTGGTGCACTATACAGCCAAAACATACCGTGCTTCATCAAAAACCTTTTTGAAGTTCACATACACAACATCAACTGCACTGCCTCATCCACCCTGTCTGACATTTCATTAAAGAAGTCAATCAAGTTAGTCAAACATGGTTTTAGCTAGTCAATATGTGAGTCGTATAAAGAAATCTGCTTGCATTCATACTGCTCGCCAAAGGAAATAAAGCAGCATGTGTTTGTACAATGCCATTTACAGTACTCGCCTTCCATTATTTGAGATAATGGGAAAATAACTCACTGAGATTGTAGTTCAATTAAGTGTGTTAATGTACAACATACCAAAGTAAATCTACTGTGAGAAAGTACTTTATTTGAAACTCTGTTCTTGCAAAGTGCTTAACGTTATCTCATTATTAAGAAGCATACACAGGTAATGTTTAGCAAGTTTAGGGCATTATATACATGTTTGTCAAGTAAATTACAAAAGACCTTAAAAGAAAAGTTGTAAAGCTGGCACTTTGTGTTTTCTCTGAACACATTTAATGTGAGCTTTATAGCAGAAAAGCAATTCCCATAAAGAGACCATGGCCTAAATTTTCTAGTCTCGCCCACTGCAGGAATCATCGTGGGTGGGAAGGATAATAATCTGGTGGACCAGTGTTGACTTGGGTGGGAATTTCAAGTCCCAGGGCAGGCAGAACCGGAAAATCCCACTATGTGTCTCTTGTGATATTAAACGTGCCGTGATTGGGGTGATGTGCCACGGGTCTCACAACTAGATTTTAATTGTGATGAAATGCACCAGGAGGACATTGAAATTGTTGAGTTAGAAAGTGACAAAGGGATGGATGATGGATGCAAACAGCATGGTTCAGTTTGAGGGAGAAGTTAGAGAGAAAAGATGTGAAGTGATAGGCAGAATAGGGCCACTGCAGTCGGGACGTTAGTCCTTCCTTAACTTTAGCTGGAGAATATTGAAGCTTACCCAAGACTTGATGCCAAGCTTGCAGTCTGACAGCATAAAGGCGATGAGAGAGATGGCAGAGAGAAAGAACTATGTATCACCAGCCTACACATAGAAATGGTCCCATTTCTGCAGAAGGTGTTGGAGGACAGTACATGGTTGAGGAGGAGGAGTTGTCCTTGAGCTGTGAAGTGAAATTTTATTTTTAACATAGAAACTTCCTGGTCTGGTTTTCAATCACAGTAATGACAGATTTTGGGGCAATGTACCCTCTAATTTTTCTAGAGTGCGTTGAAAATTTACACACAGTCCCTTTGAATTTTAGTGCGCATCTGTGCACATGCGGTACCATCAAGAGCCAACTTGTGCATGGCCTGTGAGGGAAGTCTCAGCTTGCTGTGCATGCGTAGCATCTCGAGGGTGCCATAATGCTCACTTGCCCAGGTTTCTCTGGGTGCATGGAGGCCCATGCTATCCTCATGCCAAACACCAGCAGCAGTGCATGTTAGAGGGCACGTGGAGGCATGAAATTGGTGTAATCGCTAGGAACCTGTTGAATCTCAGGTGCAAAGTCTGAGTGTCCACAGTCAGAATGTTTAAGAAGAGAAGGAAAAGAAGAAACATATATGGAGAGGCTGAAAGCATATTTAAACAGATATATTTTAGGAGATATCTGAAGTGCAGGAGGGAGGTAGCACCGCAGTGTGGGACCAGCCCGTCCTCACTATTTACCATTCCAGCAATTTTTGTATCATCTGCAAACTTACTGATCAGCCCTCACACTTTGAAGTCTAAATCATTTATATAAACCAAAACAGCAAGGGCCCTGACTCTGATCCCTGCAGGAGCATTTAACGCAGTCTTCCATTTAGAAAAACTGCCCTTGACCTTCACACTCTACTTCCTGCCACTCGACCAATTCTGAATCCAATTTGCCAAATGTCCTTGGATCCCACGGGCTCTTAACTTTGCTATCAATTTCCCATGTGGGACCTTATCAAAAGCCTTGCTGGAGTCCGAGTAGACTGTGTCAAATGCATTGCCCTCATCCAAACACCTGGTCACCTCTTCGAAAAATTCAATCAAATTGATCGGACATGGCCTCCCTTTAACAAAACCATGCTGATTGTTCCCTGTCTCTCCAAATGCAGATTTACCCTGTTTCTCAAAATTACTTCCAATAGTTTCCCAACCTTTTGAGGTTAGACTGATCATGAGGTTGATCGCGCAGGATATCCGGTGCCAGTAAGATTGTGAGGCGAAAAATCAGGCGTGAACCTAATTTCTCAGTCTCACGGGATTTTATCGGCTCGCCCCGTCCATCGGAGTGAGATTGCACCCACCCCCGCTTGTATTAAAATTAATAGCATCCAATCTTGCCAAACTCCCTTGTGCCTTAATTGGCCTATAACTCCTATGCCTTCCTTACTCACTTTCTGTCTCTTCCAATTTTGGCTGTGCATCTTCCTCTGCTGAACCTTTTTCAGGATCCCACCCCCCTGTCATGTTAGTTTAAACCCTTCCCAACAGTGCTCACAAACCTCCCTGCAAGGACGCCGATCCTATTTCAGTTCACAAGCAACCTGTCTGCCTCATACAGATCCCACCCACCATCCCCCAAAATTGTCCAAATGTCCCAGAAATCTAAAGCCCTCCCTCCTGCGCCATCCACCCAGCCACACATTCATCTGGACTAACCTATCTCTAAACTCATTTGCACACGACACCAGAAGTACTCCAAAGATTATTACCTTCTGGGTCTTTTTTTAAATTCAGTGCCTCGCTCCCTAAATTCTACTTGCAGGATGTCATCCCTTTATCCGTCTACAGAATCATAGAATTCCTACAGTACAGAAGGAGGCCATTCAGTCCATCGAGTCTGCACCGACAACAATCCCACCCTGTAACCCCACGTATTTACCATTCTATTCCCCTGACACTAAGGGACAATTTAGCCTGGCCAATCAATCTAATCTGCACATCTTTGGATTGTGGGAGGAAGCCAGAGCACCCAGAGGAAACCCACACAGACTAGCGAGGTACATACATGGGGTAACAGCGATAGGACCCGGGTGGGATTGTTGCCAGTGCATCTCGATGGGCTGACTGGCCTCCTTCTGCACTGTAGGGATTCTATGATTTGAAATACCATACCATAGTAAGGTATGACTGGAACAAGACGATTCAGGTTTCTATTTGTCACAGTTGTTAGTTAGTGGTGGCACAAAGTTCATTTTGAGGTCAGATGTAAACAGTCCATGATATAGTTTAAAATGAATGTATAAAAATCTAATTTAGTGCTTTGTATTCAACATATTATATAGTTGTATATAATGGGCCTTAATCATTTCACTGGCGTACACTATTGAACCAATACTTGTGTTAGTACTCTAATACTCATCTTCAGCTTAATAACTCGAATGAGGATGAATAGGAGTGTTCCTCCTGGTGCCAATCACCATGTGGGGACCAGAAAATCTCTCCTTGAAGAGTTCATCTGATCTCTGTTTGAAATTTCTCATTTCTGGAGCCTTCAATGTTGGCGTTCAGCATTCCAGCACGTTTTGAGTGTCCACTTCATTAAACATACATCCTACACACCAATAACAAATGCTACATTAAAGTTCAAATTAACTCTTAGAGGGATAAAGGCATCTTTTGATTGGCCATGTTATATTGCCCCTTGGTGTCAGGGGGATTAGTAGGGTAAAATAGAGACCAGGAATCGAAATGAGGGGACTGAGAGCGAGGAGGTTAGCTCGCAAATAGATAAGGAATGTAGACAGGGTAAGAGGGAGGTTAGACGAGTGATGGAGAAGGGAAGTGCTCAGGCTGAAGGTCTGAGATGTGTCTATTTTAATGCCAGGAGTGTAGTGAATAAAGTGGATGAGCTTAGAGCGTGGATTGCTGCTTCGAATTGTGATGTGGTGGCCATTACGGAGACTTGGATGTCTCAGGGACAGGACTGGGTGCTTCAGGTGCCGGGTTTTAGATGTTTCAGGAAGATCAGGGAGGGAGGCAAGAGAGGGGGGGGGAGTGGCACTGTTGATCAGGGATAGTGTCACGGCTGTAGAGAAGGTGGACGCCGTGGAGGGATTGACTACGGAGTCTCTGTGGGTGGAGGTTAGGAACAGGAAGGGGTCGGTAACTTTGCTGGGTGTTTTCTATAGGCCGCCCAATAGTAACAGAGATGTTGAGGAGCAGATGGGGAAACAGATCCTGGAGAGATGTAGGAATAACAGAGTTGTCGTGATGGGAGATTTTAATTTCCCAAACATAGATTGGAATATCCCTAGGGCTAGGGGTTTGGATGGAGAGGAGTTTGTTAGGTGTGTCCAGGAGAGTTTCCTGACACAGTATGTGGATAAGCCTACTAGAGGAGAGGCTGTACTTGATCTGGTGCTGGCTAATGAACCTGGACAGGTGGAGGATCTCTCGGTGGGTGAGCATCTTGGGGATAGCGATCATAATTCTATCTCCTTCACGATAGCATTGGAAAGAGATAGGATCAGGCAGGCTAGGAAAGTGTTTCTCTGGAGTAAAGGGAAATACAGTGTCATCAGGGAGGAAATTAGACGGGTAAATTGGAAGGAGGCATTCTTGGGGAAAAGTACCGAAGGAAAGTGGAGGATTTTCAAGGAATGTTTGTCTGGAGCTCTGCATGACAACGTTCCGATGAGACAGGGGGGTGTTGGTAGGGTACGGGAACCGTGGTGCACGAAGGTTGTGATGAACCTGGTGAATAAGAAAAGAGAGGCGTACAGAAGGTTCAGAGAGCTAGGAGGTGTTAAGGATTTAGAGGAGTATACGGGATGTAGGAAGGAGCTTAAGAAGGAAATTAGGAGAGCGAGAAGGGGTCATGAGAAGACCTTGGCGGGTAAGATTAAGGAGAATCCCAAGGCTTTCTACAAATATGTCAAGAGTAAAAGGATGAGATGTGAAGGCATAGGACCCTTAAAAGGTGAAGGGGGAAAAGTTTGTGCGGAACCGTTAGAAATGGCGGAGCTGCTTAATGAATACTTTACCTCGGTATTCACGGTGGAAAGGGATCTGGGTGGTTGTACTGCTGGTTTGCGGTGGACAGAAAGGATCGAGCATGTGGACATAAAGAAAGAGGATGTGTTGGAACTATTGAATGGCATCAAGGTTGGTAAGTCGCCGGGACCGGATGGGATGTACCCCAGGTTACTGTGGGAGGCGAGGGAGGAGAATGCGGAGCCTTTGGCGATGATCTTTGCATCGTCGATGGAGACGGGAGAGGTTCCGGAGGATTGGAGGATTGCAGATGTGGTCCCTATATTCAAGGAAGGGAACAGGGACAGCCCGGGAAATTACCGACCGGTGAGTCTAACCTCAGTGGTTGGTAAGTTGATGGAGAGGATCCTGAGAGACAGGATTTATGATCATCTAGAGAAGTTTAGTATGATCAAAAGTAGTCAGCACGGCTTTGTCAAGGGCAGGTCGTGCCTTACGAGCCTGGTTGAGTTCTTTGAAAATGTGACCAAACACATTGACGAAGGAAGAGCGGTGGATGTGGTCTATATGGACTTCAGCAAGGTGTTCGATAAGGTCCCCCATGCAAGACTTCTTGAGAAAGTGAGAGGGCATGGGATCCAAGGGGCTGTTGCCTTGTGGATCCAGAACTGGCTTGCCTGCAGAAGGCAGAGAGTGGCTGTGGAGGGGTCTTTCTCTGCATGGAGGTCAGTGACCAGTGGAGTGCCCCAGGGATCTGTTCTGGGACCCTTGCTGTTTGTCATTTTCATAAATGACCTGGATGAGGAAGTGGAGGGATGGGTTGGTAAGTTTGCTGACGACACCAAGGTAGGTGGTGTTGTGGATAGTTTGGAGGGATGTCAGAAGTTGCAGCGAGACATAGATAGAATGCAAGACTGGGCGGAGAAGTGGCAGATGGACTTCAACCCGGATAAGTGTGTAGTGATCCATTTTGGCAGATCCAATGGGATGAAGCAGCAGTATAATATGAAGGGTACCATTCTTAGCAGTGTAGAGGATCAGAAGGACCTTGGGGTCCGGGTCCATAGGACTCTTAAATCGGCCTCGCAGGTGGAGGATGCGGTCAAGAAGGCGTACGGCGTACTAGCCTTCATTAATCGAGGGATTGAGTTTAGGAGTCGGGAGATAATGCTGCAGCTTTATAGGACCCTGGTTAGACCCCACTTGGAGTACTGCGCGCAGTTCTGGTCACCTCATTACAGGAAAGATGTTGAAGCCATTGAAAGGGTGCAGAGGAGATTTACAAGGATGTTGCCTGGATTGGGGGGCATGCCTTATGAGGATAGGTTGAGGGAGCTTGGTCTCTTCTCCCTGGAGAGACGAAGGATGAGAGGTGACCTGATAGAGGTTTACAAGATGTTGAGAGGTCTGGATAGGGTAGACTCTCAGAGGCTATTTCCAAGGGCTGAAATGGTTGCTACGAGAGGACACAGGTTTAAGGTGCTGGGGGGTAGGTACAGAGGAGATGTCAGGGGTAAGTTTTTCACTCAGAGGGTGGTGGGTGAGTGGAATCGGCTGACGTCGGTGGTGGTGGAGGCAAACTCGTTGGGGTCTTTTAAGAGACTTCTGGATGAGTACATGGGATTTAATGGGATTGAGGGCTATAGATAGGCCTGGAGGTAGGGATGTGATCAGCGCAACTTGTGGGCCGAAGGGCCTGTTTGTGCTGTGGCTTTCTATGTTCTATGTTCAGGTGGGATTGTGGTCGGTGCAGACTTGATTGGGCCAAATGGCCTCCTTTTGCACTGTAGGGATTCTATGAAATCAATATTTATTAATAGATTTACTGTTAGTGTCAAATCACAGCATTTCATGATTGAAGTGGTCTTCTAGAAGACTGAGCCAAATAATCCAGTTGTTCAAATCTTAACATGATGTTAAAAGATGCTGCTCTTTCATCCATTCTGTGCGTTGCTTCATGTGTCGCTCCATGAGATTGGCCAATCTCTCATGGCCAGCGTTCATGCAGTTAAGCCGCTGGGACAACGTGGAGCTCATCACCATGAGGCTTCCTCCCTTTACAGTCCTAGAGCTCCCACTGCCTCAGGAACTCTGCCAGATGTCCACACATCTGCTGGTTGGACAAATACTGTGCCCCAATGCCCCAAAAGGTGACTCCTGAGCGTCTATTCCATCAATCCATGACGGAATCCCATCCTTGAACTCCTTCTCATGCCAATGTCCCATTGGCCTCAGTGAAGTGACAGCATGACCTTCACCATTACCACCTAGTGTCAGGATAGTTGTAACACTTCCTCCATCATTTGCCACTAGTGATTCACCATCACTAACAGAGAGCTGTTCAGACATTCTGGCGATATCCATGGCCATTTGTTCCACAGTATATAGGGGCTCTAGGTAAGGGGCCCACCAGCAGCCTGGGCCATCATCATTGTGTTCTTTATCAAGAGGAATTTCTGCTACCCTCATATATAGTGCAAGCAGAAATGTTGCACTTCACTGTCTGTGCGACACAGTGCCGATTCACATGGGTTTTGTGTACAGCTATATTGGTTGCTTACACATACAAGCCTCAATACTGAAGCAGAGGTATGTGTCGTATCTCACACCTTCGCTGCAGCATGCAGATGTGACCCATCCTTTGGAACTGTGTGTTTATGGGCCAAGGTACGCACATTGCTAGAACACAGCAGGTCACTGAACATTTTGTGGCACTGAAGTACAATCTTCCTCCTCCTGTTTGTCACCGGAGTGGTTCTTCGGCTACCCACAGTACAGTCACTTCTCCCAGAACTAAATTCATTACTAATACAAAGAAATAATAAAACAAACAAAAACAGAAAATGCTGGAAAATGTCAGCAGGTCTGACAGCATCTGTGGAGAGAGGATAGAGCCAACATTTCGGGTCTAGCTGACCCTGCGTCAGAGAATAATAAAACAAAGCCCAGTTACCTTAATGCATATTTGCAACAATAAATTCAGCAGACATTCCCTACATGGTCCATTATTTGAGGGTAATACGATCACGAGGCCCAGCAGCAGCAGCAGTAATTGTCTTGATTATTGACCCGACTTTCACTCCCTGCTCCCTTTTTAACAAATACCTATCCAGCTTGACATTATCACACAGGAATTTCTGTGATCTTGTTGAAACTAGTTTTCAGGAGTAAACTGGCCTATAATTTGCGTGCAAGCAGGCCTGAGGAACACCTCTGGATCCTGGGGCCTTTGAAAAATGACATTTTTGTGGTAATAAATGCGGGAAAGACACTTGCAGAAGCAGTGGTTAATAGGAAAGGGTCTGATCAGTTTGTAGATTATGTTGTGGTATGCGGCATGTTTATTTACTTAGAGAACTTAAGAGCTTTTTGGTCTAATTTCATCCCTGTGACTGTCCAAAGTAGTTCCACCAGCTACATTAAATTTGGTTCAAGGCTACGAATAGGAATTGAATGAACTTGACAGTGGTGTTGCAGATAAAATAAATGTGGACCACATTTCACTCAGTAGAAGTAATTTTTGTTTGAACGTAGCTGTGTGAGAGATAATCCAAATCCTATTAATAAGTGTTTTCATGTTTTCAAAGGGCAAATATACTCATCTGGTTATTTGTCTTTGACTTGTGCCTCCCCGTCACTGAGATAGCTGTCAGCTTTTGGGAAATCATCCATTAGCTTTTGATTACTAAAGTGCCTACTGCTGTCAGGGTATTTAAGAAAACCACAAAAAAAATGTGGAAATATAAATCAAGCCATATATCATTTCCAGACGATAGATGTTTTTGGTGAAACATTTTCCATGCCACTTGTTGTGGATTCCTAGCATTTTCATTTTGCAATATTTGCGGTTTATTAATCAAATGCTGTCACACATTCTTCCACTGCTGTGATTGCCACTCTGATGACCTTCTCTGCTCAAGTATAAGGGTGCTCTGAATTAATCATTCATGCCTCAAACCTCAGGGTCAGAGTTTGAATTTTGGACAGTAGATGCAATGGTTTCAAGAATGAATACTGTATTATTGTCATTAAACCCTCATGAGTTTCAGTGAAGAGCTGTTTGATTACTGAAGTCTTTCTGTAACTAATAACAACCTGCAGATCTATTGTTGAAATGTGTTTTCCTTTATTCTTTCAAGGGATGTAGGCATTGCTGGCATTTGTTGCCCATCTAATTTGATTTGACTTATTATTGTCACATGCATTAGTATACAATGAAAAGTATTGTTTATTGCGTGCTACACAGACAAAGCATACCGTTCATAGAGAAGGAAAGGGGAGGGTGCAGAATGTAGTACATAAGAACATAAGAAATAGGAGAAGGAGTGGGCCATCTAGCCTCTCGAGCCTGCCCCGCCATTCAGTAAGATCATGGCTGATCTGAAGTGGATCAGTTCCACTTACCCGCCTGATCCCTATAACCCCTAATTCCCTTACCGATCAGGAATCCATCTATCCATGATTTAAACATATTCAACGAGGTAGCCTCCACCACTTCAGTGGGCAGAGAATTCCAGAGATTCACCACCCTCTGAGAGAAGAAGTTCCTCCTCAACTCTGTCCTAAACCGACCCCCCTTTATTTTGAGGCTGTGCCCTCTAGTTCTAGCTTCCTTTCTAAGTGGAAAGAATCTCTCCATCTCTACCCTATCCAGCCCCTTCATTATCTTATAGGTCTCTATAAGATCCCCCCTCAGCCTTCTAAATTCCAACGAATACAAACCCAATCTGCTCAGTCACTCCTCATAATCAACACCCCTCATCTCTGGTATCAACCTGGTGAACCTTCTCTGCACTCCCTCCAAGGCCAATATATCCTTCCGCAAATAAGGGGACCAATACTGCACACAGTATTCCAGCTGCGGCCTCACCAATGCCCTGGACAGATGCAGCAAGACATCTCTGCTTTTATATTCTATTCCCCTTGCGATATAGGCCAACATCCCATTTGCCTTCTTGATCACCTGTTGCACCTGCAGACTGGGCTTTTGCGTCTCATGCACAAGGACCCCCAGGTCCCTCTGCACAGCAGCATGTTGTAATTTATTTCCATTTAGATAATAATCCAATTTGCTATTATTTCTTCCAAAGTGAATAACCTCGCATTTGTTAACGTTATACTCCATCTGCCAGATCCTCGCCCACTCACTCAGCCTGTTCAAATCTCTCTGCAGACCTTCTACGCCCTCTACACGATTCACTTTTGCACTTATCTTTGTGTCGTCTGCAAACTTTGTTACCCTACACTCAGTCCCCTCCTCCAGATCGTCTATATAAATGGTAAATAGTTGAGGCCCCAGTACCGATCCCTGCGGCATGCCACTAGTGTTACAATCACAGCCAGGCTGCAGAGAAAGATCAACTTAATATGAGGTAGGTCCATTCAAAAGTCTGATGGTAGCAGGGAAGAAGCTGTTTTTGAATTGTTTGGGATGTGAGTTCAGATTTTTGTATCTTCCTCCTGAGGGAAGAAGATGGAAGAAAGAATGTCTGGGGTGTGTGGGTCCTTGATTATGCTGGCTGCTTTTCCAAGGCAGTGGGAAGTGTAGACAGAGTCAATGGATGGTTTGTGTGATGGACTGGGCTTCGTTCACAGCCCTTTGTAGTTTCTTGCGGTCTTGGGCAGAGCAGGAGCCATACCAAGCTGTGATACATCCAGAAAGAATGCTTTCTATGGTGCATCTGTAAAAGTTGGTGAGAGTCATAGCGGACATGCCAAATCACCATAGCCTCTTGAGAAAGTAGAGTCCTTGAACTGAGTGGCTTGCTAAGCCATTTCGGAGGGCAGTTAGGAGTCAAGCACATTGCTAGGGGTCTGGAGTCAAATGTAGGACAGATTAGATAAAGACAGAGGATTTCCTTCCCTAAAGGATGTTAGTGAACCAGATGAGCTTTTGCAACAATCAAAAATAGTTTTTGTGGTCATCATTACTGAGGCTTGCTTTATAGAGTCCTAGGGCCCGATTTTACCATCAAGTTGTGCCCATTTTTGGGCAGGAAAACTTGGTAAAGTCGGGCATGAGGCAAGTAGCATGATCCGCGCCCGCCTCCCCGTCGGTTCGCTCTTTATCAAGGCCCGAAATGGCCATGATCAGGACCGTGCCCGAAATGGGCAGGACTACCATTTAAATGCATTTGCATGCATTTAAATTGACTTTACAGGCTGCACGCCCAACTTTACCAGCACTTCCCCCTTTACCACTGCGTTCGCCAATTGGAATCGGCGCGAAACAGACATGCTCCATAAAAGTCCGTTTCGGGCTTTCCATCAGTGAGGGTTAATGAGGAGTTGGGTGTATAGCATCCGACGGCTCTCTGCGACTCATGGGGATCCTTTTGTTGCGGCCCTTTTCTTGCTCGGGTCAGTGGCAACTCTGTAAGTGTGTGTGTGGGGGGGGGGGGGGGCGGTCCTGTTGCTCAGCAGGGCCTCCGATGTCCGACTTGCAGCAAGGACCTGGGTCCCAGCACTGAACTCAGGTCTTGCGGTGCTGCTGGGTCCTAGTGCACTCAGCTCACTTCCAGCTGAAGGATGCGCACAAAGCCCTTGCAAATTGAATTGCTGCAGCCTCTCAACTTTGCAAGGAGCTGTGATTGTGAGGAGCATGTGGCTGGGGGAATTGGGGGATATACACAGTGACTGTTGTTGTGCTAGGGGCAAGCAGTGTTCCTTAACCTCTACATGTGTTCCTCTTCATCTCCACCCCACCCCTGTCCTTCGAGTGACGAGATGGCTTTTGTGGTGCAACCGTTTGATTTTGCTGTTCTTTTGGTTGCTGCTGGAGCTGAGGAGGAGGAGCTGGAGGCACAGGAGGCCCGGGCCTTACCATTTGCAGGAGTAGAGGGAGACGACCACCAGAGGCAGGAGGTGGCCGCCATTCACCCGGGGTTGGGGGAGGGAGGGGGGTGGGGGGGAGGAGGGTGGTGCAGGAGAAGGAGGGAGCAGAGACCCCGGCAGTTCCATGCATGAGTGTCATTTGAAAAGATGTCGGACACCGTGTGTCGCCGCGTCTCCGCCTCCGAAAGGAGACAGTGCAACACCTATGCAACCTGTTGTAGGACCTGGCACCTAGAGGCAGGGGGGCACCCACTCTCAATGGCTGTCAAATTGACGGCCGCTCTGTACTTTTATGTGACTGGCTCCTTCCAGACCCCGAGCGGAGATGTCTGTGGCATTTCCCAGTCAGCTGTGCACACCTGTGTCAAGCAGGTCACTGAAGCCCTGTATGCCCGGGCTGGGCAGTACATCAAATTTAACCTGGACCAGGCCCAGCAGGAAGCCCGGGCTGCAGGGTTCACAGCCATTGCGGGGATGCCTAACATTCAGGGGGCCATCGTCTGCACACACGTCGCCCTCAAGGCTCCCTACAGAATCCATGGAGATTCATCAGCAGAAAGGGGCTCCACTCCCTGAATGTTCAACTCATGTGCGACCATAACATGAACATTATGCATGTCTGTGCCAGACATCTAGGCAGCGTGCACGACATTTTCATTGTCAGGAGCTCGGACATCCCGGAGCATTCGAGCCCAGGCTGTGGGGGTGGTTCCTCGGTGATATGGGTTACCCGCTTCAGACATGGCTGATGATGCCTGTGCGGAGGCCTGTGTCTGGGACGGAGACCCGCTATAATGAGGCCCATGTAGCCACCCGCGCAATAATGGAGAGGTGCATTGGGCTCCTCAAAATGCGATTCCGGTGTCTGGACCGATCTGGCGGGGCCCTCCAATACAGCCCAGTGATCTCTTCCTGCATAGTGGTCGTGTGCTGTGCCTTGAACAACCTGGCTCTAGAGAGAGGTGACATATTGGAGGAGGAGGAGGACGTGGAGGCTGACCAGCCAGGCATCACTGGGGAGGATGACCAGCAGGAGGAGGAGGAAGAAGGGGAAGATCATGCGGAGGAACACCAACCAGGCACTGGAGGGCTGGCAGTCCAAATGAGGCATGCGAGGGGGGCAAGGGAGGTCCTGATCACCAGGCGGTTCACTCGCTGGGGGTTTGTGTCTGTGGGTTCCATTGTCTCCCTCAAAATTCCTTCTATCTCCTGCAACATTGTCAACCAGAGTAGGGGGCCTGGGTACTCTGTCTTAGCGAGTTTTTTGGCAGGCAGGAGGGTGATGACGACTCACTAAGCACCATTATGATGATGCCCT
This sequence comes from Mustelus asterias, assembly GCF_964213995.1. Classification (NCBI taxonomy): domain Eukaryota; kingdom Metazoa; phylum Chordata; class Chondrichthyes; order Carcharhiniformes; family Triakidae; genus Mustelus; species Mustelus asterias. The sequence continues at coordinate 68,981,215 of NC_135805.1, forward strand.
GGTACAAACTAGTCTGACTCCTACCTGAGTTCCGCATGCACGCTGGCACCTGGGCCCACGTCTGTGTAGTGGGTAAGGGATCTGAAACCCCCATACAGGGCCCTGGGGCAGGTGGGTTGGAGGACGGGAGGGAATCACTCATGGGGTCTGGGGAACCAATGGCTTCCTTTTCTCAGTGACACAGCATTGAGGGGCCTCCCCAACTGACATTAACATGAAGCATTCCCTCCGGCGATCATCAAGGCTAACATAAAAACTTGTGAACAGAAAACGTTAAGGTGCTTAAATATCTATCTAACTAGTGCAGCCCTTCACCCATGCCATCTCAGTACAACTACAACTTCCTAACTTTATGTGGCCTACCACTATGTCTCAGTCACTCCCCAGAATGTACATCGGAGGTGGAGGGTGCCAGCTGCCTACCTCGCCCCGTGGCCTGTGATGTGCGTTGCAGGCGTCCTCTGGAGGCCCTGCATCTTGAGGGCCCTGGCCTGCTTCCAGGTGTCTGGGATGTTTCCATGACACCCTCTTCATCCCGCTGCTCCTGAGATGCCCCGGTGCCAGGAAGGGGGGAGTCAGAAGATGTAGCCACAGTCTCCTGGCTGGAAGGCCCTGGCATAGGCTTGAGCCCTTTCTCCTTCCTTGGGGTACCTGTGGGCCCCTGGGTCACTCATTGGGATGGCAGTGCTTCTGCAGTGTGCTCCAGAAGCTCCGGCGTCACCTGCCAGTCCTGGAGGACCACCTGCATCCTACTCATGGTGGTCGAGCCCTCTGCGATGGCCACTCGAGTTGGGGGCCACCTCACAATGACCGCAGCAAGTGCCCTCTGAGACTGGGCCATACTCTGCAAGCCCTCAGCCGTGGCCCTCTGAGACTGGGCCACACTCTGCAAGCCCTCAGCCATGACCCTCTGAGACTGGGCCATGTTCTCAAGGACTGCTGCCGTAGCCCGCTGTGTCTCAGCGCAGTCCCGCTGGGTTTCCTGCAAACTCTCAAGCCTCTTAGCCATGGGCTGCAGAATCTCGAGAAGCCTGTTCAGTCCCTCAGCTGTGGTCTGCTGTGACTCGGCCATCGCTTGGAGTCTGCCACTCATGGTGAGGATCCCCTGCCCCAGGCTTTCCACTGCAGACGCCACCCTTGCAGTGTTGGCCTGGGAAGCACGCAAGACAGGCAATAGCTGGTCCACCTGAAAGCTTTGAGACTCCTCCCAACAGCCTCACAGTTAGTCCAGTGTGGCTGTCAGTCCCTCCTGCATTCCCTGGCTCTGTTGCTGCATCTCCAGCAGCTGAGGGAGAAGTGATCTCAGAGACCTAGCATGTAGCCTGGGGCCAGCTGAGTCCTCGCCTCCGGCAGGCCCCCGCCTGCCAGAGGCCTCAGACATTTCCTCCTCCACCCGATGTACATTATCAGATGTGTCATGGTCACCAGAGAGTGACCCAGAAGCCTTACCACTAACTGGACCCACCGATGTATCAGTATCTGGGATGGTGAGTTGTGAGGTGGAAGCTGACGCAAAAACTGTGCCACCCTCGGAGGTTCCTTCATGCATATCCTCCGAGGGCTCATCCGAGCTGTCTGGACCAGGATGGGCGAGAGCTGCAGTAGGGGCCATGATGCCAGAAGGCCCTGGGGCATCCGGATCTGTTTCTCCAACACAGGACACAAGATTAAGTGCAGGGGAGGGAGAGGAATCCGGGATGCCAAACACGTGATTCACATTTCTCCATTGAACATAGAACAAAGCACCAAAAAATTACATCACAGGAACAGGCCCTTCAGCCCTCCAAGCCTGTAGTGACCAGGCTGCCCATCTGAATTGTAACCCTCTACCCTTCCGGAGACCATATGCCTCTATTCTCATCCCATTCACATAGCTGTAGAGATGCCCCTTAAGGGTCAGTATCGTCTCTGCATCCGCGAACTCCCCCAGCAGGGAGTTCCAGCACCCACTACCCTCTCTTTGCAAATAAACATGCCTCGTACATCTCCTTTAAACCTTGCCCCCGAGAAGTTGCCTCAAAGTAAGTGGAGGAATAACAGGTGCCCACGTCTTGACGGCAGCCCGACCATGCTGTCGCTGACAACCCGCATCTCCCCTTGCCTTGACAGCTCCAGCGCCCGCTTCTCAAAGGGGGTGAGGACCTGGAGTTCTGGCTTACCACCCCCTCTCTCTGTTGCTATGGTTGGTCTTCTCCTGTGGAGACAGAAGGAGCTATGAAAGAAATGATGGCATGACTCCTGCAGAGTATCAGGTGGTGCCCCTTAGCAGTGGGGCTCTTGGGGGTCAGGAGCTGGAAACATGCAGGGTGCTGGGGATGGGAGGATCGAGGGGAAATTTGGGGGAAGATGCAAGATGGGGTTCAGCACTCACCCTTGCTGCACAGATGAGGTCATTGATATTTTTCCAGCACTGCTTTGCAGTTGGGCAGTTGGGGGGGGGGGGGGGGGGGGGGGGGGCACTGCCCTGGCATTGACCAAGGCGGCGACTCCCTCCCAGGCTGCATTTCCATCAGAGCCCCTGGGTCTGCGTCCTCCTGGGGGGGAAGAGGGTGTCCCGCCGCAGCTCTGCTGTATCCAGCAGCCTCCCCAGATTGCCCTCAGAAAAAAGGGGGGCTGGTCATGTGCACATTTTGTGCAGGAATGCCTGCCTGCCTGTCCATTCTTGAGTTTTAAATAGAGCTGCCCCTCGTTAGGGCAGATCAGCTGCAGGCAGTTTGGCAGAACATTCCAGCAAGTTCCATACAGTTTGCTTGTTAACATTGAGTGAAAGGCAAGTGAGCACTTGCAGGTGTGCTGATGGGGAGGGGGGAGGGGGATGGGGGTTGGGGGGGGGGGGGTTGTGGGGGGTGGTGGGAGGTGGTGGATCAGTGCCTCAACGATTGGGGACAGGGGAGAGAGAGGGAGGTGTCACACAGCCATCAGAGTCCGGAGGAGATGGGGGCCTTGTGCGGGAGGGTCCAGGGTAGGGGTGAGGGGGATCACTCTGCCTGAGATCAGTGTGGGGGAAGGGGGGGGAGGGGGGGGTCCACTGCCACTCTGCCTGAGATCATTGGGAGGAAGTGGGGTCCATTGCCACTCTGAGATCAGTGGGGGGAAGCGGGGGATGGACCCGCGATCAGTCTGGGTGGCAGGGGAATGGGGGGATAAGGGGGTCAGTAATGTTATGGGGGTGGAGCAATGTCTGTGGGGGCCGGGGGAGGCATTATCTGGCCCGGGAGCAAAGTGGTAGGGGAGCGTTATTCTAACTTTTTTTTCTGCGCATGTGCAGTTGGAGGTGCCGATCAGAGCTGCAGGGTTTCGGGCGCATTAAGCCCCGCCCCCAGGCTTGTGCAGCACGATTCGGAATCACTAATATTTTTTCAGGCAGAGTGTGTATGGGGCCGCCAGAGAACGAGTCTAAAAGTCCGATCTGAAACATACCCAGATTCAAGTCAGCCCAACACTTAGAATCAAAATGGTAAAATAGGGCCCATAGAGTCAGAGAGCAATATAGCATGGAAACAGGCCCTTCAGTCCAACTGGTCCATGCCAACTATGGTGCCCTTCCAGCTAGTCCCAATTGCCCGTGTTTGGCCCATATCCCTCTAATCCTTTCCCATCCATGTACTTATCCAAATGCTTTTTAAATGTTGCTATTGAACCTGCCTCAACCACTTTCGCTGGCAGCTCATTCAATATACACACTGCTCTTTGTGTGAAGAAGTTGCCCCTCAGGTCCCTTTTGAATCTTTCCCCTCTTATCTTAAAAATATTATTCCAGATTTTGATTAAATCTGGACTCTGATAGCTGTGTGACACCTCCCTCATGGTGGGATTTGAATTTCTGTCCCCAGAGTATTAGCTTAGGCTGCTAGATTACTAGTCCATTGACATATATAGTGTATAGAGGGATATGGGCCAAATGCGGGCAATTAGGATTAGTTTAGGGGTTTAAAAAAAAAGGGCGGCATAGACAAGTTGGGCCGAAGAGCCTGTTTCCATGCTGTAAACTTCTATGACTCTATGACATTACCACCATACAACCATCTCCCCATTGATGAGATCAAGAAATTATGCACTTGTAACAACTAGAAAATGCACACTACATTTCAGTGAAGTGAGAAAGGGGAAAAATTGGAAAGAAAAAGGAGGAAAAATACTTTCACATGGGTAGTTCAGTGATTTATTGAGTTAGTTTTGTGCCCTGGAGTCTATGTGGGAGCAAGAAATGATCCCACAAGAATACAAAGATGCCTCCATTGTCCGTTTGAGCAAACAGAAAGGAACTTACCAATCTTGCGACAATTTTAGAATAATGTCATTCCTCTCACTCCTTATCTTCTGAAACACTTGGAATAACATCCCAACCAGGATTTGATTTGTCACATGTATTAGTGTACAGTGGAAACTATTTTTTACAGACAAAGCATCCCGTTCATAGAGAAGGAAAAGGAGAGGGTGCAGAATGTAGTATTAGTGTCATAACCGGGGTATAGAGAAAGATCAACTTAATGTAAGGTAGATCCATTCAAAGGTCTGATGGCAGCAGGGAAGAAGCTGTTCTTGAGTTGTTTGGTATGTGATCTCAGACTTTTCTATTTTTTTCCCGATGGAAGAAGAAGAAAGAGAGAATGTCCGGGGTGTGTGGGGTCCTTAATTATGCTGGCTGCTTTGCCGAGGCAGTGGGAAGTTTAGACAGAGTCAATGGATGGGAGGCTGGTTTGCATGATGGACTGAGCTTTGTTCACGCCCCTTTATAGTTTCTAGCGGTCCTGGGAAGAGCATGAGCCATACCAAGCTGTGATATAACCAGAAAGAATGCTTTCATGGATTGGCTGGGAAAGCTTTGTGCAGTTTCAGAAAAGGCCAAAGTACCACTGATGCGCTGCTTACAGTTAGGCAGCTTCAGGAGAATTGTCAGGAACCAGGATATGAAGAGCTACACAATATTTGTTGACCTGACCAAGGCCTTTGACACAAACAGCTATGGAGGCCTTTGGATTAAGGTAATGAAGAAATTCTGTTGCCCTGAGAAATTCATTATCGTGGTGCAACATTTCCATGATGGCATGCACTTGTTTGTCCTGGATGATGGTGAACCATCTGATCCGTTCCCAGTCAATTAAATTAACCAGAGATGTGTACTAGCACCAACCCTCTTCAGCATGTTTTTCTCTGCCATGCTCATCAATACCTTTCATGATGATGATCCTGACATTGAAATCAGATATTGCATAGATGGGAATCTGCTCAATTTAAGGTGATTTCCGTTACAGTCCAAGATCTCCAAGGATGTACTTTGCTATTTTCTGTTTGCCAACGACTGTACAATAGGTGTTGGTTTAGAGCTAGATGTGCAATGCAGCATGAATTCATTCTCCAATGCATGCAACAACTTTGGCTTTATGATCAGCACAAAGAAAACTGAAGAAATGTGTTGGTCTTCTTCAGGAAAACCCTAATTCGAGCCCAGGGTTTCAGTCCATGACCATAACCTGTTAGCAACCTGTTAGATTCACTTATCTTGGCAGCACACTCTCTCAAGCTGTCTATATCGGCAAGATTTGCCAAAGCAAGTATAGCCTTTGGCAAATTTCGAATACCAGTCTGGGAATGAACAGGAGTAAGCCTGCCTATCAATCTGAAAGTCTCTCGGGCAGTAGTGAGCAACCTCCGGCATGGGGGCCATATGTGGTCCATCTGGGTTCTGAGTGTGGCTCATGAGGCATTTTGTTGACCACAGCCCACACAGGATTGCCACATTCCGCTGATTTCTATCTGAGAGACTTTTTTCCTATCAGCATGACTGAAGTGATACGCATGTAAAGCAAGGACAAGTGAAATAAGGTCCTTGTTGATTGCATGCAGAATTGACTTTGAGAACCAAGTGCTCATTCTGCATCCAAAGTGTAAATATTTATTTTGTTTTTACCATTTGAAGTTGATGATAATTATATTACTAAGCATTTTCTAGAACTCATGAAATATTTTGTGTGTATTAAATTAATTTTATTCATGGGGTCATGGTTAATGAACAAACCTGATTTCAAACTTGTGACCCACTGGGATGACGGAGGGCCACACATATGACCCATTCACTATCCTAGATTGCCCGTCACTGCTATAGATCCATAGTCATTCTCACCTGCTCTACACATGAGAGACTTGGACTGACAGTATCATGCCAACCACATTCACTTAAGCTGCCTTCGGAAGCTTCTGAAGACTGGATGGTTTAACAAAATACCGGACACTGAGGTGCTCACCTGAGCTGGCATACTAAGCAGCCACACCATGAGAGTGGATTCTCAGAGGCGTTACCCAGGGCTGAAATGGTTGTCACGAGAGGCCACAGGTTTAGGGTGCTGGGGAGTAGGTATAGAGGAGATGTTAGGGGTAAGTTTTTCACTCAAAGGGTGGTGGGTGCGTGGAATCGGCTGCCGGTAGTGGTGGTGGAAGCGGATTCGATTGAGTCTTTTAAGAGACTTTTGGATAGGTTCATGGAGGTTAGTAAGATAGAGGGTTATAGATGAGCCTAGAAGGTAAGGAAATTGTTTGGCGCAACTTGTGGGACGAAGGGCCTGTTTGTGCTGTAGCTTTCCTATGTTCTATGTTCTACCATATTGAAACAGTCGCAACTGAACTGGGTTGGTCATGTAGCCAAAATACCTGACACAAATATACTGTGGAAAGCTCGAGTCTTGTGTGCTCTCTCATGGGGAGATAGTACACACTGCTGCTACTGAGCGTCAGTGATGGAGGGAGTGGATGTTTGTGGATGTGGTGGCAATCAAGCAGTTATCGGGGCATGAGGAATTATAGGGACTGTTTGGGGGGTGCATGCCATGTCACTGGGAGGTCCTTTTGAATGCATCTTTTAAAAGGTTCCCTCATTCAGACAATGGTTTACAGCTCCTCTGAATTGCCATCAACCATACACAACTCATTGAAAACCTGGCCTGACTCCATGAAAATTGTGGAGGACCAGAACATGTTTATCCTCACAGTCAGGTCAGGAGTGCAATTTTTGAGACTTTGACCTGAACCTGTCCGCAGCTTTAATAGACAGATCCAAAAATTGGAAATCCTGGGAATGGGGTTGGGAATCTTGGAATCAGATCCCAGCTGTCGTATTTAAAGTGCTTCCAAGTCGTCATGACTCGTTGAAAGTCCAGCCCATTACCAATATTCTACCATTCCCTGTAACACTGCATACCTGATTGCTTCTAGAAATGTGAATGATATCATAGTTTGATAGCTTCTTTATTAAACTGACAAAGTTCTACTGGGTGGGTAAATGACAAAATGTTTTACTGATTAATGATACTTTGCAAATATAGGTTAATTCTCTGAAATTAAACTTGCATAATATTTACTTACACCAAGCTTTTAAAAAATGTTTTAAAAACATACCTGCAAGAACTTTGAAGGGAAAATATATTCTGGGAATTGTGACACAATTCTAAATTTTATAACTGGAAAAATAAGTATGCTTTCTAGTATCTAGCTATTTTACACCCTTTCTATTTTACACCCTTTATAAATGTTGTGGTTTTAAACTGCTGGTTAGAAGCAACAAGGGATAGACATTTTGTGTAGACTGTCCCTAATTTAACACATATCATGAAATAGGTAGAGGATGGCAATCAACATTTTGAATTCATGCTGTGTAATGGAGGGGAAATCAAGCGTCCCAGGGCTGCTCGTGACTCCCTTAGTCGGACATCTGAAAGCACAAAATACAGCAGCAACAGATTCCATTTTCTCCACCAAAGATGCCAATTTGTGCTTGAGTACTATTCCACAAGCAGCGTGCACATTTTGGAAGTGATGTTAAACTGAGAGCCAGTGTGCTCTCTCAAGTGGACATAAAATAACCCGTGGCATGATTTTAAAGAAGAGCAGGGGAGTTTTCCCTCATATCCTGGCTTATATTTATCGAAAGCTTGTGTGGCTTTTGCTACCAAATAAACCTGTTGGACTTTAACCTGGTGTTGTTAAACTTCTTACTGTGTTTACCCCAGTCCAACGCCGGCATCTCCACATCATTATATTTATCTCTCAGTCAAAATGACTGAAAACTGATGATCTAGTCATTATCACGTTACTGTTGTGAGAGCTTGCTGTGTGCAAATTGGCTGCCGTGTTTTCCACATTACAACAGTGAGCATGCTTCAAAAGTACTTTGATGCCTCTAAGGTGTTATGGGATGTCCTGAGGTCATGAAAGGTGCTGAATGAATGTAAATCTTTCTTCCTTCTTTCTTCTACCAGTAGTAATTGTTTCTATGAATGCAGCAGGCAGTGTGATTGCGCTTAACTGTATGTAGTCACTGATCAACAATCACATCTGGCTCATTTTACACCCTTTCTAGTTCAGAGCGACTGAGGCCACTGCTAATGCCCCAGCTTTTGGCTTCACTTGTTCAAGCTCGGCAAGGAATTAAATTTTGTCTGCATGAATCCATTCTGCACTGTGTTTTGGCCAATTGGCACAGGCATGGGAATCCTGTATACTTTAGTTTTAGCATGCTGGTTACTACTTTCACGTGTTGTCTGCAAAATTATTTAAAACAGGCTAATGACTTTCCTAGACCAGCATACCTAGGAATTTGATGTTAACTCATGAACAAATGAAGTCCACTTTGGAACATTGTAAACAAACCATTCGGCTTTTTAAAGAATTTAACATTATGCAGCATTCCAATAGAATACTATCCTCCTCAAATCAAAGAAATTGGTAGTAATGACAAACATCAAGCATCCTTAAAGGCCTCTTGACAATGGCTGCAAAAATTACACCCAAGCTTCCTCTGAAAAACTGCTTACTTCTACCTCTGTAATATTCTTCTTCTTGGACTCTACCTCAGTCCATTAACTACTGAAATCCTTATCTGGGCTTTCGGCATCTCCAAACCTGACTAATCTAATGCTCTCTTTGCTGGTCACCCAACCGACAGCCAAAAATTCATCTAAACATCTGCTGCCTAACTTGCATGAAGTCCTATTGACACATCACCCAAATATTTGTTGACCTATTTTGGCTCTTGGACTGGCAGTGCTTGGATTTTAAACTTCTCATCCTTGTTTTCAAATCCATCCAAGCCTCACATCCACTTACCTATAACTCTCCGAGTGCCTACATTTCTCAATTTCTGGCCTCTTATGCACCTCTATTAGCAGCTGTCTGATCCCTAAGCTCTGGAGTTCGCTCCCTGAACCACTCTGCCTCACTATTAAGGATCCTACTTAAAACCTACATTTTTGATCAGGTTTTTGTTCACCTGCAGTAATGTCTTCCTCTTTGACTTAGTGTTAATTTTGGCTTGATTATGTGTGAGTGAAGCCATAAGGGATGTTTTACGATATCAAAAATGCTCTTCATTTTCAGAATATTTTTCTACCTCCGTTGGGCATGCATTGCCCTTGTGGTCACAACAAGCTTAGATTTAATAAACATGATTATTCATTTCTATTCTTTTCAGTTGAACTATTAATGAATGTTTCTAATTCAATTGGGTGACAACTAATTTCTCTGGCATTTACAGTATTAAAGATGGTTAGAAAATCCCCTACCCTAAACTCCCCCATGTTTTACTATTATTTGACATTTCCCATCAAATTCACTTCCCAAGTGACAGCCAGTGCCTGCTCCAACCACAGTGCACCTGCTCTTTAAGAGTCGTAGGTCAGCTTTAAGCAGTGCAGACTAGTACTAAGTGGTGCTAACCACTTACGATATTGACCTCTGCTCAAACTTCCAGTCAATCAACATTGCACTTAACGGTAGTTAGATGCTGAAATCTTCAAAATGAGCTGCCTGCATGAAGTTGGTGGCTGCAGTATTGAAATCAACAGCCGTGAGTTAATCTTGATCCTTGTGCCTGTTCTTGGGGAGTATCAAATTCTATGTGGCTTAGTGAGAATGTAGCATCAACAACGAAATGCCAATTCAGTTTCTGACTGATTGTAAACCTTGCAGCCCGAGGAGAACCTTATTAAGGCCAAGCGCTGAAGGTAGTAGATGTAGTTATTTCTGCTGGATGCAGGGACTACTTTTGAGTTCCTTGAAGCTTTGAAGTCTCGATGACTTTAGATCCGATTGGAGTCATATCTGAAATTCTGTGATGCATTTCCTCCTTTGTACTCTGTGCAAGTTTGTAGATTCACTGGTGATTCAGTTCTGTGTCTTGTTTCTGCCTTGTTGCAGATGACAAGTTTTGACATGTTAACAATAGTAGGGCCTGGCCTTTGCTAAATAGTCAGAAGAATAGAATAAAGTTGAGCACGTGGCTCACAATTGCGAGTATTCTGTGATTGGTTTTATTATTTTTACCAGCACTAAAAGAACCGAAACAGGTCAGTCATCTCATTTGATTTGTTTAATTCAAAATATGTCTGTAAAATAAGATGATAAAGTAACATTTGTTATATGAAGGTGAGAATGATTATCCACAAATGATGGTGTCACCCCTGAATTGAAGGTAATTTGAAAGGTTTGTAATTGCACATTTTATTCACACACACACACTCTTAGACTACAAACTGACAAGAGCTTTTCTCTTCAGATTCAAATTGGGTAAACTGAGAATTCTGACATTTTGCTTTTGCTGTCATAAAAAAAGGTTACGGTTGAGTTCTTTTTACTTAGAGAGTTGGACTGTTAACCCAGTGGAGAAATACATGTGTCAAGTCTTGAGCATCATTATAAAACATTGGCCTTGGTTATTCATACAGCTACATTCAGTTTGCTTTGTGCGTATAAGCTGAGGCTTGAATGTGGGAATAAATGAATCTGAATCATAACTAGAACAGAATGCTTCCCTCCAGTCTGGTGCTGCTTAATGCAGAAAGAGGGAGCTTCCCTGGCCCTCTCAGGATGCTATTGATCAGAGCTTCAATCATTCTGCTTGCACCACAGGAAGAAGGCATTTGATTGGTCTGCTTGATGAGGACAAGGTGTCTTTGATGGTAAATGAGATGGAAGTCCCAGGGGAATTGAAATCAATCTCCTTTGGAGTGACCGACTGCTCATCCGTAATGTACAGGGCCTCAGAGATGTTGCACATGAGCATTACGATTGTCGACTTGCAGAATTGATCAATACCGCAAGCAATTTGCAGTCTGATGAACTATAATCCAAGCTGCTAAAGATTTTATGGCACATCCATCTATTTAATTTTCCTTCTATTTTAGGGTGCTGATTGTCACTGTCTGTTGATTCCTGTCAGGTCTTGCTTGTTTTCCATCAACTCTGTGCTTCTTCCTGGACGACAATTCAACATTATTCTATATTAACAATTCTTTGTATGATGGATAATGTTGTAATAACCCTTTTGCACATTGCAAAAGCATTTCTATATGCAATACAAGTACATAATGAATCGATTGTGATAAATGGCCAAATCAGGATGGTGAGCGACTTGGAGCGAAACGTCCAGGTTGTGGTGTTCCCATATGTCTGCTGCCCTTGTCCCTCTAGATGGCAGAGAACACTTTCAGTTAAGAGATTTGCTGTGTGGAGCAGTCAGGTGGTTGGGTTATCCCTATTGAATTTCAGATTGACCTGCTGGGCCAGCACTGAGGTATGGGCCCTTGCATCAACAGCCCCCCAAACCAGGCCTAGAGATCATGGTCGGAAGTTAATCCAAGCCCTTTCCTTCTGATATAGGAAGCCTACAAACTTTGGGCTGGCTGCTTATTAAAATGATAACCACATGCATGCCTGCGTTAACTGTGCTGTTGAGTGGCAGAGCATTTTAACAGGTGACCCAAGTTGGTGTGAAGCAAGGCCAGCCTGTACCTCTAAAAGAGGAGAAGGTGCTGCAAATGGTTAGCAAGGAAAGTCTTACCAGCAAGAAGAGTTACCATAAAGCAGCTGTGCAGACAGCATGCTCGAAGATTCTGAAGATGCATCACTGAAGACCTTGGTGCCAGAGGTGGATGGGAGGGGAGATTTGCTTATCCATGTGGACCAAGTGACCCTCCAGATAAATTCTGAACTGACATTGGAAGCGAATAGCTACCTTGACTAATGCAAACAGTGTAGCCCCAAGGACCTGGATATAGTACTGCAAGAGGTTAAATGACCACAAACAGGCAGCTAAAGTTAGTGAATTCATTTTCAAATGTAATATTGCAGCAACTGTGCCACAAGGCTGACATTGTCCATTTCACCACAATCCCATCATTCATTTACCAGCAATCACTATCAATCAGAAAACAAACAAGGAATACATGTGCTCCACATCCTCCTTACCCAGTTAGTACTACTGCAAGTCAAACACGAACATCTCACAACTTGCATATACTGCTAACTATTCAACCATGATATCACATCACCCAAACACACCTCGCCATACCATTACTGACACATGTCCCTCTCTTGCAGGGCAAAGTGGCGCTCAGCTGGAGGGAAACATGCACTTGAATGTCCTAAACCCCATGGAGGAAACAGTGCTGGCCATTACTTTTTCAAATTCATTCATGGGATGTGGGCATCGCTGATTAGGCCAGCATTTATTGCCCATCCCTAATTGCCCATGAGAAGATGGTGGTGAGCTGCCTTTTTGACCGCTGCAGTCCATGTGGTGCAGGTACACCCACAGTGCTGTTAGGGAGGGAGTTCCAGGATTTTGACCCAGTGACAGTGAAAGAACGGGGTTATATTTCCAAATCAGGATGGTGAGTCACTCGGATGGTTCCAGGTGGTGGGACCTTGTCCTAGATTGTAGTAATTGCAGGTTTGGAAGGTGCTGTCGAAGGAACATTGGTGAGTTCCTGCTGTGCATCTTGTAGATGGTACACACTGCGGCTATAGTATGTTGGTGGTGTAGGGAGTGGATGTAAGTACATGTGGTGCCAATCAAGCAAGCTGCTTTGTCCTGGATAGTGTTAAACTTCTTGAGTGTTATTGGAGCTACAATCATCCAGGCAAGTGGAGAGTATTCCATCACATTCCTGACCTGTACCTTGTGTTGGATAGGCTTTGAGGAGTCAAGAAGTGAATTACTTGTCACAGGATTCCTTGTCTCTGAGTTGCTTTTGTTGCCACTGTACTTGTATGGCTAGTGAAGTTTAGTGTCGGGGAGGCGATGGCCTCGGGATATTACGCTGGACCATCAATCCAGAAACTCAGCTAATGGTCTGGGTTTGAATCCCACCACGGCAGATGGTGGAATCTGAATTCAATTAAAAATATCTGGAATTAAGGATCAACTGATCATGAAAGTATTGTCGATTGTCAGAAAAATCCATCTGGTTCATTAATGTCCTTTAGGGAAGGAAATCTTCCTTCCTTACCTGGTCTGGCCTACATGTGACTCCAGAGCCACAGCAAATGTTTGACTCTCAACTGGCCTCTGAAATGGCCTGGCAAGCCACCCAGTTCAAGGGCAACTAGGGTTGGGCAATAAATGTTGGCCAGCCAGTGACGCCCATGTCCCACAAATGAATCAGGAAAAAGGTTTCTAGTCAATATTAACCCCCATTATGTTGATACTGGGGGATTCAGTGAATATTATGCCATTGAATGTCAAGGGACGATGGTTAGATTCTTTCTTGTTGGAGATGATCATTGCATGGCTCTTGTCGGGAGCGAGTGCTTCTTGCACTTGTCAGCCCAAGCCTAGATATTGCCCAGGTCTTGCTGCATTTGGACATGGACTGTTTTAGTATCTGAAGAGTTGAGAATGATATTGAACATTGTGCAATCATCGGCGAACATCCCCACTTCTGACATTATTGATGAAATAGCTGATGCTGGCTGTGCTTAGGACACTACCCTGAGGAATCCCTGCAATGATGTCCTGGAACTGAGATGTTTGACCTCGAACAACCACAGCCCTCTTCCTTTGTGTTAGATGCATCTCCAACCAGTGGAGGGTCTTCTCCTGATTTTCAATTGACTCCAGTTTTGTTAGGACACCCTGTTGCCACACTCCGTCAAATGCTGTCTTGATGTCAAGAGCAGTGACTCTCATCTCAATCATTGAGTCAATAATTGCACCACCGGGGCTGAAACAATAGAAAATAGTGGTATGCTCATACCAAAACCTTTTTATATCCCACTCCCCTCTCACCCTGATACCAGAATCTCTTCTGATTAAAACATGGTGTAAACATACAGCTCTTCATTTCCCCTCTTGGCCTGAACACAATCCTAGCCTTATGCCTTCATCCTTTCAGATACCCAAGAACTGCCACCTGGCCAGGCTGTGGGAAAGCAGCAAGAGGTGAAGGAACAGGAAATTTAATGAAGCTACACTGTTACTCCCTGTCACACTCACAACCATCAGAGTAGATACTGAGACTGCAGGTGCTTTAGAGGTGGGATCTAAAGGTGGTGAGGCACCCGGCATAAGGTGTCTGCAACCAGGGCAGGAGGTGGAGTAGCACAAATACCAGCTTAGCAGAATGTCAATGTCTCACCCAGGTTCTTATGTTGAAGACTCAGCTAAGTACTTTGTTGGGGTGGTGTGCAGAAGAAGGCTGATTACATCCTGAAATATCTTGAGAAGCATGTCAGACAGTCTGCGATCAATGTCAAAGAACACAGAGAAGTCTGGTATCAACTTGGCAAGGGCTTTGTGTAGAAATTGGGAGTGCATCCTCTTCAACTAGGCGGATATTAGTCTGCCATGCTGAAACAACTAGAACAGAAGGAGAAGCTGAGGCAGCATGTACATGGTTGCCTGCTCCTCGAGAACATTTCTGGAACCATCCACAGTCGGCACAATGGGCTGAATGGCCTCATTCTATGCTGTAACCATTCTTTGATTCTGTGGGTGGAATCCTCCAGTGCTGTGGTGGCAGGCTTGTGGGAAGCGTAACTAAAAGCTAGATTTGTGTGAGGGATTGTGTATCATGATGGATCCTCAATGCATTCCTGATGCTGGAGAGGTTTCCCATGGTTGGGCTGGGAATACAGTCAGCTGGCTACTTCACAGTGATGGGCAGCCAATTAAGATGGTTAAGGCCCCTCTTAGGAGCAATTTTTTTGAGGCCCCACCTCCATTTTGCTGCTGAATGTATAATTTCTAACCATTCTAACCATATGGGTAAGTTGCTGAATTGGGGGAAGGCTAACTACAGCCGGATTAGGGAGGATTTGGTGGCTGTTGATTGGGAGAGGCTGTTCGAGGGTAAATCCACATCTGGCATGTGGGAGTCTTTTAAGGAGCAGTTGATAGGACTGCAGGACAGGCATGTGCCTGTAAAGAGGAAGGATAGGAAAGGTAGGATTCGAGAGCCGTGGATAACCAGTGAAATTGTGGGTCTAATCAAAAAGAAAAAAGAGGCATACATGAGGTTCAGGCAGCTAAAAACAGATGGAGCACTGGAGGAATACAGAGAAAGTAGAAAAGAACTCAAACAGGGGGTTAGAAGGGCAAAAAGGGGTCACGAAATGTCCTTGGCAGACAGGATTAAGAAGAATCCTAAGGCATTTTATACATACGTTAGGAACAAGAGGGTTGTTAGGGAAAGAATCGGATCTCTCAGGGACAAAGGAGGGGAATTATGCTTAGAACCAAAGGAAGTAGGAGAGATCCTAAATGAATGCTTTGCATCAGTATTCACAAAGGAGAGGGACATGTTGACTGGTAGTGTCTCAGAGAGATGTGTTGACCCGTTGGAAAAAATCTCAATTACAAGGGAGGAAGTGATAGGTTTTTTAGGAAATATTAAGACAGACAAATCCCCAGGGCCAGATGGCATCTATCCTAGACTCCTCAGGGAGGGAAGAGATGAAATTGCTGGGCCTCTAACAGAAATCTTTGTCTCTTCACTGGACACAGGTGAGGTCCCAGAGGATTGGAGGATAGCAAATGTGGTCCCGTTATTTAAGAAGGGTAGCAAGGTAATTATAGGTCGGTGAGCTTGACGTCCGTGGTAGGGAAATTGTTGGAGAAGATTCTTAGAGATAGGATATATGCGCATTTAGAATTGAATAATCTCATTAGCGATAGACAGCATGGTTTTGTACGAGGGAGGCCATGCCTCACAAATTTGGTTGAGATTTTTGAGGAGGTGACAAAAACGATTGACGAGGGAAGAGCTGTGGATGTCGTCTATATGGATTTTAGTAAAGCGTTTGACAAGGTCCCTCATGGCAGGCTTGTGCAAAAGGTTAAATCTCATGGGATAAATGGTGAGCTAGCTAGATGGGTGGAGAACTGGCTTAGCCATAGAAGACAGAGGGTAACAGTGGAGGGGTCTTTTTCTGGTTGGAGGTCTCTGGCTAGTGGTGTTCCGCAGGGCTCTGTACTGGGACCTCTGCTGTTTGTGATATATATAAATGATTTGGAGGAAGATGTAGCTGGTGTGATCAGTAGGTTTGCGGACGACACAAAGATTGCTGGAGTTGCGGATAGTGATGAACATTGTCAGAGAATACAGCAGGATATAGATAGGCTGGAACATGGGGCGGAGAAATGGCAGATGGAATTTAATCCAGATAAATGCGAAGTGATGCATTTCGGTAGATCTAATGTAAGGGGGAGCTATACAACAAATGGCAGAACCATCAGGAGTATAGACATACAGAGGGACCTGGGTGTACAAGTCCAAAGATCCTTAAAGGTGGCAGCACAGGTGGAGAGGATGGTCAAGAAGGCATATGGCATGCTTGCCTTTATTGGACGTGGCATAGAATATAAAAGTTGGCATATGATGTTGCAGCTGTATAGAACGTTGGTTAGGCCACATTTGGAATACTGCGTCCAGTTCTAGTCGCCACACTACCAGAAGGACGTGGAGGCTTTGGAGAGAGTACAGAAAAGGTTTACCAGGATGTTGCCTGGTATGGAGGGTCTTAGCAATGAGGAGAGATTGGGTAAACTGGGGTTGTTCTCCCTGGAAAGATGGAGGATGAGGGGTGACCTAATAGAGGTGTATAAAATTATGAAGGGCATTGATAGGGTGAACAGTGGGAAGCTTTTTCCCAGGTCGGAGGTGACGAACACAAGGGGTCACGGGTTCAAGGTGAGGGGGGCAAGGCTCAACACAGATGTCAGGGGGACGTATTTTACACAGAGGGTGGTGGGGGCCTGGAATGCACTGCCAAGCAAGGTGATTGAGGCGGACACGCTGGGATCGTTTAAGACTTATCTAGATAGCCACATGAACAGACTGGGAATAGAGGGATATAAACAAATGGTCTAGTTGGGCACATGAGCAGCACAGGCTTGAAGGGCCGAAGGACCTGTTCCTGTGCTGTGTTGTTCTTTGTTCATTATTCTATTCACTTCCTTTTAAGTTCTTTTACAATTATTTTTTATCCCACCTTTACCATCTCCCCTCCCTTTAGGATGTTGCTTAAAACTTAGACCAAGCTTTTGGTCACATGGTCTGGTTTATCTTGATGGTTCAGTGTCAAATTATGCCTGATAATGCCCTGGCATATTTTACTATATTAAAGGTGCTAAATGAATACAAGTTGTTGCTTTCTCACTGAAAATAGCTGAGGCAAAGAGACTTGCATCTTTTGAGAGAAAAGCTAAAAAAAGTCTACTTTTTATAATGATATGAAGGCACTGGTCACTCATAAGGGATTACGTGAACACATTGTGGGTTCATTTATTTAAACTAGGCACATGAGAACATATATGCATGGATCGAAAGCCTGAAGACATCAGCAGCAGGGCTGTGTGTGCTGTGTTCTGTTCACAAGGCAAAATGAAACTAGCTGGATCACATGACACATTTCCTCTGTAGTGATGGCAAGCTGCTGTCCCTTAAAGGCATATTACAAAAATGTGAAGGAGAATATACAGGTATCAAGGGAATGATAATGTGATTCAGTTTATCTTGCTGTAGGAAACACCCAGCCCAGATGTAATGAGCCAATTTATCTTCCATCTATTCCAATGGATGGGAAATTCGTTGGGCTCTATTGTTGTGTAATCTTTGTAATTTACTTTTCCTTCATGCGCTACTCTAATACAGGCAATTATTTACATTCAGATGCAATAATAGGAAAATTTGCCCTTTAGAGTCAGTCTTAGATATGTAATATAACTTGATCCTTCAACTGTGATAGTCAAGCTTGAGACTGAGTGTGAGCTGAGCCAGGTGCAATTTGGCTGGAATTGTGTTTTCTAGCAAAGGCTTCCCTCAGATTATCTCATTGGCCACAGTGTTGCAGGGGTGAGTTTTTCAAAGACATGAGTTTCTTCCAATGGTATATTGAATCAAAGAATAGTTACAACTCAGAAGGAGACCATTCAGTCTGTTGTGCCTGTGCTGGCTCACTGCAACAGCAGCTGAACTAATCCTACTCCTCTGCAATTTTCCTGTAGCAAAGCTTTTTCTCTTCAGGTTCTTATCCAGTTCCCCTTCGAAGGCCATAGTTGAATCTGCCTGCACCTCATCCTCTGACAGTGCATTCCAGATCCTAACCATTTGCTGTGTAAATAAAATTATTTGTTTATATTGTCATTACTATTCACCTTATGATTTCAAACAAAAGTGTTTGAGGTTTCTGGGCATCTAGAGATGGATTCCTGGCAGTTCACAAAGTCAACACGTTTTATCTATGATAACATTTTTTGCAATTTTTGTAAATGATGGAATCTGGAAAAATACTTCCTGATCTATCTGCCTTAACTGTAGGCAGTATGATCCAGGAAGGCCGACTTTGGTTTATTGAATCCCTGGAAGTTTCATCACATGACCAGTGGTGTTCCGCAGGGCTCTGTACTGGGGCCTCTGCTATTTGTGATATATATAAATGATTTGGATGAAGGTGTAACTGGTGTAATCAGCAAGTTTGCGGATGATACAAAGATGGCTGGACTTGCGGATAGTGAAGAGCATTGTCGGGCAATACAGCAGGATATAGATAGGCTGGAAAATTGGGCGGAGAGGTGGCAGATGGAGTTTAATCCGGATAAATGCAAAGTGATGCATTTTGGAAGAAATAATGTAGGGAGGAGTTATACAATAAATGGCAGAGTCATCAGGAGTATAGAAACACAGAGGGACCTAGGTGTGCAAGTCCACAAATCCTTGAAGGTGGCAACACAGGTGGAGAAGGTGGTGAAGAAGGCATATGGTATGCTTGCCTTTATAGGACGGGGTATAGAGTATAAAAGCTGGAGTCTGATGTTGCAGCTGTATAGAACGCTGGTTAGGCCACATTTGGAGTACTGCGTCCAGTTCTGGTCGCCGCACTACCAGAAGGATGTGGAGGCGTTAGAGAGACTGCAGAGAAGGTTTACCAGGATGTTGCCTGGTATGGAGGGTCTTAGCTATGAGGAGAGATTGGGTAAACTGGGGTTGTTCTCCTTGGAAAGACGGAGAATGAGGGGAGATCTAATAGAGGTGTACAAGATTATGAAGGGTATAGATAAGGTGAACAGTGGGAAGCTTTTTCCCAGGTCGGAGGTGACGATCACGAGGGGTCACGGGCTCAAGGTGAGAGGGGCGAAGTAAATCTCAGATATCAGAGGGACGTTTTTTACACAGAGGGTGGTGGGGGCCTGGAATGCGCTGCCAAGTCGGGTGGTGGAGGCAGGCACGCTGACATCGTTTAAGACTTACCTGGATAGTCACATGAGCAGCCTGGGAATGGAGGGATACAAACGATTGGTCTAGTTGGACCAAGGAGCGGCACAGGCTTGGAGGGCCGTAGGGCCTGTTTCCTGTGCTGTACTGTTCTTTGTTCTTTGTTCTTTATGACCTTCCTCCAATTGCCTTATCCCCATGCTCTTGCCATTGTTCACACCACACATCCATCGTCATGAGCGCTGTCTTCCCACACCAACTGAAAAGTGAACAGACTCTTTATTACTGAATTGACTGACAGTTAAACAGCCTTTTGTTTCCATTTCCAAAATTTTTATAACCATTAAACAGAACTTTTCAAAGAAAATGGGAGAAAAAAACTGCTCATATAGTTTTTTCTCCACGATTGACCGTAATAGTGTCCTGGAGATTAATTTACAATTCCTGGAGACTCCACGCCAATCCTAGAGGGTTGGCAATCTTCGATTAGACAGTCTAGTACAATGTTAGTTAGTGTCAGATGGCGCCCCTGAATGATGGTGTGTTTAAACTGCATTCCAGAATTACTCTAAATAAAATCTGTCAGCCTGTTCGGAACCATTTAGAAAGCTTGTTAAACACAGCTGTCATTATGAGAGTCTTGGCAGCATTCGATATTGAAAAATCATTGAATTCTATAATTTTTTAAAAAATGAGGGTTTATGAAATTACAGATTGAAAAGGTTGGGTTTCTTTTCTCTAGAAAAGAAGACACCGATAGAGGTCTTTAAAATTATGTAAGGGTTATAGGGCAGACATAGAGAGGAAGTTTCCAGTTTCAGACAAGATCAGAACTACGGGGCATAAAATACAAGGCAGTCACCAATAAATACAATAAAGAATTCAGGAAAATCTCCTTTATTCAAAGAAAGGTTAGACTGTAGAACTTATTATCACAAGCAGTAGTTTAGCTAAATAGCATAGAAGCATTTAAGGCGAGGCTAGGTAGGTACATATGGGAGAATGGAGTAAAACGATATGCTGATAAGGTTAGGTAAAGGAGGTTGGCAACAAGCTCGTGTGTGGCATAAACGCTAACATGGACTCATTGAGCTGAGTGGTCTGTTGCAATGAGTTAAATAGAGGGATTGTAGTTTTCTGTGTAAGTGGCATCTCGAAAAATAACTGTCCTTGAAGGACTGCTATAAAGATTTAATAAGCACCTGGATACAATAAAAGCAGTAATCATTCCTATTTTCAGACATTTACTGAATAAATCGAAACTCTATACACACCAAATTCTGTAACACTGTGCCACATAAGGAGATATTGGAGCAAAACATCAAAAGCTTAGGCCACCAGGTAGATTTTAATGAGCATCTTGCAGGAGGAAAGAGAGGCAGGGAAGATTAAGGAGAAAATTGCAGAGTCTAGTAGGGGCTCAGCAGCTAAAGGCATTAGTTCCTTTAAGATTCTCTTGCTCACTCGCGCAGCACTTTCTTGAAGTTGTAGTAGAAAAGCGAGAGAATCCTCAAGGAGACTTACCCTCATTGGTTGTCATTCATACACTGGAGGGTCCTGTGGTTTTGTTTGGAAAAAGATTCTGTTCATCTCAGACAGGAACACTGAAGTCAAAAGGACAGCCTCTGGTTAAGTTTATGGCCCAGACCTTCACAGAGTTGCACCAATTCTGGAAGCCTTTTAAAATGGCAGATGAGGCCAGATTCCGGCCCTGGCACTTTTCCCCAGCATTGGTTAAGATTCTGGATAGTAAACCCTCACCCTGCATTCCCAATCTGGCAGTTCAATTGTGGGGTAAGCATCTCAAACTCCTTGTAGTTGCTGTACAGTCTGGTCAGCTTCTCAGTGACTCATGGTTCACGGCCCGTCAGAGGAGTCGTGAACCATAGTCTGAATTCATGTTTAAAATGTCATACCCATGTGCCTTCCATGCCCTGTTAAACAATATGCACTATACACAGAACCAATGAGCCATGTCATAACAATTGCAATTCTGAAAATACTCATGCAAATAATGTCCATTGAAACAGCTGCTCTGAAGAGAACAGTTGCTGTTACAACCTTATAGAAATGTCAATCAGATTCGGCCATTTGGACCTTCAATAGCAGTTTTACCACACTTCACACCTCTTAATATTGCCCAACTAAGCATACAAATATTGATACAGAGCAAAGAAAGAATAACTTATTATAACCTCATAAATGTGTCAATCATTCAAAGCTAACACTCCACTTCACCCTGTATATACAGAACCTTGTAGATGTGTGCTTTGTAACCCAAATTTGCAGACAGTAGCAGTTTCTTGTGGTGTATATTGATTTCAGTAAAGCATTTGATAAGGTTCCCCACGGTAAGCTATTGCAGAAGATAAGGAGGCATGGGATTCCTGGATCAGGAATTGGCTAGCTGTAAGAAGACAGAGGGTGGTGGTTGATGGGAAATGTTCATCCTGCAGTTCCGTTACTAGTGGTATACCGCAAGGATCTGTTTTGGGGCCACTGCTGTTTGTCATTTTTATAAATGACCTGGATGAGGGCGTAGAAGGATGGGTTAGTAAATTTGCGGATGACACTAAAGTCGGTGGAGTTGTGGACAGTGCGGAAGGTTATTGCAGGTTACAGAGGGACATAGATAAGCTGCAGAGCTGGGCTGAGAGGTGGCAAATGGAGTTCAATGTGGAAAAGTGTGAGGTGATTCACTTTGTAAGGAGTAACAGGATTACAGAGTACTGGGTTAATGGTAAGATACTTGGTAGTGTGGATGAACAGAGAGATCTTGGTGTGCATGTGCATAGATCCCTGAAAGTTGGCACCCAGGTTGATAGGGTTGTTAAGAAGGCGTACGGAGTGTTAGCTTTTATTGGTAGAGGGATTGAGTTTTGGAGCCAGGAGGTCATGTTGCAGCTGTACAAAACTCTGGTGCGGCCGCACTTGGAGTATTACGTACAGTTCTGGTCACCACATTATAGGAAGGATGTGGAAGCGTTGGAAAGGGTGCAGAGGAGATTTACCAGGATGTTGCCTGGTATGGTGGGAAGGTCTTATGAGGAAAGGCTGAGGGACTTGAGGTTGTTTTCGGTAGAGAGAAGAAGGTTAAGAGGTGACTTAATAGAGGCTTACAAGATGATCAGAGGATTAGACAGGGTGGATAGTGAGAGCCTTTTTCCTCGGATGGTGATAGCTAGCACGAGGGGACATAGCTTTAAATTGAAGGGTGATAGATATAGGACAGATATCAGAGGCAGGTTCTTCACTTAGAGAGTAGTAAGGGCGTGGAATGCCGTGCCTGCAGCAGTAGTGGACTCACCAACATTAAGGGCATTTAAATGGTTATTGGATAAACATATGGGTGATATTGTAATAGTGTAGGTTAGATGGGCTTTAGATTGATTTCACTGGTCGGCGCAACATCAAGGGCCGAAGGGCCTGTACTGTGCTGTAAAGTTCTATGTTCTATGTTCTTGTGGATTTAAATAAAGATGATTATTTATTCCCATCACACACACACTCTTTATAGGGTTTAGTCTAACCATACATCACACACACCATCTATCTATATATCTATCTATCTGTCTGTCTGTCTATCTATCTGTCCCTCCATCCCTCCATCTCTCCATCCCACCGTCTCTCCATCCCTCGATCTCTCTATCCCTCTCTCACACACACAGTCTATTTAAAAATACAGTTAAAAAGAGAAATGCACATTTACAATTTAAAAACAAAAGACTAGTTCATCATTCATAGCATTGTCTTGCCTTAAAAATACATGTGTTGTCGGCACAGTGAAGAAAGATAGCCTAGGTGAATTCAATAGCTGGAGTCACATATCAGACATGTTGCAGGAATCCCTGGAAGAAATGGATTTTCAGCAAGTCAAGAAGTTAGGGTTTTTCTGTACAGGTGGTCTTGAAAAGGAACAAATTGGGAGAACTTAGCAGTTTTCATTCTTAAAGGTGTTGATGTTGTTGCCCTTTCTGCTGCTGTTGACTCTGTTCTGTGTTCTGCAGTCAGCATTTAAGACTTTTTTTCAAAGAGAGACCAACATGACTGCCATATCATATGGTTCTTCACGTCGCCCTTCCAAATGTGGTATTGGGCATAAGTTATTTCGTCATAATCTGGGTCTTCGTGTGCAAACGTTCAGCCTGGGTCTGAGACATTTAGTCATAGAATCATTACAGTGCAGATTCCGCCCATCAAGCACTGACTCTTATCCAGGCTTACCCCGTAACCCCTTGAATTTACCCCTCTAACATATATCTTGGGATCCTAAGGAGCAATTTAGCATGGCCAATCAACCTAATTTGCACTGTGGGAGGAAACCGGAGCACCCGGAAGAAACCCACGCAGACAGGGGGAGAACATGGAAACCCTCCACTGATTGCCACCCAAGGCCGGAATTGAACCCAGATCCCTACCGCTGTGAGTCAGCATTGCTAACCACTGTGCCACCGTGTTGTCTTTGGTTCTGAAAAAGACACATGCAGGTCAAGGGATCTCTTTTTCGATTGGAAGGTATTATTTTGTCCTTTCAAGATAGTTGCTGGAATTCTACCGCCCCGCCCGCCATGGAATCGGAGCGGGTGAGGGGCGGACAACGGAAATGTCCATTGGCCTCGGACGGGATTTTCTGGTCTCACTCGAGCGAGGCCATAAAATTCCACCCAGTATCTTAGTTTGAATCGACAAATTAAGTCAGAGAGACTCCCATCAGCTTTTTAATGCCCATTTTTAAAAGAAAAGTTAGTTCCAGAAGATTCCAAACTGATGACAGTTCATGTTTTAAAAAGTATGGATCGGACATGTCTCCACTGGACATCACACTAGTGTGGGGAGATTGACACTGGTGGATTGTATTAGATATCATATGGGAACTATTTTGCAGTTTTCCTTTAAAAGGCAGACATAGTTAGAGTAAAGAAGTAAATATGCATTAGACTCACAAGCAGAAGCTTTTGGATGCAATGCCTAAGAGCTGGCCCACTGCACAATTTCCTGTGCTACATCAATTCTTGGCTAGGATTAAATGTTTTCTGGAGGTAACGTAGAGTCATTATGGCACAGAAGCCATTCGGCACATCTGAATCATACTGGCCAAATCCAAGCTCTTCAGAAATATACATATCCCATAAAACAAAATATACCATTTAGGGACGTATCCGAAAAGCAAAGGAACATTGCTGGAGTTGAACGGTTTCAGAGGGTGATGGGATTTGGGGTACGGGTTTGGAGAGTGTGGTAACAATACCTATCTTAAAGGGTAAATGGGGCTGGTCTATGAAGGCTGTGGAGGCCAGGACATTGAGCGTCTTTAAGACAGAGATAGATAGATTCTTGATTAATAAGGGGATCAGGGGTTATGGAGAAAAGGCAGGAGAATGGGGATGAGAAAAAAAATCAGCCATGATTGAATGGCGGAGCAGAATCGATAGGCCGAGTGGCCTAATTCTGCTCCTATGTCTTATGGTCTTATGTCTTATAAAGACCTACGTCATGGAACCAAGCCATTTGTGCTCCCTCTTCAACTAATTTAATTTTTGACAGCATTTATATTCATATGACTTGCAGAAGCAGTCAGGCTCTAAAGGCTGCCATTCTGTTGCTCGGAGAGCCATGAAAGAAAGGAAGATTTATTCAGAAGCCTGGGGAGACTGTGGAAAAATGATGCAGAGCTGTTTAAATTCTCTTTTTAAAGCCCATGAACCTGCACATTTTGTAGAAGGAATCTTGAGTGAAGTAATTACGATTTGTAATCTTGCTTTCCAACTTCATAGAGACTGGTAATCAGTGTCATATTCATGACATAGTCAATCTTGTCAGGAATTATTAATTGTGGCATTGAGCTATTTCTATAAAATCTCACGTGGATATCTCCACTGAATTGGTGATGCTTCATTCCTGTCAAATAATTTTTCCTCACTAAGTTTGAGTTAGGAAATATCGGAGTCAATTTTGATTTGGTTTACTATTGTAAAATGGGTGATGGCATATCTGCGGCACATTTTATATCTCTCTCCATTTTTATTTTCTTTGGCTTAAAAGTGGTAATTATTTTAAAAACCTCAGCGTGTATGACTAAAAGCATGTCGTTACGCTCATGCTCAGCTCATGGCCACTGTGGGATTATGAAATAAGAGATGATGCCCTATGCAGTCAGGAAAAAGTTACACAATCTTAATTAGAGGTGGCAAAAGAAATCCCAAAATCCCACTCTGTTTATACTGCACTGCAGTTTCAGGCAGAAGTGGGAGTGCCTCCTAACTTACTGACATTAACAAACTTGGATTGATAATTCTCCATTCCTTCACCCAAGTCACTTATAGGGTGGGGATCTAAGGCTCCAGAATGGATCACTGAGATACATCACTTGTCACATTCTGCTAAACAAATAGTGAACCCTTAATCCCTACTCTTTGTATCTATTTGTCTCTGTTGTCCCAACCCATTTCACATTACTTTTTAAAACTTAATTAAGGGGATATGGGCATCTCTGGCTGGGCCAGCATTTATTACTCATCCCTAATTGTCCTTAGAAGGTGGTGGTGAGCTGCGTTCTAGAACTGCTGCAGTCTATATAGTGTAGGTACATCCACGGGTTTGTTAGGGAGGGAGTTCCAGGCTTTTGACCCAGTAACAGTGAAGGAACGGCGATACATTTCCAAGTCAGGGTAGTGAGTTGGAGAGAAACATCCAGGTGGTGATGTTCCCTTGTGTAGCAGTTGTCTGTTTGGAAGGTGCTGTCTAAGGCACCTTGGTGAATTCCTGCAGTCCATCTTGTAGATGGCACACACTGCCTGACATTCATCTCCAGATTTCCCAAAGCTTAGTCACAAACTACATGGCACAGTCAGGAGTGTGATGGAATATTCTCCGCTTGCCTGGATGAGTGCAGCTCCAACAACACACAAGGATCTTGACATCATCCAGGATAAAGCAGCCCGCTTAACTGGCACCCCATCAACAAACATTAACTTCCTCCACCAGCGATGCACAGTCGTAGTGGAATGTGCCAAGATGCACTGCAGGAACTTACCAAAGCTCCTTAGAAAGCACCTTCCAAACCCACAAACATTACCAACTAGAAGGACAGCAGGCATGTGGGAACATCATCACCTGGAAGTTCCCCTCCAAGCCACTCACAATTCTGATTTGGAAATATATCGCTGTTCCTTTACTGTCACTGGGTCAAAATCCAGAGACTCCCTCCCTAACAGCACATGGACAGCAGCGTTTCAAAAAGGCAGCTCCCCACCACCTTTACAAGGGCAATTAGGGATGGGCAATAAATGCTGGCCTAATCAGTGATGCCCACATCTCTAATGTGCTTTAAGGAAGAAAATCTGCCATCCTTCACTAGCCTGGTCTTCATCTGATTCCAGATCCACAGAAATGTGGACTGCCTGCAAGCCACTCAGTCCAAGGGCAGTTAGGGTTGCGCAACAAATGCTGACCTTTTCAATGACGTCAACCTCCCATGAAAGAATGAATAGAATATGGAAACGTAAAATACCAGCAGTGGTGGGAAGAAGCTTTTAAGTGTCTCTTAATTGGCCACTTAATGAGTCGCAATTGGCCTAAGGGTGGACAGGCCATCCTCCACTTTTCCTGCTGCTGGTAAAAGGAGGCCACTCCACTAGTTTCCTCCCTCCATCTCCTAGCATGTTCCCTGGGATCATGTAAAATCCTGACCTGGATATCAGACAAGCGATCAGACAAGTCGTGACAATGAAAGGGTTGAAACTGATAGAGGTGGTAGAGCTGGGTGACATTAGCGTACATGTGGTGACTGTTGCCATATTTTCAGATGACATTGACATAGATGTCATGGAGATAATGAATAGGATGGAACCAAGTATAGATCCTTGAGGGGCATGAGAGGTAACACTGTGTGAGTGGGAAGAGAAACAATTACCTGGCCATGACTTAAAATTTCACAGTATTAAATAATATTTTTAATTTTTATTACGTCCATGATTGACCAAATGTATTTGTGCTGGATTTTGCTTCTGGAGCAGGAATCAGGACTATCTGGACTCCAAATGGGGGGGAAACAGTGACTCTGAGGTTTTTATAAAGGCCCCCCTTAATCGGTGCAGAGGCAAGTTTTCTGTCCAATTGCGAGTGGCAGGCAAGCTCATGAGGTGGAGGGCCATTGAGAAGGGCAGCAATCTGCAGTGAAGAAAAAGAACAAAATGAAGACACCTATTTATATTGTGTCTTTCATGACCACTGGCTCTCTCAAAGCACTTTACAGCTAATGAAATACTTTTGAAGTGTAACCACTGTTGCAATGTAGGGAGGCCATGGCCTAGTGATATTATTGCTAGACTATTAATCCAGAAACTCAGCTAATGTTCTGGGGACTCGGGTTCGAATCCTGCCATGGCAGATGGTGGAATTTGAATTCAATTAAAAAAAGAATCTGGAATTAAGAATCTATTGATGACCATGAAACCATTGTCAAAAAAATCCATCTGGTTCATTAATGTCCTTTAGGGAAGGAAATTTGGAGCCCTTACATAGTCTGGCCTATATGTGACTCCAGAGCCACAGCAATGTGGTTGACTCTTAAATGCTCTCAGGGATGTGCAATAAATGCTCGTCCAGCCAATAATGCCCACATCCCAGCAACAAATATATTTTTAAAAACCTACTCGGAATACTTTGGAGTCACTTACCAATTTCTACGTTTGATTTTTCCTTTAGTGTTTTCAAGATGGTTTTTACTAAAGTGGCATCCAGTGTGCGTGCTGGTCTGTACGTGAGACATGGATACTGGGTTAGACAGAAATGATAACATTTGAACATCCCTCTTTCTGGATAAAATGTTCACGTGTGTCTATGATTTTTTCAACAATGCCAGTTTCTTTGAAGAAGTGTTTACGGGTGAAGTTGCAGCCCATAGCTAGTGAAAATCTAGAGAAAAAATACACTCTAGGTCAAAGGAAGGAGGGTGTCACAAGTTCAAGAGCTGAGGAATTGAGAGGGTGGAATGATTCCTTGCAAGTTGATTTTGTTGGGCGATCAGTGTGTGCGTGCAGTCTGAAGGATCATTCATGTCTAGTGTCGGCAGGCCAGGAACAGATGTCTTCAGGATCACAGTCCAACTGACCATACACTACAGCTTTACTGGAAGGAAGCCAGGCAGTCTTGTATTTTTCAGCTGCTCACAGTAACCATGAAAGCAATTAGGAATTGTTCCGCATTCAGCCTATGAGAATGTACCATTCTCTTAGATTTGGCAATCTTCCAGAGCATGTGCACCCAGATGATCACATTGTTAACACTGACTGGCACTACTTGAATGATACACACTGTTCGGTAGTGTAGAACAGTAAATCAAATAATCAGCCCATAGTAGGGTCAAGTGGGAATATTTAGCAGGAGTCCTAGGAACCATTGAGTTTGTTTAACTTAATGTAATGGGTTTAGCTTTTCTTGTGACTGATGCTCAATATGGTCTGTCGGATATGTCCCGGAGATTGGAATGACCAGAATCTCTTAAAAAGAAACCCACACCTATTACTATACTTACTTTGCAGTCAGGTTATATTGGACTGTGTTCAGTATATTCAGAATTTTAGTGGATCGTTCGTGTGTTTGCTGGTGACCTTATATAGATTGCAGAGTATGTTAAGGTTATTTTTCACTTTTTTACATGTCTGAAGCTTTACACCAATGTAAAAGTGGAATAACAAAACACATGCAACCACCAAATCATCCTGGAACAATGATTGTGATGAGATGACAGATAGATATAGCAATGCTTCAGAGAAATTATTTACCTCCCTTCATGTTAACATTATGTCCCATGTTAGTGATTGGGGCTTTAGAATGCAAGAGGTGCTGGAATGTGCTGTGGAGAGAAGAATACAGCAATGCTCAAGAGAGGCAGACAATCCTGATTCCTTCTATTTTCTTCAAGTGATCTACTGGGACATGAACTCACTGCATTATAGAACAGATCTTGGGAGCCCAGAAGCAAAGACATTACTCTTCCCTTAATTCCAAGTAATCAAATGTTGACAACTTTTACTTTGTTTAAAAAAACCTGTAGGTGAAAATCTCAGCTTTACCCTTACACACACAAATTATGTAGAATGGGAGTTTGAAACTGTATCTGTAAAATTGATATTCAAAATGAATTTTATACATTCCTCAAGAAACAGTAACTTTTATTTTGGTCAAAAGTCAAATCTCCCTGCAGAATAATTTCCGAGCTGTCAATTTTACCATTCCAGTCATCGTTCTGTTGAAAATGAAGAACTGTTATCTTATTTCATAAGAAATCAGTTTTACATAAACCTTGGGCATTTTCGAGAAATGCTGCAAAGTATAACTTTTGATATCGGACCAATTCCATAAACCCCCATATACCCAATCCTGGTGGTATGTGAAATCACTAGGAGGATGTCAGTGCAGTGCAGATGATTGATAAGATCTAGAAAGGTGACGAGCAAGCAACAGCCGGGTGACAGATCCCTAACCCTGTGATGTGATAGGTCTCTAATCCTTTATGTGACAGGCCCCTAACCCTGTCTGTGACAGGTCTCTAACCCGTATGTGACAGGCCCCTAACCCTGTATGTGACAGACCCCTAACCCTGTATGTGACAGGCCCCTTACCCTGCATGTGACAGGCCCCTAACCCTGTATGTGACAGGCCCCTCACCCTGTATGTGACAGGTCTCTAACCCTGTATGTGACAGGCCCCTAACCCTGCATGTGACAGGCCCCTAACCCTGTATGTGACAGGCTCCTCACCCTGTATGTGACAGGTCTCTAACCCTGTATGTGACAGGCCCCTGACCCTGTATGTGACAGGTCTCTAACCCTGTATGTGACAGGTATCTAACCCTGTATGTGACAGGCCCCTGACCCTGTATGTGACAGGTATCTAACCCTGTATGTGACAGGCCCCTGACCCTGTATGTGACAGGTCTCTAACCCTGTATGCATCAGCAGGCATATGAGTCGAGGAGACTGAGTGCCTATAGCTCCTTTGTCAGAGAAAGTGGCCAATCGCATCAATGAAACGTCAGCAACCCTCACACATGAAGCACCAGTTTAGCAGGTGGCTTCATGGAGGAACGAAAACATCTCAAGTGAATGGATGTTGGAATGAATGAGAGAGGGCAGCCTTATCATAAATAAGTCTTTTTTCAACCTGTAGGAGGATGGAATGCATAATTCCAAAGAGATACCATGAACAGGTGGCAGTGTACCTCAGCTCCAAACACTGATCGGTGGAGGAGGCAGTGTTGTAAGTTAGAAGACATAATTTCTTCAAGAGCAGGATAATTTGATAGTTCAATTTTTGAGTGGGATGGAAGAGATTACTCTGCAGCCATATGATTGGTATCATCTTTGGATTGGTTGTGCTGAGGCACCTGCTGAGTAGCCCAAGTTTTCAAATGCATCTTGTGTCTCCCATGGGGAAGGGGAGCAGAATGTCTCGCTGCAGTCATCACCAGCCTCTTCGGCGGGGAGTGTTGTCCCCAAGGCAGCACCATCACATCTTTCTGGTGCACATTCCAGCAGGGCAGACACAATTACCTCAGTTGGCCCTCAGTGTAGCTTTGAAATGGAGCACTGGGTGAACCGCACCTCAGGTGTGAACAGAAGGAGGAGAGAGAGGCTGAGTCAGGTATGGGCAGCCTCCCTTTAGGGGGCAGACAGAGCCATGCTGTACTGAGGGAAGATGCTGAGTCTCGGGCGTCACACACAATGAGACTCTCTCTGGAATATCAGGAGCAAATAAGTTTCTGAATGTCAGGTTCCTGGAGCATTGCAGAGCCTTGGGCAGTCAATGGAGGAAGACATACAGTGTATATGCTCCTCGCTGACTCAGTGTTGAGAGCACATGAGATCTATCATTGAGAGAGTAGTCAACTTCATGATGAATAAAACACAGCATAGCTCAGGAGTGAATGCAGGAGCTGTGTGCTTAAACTGACAGAAAGAGTGAGACTTGGTGTTGCTGATGGCAAAGAGATGTTTGAATTAGTTGTCAGCTCTGTCCCAGCATTCAAGGCTGAGGCAGTTAAAGCAGCTAATGAAGAATCCGTCCCTCGGGAGACACCAGCATCATCTCTCACCTCCTTGATGCCTCTGCCTAAGGGACCATTCATGCAGTGAATCCCTGTGACAGGGGCTGCTCCTGCAATTACACAGGCCTGTGGAAGAGCCCTGTGGGCACTACATGCTGAGGAGAGACGCCACGGACATCCCAGCTGGATGCAGAGACAAGGGAGCAGACTGCATCTACCTTATCCTCAGCTACAGAGAAGTGGATGGGAAGGGCACACAAAGCACCTGGTCATTAGATGCACTTTATGGGTCACTTAGCTCATGTTTTTACAGTTGCATAGACATTAATTTATCCTTCAATAATTATTGCTCGTGCCTACGTTGTTACTTCATATCAAAAGGAAGATGGATTTAAAGGCTGGAGTACGGGGGAGGGCTGGTTTCAAGTAGTCCCATGGTCCATATTGACATATACATTTGGTGATGGAGACAACATTTTCAATCTATCTGGGTAGCAATGGAATTATGCAGTTGTATGTATTTGCTGGATAGTTTTTCTCCAGGAAGAAAGATAAATTACAAAGAGACGTTCAAGTGGATCATTGCTGAATAAATGTGGCCCTCATGACAATGCCAGCCCGCCGATCACCGTGAACTCTAGGACACCCTCAGGGATCTTCCTCCATAGCCCGGACACCGGGCTCCTCTGGAATGCCGCCATCATCCTCTCCTTCTTCCTGCTCCACATCCTCCTCTGAGGGAGAGTAGTGTTCCAGGTCCTCCTTTTCATCCAGCTTCAGATCTCTATGCATATTCATGTTGTGGTGCTCGCAGCAGCCCGCCACAATACTGGCTCTTTCATATTGGAGGGCACCACCTGAGCGGTGGAAGCAACGTAAGCACATTCTCAAGATGTCAATGGGCTGTCTAATGCAGGTGCATATAGGATGGTTTTGGTTGTAATGCCTCTCTCCATCTGGGTGCCAAATGGGTATCCAGTGCCACCTCTTCAGGAGTTAACCCTCATTCGCCAGCAGCCACCGATGGGGTCTGGGTGTTGGCTTGAAGAGGAGCTGGAACTCTGCAAAATAAAGGCACTGTGTCAGCTGCCTAGGAACCGAGCACAAGGCTGCAAGAATTGTAAGAATTTGTGGGATTTTGAGGCATAAAGCCCTTTTAGTTCAAATATCTAGGTTCTGAATTCTTAATTTATTCCAATGGGATCCTCAATTATGCCTGACCTAACAGGATACGAACAACCAGTATTGATCAAATAGAATTTATTAAGCAAGATGTTACATAGACTTACTTATCTCTTTAAAGCTTTAATTTTCTAGACATTTCAACACATTTTAAGGTCATTAGGTTATCAAGGAGAACAGCAATTCTCGCAGACACAGCTGTTTTCCTGTTCTTAGCCTGCTTTTAACTGTTTAATTGCCTTACTCAGCAGACAGAAATTCAAACTGAACCGTTTAAAAGGTAGTTAAGATAAAATCCATAAATATTACTTCAAATCGAAACAGAATCCTAAAAATTAGTTGGATTGCGAGATGGTGGCACACCAGCTGGACATTCAGCGAGTGATAAACCTCTTCTGTTCAGTAGTCTGGGTGGTTGGTCGATCAGTGCCTTGTGATGGCTACAATTGATGAATCTCTGGACCTGAGAGGATCCATTGATAGTGGCAAAACTCAATGCTCTTTGTGCTGCACTGGTCCATCTTTCTCAAAATGGGCTTGTTACCCTATGTTCTGGAAAAGCTAACTATCCATGACCTCCCTGATGGCATGGTGAACTGCCAACCGTGAGATATCACCCAGGTCCGCGGCTGGTCCCTGGAGTGATCCAGAAACATAAAACGTGAAGGTGATAGTGACCTTAACAGCGGCAGATAGGGAACTAAAATGAGGGCTATAAGGGGGAGCCACCAGGTCTTTGTGGACCAGAGCGCAAATCTCCAAAACCATCTGCCTAGAAAGGTGCAGTACCATACAACACTGGCTCTCTGTCATTTGCAAGTAGCTAATTCCTGGGCAGTACAAACAATGCCTTGGGAAATATCTTCATCTCCTTGCAGTCCCCCTTCTGTATTCCTGTGTCCTTCTCCTGACCTGGATGATTCATCTGCTGAGGCTCCTCCTGTTAGTCTGTCGAATGTCACTGTAGGTTATCCCATTTCCGTTCCCTTACCTGCCGCTCATTGATTTACCAGGACTATAACTGGCAACCTCTGATGCCAGCAGCCTTACATAACTCGCCCGCTCCCCCCCCCCCCCCCCCCCTTCCCCCTGTGTCTATCACTCACTTCCACAAATGAAATCCTCTCAGCACAAGTGGTGGCAACTCTGTGCCACTGAGCAGGTGGGTTTAAATCTGTTGATCACAACAGCTGCATCCTGATGTGCCCTGGATGCTCTGTTTTCCCTGAGTCTGCAGGGAAAATCTCAAATTGCTGCTAAATGTCTGTTAATGAGCTGCACAACAAGTTCCTTAATTGGAGGGGTGTGGGTTGCTGTCCCTCCATCCCCTTTTCAAAATCGTGTCGCATTCCAATGGTTCAGGATCCAGTGATGCCATCTGAGGATGAAATTTCCAAAGCATGCCTGTACCAAACCTCAACATCACGGAGTGTTAAAAACCCAACCCATGGAATCTGTGGCAATCGCTCAATAGATGGGTGGTTAAAAAGCAAAAGAGGGCGAGTTCAGAAGAGGTGAAAAAATGTTCGATAAAGTGAAATGCGAAATTAAACAGCTAAACATCAAAACGAGACAACAGCCGTAAACTAAAAACACATTAAACAGAAGTATTTCACTCTCACTCAGAACTGCAGCCAAAAACACACCTTCAAGTAACTCAGTTCTGACAGTCCAGTAGTGATTGGAAGCGTTCCTATATTCCATTGACATTTGAAATGACCTTGCATTTTATTACTGCCTTTGGTGATTGAATTCTGGAAGAATGAAAGTACTGAGCTTTTAAACAAGTGCGTGTGTCTCTTTTCTCATGAGACATGCAGCCACTTTCCCTATATGGCGCAGGGAACACTTCATTTTCTCTCCAATAGGCAGCAACAACGTACAGTGCATCTTTTTTTCACCTGCATCACGTATCAAAGGCTGAACAGAATTTCATTGGGGAACTGGAGGATATAAGGATGCTGTTACCAATCCATGTTGATTCCTTTTGTATTGGAAGAAAGACTTGCGTTTATATAATGCATAATCACATCTCTCCGAAACATAATTACTTCATATATTTTGGATTAAGTTGAACTGTGGTGACTTGTTATGTAGGGATTTGCAGCTGCCATTTTGTAAAGCAAGGACCTATGCAAACAGTATTGAGAGGAATGACGAGTTAATTTGCATTTGGTAATATTTGTAGAGAGAGGAGTGTTGACCAGAGAACAGAGAACCGGCTGGTCTTTAATTAATCCCATTTTAACCATCGGAACTGGGCCTTGACTTTTCAACTGAAGGATTGTTTTTGTTTCTGTAAACAAGCATTTGTTGCTTACATAAAATTTGTTTTGCCGCAAGTATTCCACATTGTTTCTTCCCAAGGTTTTTGCTGATTAAATCTAAAATCAATTTGTCTCATTTGTTACCTGAAAAATACATCAACTTGCTTGTAGTGGAGGAGATGCCATTTCATAAAACAAATACAGGAAAAATATAAAGACTGAAAATTAGAGGATCAAATAATATCAATGTTCTTTGCAATCTTGCAAAAGTGTCTCAGTAATAAAAAAATGAATCTACTGTGCCTTTCAAGTAATTTTCAAGCTATTCTTAGAGGTTTAGTATGTACTTCCTAAGGAGCTAATCATTTCCCTAAACTCAGAATCAACCAATCAATGTTTCCTTGTGTCCTGAGGTCTATGTTAACCATAGAACCACAGAACCCTACACTGCAGAAGGAGGCCGTTCAGCCCATTGAGTCTGCACCGACTTTCCGAAATTGCATCTTACCCAGGCACAACCCCCTGCTCTATCCTCATTTACCTACCATCTTTGGACACTAAGGCCGGAATTTTACCGGCACATCCACCCCGATTCCAGGGGCGGGTGAGGCTCTGAGAGTGGCATTCTCTGTTGGCCTCGGGCGGGATCGTACAAACCTCGGGAGGACATGCCGGTAAAATTCCGCCCTAAGGGGCAATTTTGGCTTGGCCAATCTACCTAACCTTCACATCTTTCTGAATGTGGGAGGAAACCCACACAGACACGCGGAGAACGTGCAAACTCCTCATAGTCACCCAAGGCTGGGATCGAACCCCGATCCCTGTCGTTGTGAGGCAGCAGTGCTAACCACTGTGCCACCGTGGAATGACTGACGGGTAAATTGACAATCATTTCTGTTTAATTTTATAACTGATCCAATAATGAGTAGTTTCCTTTTGGAAAGAGAAATTGAAAATATTACTTTGGGATGATAAGTTCTTTCTGGGATACACTGCAAATTTATAAAATATGAGCCAGAATAGATCACTTGATGTGGAAGTGTAAAGAATGTGCATAAGATTTTTAAATTGTTTATTTCCTTCTGAAGCTGAAGCCTACATCACACACAGTGCACTGGACTGATTAAAACAAACAATTTTTATTGGAAGACATGTGGCTTTCTTGATAATATAATTTATGGGAAACCCCCCACCTTAAAAGCTAGAGTATTTAACATGAGGGAAGCTGTCACTGCATTCCTTTCATTGGTTATACTCAGAAAGATGGTGTGACAAGTCATTTGCCAGAAAGCATCGCTCCTTTCAAATTACACTCCAATGCTACCCATGGGGTTTGGCCTGTGAAAGCAGCCATTCTGATAGCTGCCTGTTCTCTTTCAGACTCGCTGGCTGAAGATTTTGAACGTGGCAAAAATAAAATGAGTTATTGAGCAGTTAGATGTTACAGTAGGTTGTAAATCTTTTCAATTTTATCTCCATCTTAATTGCAAAAATGGCTCCCTCAGGGCCCTTTTGGTGTTGCTAGTCAGTCAGCGAAAGAATTTATCTTTGGTCATTGACTTCTCCCTAATACGCAGATCACTTGTTCCTTTAGAGAGCTGCTGCTGTCGTTGGCACTGGGCCAGGTGCTGTCATTGTTGATCTGTGGTATAGGCCTGACTAGCAAGTACTTGGTGGAGGACTTCCATGCCAACACTCCAGTGTTTCAGAGCTTTCTCAACTACATCCTCCTGTTCCTGGTTTACACAACCACGTTGGCAGTACGGCAAGGTAGGCAACGCTTAACTTCACAAGACATTCTCTTTTAATTGTAAAGAATGAAAAGAAAAAAACAATCATCTAACCTGTTATTACAATTTGTTTCATATTTCTGGATTAAGTTAGGATATGTGTCACTCATCAACTTGTTTATCAACCAATAGTAAATATGAGATTGTAATGTTACCTTCTGGAAGTTTCATTAGCCAGTAATAATCAAATAATCATTCTCATTGTCCTGTGTTTATTGACAAAACTATGATCAATGCTTTTTATGGCAGGTGTAGTGGATGGAGGGGAGTGGGGAGATACTCTGATGGATTTCAATGTAGGAAAATGCTACAAATATTCAATATCCCCTGACTGGCCGTACTGAACATTAGCAACACTAACTGGCCCTGCCGCTTTGCCACGTTACTCTTTGGAACTCAGCTGCTACTCCTGCATCATTGTTGGTCATCACTGACCCTTTAATCGTAATATGGAGGTCAAATATATACTTGTAACTAAAATATGTTTTTATCCATATTAGTATAGTGAATAAGAGACTCGGGCACAGCCAGTAAGAGTTAAACTAGATGTTGTAACAGGAGCAGAGAGAGGAAAAGAGTTATTGAAACATATGCTAATAATTATTCACAGGCCATTCAATAAAACTATTTGAGAGTAAGGTGAAAAAAATAAGCAATGTTTCTTTTATACCTGCTTGGCCCCCAGGCTTGACAGCGCTTTTAATTTCCATTGTAGCCCAGTTGTAGTGTTTCCATTGTAGCTCAGTTAGTTAGATTCTTTTTACATGGGTCTATCCTAAAAGGCACAACGATAATGCCACACAACACAATGGATGGTATCTTCAGTGTGAAGACGGGACTTATTTTCCAAGAGGACTGTACGGCGGTCACTCATGCCAATACTTTCATGGACAGATGCATTTGCAATGGGTAGATAGGTGAGGAAGGGGCCAAGTAGATATTTCCCCTTTGTTGGTTCTTTCACCACCTACTGTAGGCTCAGTCTGGCAGATGTGTGCTTCAGGACTTGGCTAACTTGGTCAGCAGTACTAACAAGTTACTTTTGTGATTGTGGGTGTGGCAAAACTGAACTGAAACTACATAGTGCTTTAAAGTTATATTAGCAACTTTCCATATGTGCCAAAAGTTTCCACAGATTAATCTGAAGTTCATGAATTTTCTGAAGCATGTCTTTCCCAGCCCCACATCCCCCCCATACCTGCTCATTAAACCTCCAATCAGAGCCTTCCCAACTCCTCGGATGCCATGAAAGGATTTGAACTCACGTCTTCAGAGCATTAGTCCTGGTTCAGTAGCCCAGTATCATTAGCATTGTGTTACCATTCCCCATTCTCTGGAGTTTAAAAGAATGAATTGTGATGTTATTGTAATATATAAAATTCTTTACAGGGTGGATGTAGTGAAGCCATTTCCCCTTGCTGGGGAGTCTAGAACTATGGGGCAGAGTCTCAGGAGAAGCAGTTGGCTATTTAGGACTAAGATCAAAAGGTGTTTCCTCATTCAATGGTGTATGATTTCTCAAAGTGTAGATCCCAGAGTCTGGAAGCTTAGTCATTGACGACATCGAGTACTGAGATTGATAGATTTATGGGACCAAACAGAATCATGGGATATGGGGATAAGGCCAGAAAATGGAATGACCTTATTGGGTGGTGGACTAGGCCGGAAGGGTTTTATTGTCTACTTCAGCTTCTATTTCTTATGGTTTTAACATCGTATGTCCCAGTGGAACTATTGGGAGTGGAACTGAGGGAGCAGTTAGGTCCTGGGGGTGCAAGGAACATTCGCCGGAATTTTACCGCCTCGCCCACCATGAAATCGAAGTGGGTGAGCGGCAGAGAATGGGAAAGTCCATTGACCTCAGGTGGGATTTTCTGGTCTCAGGTTGAGCGCGGCCATAAAATTCAGCCCATTGACACTTATTTATCAATTCTTTTACTTTGCATTTATCTGGTCAAAAAACATTTGCAAGATTGTTAATGAGTAGCACTTTCTTCCATGATTGGAAATAGTTAATTCAGCCAGCTTGTGTTGAATTAGTCTAAGGTGGTTACACAAGCCATATACTATGGAAAGATAACAGGAAAAGGTTCTTGCATCGGATGAATGAATGTTGTGTTACTTTCAAATTATTGCAACCTTTAATTCTCAAAGGAACTGTAGTAATCACTTTGTTATTTTAGCCATACTGTCGTAAATTAATTTAGCCAATAAAACATGAAAAATAATATGGCAGGGCAATTACCTCGTTTAATTAAACAAAATGAGTAGGTTAAGCATTACGAATGTTTTCAATGATGGATAAAGTGTTGCTCATTAGCAATCCCATGAATGTGCTTTTACTGTACGAAGGTAAAATAAAAGAATAAACAAGTAAAGGTCAGTCTTCTAACTTTGCACTTGGAGTAGGAAACCTCGCTGAGAGAGAGAGAGAGAGCAGGTAGCAAAAATTCCAGAAAGTGCAGCACACCATTTTCCAATATGGTTTGAAAATAGAATGCAGCATGTGTGAGAATTTCCAATATGCACACTCAGCAGGCGGTTTCTCTGCCAGGAGCACAAAGTCAGTAAATTACCCCTGTGGAACAAGGTATTGATGAACGATTTCTCACAGCTTCACAGAAAATATCAAAAACAAATTTGCATTCTCCTTAGTGTTGACAGGAAACGCTCCAAGTAATGTATTATTATTGCCCAATAATTTCTGTAGGTATCCATTAACTATAATTATGGCAATATTTACTTTTAAACAAAAGACATGTTTCGTCGGTTCAATTAGCTTCCATTGGCCTGAATTTTCACTCCCAAGTCAGAATTACTGGCTCTGCAAACCCAACCTCGGAAAAATTGCCCTGGAAGGTCCAATTTTTGTTCTGGGGTGGCAGGGTTCTCTGGGAACTGGGCTGGTTGCCCCGAACAAGTGCAGAGACTATGGGCTGCAGACTTGCACAAGGTTGGAGGCCTGCCTCTGAGCTCTGGCAGTATGTCCAAAAAAGCAATTTTTAAAAAATGGCAGCCATTCAATCCTCATCCCTCACACCCCCCTCACCTACACACACTCTCCATGACACATACATGCCAGCCATGCCATCCCATTCCATGTACCCATCCCCAATGATCCTTCAAATCCTCCAAACCTATATAAGCCCCTCGAACCACCCCCATGGCCCTTTAAAGCCCCAATGTCAACTTTGCACCAACGTATGCCAACCCATGCCCCCCACAGTTTACTCTTTCCCCTTTATTCTATTGTTATGGCATGGCACCAAGCTGCTCAATTCACAAATGAAAACTTGAAATAGCTGCCAGATCAGTTTTGCTATTAATGTATTATGAGAAGGTTTTCTGAAACCAGGAAGTAACTTCTCAGACTAATTGTGACAATCTTATATTAAGTTAAACATTTATTAAAATAAAGAGATAGAAATCAAATTACACGTAAATCACAAAAACACCTGGACACAGTTAACAGTACTTTTTAAATACTTCCGAACAGATCTTGGGTTAAATAATTCAGAGCTAAATCTCCCTTTTGATGGCAACAGTCCTCATAGATTTTCTAATCTATAGCATTCCGGTAACTTTACCACACAATGCCCTGAGTTCTCCGAGGGTGATAGCAAACTGGTTTTCACAGATCTGGCCTTGTTCGCACTTGTTTTCTTTGAGATCTTACCAGTGCCCCCCGCCCTTCGCCACATACACACACACACACACACGCACCACCTTCAATATTCTGTTACATTTGTTTTTCCCCCTTGTTCTGAGCCTTTATTGTTTCTTGCAATACTTTAGAAGTTCCCTTTCCCCAGAATCAAACAACACTTTTTCTTTTTATTTAATGGCTACTATATTATAAAAGTAAATTTACATTGTCTTCACCTCATCCATATACAATTTTCAAATTATATATATTCCTCTTTAAAATACAACTGCCAACTTCAAACCACTTCTTTGCTTGCCTTTAGTAAATTCTTATGGGTGTTGACCTTTGCAGTCTTTCTGACCCTAATCCAATTAAACCAGTCACACCTCACAAACTTTTTTTCAGCATGTGAGAATATGAAAGTGATATGACAAAAGAAAAGTATTAAAATGCTTGCTTTCCTGACACTTTACCATGTCATCTCGCCCATTATTCACCATGAGCAGGACCTGTGCTGAGATTAAATAAAGTTCTAAATTTATATTGCAGACTTTATTTCAAAAACTCATCAATTCATAAAGAAAATTCACTACATTTACATATATCAACAACATCCTTATAAAAACAACCATTTTAGCGCTTAATCCCTTATAATAACAAATATTACATTCAAGTGTTTAACACCTTATAACAAACATTGGAACTCGTAGTTCCACTTCAAAGAGTCTATAACCACTTGGAACTGCCAAGAAGCTGCAACATGGAGGACACCTGCTGTGATAATGGAAGATTGTGAAATCGATCATGCAGTACTAATCCTGAAATGGCAACCTTCAGCATTTGTCAACAGACAAGATTGAAATGATTTTTAAAAATTTCTCCAGACATTTTTGTGCCAAATATGAAAATTGCAGAAGTGTTAAATGCATTGACAGCTTGACAGTTGCCTTGGACAGTTCATTTTGATATTTCTGAAAGTTCCAGTGAGCATGAAAGTTAGTTCAAGCACTTTTTATACACATTCATGTGCAGCTTGTAGGCGGAGTGCGCAGATATGAGTTGGAGAAGGGCATTTTTAAGTGTCGAAATGCTTTTACAAATCTGAGTTAGGATTTTTTGCTCCCCCCGCCATAGTGTGTTTTGTGGTGCCGGAGGTGGCCTGCCATTGGCCAGTGATGGCATCTTCTGGATCCGTCGCTGTCAATAGGTTTTCCCGTTATCCCCACCCGCTGCTGCTGGGAAATCCGCAGTAGGGCATCACTTCGGTGGGACAAGAAGATCCTGCTGGCGAGAACAGCCAGAAAATTCCAGCCCTAGTCTGCAGTTAGCATTTAACTGGTATTTACTGTGTAAGCAAAGTGAAGTAAGTTAATAAAGTAAAGTAATTTTTTTCCAGCCTTATACAGGGATAAACAAGCTCTACTGGAGAACAGTGATTAATTAATTGGCTAACTAGCTCAATCTGGTCGCTGCAGTTTCAGCTTCAATGAAAATACGTGTAGAGGTTTGGGTACAGCTTTGTAAATGGAGTGCAGCTTGCGAGCAGAATGAACAGATATGAGTTTGGTGAGTTGGGAACTCAGTGAAGGGGGAGGGGGTGCTCCTTTTTTTCTACTTTGTTCTTACTGTGTTGCAGTGGAAGGAACTGGTTGGTGAGTAACTGGGAAGCTACTCTAATTATAACAAATAGTTTGTAAAGTTAAGTTATACAGTGAGAGTTTTAACAACACCAGGTTAAAGTCCAACAGTTTTATCTGGTAGCAAATGCCATTAGCTTTCAGAGCGCTGCTCCTTCACGCTCCGAAAGCTAATGGCATTTGCTACCAAATAAACTCTCATTGTGTTTACCCCAGTCCAACGCCGGCATCTCCACATCAAGTTATGTTATGGCAGGGCAGCTCATCCAAGTGAAATGTAGAGCCATTGGTTGGCATGCGTCCTAAACATAGACGCAGGATGGATCGCAGGAATTTGCAGGATGTGCCACCAGCTGCAGAAACTTGAGCTCCGGGTTTTGGAACTTGAACGGTGGCAGGAGTCACTGTGGAGCATCCACAAGGCAGAGAAATACATGGTTAGCATGTTTAGGGAGGTGGTCACATCACAGGTTGGGAGCATAAGGCAGGTAGGGAATGGGTGACTGCCAGGCAGTCTAAGAAAACCCGACTGGTAGTGCAAGAGTCACCTGAGACAGTCTTACTCACCAATCAGTTTTCTGTTTTGGATTCTGGTGAAGTCAGTGGTTTCTCAGAGAACTGCAGCCGGAGCCAAGACTGGCAGCATGGGTGGCCCAGCTGAAGAGTGGAAGAGCAGAAGTGATAGGGGATTTATTAGTTAGGGGAACAGACAGACATTTCTACCAAAGTAGGAGTGACTCCAGGATGGCATGTTTTCTCCCTGGTGTCAGGGTCAAGGATGTCACAGAGCAGGGCATTTTTCTAGGGGGAACGATGAACAGCCACAGGTCCTGGTTCATGTTGATACCAATGACATTGGTAGGAAAGGGGATGAGATCCTGAAAGCAAATTTTCAGGATCTAAAAGCAAGACCTCCAAAGCAGTAATTTTAGGATTACTCCCAGTTCACATGCTAGTGTGCAAAGGAATAGGAAGATTGAACAATTGAACACATGGCTGGAGATTGGGTGTGGGAGGGAAAGCACTGCGACCAGTTCCATGGCAGGTGGGACATGTACAAGATGGACAGGTTGCACCTTAGCAGGATTGGGTCTAATATTGTTGCAGGGAGATTTGCTACTGCTGTTGAGGAGGGTTCAAACTAGATGGGAGATGGTACTTGGGAGGGAGTTCAGACTGGAGGAAAGCAAAATTGGTAACAGGAAGGAGAAAAGTAGTAAGCGAAATTAGAGGACAAACGAATCAAAGGCAAACATCAAACAGGATCAGAATGCAGAATAATGTTAAAAAGGCAAAATCAAAGGCACACCATCTGAATGTAGGCTCAAATTGCGGTAAATGGGTATGATTTAATTGCCATTACAGAGACATGGCTGCAGGGTGACCAAGATAGGGGACTGAATATGCCACGATATTCATCAGTTAGGAAGGATAGGTGAAAAGGAAAGGGGGGTATGGTAGCACTCTTGATAAGGGATGAGATTATTATGTTACTAATAGAGAACCTTAGATCGAAGGATCAAGATGTGGTTCAGAATTTTACCGCCTTGCCCACCCAAGGCTCGTAAAATCCCGCCTGAGGCGAACGGAGAATACCATTCTGTGAGCCTGTCCCACCCCAATTTCGGGGTGAGGTGGTAAAATTCAGGCCATAGTATCAGTTTGGGCAGAGCTACGAAACTGCAAGGGCAAGAAACATTGTTTGTTTATAGGCCACCAAACAGTAATGTTAGGCACAGTGTAAATCAGGAAATTAGAGATGCATGTAATGTGGATAATACAGTAATAATGGGTGAGTGGAATTTACATATAGACTGGGTAAACCTCATCAGCACTAATGCTATGGAGGATGAATTCCTGGAGTGTGTACAAGATGTGTTTCTGGAGCAATGCGATGAAGAACCAACTAGACTATTTTGGATTTACTATTAAATAATGAGAAAGGGATATTTAATAACCTTGTTGTAAAGGAGCCTTTGGGTAACAGTGACTATTATTATAGAATTTCACATTAACTTTGAACATGTTATACAGAAACTACAATCTTAAATCTGAACAAGGGAAACTATGAAAGCATGGTTTATTGGGAAAATACCCTAAAAGATTTGATGGTAGACAGGCAATGGTTAGTCTATAAATGGTTTACAACAGATATATATTCCTCTAAGGCATAAATGCACAAAGGAAAAAGTGAATCAACCATTGCTAATAAAGGAAGCTAAAGATTACATTAGATCACAGGATTTGGCTTATGAGGATGAGTGGAGAAACGGTAAGCCTGAGGATTGGGGGTAGTTTAGAACTCAGCAAAGGATGATCAAGAAACTGATAAAGAAAGGGGAAAGAGTATATGAATGCAAGCTAGTGAGAAACTTAAAGGCAGACTGTGAAAGTTTCTTTAGGTATGTAAAAAAATTAAAGATTAGCTGGGAAAAATGTGTGTCCATTAAAGGTGGAGACAGGAAAATTTATAGTGGAGAACAGGGAAATGGCAGACGAAATAAACAATTACTTTGGTCTGCTTCACAGAAAAATCTCCCAGAAATACTT
Source organism: Mustelus asterias (assembly GCF_964213995.1). Taxonomy (NCBI): domain Eukaryota; kingdom Metazoa; phylum Chordata; class Chondrichthyes; order Carcharhiniformes; family Triakidae; genus Mustelus; species Mustelus asterias. The sequence goes on from NC_135805.1 coordinate 69,025,820, forward strand.
GGCAACAGGGGACTTGTGAAACTGAAGCACTTGAAATAAATTAATATTAGTAAAGAGATAGTATTTGAAAAACTAATTGGATTGAGAGTTGATAAATCCCTTAGACCTGATGAGCCACATCCTAAAGTGTTGAATGAGGTGGTTATAGGAATGATGGATGTATTGGTGGTTACCTTTCAAAATTCTATAGATTCTGGAAAGAGCCTGCGGTCTGGAAAGTAGCAAAGGCGTGTTTGACAAACCTGTTGGAGGTTTTTGAGGATACTACTTGTAGCATAGATAAAAGAGGATCAGTGAATGTGCTGTATTTGGGTTTGTAGAAGGCTTTTGATAAGGTCACACACACGAGGTTGGTAAACAAATTTAGAGCACGTAAGATTGGGGGTAACACTAATATGGATCGAGAATTGGTTAACAGACAGAAGGCAAAGAGAAGGAATAAACAGGTCATCCTCAGGATGGCAGTCTATGACTAGTGGGGTACCGCAAGGATCAATGCTAGGGCCACAGCTGCTCACAATCCATAAAAGTGATTTTGATGTGGGGACCAATTGTAATAGTTCCAAATTTGCTAAAGACACAAAACTGGGTATAAATATAAGATGTGGGGAAGATGCAAGGAGGTTTTAAGTGGACTTGGACAGGCAAAATGAATGGGCAAGAACATGGCAGGTGGAATATAATGTAAGTAAGCGTGAAGTTATCCACTTTGGTAGACAAAGCAGTAAAACAGAATGTTTCTTAATTGGTGATAGGTTGGGAAGTTTTGGTGTGCAATGGGACTTCAGTGCCCTTGTTTATGAGCCACTGAAAGCGAGCATACAGAAGCAACAATCAATAAGGAAGGCAAAAGGCATGTTGGCCTTCATTGCAAATGGATTTGAATACAGGAGTAAAGATGTCTTGCTGCAACTGTTATAGAGGCTTGGTGAGATCACACCTCGAGTATTGTGTACAGTTTTGGTCTCGTTATCTAAGGAAGGATTTAATTGCCAGAGAGGGAAAGCAATGAAGGTTCGCCAGACTATCCCTGGGATAGCAGAATTGTTTTATGGGGAGAACTTGGGGAAACTAGGCCTTTATTCTCTTATGTTTCGATGAATAAGAAGTGATCTCATTGAGACATACAAAAATCTTACAGGGTGGGACAGGATGAATATAGATGGGATATTTCTCTGGCTAGTGAGTCCAAAACCAGTGGACTTAATCTCAGTATAAGTGGCAGGCCATTTAAGACTGGGATGAGGTGTAATTTCTACACTCAGCGGGTGCTGAATCTTTGTATTTCTCTACCCCAGAAGACTGGAGAAGGTCAATCGTTGAGCTTGCTCCAGACAGAAATCAATCATTTCTGGAGACTAATGACATCAAGAGATGTAGAAACAGCATGAGAAAGTGCTGTTGTGGTAGATGATCAGTCATGATCTAATTGAATGGCTCAATAGGCTTAATTTCCTACTCCTGTTCCTAAGCACCTAACAATCCCTTGCAAAAGGCACTTTACCTCTTTCAAAGATGTCCTGGGACCATATCCAAAGGTGTACCCCACCTCTCCAAAAGGCTATCCCACCTCTTCAAATGGGTACCCCATCTCTCCAAAGGGATCCACAAAGTTTAGACCATGCATGTCATGCTTCACACACCCGGCTCACCGAAAGTAGACAATGGAAGCAGCTGCTAATTTATATGGGCAGCTGCCTCCATGAAACGCACATCCACAAATTCCAATCCGGGTCCTTTCCTGCTCCACAAATATGCTAGGTTTTCAGAAGTGGGACTTCCGATTTTCAGACTCGCAACGAGAGAGAGGCTTTCCGTTGTTGCAAATATCAAGACCATCGTTTGTGGCCAATGACCATATAAGTGTTGGATTCCTTTCCTTTGATGGCCTGTGAGTTTTGAGTATCTGAGTGAAAGGTGGTGCATGGTTAGAGATGCGGTATTGAGGAGTAAAGAAGGAATGTTTATGATAAACCGATGTGCAGCTAGAATGTCTATGGTTATGGTGAAATTACATTATAATATTGGTGTAAGATTAGGAAGATTAGGAAATGCTCAAGATTTAGGAACATAGCAACAGGAGTAGGCCATTCAGCCCGTCAGGACTACTCAGAATCATAGAATCACACAGTGCAGAAGAGGTCCTTCGGCCCATTGAGTCTGCACAGACATGTGACAACACCTGAACTACCTACCTAATCCCATTTACCAGCACTTGGCCCATAGCTCTGAATAATATGACTTGCCAAATGCTCACCCAGGTACTTTTTAAAGGATGTGAGGCAACCCGCCTCTGCCACCGTCTCACCATTTAATACGATCATGGCTGATCGGACACTTCAATTTTTACACACACTGTCCCCATAACCCTTTACATTATTGTTAATCAGAAATCTATCAATCTCTGCTTTAAGCATATTCAATGAGCTTCCACAGCCCTACTGAGGTAGAGAATTCCAAAGATTCACAACCGTCTGTGTAAAGAAATTTCTCCTCACATCGATCGTAAGTGGCTTCCCCTTTATTTTGAAACTGTGCCCTTGCTTCTAGACTCCCCAACCAAGGGAAACATCTTACCTGCACCTACCCTGTCTACTCCTTTAAGTGTTTTGTAGGTTTCATTGAGATCACCTCCAATTCTTCAAAACGCTAGCGAATACAGATCCAGTTTGCCCAATTCCTCTTCATAAGATAGTCCTGCCACCCCCGGTACAAGTCTAGTGAACCTTTGTTGCACTCCCAATATAGCAATGATATCTTTTCTGAGGTAAGGGACCAAAACAGTACTCCAGGTGCGGTCTAACCCAAGCTTCTATACAGTTGAAGCAAGACCTCACAACTCCTCTATTCAAATCCTCTTGCAATAAAAAGTTAACATTCCACTAACCTTCCTAATAGTTTGCTGCACCTGCATGTTAGCCTTCAGTGACTTACGGACAAGGACACCCAGGTCCCTTTGTACATCTACACTTTCTAAATTCTTACTGTTTAGGAAATACTCTGCGTACCTGTTTTTTCTACCAGAATTGATTACTTCACATTTTTTCACATTATATTCCGTTGGCCATGTTCTTGCCCACTCACTAAGTCTGTTCAAATCCTCCAGTAGCCACTCTTTCTCACAACACACATTCCCACCTAGCATTATATCATCTGCAAATTTGGAGATATTACATTTGGTTCCCATACCCAAATCATTGATATATATTGTGAACGCTGGGGCTCCAGTACTGATCCTTGTGATACCCCACTAGCCACAACCTGCCAACATGAGAAAAACCCACACTCCTGAAGGGGAGCAGGAGAATGGCAGCTTGCATGGATGCTTGGGACTGGCAAGGGTGAGTTAATTATTAGAAGGGTGGTGTGGAGAGTTTTGGGAGCATGGAGGAGTTAAGTGGAATGGACCTGGCATCCTGGGTGTGGTAGGAGAAGGGGGTGGTGGGGATTGAAATGAGAAAAGGCAAGAGTGTATAAGTAGTGCCCACTTCTGGTTATATACTGTCAAGAATATCACACTGTTGACAAATTACCACTCCTCCCCTCACCCCCCAGCCCGCACACCACCTTCTGTATTTCTGTAGAAATGAATCAATGAAGTTCAGCAAAACATTCTGAGGAAAACAAACTTTTGCCCCTTCAGGCCTTAAAAAAATATATCCAGTTAGCCTCATTAATTCTAAGATAGTAGTGAACACTAATTTGTACAGACTACTGAAAGTATTTTATTAATCTTGTGATTAAACTAGTTTGATGACTTTGATGTGTTCATTTATTCACACCTATTGCAGATTTAATCTGAACATGGATGGTGAATGTAAATAAGTAAACATGGGCAGTGTAAGGTGAGACACCATGTGGAGTTTACTAGTTGGTTGTCATGTCAATGGCAGTCCTGTGAGAACACCAAGCTTCATGCAAATGTCAGAAGAACACAGCTCTAGTCTCTTGGTTGCATGGATGATAACATCTTAGGACTCTTCTGAATGAATGCAGTAGGATTGTTCAGTATTCGAGGTACATGAGACCTCTGCTTCCACAAAGTGGAGCATTTACTTTATCAGCTCTTGGTTATCCCTCGAGACTGAGGTGCATAGAAATAGGTTAGGACAAATACAGTTTTGGGAAGAGGTTCTAGCAGGAAAAAGGTTAGTGTCACAGTCCACAAAGTCAGGTAATAGAATAGAACTACAGCCAATTTTTACACATTTTTCTAATCGCTTATTTATACACATTACAAACACATACTTCCTCAACCAAAATCCACAATTTCAGTCTGTGCCTTTTTAAAGACAGTAAGAAGTTTAACAACACCAGGTTAAAGTCCAACAGGTTTATTTGGTAGCAAATGCCATTAGCTTTCGGAGCGCTGCTCCTTCGTCAGATGGAATGGATATCTGCTCTCAAACAGGGCATACGGAGACACAAAATCAAGTTACAGAATACTGATTAGAATGTGAATCTCTACAGCCAACCAGGTCTTAAAGATACAGACAATGTGAGTGGAGGGAGCATTAAGCACAGGTTAAAGAGATGTGTATTGTCTCCAGACAGGACAGCCAGTGAGATCCTGCAAGTCCAGGAGGCAAGCTGTGGGGGTTACTGATAGTGTGACATAAACCCAAGATCCCAGTTTAGGCCGTCCTCATGCGTGCGGAACTTGGCTATCAGTTTCTGCTCAGCGACTCTGCGCTGTTGTATGTCGTGAAGGCCGCCTTGGAGAACGCTTACCCGAATATCAGAGGCTGAATGCCGTCACCGCTGAAGTGTTCCCCCACAGGAAGAGAACAGTCTTGCCTGGTGATTGTCGAGTGGTGTTCATTCATCCGTTGTCGTAGCGTCTGCATGGTTTCCCCAATGTACTATGCCTCGGGACATCCTTTCCTGCAGCGTATCAGGTAGACAACGTTGGCCGAGTTGCAAGAGTATGTACCGTGTACCCGGTGGATGGTGTTCTCACGTGAGATGATGGCATCCGTGTCGATGATCCGGCACGTCTTGCAGAGGTTGCTGTGGCAGGGTTGTGTGGTGTCGTGGTCACTGTTCTCCTGAAGGCTGGGTAGTTTGCTGTGGACAATGGTCTGTTTGACGTTGTGCGGTTGTTTGAAGACAAGAAGTGGGGGTGTGGGGATGGCCTTGGTGAGATGTTCATCTTCATCAATGACATGTTGAAGGCTCCGGAGGAGATGCCGTAGCTTCTCCGCTCCGGGGAAGTACTGGACGACGAAGGGTACTCTGTCCACCGTGTCCCGTGTTTGTCTTCTGAGGAGGTCGGTGCGGTTTTTCGCTGTGGCGCATCGGAACTGTCGATCGATGAGTCGAGCGCCATATCCTGTTCTTATGAGGGCATCTTTCAGCGTCTGGAGATGTCTGTTGCGATCCTCCTCATCCGAGCAGATCCTGTGTATACGGAGGGCTTGTCCGTAGGGGATGGCTTCTTTAACGTGTTTAGGGTGGAAGCTGGAGAAGTGGAGCACCGTGAGGTTATCCGTGGGCTTGTGGTCCAGTGAGGTGCTGAGGTGACCGTCCTTAATGGAGATGCGTGTGTCCAAGAATGCAACCGATTCCGGAGAGTAGTCCATGGTGAGTCTGATGGTGAGATGAAACTTGTTGATGTCATCATATAGTTGTTTCAGTGATTGTTCACCATGAGTCCAAAGGAAGAAAATGTCATCGATGTATCTAGTTTTTAAAGAGGCATAGGTGAATCCCCAGTTAATGCCCACCATCCACAAACAATGAAATACAATTAATACACAATTAACACTCAGCAAAATATCAGACACAATAAATGTTTTTTTTTCCCCATCAGGGGGAATGATAAGCATATTAAAATTTATCAAAATCTTTCTAATAATTTAAATACTATTAAAGGGATTCCCCACCATATGTTCCTTCTACATAAAGAATTCCCTGTTTACAACAGGTATTTAAAAATGTGAAGCAGTCGAGGGGAACCCACTGGAGCCGCACGGCAAAGTATAGCCCCAGGGGGGAGATGGTCTGCACTGCCAGGAGGCAGCAGCGGAGGGTCGGGCACTCTGGGGAACTCCTTTGGGGGACTTCCCCTTATGTGTTATCATAGAATCATAGTATCCCACAGTGCATTCGGCCCATTGAGTCTGCACCGACCACAATCCCACTCAGGCCCTACCCCCGTAACCACATACATTTACCCGAGTTAGTCCCCCTGATTTAGCAATTTAGCATGGCCAATCCACCTAACCCGCACATCTTTGGACAGTGGGAGGAAACCGGAGCACCCGGAGGAAACCCCCACAGACACGGGGAGAATGTACAAACTCCAGACAGACACTGACTCAAGCTGGGAATCGAACCCGGGTCCCTGGCACTGTGAGGCAGATTGCCCCAGACCCTTTTGGGGGCAGAGGTTGCCCCGGTGCTTGTTGGGGATTTTTTCCCTTTATCAATCGGGGAGGGGGAGTTGAGTCGTGGAGTATTTTGTTCAGTGCAAATCCAGGCGCCCTTTAGGGATGTTGCCAGCTTTATCAGGCCCTGCCCCACCAGCGTTACAATGAACACCATGCACAGAATGCCAGAAAATCTGTGACAGAAAATCTGAAGAGAAAACTCAACTGTGCATCTGGGGAGCTGCACGGCGGTTTCCAGCGTAAAATTCCATCCAATATTTTGATGATCTATTTTGAGGAAATGATGCGAAAATGGAAAATACCACAGGAGAATCTATGACACAAGAAGTAAAGCTCCATTAGGGTTCCTACAGGCTTATGTCATTCATACGTGCCTTACCGCTGTTAAAATGTTGAACTGAGGTTTGTTAAGTTGCTATCAATGCTGACTGGTTCAGTTATGAAGAGAGTATTTGAGCCTCGTTTCTTTATTCTAATAAAATTCTGATGAAGATGTTCTAAAGTTTGAAAGGTGAATCAGGCAAAATTATTTCCACTCATTAATGGGACCAACAAACGAGAGAAATTGGGAGATAATTTTTAAAGCAGAAATTTATTAGGACATGGACCCTACCAGAAAG